>NC_133753.1:109580715-110277215 GCF_036562045.2 Rhinolophus sinicus | reverse complement strand
TCAATCAGAGCTCATCTCTTACAAAACACGTGAGAACTCATACTGGAGAGAAACCATATAAATGCAATTATTGTGACAAAGCCTTCAGCCAGAGTTCATCTCTTATTCAACACCAGAAAATTCATACAGGAGAAAAATTCTACAAATGTAAGAAATGTGAAAAAACTTTCACTGTGCGTTCAGCCTTTCATCAACATGAAGAAATTCATAATGAATAGAATGCAGCAAATTCCTAAAATAATTATGTTTTCTCATCTGATTGTAATGATGAGCAAAGTTGGAGGACTCACACTCTCTGATAATAAGAGTTACTATAAAGTTACAATAATTAAGATAGTGTGTATTAGTGTAGGCTAGATAAATAGACTAATGAAACAGAAACAAGTCCTGAAATAGACCCACACACTTATATGTCAATTCATTTTCACAACAGGTATTAAAGCAATTCAATAAATGGTGCTTGAACAACCGGATATCCATATGGGGAAAAAAGAACCTTGACCTCTGTTTCACTTTATATACAAAAATTAATTAGAGATGGATCAGAAACCTAAATGGAAAAATTAAACTTAAAACACTTAGAAGAAAGCATAGGAGAGTACCATCATGACCTCATAATAGACAAAGGTTTCTTAGGACAGAGAAGCAATAACTATGAAATAAAAATGGTAAATTAGATCTAATGAAAAGTTAAAACTTTTTCTTTTTTTAATTTAATTTTTTTTAAATTGGGGAATACTGGGGAACAGTGTGTTTTTCCAGGACCCATCAGCTCTATGTCAAGTCGTTTTCAATCTAGTTGTGGAGGGCACAGCTTAGCTCCAAGTCCAGTCATTGTTTTCAATCTAGTTGTGGGGGGCGCAGCTCACTGGCCCATGTGGGAATCAAACCGGTAACCTTGGTGTTATGAGCACTGCGCTCTAACCACTGAGCAAACCGGCCACCCACTGGTGGCTCAGCTCCAAGCTCAAGCTGTTGTTTCTCACTGGATCATGTGGGAATCAAACTGGTGACTTTGGTGTTATGAGCACTGTGCTCTAACCACTGAGCCAACCGGCCGCCCCAAAACTTTTGTGTTTTCTTTTGATGAACCATTAAGAAAATGAGTAGGCAGCCCACAGACCTGGAGAAAATATTTGCAAATCATGTGTCTGACAACGACTTGTGTCCAGAATATAAAAAGAACCCCTACCACTCCAGAATAAAAAGACAAATAACCCAACACATAAAATGGGCAAGAGAGTTAAACTTCACAAAAGAAAATATACAAACATTTAAGAAACACATGAAAAAGTACTCAACAGCGTTAGTCATCAAGGAGATGCAAGTTTAGACCACAGTGAGATACTACTACTACACACCTGAACAGTTAAATAAAAAGTAAAAACTAAAATTAAAAATACATATGTTGGTAAGGTTGAGGGAAAACTGATAGTCTCATATATTGCTGGTGAGAATATAAAATGGTACATTTTGAAAAAGTTTGACCATTTAAAAAAATAAAGTTAAACTCATGGTCTTTGACCCAGCATTACACTCTTAAGTATTTACAATAGAAATGAAGACATATACCTCAAGAAATAATCGCAAAAACATGGAAACAACACAAATATTCATCAAGAACAGAAGGGAAAATGAAATCATTGTATTAGGTTGGTGCAAAAGTAATTGCGGTTTAAAAGGTTAAAAATAATTGCAAAAACCGCTGTTACTTTTGCACCAACTTAATATATTCATGCAACACATACTACTTAGCATTTAATAGGAATATACACAACAACGTGGCTGTATCGCACAGCCATTCAGAGCAAAAGAAGCCAGATTACAAAAAAAAAATGTGTGCTGTATGATTTCATTTATATGAAGTTTTTGGGGAGGCAAAACTAATTGTGGTAGGAAGAATAATTATCCTTTTCCACACAACCCAGTCACTCTAGGCACAGCAGGCTAGGACACGGGCCTAATGCTCTCAAATTCCCTTGCTCCACCTTATTCGTAGGGTGGAGGTGCTACTCCAACAGGAACAAGCCAAGAAGACTAGGGATCAGTGCCTCAGGCAGCAGGAGAACCAATCCAGGAGAAGTGGGCTGCTGTCTCTGCCCCCAACTCTTGTGCAGTGGAACAAAGGTCAGACCCAGTCAAAGATTCAAGGAACAAAATGAGCAAAGCAGTTTCTCTGGAATGGCTTCTCCAACTCCGTTTTGAAGTGGCATTTTTCACAAATGTCAGGCTTAAAATCACACGTGTCCCTGGTGGTCTGGAAGCCCATGTACATGCCCAAGGCTGTGCCCTCTCAGGAAGATCTGTGAGTAGAGCAAAATAGTTTTTCAATGGCAGTCTCTTAATCTGTTGCCCTTACTTTACCCACATACTAAAATAAAATGTATTAAAACACATGATAGCTTTGATGAGAAAGTAATGTTTAAGCTACAAACTTTATTATCATCAATGGGAGATGCTAAATTAAGAACAGGTAAGAATATTTTTAGCAAAGAGAACAATGTGAGAAGGTCCTGAGGCAAGAAGGCACATGTTACTTTAAGAATGGGCAGTGTGATTTGCGACAACCTGGATGGACCTAGAGGGTATTATGCTAAGTGAAATAAATCAGAGAAAGACAAATACCATATGATTTCACTTATATGTGGAATCTAAAAAACAAAAGAAATGAGCAAACAAAACAAATTCATAGATACAGAGAACATTTTGATGGGGAAGGGGGTTGGGGGAGTGAGTGAAAAAGGGAAATAGATTAAGATGTGAAAATTGCCAGTTACAAAAACAGTCCTGGTGATGTAAAGTACAGCATAGGGAATATAGCCTATACTGTAATAACTGTGTGGTGTTAGATGGGTACTAGACTTATTGGTGTGATCACTATGTTGTATGCTTGAAACTATTGTATGTCAACGGTAATTTAAAAATAAATTATTTTTAAAAAGTGGACAGCATGGCTAAAGCAGTAAGTGAGAGTAATGCAAGCAGTGTATGAATGAGGCAGAACCCAAGGAATGCAGGACATTGAAAGTACATTACCTTTTCTCCTAGGAGCCGTAGAAAGTTATTGAAGAATGTAAGGCATGTATGTTTAGATAATCAACTGTAATATATATTCCCTGTTGTGATTATGCTTGTCTGAATGATTGTTACTTGTAGGTAAAAGAACATTGCCAAATATAATAATGGTTGCTCAGATTAACCCATAAAATCACCAATCCAATGTACTTGACCACTAATGACAATCTTTTCACTTAGAGGAAGGAAATTCACTTCTAAGATTTTTAGCATTGTAATTCCCATGCAGCAGAGAATTGTAGTTTGTAGACTAAAAGAAATGTATTTCCATAATCATTATCTTGGCTTGGGGAGAGGTAACATAGACTTCAAGAGATAAAATAATTCTTCGTTTGTTTACTTAGACTCCAAACAGTGTGCCGAGTGTCCAGAAGATCATTACCCAAACAAGGAGAGAAACCACTGCCTCATGAAAGCAGAAATGTTTCTATCATTCGAAAAATCTTTGGGGATGTCTCTGGCCTGTGTGATCATTTTCTTTTCCATCCTCACAGCTCAAGTTCTCATAGTCTTTGTAATCATCGAGACTCTCTTATAGTCAAAGCCAATAATAGAGCTCTCAGCTACACCCTTCTCATCTCTCATCTGCTTCTTTTGTTCTTTGCTTGTATTGGTCAGCCTACAGTAGTCACTTGCCTCTTTCAACAAACAGGTTTTGGAATCATATTCACAGTGTCTATTTCCTCTGTTTTGGCCAAAACCATCACTGTATTCTTGGCATTTAGAGCTAAGAAGCCTGGGAGTAGAATAAGGAAGAGTATGAGACACACAACCTTTTAAAATCATTGTTGTCCGCTTGCTGATCTAAGCAACAATCTGTGGGATGTAGTTGGGGACTTCTCCCCCATTTCTAAGCAAGGACTCACAGTCTGAGCCAGGTTTAATTGTCATTGAATGTAACAAGAGCTCCATTAACACTTACTGCTGTGTCTTGGGCGACACAGGCTTCCTGGTGCTTGTGAATTTCACCTGGCATTTTTGGCCAGGAGCCCACCTGACACTTTGAATGAAGCCAAGATGATTGCATTCGCCATGCTGGTGTTTTGCAGTGTCTGGATCTTTTTTCTTCCCACGTAACACAGCACCAACGGGGAGGCCATGGTGGCTGTGGACATCTCCATTTTAGCCTCAAATGCTGCATTATTCACCTTTGTATTTATTCCCAAGTGCTATGTCATTCTGCTGAGGCCTGAAAAGAATATTTAGAGATATTTAAAGAAGAGATGACTATGGTATTTAAAAACTAGAGAATTTTAAAAAATTGTCTCAGCTATTAGATGATACTCAGTTAAGAAAATAGATAGCTGAGAAATGTAAAATGCAGAGACTCCTTCTCATAAAGGTAGTCTACCAACATAGGGCACAGTAAGTTCTGAGTAATATTGAAAACATTTACCAATGTATGTTGTGGGCAACACCCAATTTGAACAGCTCCTGGTTAATCAGAATAGATGATGGCAGGAACACTATACTTGTGCATACCAGTTGAAAAGCTGCCCCATTGCTACCAAATTTATGGTAGAAAAGGTGTTTGCACAGAACTAACTGTGAGCAGACAGATTTTTATGTGACATGGATTGAAAAATAAGGTACTAATTGAGTGGGAACAGAAGGCCAAAATGTAATAGTATTGAGAAACTGCAGCTTTTCTTCCAGAGCTCGTCCCTATTCCTAAAAATAATACAATCACATAGAAATTGATACATCTAAAAAAATTATCCAATTCTCAGAGGATAGAGAGATCGAAGAAGGATGAATGGCACATCATACAAGCTCAGTACCTCCTTTCTGATTTCATTCAATTTAACAGAATGTTTCGTTAGCAATACTACCAACATTTAGAAGAACCAGAGCCAAATAAATGGAGTAAGTGACATATGAAATTTCTAAACTCAGCAGATACTTTTGCATTAGACCATGCAGATAAACAGAAACAATCAAATGTAACTTTTTCTTAGATCAACTGTATCCTAACCCATCCATTCCTGTCTTGGAGGTTATCCCATTCTTTATCAAGGCTAATTAGTATTCCTATGCTTCTGATCTCATCCACTCAAGCTTCTTGTGAGAATCTGAGAGATGAGAATTCTTGAGAGAATCTGAGTTACCAATATCATATTTCTAAATTTAAAAAGAATATATCGGGTGCTGACGCTGTGGCTCAGGTGGTTGGAGTGCCGTTCTCCTAACACTGAGGTCTTTGGTTTGATTCCCATGTGGGCCAGTGAGCTGCACCCTCTACAGCTAAGATTGTGAACAACAGCTCTCCCTGGAGCTGGGTTGCCGTGAGCAACCGGAGGTTGGCATGAGCTGCCACAGACTCCTGTGTGCTGCCATGGGCTGCTGTGTGCTGCCCTGAGTGGCTGGCAGCCGGTGAGAGCTGCCGTGAGCTGGTGTGAGTGGCCAACCGATGACTGGAGACCGACTGCCTCAGTGGGGGTTGGGGTGGGGCATGCACAAGGCTCATAACACAAGCATGCGCCAGGGAGCTGTGTCCAAAAAACGGCTTGAACCAGAGTGGGTGGGGGGTGAGGCAGAAGAAAGGGGGGGGAAAGAATATATCAATTTTCTCAACTCCATTAATATAAAAATTGTTTTTAATTTATTGGGGTGACAATTGTTAGTAAAATTACATAGATTTCAGGTGTACAATTCTGTATTACATCATCTATAAATCCCATTGTGTGTTCACCACCCAGAGTCAGTTCTCCTTCCATCACCATATATTTGATACCCTTTACCCTCATCTTCAACCCTCCACCCCCCTTACCCTCTGGTAACCGCTAAACTATTGTCTGTGTCTATGAGTTTTTGTTTCTCATTTGTTTGTCTTGTTCTTTTGTTGTTTTTGGTTTATATACCACATATCAGTGAAATCACATGGTTCTCTGCTTTTTCTGTCTGACTTATTTCGCTTAGCATTATACTCTCAAGATCCACCCATGTTGTCACAAATGTTCCTATATCATCTTTTCTTACCGCCAAATAGTATTCCATTGTGTATATATACCACAACTTCTTTATCCATTCATCTATCGAAGGACATTTTGGTTGTTTCCGTGTTGTGGCCACCGTAAACAAAGCTGCAATGAACATTGGAGCACACGTGTCTTTATGTATAAATGTTTTCAGATTTTTTGGGTAGAGAAGGATACCCAGGAGAGGGATTGCTGGGTCATATGGTAATACTATTCATAATTTTTTAAGGAATCTCCATACTGCCTTCATAATGGCTGCACCAATCTGCATTCCCACCAACAGTGTGTGAGGGTTCCTTTTTCTCCACAGCCTCTCCAACACTTGTTACTATTTGTCTTGTTGATGATAGCCATTCTGACTGGGGTGAGGTGATATCTCATTGTGGTTTTCATATGCATTTCTCTGATGATTAGTGATGTTGAGCATTTTTTCATATGTCTATTTGCCATTTGTATGTCCTCTTTGGAGAAATGTCTCTTCAGGTTGTCTGCCCATTTTTCAATTGGGTTGTTTGTTTTTTTGTTGTTGAGTTTCATGTGTTTCTTGTATATTTTGGGTATTAGCCCCTTATCGGAGGCACTGTTTGCAAAAATCTTCTCCCATTCAGTTGGTGGCCTCTTTATTTTGTCGATGGTTTCTTTTGCTGTGCAGAAGCTTTTAAGTTTCATATAGTCCCATTCGTTTATTTTAGCTTTTACTTCCATTGCCTTTGGAGTCAAATTCATAAAATGCTCTTTGAACCCAAGGTCCATAAGTTTAGTACCTATGTTTTCTTCTATGCAGTTTATTGTGTCAGGTCTTATGCTTAAGTCTTTGATCCATTTTGAATTAATTTTGGTACATGGTGACAAATAGCAGTCCAGTTTCATTCTTTTGCACGTGGCTATCCAATTCTCCCAGCACCATTTATTGAAGAGGCTGTCTTTTCTCCATTGTATGTTTTTGCTTCCTTGTCAAAAATTATCTGTCCATATTTATGTGGTTTTATTTCTGGGTTCTCAATTCTATTCCATTGGTCTATGTGTCTGTTTTTCTGCCAATACCATGCTGTTTTGATTATTGTAGCCCTGTAGTACAAGCTAAAGTCAGGGAGTGTGATACCTCCAGTATTGTTCTTTTTTCTTAAGATTGCTTTGGCTATTCGGGGTCTTTTGTGGTTCCAAACAAATCTGATGATTTTTTTGTTCTATTTCTTCAAAATTTTGATGGGGATTGCATTAAATCTGTATATTGCTTTGGGTAATATGGCCATTTTAACTATGTTGATTCTTCCAATCCATGAGCACGGAATGTCTTTCCATTTCTTTGTGTCTTCTTCAGTTTCTTTCAAAAATGTCTTACAGTTTTCAGCATATAGGTCTTTCACATCCTTGGTTAAGTTTATTCCTAGGTATTTTATTCTTTTTGCTGCAATTGCAAAAGGAATTGCTTTTTGTATTTCTTTTTCTGAGATTTCATTGTTAGTATATAGGAAGGCAATGGACTTTTGTATGTTGAGTTTGTAGCCAGCAACTTTACTGTATTCATTTATATATTGTTTCTAAAAGCTTCTTTGTGGAATCTTTAGGGTTTTCTATATATAGCATCATGTCATCTGCAAAGAGTGACAGTTTAACTTCTTCATTCCCAATTTGGATGCCTTTTATTTCTTTCTCTTGCCTGATTGCTCTGGCAAGGACTTCCAACACTATGTTGAAAAGCAGAGGTGATAGGGGACAGCCTTGTCGTGTTCCTGAATGTAGAGCAAAGGGCTTCAGTTTTTCACCATTAATTATGAGATTAGCTGAGGGCTTGTCATATATGGCCTTTATTATGGTATTTTCCTTCTATACCTATTTTATTAAGTGTTTTAATCATAAATAGATGTTGTATCTTGTCAAATGCTTTTTCTGCATCAATTGATATAATCATATGATTTTTATCCTTTATTTTGTTTATGTGATGTATCACAGTGATGGATTTGCGGATGTTGAACCATCCTTGTGCCTCAGGGATGAACCCCACTTGGTCGTGATGAATAATCTTTTTAATGCATTGTTGTATTCGATTTGCTAGAATTTTGTTGAGGATTTTTGCATCTGTATTCATCAGAGATATTGGTCTGTAGTTTTCTTTTTTGTGTTGTCCTTACCAGGTTTTGGTAGCAGGGTAATGTTGGCCTCATAAAATGAGTTAGGGAGTACTGTCTCTTCTTCAATTTTTTGGAAGAGTTTGAGCAGGATTGGTATCAGATCCTCTTTGAAGGTTTGGTAGAATTCACTAGTGAAGCCATCTGGTCCCGGACTTTGGCTTTTGGGAAGGGTTTGGATGACTGATTCAGTTTCGTTACTGGTGATCAGTCTGTTTAGATTTTCCAGTTCTTCATGGTTCAGCCTTGGAAGGCTATATGTTTCTAAGAACTTGTCCATTTCTGTTGCGACCTGCACAACACAAGCTGTGGGAAGGCGAGGAAGGTGGCGAGGGTTAATCTAGAATAAAGAGACAGAGACTCATATACCATTAAATCACAGATGACCAAGGGACTCGCAGCCTCAATAGACGGGTGCCCCGAATTGGGTCACTGACAGTATTTATTGATTATAAACAATGAGCATCACACGATTAAAGGCAGGGTCTATGAAACTCTTACACCATTTCAAAAAAATGATTTCAATACCCAATTATTTGTCCCAAAGCAGCCGAAGCATATCGTCCCAAAATGACTAAGGTGCGGTACGCACCACCCTGGGGGAGAGAGTCTCTCAGGGTGAAACTGTACCATGAGCTGAGCAGAAAGAGCTTGATCTTATCGCTCTAATGGGCCTCTCTCACAATAAGGTGAGAGGGAGTAGCAGAGGCAAGCAGCAGCTTCCCACAAGAACAAGAGGAAGGAGGGTCAAGTCTCCCTCCTATTATTTCTTATAACAGCTCATTGGGGTCTCAACGGGGGTCCCGTCCGGCTTGAGTTGTCCCTCCAGCGAGGAATCTTACTCGTCGTTGACCGCAGACCCTTCTCTTGAAGACCAAATGGAGAGACTCAGGATATTATAAACTCAACCCCAGAAAGGCACAATCCCACAACTTCTTCTTTCCTTAGGGAAAGGTTGGGGGAAACAGATGGCTAGGTTGCTGTGTGACCACACATTTCTTCTAGGTTATTGAATTTGGTGGAATGTAGTCCTTCATAGTATTCTTGGATGATCCTTTGTATTTCTGTGGAGTCCGTGATAACTTCCCCTTTTACGTTTCTGATTTTGTTAATCAGTGTCTTCTCTCTTTTTATCTTAGTAAGTCTAGCCAAGGGTTTGTCAATTATGTTAATCTTTTCAAAGAACCAGCTCTTTGTCACATTAATTTTTCTATTGTCTTTTTGTTCTCTATTTCATTTAGTTCTGCTCTAATTTTTGTTATTTCCTTTCTTCTGCTGACCTTGGATTTCACTTGTTCTTCTTTTTCTAGTTCTTTAAGGTGTAACATGAGGTTATTTATTTGGGAGTTTTCTTGTTTCTTGAGATAGGCCTGTAATGAGATAAATTTCCCTCTTAAAACTGCTTTCGCTGCATCCCAAAAGTTTTGGTAGGATGTATTTTCATTGTCATTTGTTTCTATGTATCTTTTGATCTCTCCTCTAATTTCTTCTTTGACCCAGTCCTTCTTTAAAAGTATGTTGTTTAATCTCCATGTATTTGTGTTTTTTCCTGCTTTCTTTTTGCAGTTGATATCCAATTTCAAAGCCTTGTGATCAGAGAATATGCTTGGTATGATTTCAATCTTCTTAAATTTGCTGAGGCTGATTTTATGTCCCAATATATGGTCTATCCTTGAGAATGTTCCATGTACACTAGAAAAGAATGTATAGTCTGATGTTTTAGGATGAAGTGCTCTATATATGTCAATTATGTCCATTTCATCTAATGTGTCATTTAGGGCTACTATTTCGTTATTTATTTTCTGTTTGGATGATCTATCCATAGCTGTCAATGATGTATTTAAGTCCCCTAGTATAATTGTGTTTTGGTCAATTTCTCCCTTTAGTTCTGTTAGTAGTTGCTTGGTGTATTTGGTGCTCCCTGATTGGGGGCATAAATATTGATGACTGTTATGTCTTCTTGTTGTACAGTCCCTTTCACCATTATGAAATGTCCATCTTTGTCTCTTGTTATCTTTTTCACCTTGAAGTCTGTTTCATCTGATATCATTATGGCTACACCTGATTTTCTCTGGGTACCATTTGCTTGGAGTGTCAATTTCCACCCTTTCACTTTGAGTCTATGCTTGTCCTTGTAGCTGAGATGTGTCTCTTGGAGACAGCATATGGTTGGGTTTAGTTTTTGATCCAATCTGCTACTCTGTGCCTTTTTATTGGTGAGTTCAGTCCATTTACATTTAGGGTGATTATTGATATGTGAGGATTTCCTGTCATTCTATCTTTAGTTTTCTGGTAAGGCTGTGTCTCCATTGTTTCTTTGCCTTTTTGTTGTTGTCTATTATTTCTGTGTGGTGGTATTCTATGATGTTTCCCTCTGTTTCTTCTTTTATTACAGTATATATTTCAGTTCTGGATTTTTTTTGAGTGGTTACCCTTAAGTTTATGTAAAAGAAAGTTTGATATTTAGAGTATTCCATTTTCTTCAGCACACTTACTTTCTCCATTCCCATATTCCGGTTCAGGCCTTTACTCTCCCCCTTTTTGAGTTTTGGTTGCCACAAATTGTCCCTGTTGATGGTGGTCGAATAGCCTCCTTTAGTATTTCTTGTAGTGCAGGTCGTGTATTAGAAAATTCCCTCAGCTTCTGTATGTCTGGAAAGGTCTTTATTCCTCCTTCATATCTAAAGGATATCTTTGCTGGATATATTATTCTTGGCTCATGATTTCTCTCTTTCAATAGTTTGAATATTTGGTTCCACTCCCTCCTGGCTTGTAGAGTTTCTGCTGAAAAATCTGATGATAATCTAATGGGCTTTCCTTTGTAAGTTACCGTCTTCTTTTCCCTGGCTGCCTTGAGGATTCTTTCTTTGTCGTTGATTTTAGACAGCTTCAATACAATGTGCCTTGGAGAAGGCCTGTTGGGATTGAGGTAACTAGGTGTTCTATTTGCTTCTTGGATTCGAGGGTCCAGTTCTGTCCACAAATTTGGGAAGTTCTCATCGACAATTTGTTTGAATATATTCTCTGTTCCTTCTCTCTTTCTTCTCCTTCTGGTATGCCCATTATTCTTATATTGCTCTTTCTGATGGAGTCAGAAAGTTCTTGTAGAGTTCTTTCATTTCTTTTAAGTCTCAAGTCTCTTTCTTCTTCCATCTGTGTCATTTCCAGGTTTCTATCTTCGATGTCACTGATTCTTTCCTCCATCTGGTCAACTCTACTACCTAAGCTGGTTATTTCATTCTTAATTTCTTCTATTGAGTTCTTAATCTCCAGAAATTCTATTTGGTTCTTTTTTAAAATTTCAATCTCTTTCGTAAAATGCTCATGCTGTTCTTTAATTGAGTTTCTGAGTTCATTTAACTGCCTATCTGTGTTTTCTTGTATCTCGTTGAGTTTTTTCAGAACTGCAATCTTGAATTCTCTGTCATTTAAGTCACATATTTCTGTATCTTTAAGTGCCTTTTCTGGAGATTTTTCACTTTCTTTCTGAGCTATCTTGTTGCCTTGGTTATTCATGGCGATTACTGGTTTACTATTTCTCTTCCTAGACATCTACAGGAGTGACTTCTGCAACAGGTTGATAGGAAGAGGTCTTTCTTTTGTTTTCCAGTACTTGTTGGTAGAATGTTTTATTTTTTCTCCGACTGCAGCCTTTTTTTCTCTCTCACATGGTAGTGCTATGTTTTTTCTGCACTATTCCAGCTTCTCACACAATGTGGGGATTCCCTGGGAGACAGGCTTCTCCTCTGTTAATAGTTCATCTAGTTCACAGGGCGCATTGTCCCGGTGGGTATGCAGAGCGCTTTGATGTTCCAAAGCTCTTCCAGCTCCAGATACAGAGCCCGTATGTTTCAGCAGTTCTGTTTACTCCTGCAGGGATCCGCCCAGATAGGTGGGGCCAGGGGCGGGTGACTTGTGAGAGGTGGCCCAGAGCAATGGCGGCGACCACCACCACAGCCTGTCCTGCTTCCACAGCTCCCTCCCCTTTGCCGGAACTAGTTGGGCTGCAAATCTGTGTCTGCGGTCTACAGTTTTCAGAACAGCAAATATTCTGTTCTTTTGCTCTGACACTGCTACTCTTTCGTTTCTAGCACCGGGCAGGTGGGGGTGGGGCGAGCTCTGGGAGGGTAGGGAGGGGGCGGCTAGTCTCAGTGCCTAAGGCTCCGTTGTCTGTTCGGCAGTGAGGGCTTAAACCACCGTTTTCAGCCTTTTTCCCTCTGTCTTTTCTCCGAGGTCTCTGCCGTGAGCGTTGGGTTCAGCCGTGTTATATGCTGCCCCCTCAGCCCTGTGGAGCCCTGGCGGAGCCCTAGCAGTCCGAGTTCTTCCCTCTCCCGCAGCTGCGGTAGTTCCGGGAAGCAGCGAGCTCAGAGCACTGAGCTAGGTCTGCGTCCTGCGCCCAGCCGGGCTCCGTCTCGGCACTTCTCCCTTTCCTCCTCCCTCCACTCGCGCGGATCTCCCACCTGTAGGTGATTTCAGTCGGTAGTAGGCCTCTTTGTCTTGCCTGTCTGCTGTGCAGGGAGTCCTTTGTGGAGTTTTTGTTGTTCGATTCGTTGTAAATTCCAGGGGAGCTTTACAGAGGCTCACCTCACGCCGCCATTTTTCCGGAAGTAGAAAATGTCTTTGTTTCAATATGTCCTCTATCTTCAGGTAAAGAAAGAAGTCAGCAGGGCCATGAGCAGGTGAGGAGGGAGGCGTTCCAATACAGTTATTTGTTTTCTGGCTAAATACTCCCTCACAGACAGTGCTGTGTGAGCTGGTGCATTGTCATGATGCAAGAGCCATGAGTTGTTGGCGAAAAGTTCAGGTTGTCTAACTTTTTCATGCAGCTTTTGCAGCACTTCCAAATAGTAAACTTGGTTAACTGTCCAGTTGGTACAAATTCATAATGAATAATCTCTCTGATATCAAGAAAGATTAGCAACATTATTGCAACAAGTTTGCAAACTTAATTGTCCAACCTCATATGTGTCTATATATTATTTTCAAGCCACCGTTTTATTTAATGGGAAAGTACTAGTAGCAAGTCTACTAAAATTGGGCACAATGCAAAGATGATTACTATTGTCATTATCATTTAATGTTACATAGGAGTCATTGTCCAATACAATTAGACAGGAAAAAGGAACGAGAATTCTAAAATTCTAAAAGGAAAAAGAAAACTGGGTCTATTACATGCCTATAAAACCCAAGATAACTTGAAAAATAACTATAAACCAAAAAGAATTCAGTAATGTAGCAAGTTATAAAATTAATGTACAAAAATCAATAGCCTTCATATGTACAAAATTCTTAGAAAATTTATGAATGAGAAGACTTCATTTATAATAGCAAGAAGATGATAAAATTCCAAGAAATAATTTATCAAGAAATGTGAAAAATTTTAATGAAGAAAACTTTAAAACACTCCTGAATGAAATAAGTACAGTTAAATAAATGAAAAGACATTTATTCTTGATAAGAAGACTCAGTGTCATAAAGATGTCAATTATCCTTAAGTTAATTTAAATCTTAGCAAGATACCAATACAAGCAGTTTTCTTTTCTGCAACTGTATTTATTAATTCTAAAGCTCATGTGGAAAAATAAATAAGCAAACAATAACAATAATTTTTTAAATGCTGAAAAAGAGCAAATACAATTTTCTCTCATTTATAAAAACGACATAAAGCCTTTCTAATTAAAACTGTGATATTGGCATATGAATAGACTGACAAACGGAAGAGAATAGAAAATCCAGATATGGGTACAAGAATATGTGAAGACTTAGTATATGATAAAAGTGGCATCTGATATCAATGGGGAAAGGCAGGCTTTTAAACAAATGGTATTTGCACTACTGGATAATTTTGGGGGAAATGGTAAATTTAAAATCATAACTTTCACCACATACCAGGTTAAATTTCAATTGGATCAGAGATTTGTGTATTGAAGCAGAAGCAGGAGCAGCAGATGCAGAAGCAGGAGAAGCAGAAGGAGAGGCAGCAGAATCAGCAGAAACAAAAGCAGAAGCAGAGGCAGCAACATCAGCAGAAGGAAAAGCAGAAGCAGAAGCAGCAGAAGCAAAAGCAGAAGCAGAGGTAGCAACATCAGCAGAAGCAAAAGCAGAGGCAGCAGAAGCAGAGGCAGCAACATCAGCAGAAGCAAAAGCAGAAGCAGAGGTAGCAACATCAGCAGAAGCAAAAGCAGAGGCAGCAGAAGCAAAAGCAGAAGCAGAGGCAGCAACATCAGCAGAAGCAAAAGCAGAAGCAGAAGTAGCAGAAGCAAAAGCAGAAGCAGAGGCAGCAACAAAAGCAGAAGCAAAAGCAGAAGCAGAAGCAGCAGAAGCAAAAGCAGAAGCAGAGGCAGCAACAACAGCAGAAGCAAAAGCAGAAGCAGCAGAAGCAAAAGCAGAAGCAGAGGCAGCAACAACAGCAGAAGCAAAAGCAGAAGCAGAAGCAGCAGAAGCGAAAGCAGAAGCAGAGGCAGCAACATCAGCAGAAGCAAAAGCAGAGGCAGAAGCAGCAGAAGCAAAAGCAGAAGCAGCAGAAGCAAAAGCAGAAGCAGAAGCAGCAGAAGCGAAAGCAGAAGCAGAGGCAGCAACAACAGCAGAAGCAAAAGCAGAGGCAGAAGCAGCAGAAGCAAAAGCAGAGGCAGAAGAAGCAGAAGCAGAAGTGGAGGCAGCAGAAGCAGAAGCAGCAAAAGCAGAGGAAGCAGAAGCAGAAGCAGAAGCAGAAGCAGTAGCAAAAGTAGCTTAAGAAGAGAACAAGGAGGAGAGGAAGGAAAAGGAGGAGAGGAAGGATGAAGAAGAAAAAAATGACAAGATAAAAGGAAACCAAAAAAAGTGCAACTTCATTTTTAATCTTGGAATGGAGAAATATTTCTAATGATGTCTCATAATCCAAAATCCAAAATGCAAATGGTATTTAAACATATAAAAACTTCAGGGGAGGCTGGATGGCTCTGTTGGTTAGAGCGCGAGCTCTGAACAACAGGGTTGCTGGTTCGAATGGGCCAGTGAGCTGTGCTGTCCACAACTAGATTGAAGGACAACGACTTGGAGTTGATGGGCTCTGGAGAAACACACTGTTCCCCAATATTCCTCAATAAAAATTAAGAAGAAAAAAGGAAATTTCTTGACAACAAAAAACAAAGACAAAAAAACAAAACTTTAAGTGCACTCTTAATTTAAAAAAATGCACATTAAATCTATACTGAGTTTCCCCTTCTGGCCATGATGCAGTTTCTAGGACTGGACTTACTGGACTCAAGGTGAAAAAAACTATACAATTCGACAGACTATATGAAGCAAAATGTTTTTGGGCCTTGGACAACAGGCAGTGCATACTTGTGATCCCTGAGACAAAGGAAACAGATAAGGTGAGGCCAATTATTGCCCTTGCTTTCTAACTGGAGACACATTCTAGAACACTGAGCAGGGGAGGAAGAACCCGAAGAGACAATAGCAGGCTCTCTGAGATGAGGAGACACAGATTGGAATTCAAGGAGGTGAAGGTAGCTGGGATTTGGGTAGCAGAATCTTAGAGCGATGAAAGCTACACAGAGAAAGAGCTCTAGAAATCTGAATAAGGGGTCCTCTTGAGTCTGTTCCTGGCTGACTCAATGCCAGGCAAAGAATGAACAGGAAGTTGTAAGCTGAACAATTCACAGAGCTCACACAGAACTGGGAGATAGTCATGTCCTGACCAGTCATAATAGAGCGTTCTCATTGAACACCTGAAGCATTCAGTAGAGATCCTAAGGATAACGTCTTAGCAAAAGTACTAAACTAGCCATAGAATACTTTAAGATCTGTTTAAGCTTTCAAGCCAAGATCACACTCTTCTTGGGGTGACTCACCCTTACAAAGCTTCAAACAAGCCTTGAAAGACCCAAATTGATCTGAGGGTAATTCGAACTGTCTTCCAGGGGGAAAAACTTTATTGTGGTAAAATATATATAAAATAAAAGTTACATTTTAAATCATTTTTAATTGTACAGTTCAGTGGCATTAAGTACATTCACATTGTTGTGCAATCATCACCATTGTCCATCTCCAGAACTCCCTTCATCTTCCCAGACTGAAACTCTGTACCCATTAAACACTCACTCTCCATTTTCCCCACCCCTCATGCCCTACTGACCACCCTTCTACTTTCTGTGTCTATAAACTTGACTACTCCAGGTACCTCATAAAAGTGGGGTTATACAATATTTGTCCTTTTGTGTCTGGCCTATTTCACTTAGCACAATGACCTCAAGTTTCATCCAGGTTGTTGCATGTTTCATAATTTCCTTCTTTAGGGGCCGGCCCGGTGGCTCAGGCGGTTAGAGCTCCATGCTCCCAACTCCGAAGGCTGCTGGTTCGATTCCCATATGGGCCAGTGGGCTCTCAACCACAAGGTTGCTGGTTCAACTCCTCGAGTCCCGCAAGGGATGGTGGGCTTCGCCCCCTGCAACTAAGATTGAGCACAGCACCTTGAGCTGAGCTACCTCCCAGAAGGCTCAGTTGGTTGGAGCACGGGCTCTCAACCACAAGGTTGCCATGCCAGTTCAATTCCTCGAGTCCTGCAAGGGATGGATGGTGGGCAGCGCCCCCTGCAACTAAGATTGAACACAGCACCTTGAGCTGAGCTGCCGCTGAGCTCCTGGATGGCTCAGTTGATTGGAGTGCATCCTCTCAACCACAAGGTTGCCAGTTCGATTCCTCCACTCCCACAAGGGATGGTGGGCTGCGCCCCCTGCAACTAGAAGACAGCAACTGGACCTGGAGCTGAGCTGCACCCTCCACAACTAAGACTGAAAGAATAACAACTTGAAGCTGAACGGCACCCTCCACAACTAAGATTGAAAGGACAACAACCGGACTTGGAAAAAAAAGGCCTGGAAGTACACACTATTCCCCAATAAAGTCCTGTTCCCCTTCCCCAATAAAATCTTAAAAAAAAAAAAAAAAAAAAAGAATTTCCCTCTTTATTGAGGCTGAAGTGTATGGATATACAGCCTTTTGTTTATCCATTAATCTGTCCATGGACACTTGGGTTGCTTCCACCTTTTGATTATTGTGGGTAATATTTTCATAAACATGGATGTACACTATTTTCAGTTCTTTGGGGGTATTTAACTACATGTGAAATTTCTGGATCATATGGTTTCAATACTTTTTAAAGAAAGACAACTCTAACATTCAATGTAAAATATATAGTGTCTAGCATTAAATAAAAAATTAATAGATATGTAAAGAAGCAGGGAAAAAAATCCAAAACCAGGAAAATAAGCAGTTATTAAATAGATCCAGAAATGACAGAAATTGTTCAATTAAGAGACAAAGACTTTAAAACAATATGAATATGCTCAAGGATTTAAAAGAAACAAACATAATGAACAGAAAATAATGCAAGATAATAAAAGGGAGTAAGTGAGCTGTTGGAGATTAAAAACACCCCAACAACATTGATTTGAAACATTGATTTGAAAGGATCAATAAGCTTAAAAAGCAGCAATAGAAACTATTGCATAAAGGACTCGCAATTATTGGTCTCCTCCCCATAGTGGTCTTTATTTCATAAGTAGTGGGAAACTGGAAAATCCCTCTCTTCCCATCCCAGTGTTTTAGCTCTTCAGCCTCCTGCTCCATATCAGTAATCATCTTGATAGAGAAACTATTCCTGAGTTTGTGGCCCCCAAGTCTCCACTGTTGTTACTTTTGCACAGTGTGATTGTCAAAGGCTCCAGTGGTTTTTCTATCTGTGATCAGCCCTTTGCTGGACCAAGCCCTAAATATTTTGAGTAACATTTAAATGTGTAATATTTTAAATTTAACACTTCCTGGTACATTGTAGGCACTCAATAAATATTAACTGAATTAATGAATTTCATTTTATTTCCTGGTTTTCTTAATTGTCTTTTGTAAGTGCGAACTGCTACAACATTGAGCCAATGAATATCTGTATTCACTAAAGATGTTCGGAAAACTGAAGGTTTTCTTCCTATTACTTCAAAAGCATATTCTGTGTGACAGGCATTGTTCTAAGTAATTTACATACTCATTTAATACTCTTAATAACCTTGTGAAATTCATAGTACTAGTCTCCTCATTTAATATATATGGAAACTAAGGCACGGAGGAGATTAAGTAATTTGTTTCAGGTCAAATAACTAGTATACTACTGCTAAAACACACACACACACACACACACACACACACACACACACACACTGTTTTGGGCCCATAGGAATCAAGACTTTAAGAGAGATTTTACATAATACCTCAAGTAGTATGTTTAAAATCTGTATTCTCTCTTACTTTTTTCTTTACTAAACACATGGAATCCTATCAAGATTTAATAAGTCCCACAATAAATTACAACTAATTGCCACTGTTAACTAATTCTACATTGTGTCAACCTTTAAAACAAAAAGGCAAAGGGTTTAGCCAGGAAAATCAAGTTTATTCAGGACTGTCAGATAAATGGCAATTTGGAGCATGCAAACTAGGGGGAACCAGGCAAGCTGGAAGAACGAAAGAGAGGAAGGAGTGTGATTTTATAAATGAAGGTAGGGAGTTGGGAGAGGTAGTTTTGAACAAAAGCTCATTGGAGGAGAGCAAGAGGTTGGAGTTGTCTCAGCTTCTCATTGGTTGAATTATTGCTGGGAAAGGAGAAAATCTTTTCCTATCCAGGTTATGTAAAGTAAGCTTCTTCTTGCTGTGGTATGTCCCTGACAGCCCTCCCTTCATGAGTTCTGGACTCCATTTTGAATGAGGTTTTCTTTATTCATTTTCAGTTATTTTAAGTAATTGCATTCATGTAACAGAAAAGTAAATAACTCCAAATAACATCATTTTAGATAAACATCTATTTTTTAAAATATTTTTTGTTAAAGTAATAATGAATTTGTGTATAATAATTTAACTTATTATGCTTTTAGTCAGGTATGGCTGTATCCAGGGTTGGCTCTCTTAAAAAGTTCGTCACTCTACATTCGACTAAGAAGAGGAGCTTTTAAAAATATCCAATTACTAGACATTCTGACAAGCGGTGTGAAAGGAGTGGGTCTTAGTATTAGAATTTTTAAAGCCTCCAGGTGATTCCCACTAGTTTCAGGAACGCCGGAGGCGGGGCCTGGAAGTCACGTTGATTGGCCCAGCTGGTGGTGTGGGGGGGTGACCTGTGCATGTGACTTGAGGGCTATGTACGCTTAGCCCGACCATAGAGTTGTGGAGCCTCCGCGGTTCCTAGAAGGTACGTAGGCGGGGACTTTCGGCTCCTAGCGCGCGAGTGGGCGGGAGAGAGGCGCGGGAACCTTCCGCGTTAGCGCCCTCAATTGGGGGATTGACGGAGGAGGCGATCACGTCACGGGGCAGGCCGGAAACCTAGACAGGTGCTCCCAGCGCACAATCTTGCAAGTGGACACTTAGGACTTCCTGGAGCAGGTGCCGAGCAGGTTTGGTGAGAAAGAAGCTACTGTGATGGGAGGGATGGGTGCCGCGAGGAAGCCACAGTGGCTCCGCCACGGAAGGTGTCAGGGCTCAGGGGTTCCCCCCTTCCACCCCCGCCTTCCGGCCTTCGGGGGACGTCACTTGACGTTTATGGAGCGTCTTCCTGAAGATGCCAGCTTTTGAGTATGTTCCTCGTAGTCGCGTTTTCAGCGTTAAGGAAGAACACAGTCCGATGATTGATTGCCTGGTTGATACTTTTGTTTAGTTTGATTTTGTTATAAGGGAAAGTAGGATATGGTTAAAAGTTTAAGGGGTTCACATTGTGAAGTGTCATTTTAGATTCCGAGTTCCAAATGTACAATATTCACAGATGACAGTTTAGGTAATGAAAAGGTTGCGGTCCCTTCCCCAATGTCGGATCCATTATCAGGACTTTTTTGAAAACCTTCCTGCTTAAGAGACAGAGGGTCTTCTTTCATAATATTTTTAGGGAATGTAAACGGTGTGTGAGGGATTTCCTTAAAAATGCACTTACATAAAAAGCAAGCTTCACCGGTAGCCAGAAAAGCACAAAAAAGAAATGCAAATTACGTTTATCCCATCACTTGTGTACTCCCTGAGAGTAACAATATTGAATTTATAGTGTTAAATAAAAGCTGAAGTGGAAGCCACAGTTTGGGTGTAACGCTAGGCCAGTCACCCCATAGCTGGGGAATCAAAACTTCAACTGTGCTAATTTCCCACCACTGCTGACTTTGTCCTTAAATGAAAGTTGAGCTTTCTTCAAGTGGGGTGACCTTGCATCTTCCTAGCCAATCAGCTACAAATAAGTTAAATTGCACAGTACTACTACGCTAAAAGGAATGTAAATTTCTAATAACCAATCATGATAGAAAATAAGGTACATCGTCATTCATGTGTAGGGGGTATTTTTCTCCCCCCTTCTGCGTTCTTAGTTAACACCCCCCTGCAATAAAAGATTAAGAGAATAACAAACAAAAGTTTATTAACATAGTGTATATTCGTATACTCATGTATATATGGGAGATACCCAGGGAGAAGTAACTCCTGCTTAGAACTCAGGCTCTAAATACCATCTTAATAGGGAAAGGGGAGGGCGGATGTAGGCCTCTTAGAGGAGAGTAGAAAACTTTTAGGACCCGTAATAGGCCCTTAGAAGAATAGATAGGTCTGTTAGTTTGCCTGGGTGTGCTGTTGACTTCTAGTGTCATCTTGTGACAAGAGTCAATCTTCCCTGGTTAATGAAACTCCCTGGGAGGGATTTATGACAGTTGAGTCCCTTTTGGAGGATCTGTATTTAAGCAGATAAGGGGAGGTCATAGAAAGCCTCTCTCTGCATTTGCTGTTTTTCAAGTGCCTGCAGCTCAAAAATAATCAATATTCCAAAGGGGCATATTTTGGGGTGGTGTGTTCTGCTATTCCTCATAAGCTTTAAACTGAGTGGTAACTGCCTAGAGCCCAGCTTCTTAACACTGAATTTTGAAGTCTCCTTGTTCAAGGTTTATTTCTTGCTCAATAAAATATTCATATCAAGTAAATCTGAATTTCTTTTTGACAACAATTACGTCTTTGTATATAATATGTAGCCTGAAGTCTCTGATAACTGTCCTAAAGCTGTTTTTACACTCTGAGCTGATTCTGTATGATGTAGAAATAAATGAAGACCACCCAAATGAGAACAAAAGCTCTTCACTCAGAACCCGCTATAGTAAGGGAGTCAGCCACCGTCACTCATGTATGGCAGAGTCTCAAAGGCAGGGAGGGGAAAGCTTTACAGTGGGAGAAAAAGGAAAGCTGAAATATGCCCAGTTGGAGATTGGTGTGGGAAAGCTGGAGCTTTTAAATTAATAGAATTGAGACATCCTGGCTGATTGAGTAGGGGGTGCTTGTTTGGCTTTCTCTGTTGGTCCTAAATTGGAAGAGGGGGTAAGTATTAGGAATAAGCTGGCAGTTATTGACCAAGTCCTAACGTGGGACCTACTGTGTTTCCCCCAAAATAAGACCTAGCCGGACAATCAGCTCTAATGCGTCTTTTGGAGCAAAAATTAATATAACACCCGGTCTTATTTTACTATATATTTACTATATATTTTGCTTTTTTTTTTTTTTTTTTTTTTTAACAGGACTTTATTGGGGAACAGTGTGTACTTCCAGGACTTTTTTCCAAGTCAAGTTGTCCTTTCAATCTTAGTTGTGTTTTTTTAACAGGACTTTATTGGGGAACAGTGTATACTTCCAGGACTTTTTTCCAAGTCAAGTTGTTGTCCTTTCAGTCTTAGTTGTGGAGGACACAGCTCAGCTCCAGGTTCAGTTGCTGTTGCTAGTTGCGGGGGGCACAGCCCACCATCCCTTGCGGGAGTCGAGGAATTGAACTGGCAACCTTGTGGTTGAGAGGATGCACTCTAACCAACTGAGCCATCCGGGAGCTCAGTGGCAGCTCAGCTCAAGATGCTGTGTTTAACTTTAGTTGCAGGGGGCGTAGCCCACCATTCCTTGTGGGAGTCAAGGATTGAATTGGCAACCTTGTGGTTGAGAGTCCGCACTCCAACCAACTGAGCCATCTGGGAGGCAGCTCAGCTCAAGGTGCCGTGTTCAATCTTGTTGCAGGGGGCACTGCCCACCATCCCTTGCGGGACTCAAGGAATTTAGCTGGCAACCTTGTGGTTGAGAGCTTACTGGCCCATGTGGGAATCGAACCAGCAGCCTTCAGAGTTAGGAGCATAGAGCTCTAATGGCCTGAGCCACGGGGCCGGCCCTATATTACTTTTATAATATAAGACCGGGTCTTATATAATATATGACCCGGTCTTATATTAATTTTTGCATTAGACGCATTAGGACTGATTGTTGGGCTAGGTCTTACTTTCGGGGAAACGGCATTGCTGCATTGGTTGTGGTTTGAGTTCTGGGTTAGGTTCTAGTTGCTGCGGGTTGCAGGTCAAAGTGCTATTTTTATCATTTTTATCCCTTTATGTATTCAGTCTCTCAGTGACGTGCTATAGAACATATTCTGGGGAGAAGGGGAGGGCAGGGCCACAGATTCTTTTGGATGTAGCTTCAGAAATTGATCTAGCTTCAGAAATTATATACTAAAAAGACTTTTCTAGTGGCTCCTTTCATTTTATCACATATTCCAACACCAAACACAGTGACTTTGTATTAGCGGAGGTTTGTTAGTCCTGTTGGAATTCCCTGTCCCAGGGTTGCCTGGTGAGAGAGGTTCAAATTCGGACTGCTTTACTCGTTATCTTTTTCTCTCCTTCAGCCTAGCCTGGCGGCCAGGATCGTGCCCCAGCTCAGAGACCAGGCCATGGAGGCTGTGTTCCTGACAGCCCTGTGGAAGGTGAGCTGGGTTCCTCCCCTGCTTCCTCAGCGTAGCCCTGTGGCTGGACAATCAATGGCTTTAACGTGGTGTTAACTCCTTCTTTTAGGTTGAGCCTAAAATTGGGGGATTTTTTTCCTTCTTGAAAGGTGAGGTAGAGACCTTAAACTCTGGAATTCAGACAGGTTCAAATCCATGCTTTGTTTTATATGTGTTACCTTCAGCCAGTTATATAAGTTCTCTGGGTCAGTTTCCTGATCTGTAAAATGAGCTAATGGTAGTACCAATAGCAAACAGTTGTGAGGATTAAATGAAATAAGGTACATGGAGTACTTTGCATAGTATCTAGTTACGTTTTAAACACTCTGTGAGTTTTAGCTATTGTACCATAGCTGTTCATTGTTTTTATCAGTAAGCATTATTGTGTACCTACTGTATGCCAGATACTGTATTTTATGCTAGGAGATCAACTCTTCCCTGAGGGAGTTTTACAAGACATTTGGAGCGGTGGATATGTAAAGTCTTATAATACAGAGATAAATTCTGATGTGTTAGTATTAAAGGCTATAATGGAAGCTTAGTTATTGCATTTGTAATGTTATGGCGGGTGATTATAAGAAGTTGATTTTGAAAGTAAGGAGACAAGTTGGGAAGCTGTTGCAACAATACGGA
Organism: Rhinolophus sinicus; assembly: GCF_036562045.2. Taxonomy (NCBI): domain Eukaryota; kingdom Metazoa; phylum Chordata; class Mammalia; order Chiroptera; family Rhinolophidae; genus Rhinolophus; species Rhinolophus sinicus. The sequence goes on along the minus strand of NC_133753.1, from coordinate 110,253,603 downwards.
AAGAACAATCTTGATCAGGAGGGAAGGAGCTGGAGTCAGAACAGACAGACCACATTGCTCCAGCGTGTCCGCATGTTCTGAGGGGTTGCGAGCTCTGCCTGCCTTCCCGCTGCGTCTGCAGCCTCCGCCACGGCCAGACCACCTGCGCTTAGCGGTGCGCAGCGCTCTTCCGCGCCTCCATTCCTGTGTCTCCTGCTCTCTCTGTCCACAGGCAAGCTCACCTATTCATGTTTTAATACTCAACTAAAAAAGTATCTTTGTGAAATCCTCTCTAACTTCCTACATTAACTATATTATCCTCCTGTGTTCCCACGTGGGCGCTCATGGCGGGTGGAGGGCGGTTTAGAAGAACAATTTCAGAAGAGCTGTGGAGGCCTAATCCAGATGGTGGCTTGTGGAGTGATTGGAGTGAGTGTGGAGTTTTCTTTACAGAAGCTGGTCCAGTAAGCGAATGAGAGACAGTGGAAACCAGAGGGGAAGAAAGGCTCAAGGAACATCTTTTTAACAATAGGAGAGAGTTTAGCATTTTACTGGCTAAGAGGAAGGAGTTAGTAGAGGAGTGAGTGTTTAGGAAAAAACACTTCTGTGTTTCTCTTCTTTCATGCTTTACTTCCCTTCTGACACCAGAAGTGGGGTTTTTCCACCTATCAAGCAGTTTGTGACACCAGCTAGGTGCCCTGTAACGTAACTCAATTCTGACACTCTACCTGGACTTAGCACAGGACTCTACAGGTGAAGGTCTCTGTCCCACAGGACTGCCGTCTACTCCAGCCTCCAGTCACAGGTCCAGGTTGTCACCTGTGCTTCTGAATGATTGGCTCTAACTTGGAGTTTTCCATGATCCCCTCCTTGGGTTCTGTGAATTTGCTGCAGTGGCTCAAAGAAGTCAGGAAAACAGTTTGCGTACTAGATTATGGGTTTATTCTAAAAGGATATAACTCGGGAATAGTCAGATGGGAGAGATGCATAGGACGGCATGTGGGAAGGCATGCAGAGCTTCCGTGCTCTCTCCAGGCATGCCACCCTCCCAGCATCTCCACGAGTTCAGCAACCCATTTTGGGGGTTTTATAGAGGTTTGTTAGATTTGATTGATTAAATCATTTGGCCTTTGGTGGTAGGTTCAATCTTCAGCTCCTCTCTCCTCTTAGTTGGGGGGCAGGAAGGGGCTGAAACTTCTTACTCTCTAACCTTGTGGTTCTTCTCCTGGGTACTGGCTCCCAGTTTTAGGGACTTTCCAAAGGTCACCTCATTAACATAAACTAGGGTGTGTTGGAAGAATTTTATTATGAGAACTAGACATTCCTTTCACCTTTATGGGCTGGAGCTATCTCAGAAACCGAGGACAAAAGACCCCAAGTATTACTAGATGCTCATTTGCTCTTATTCCTTTAGGAAATTACAAGGGTTTTAGGAGCTCTGTGTCAGAAACAGGGACAAAGATCAAATGCACGTTTCTTACTGTAAATCACTATCACAAGGGGAAAGAGGGGAAAGATACAGAAAAGGAAGACTCATCGTCATTGGATTCAGACCCTGGAGGAGATGAGAGAATGGAATCAAAGGCAGAGGAGGAGGGATTACTAGAAGGGCAGCCTGAGGGAGGAGGAGAAGGAGGAGTAATAATGGTCTGGGGCGGCGGGGAGTGTGAGCAGTTGAAGAGCATGTGCTCCTGGGCTGTTTTCTGGGACATAACTAGCATCGCTTTCTGAAAGGCAAGGTGAGCTACCTGTCCTCACAGCCCCTTTGATTACCCCCACGGTGTATTGGCCACTGGATCATTGCCATGTCGATTTCTCCATCTTCCCTCACTGGACCGTTCACCCCTTGAAGCAGGGACTAGGGCTGCTGTGGGTTTGTACATTTGTGCGCTTAGCAACTCTAGGGAGCCCTGTCCACACAGCTGGGATGTCAGTGGTGTCCTTAGAGTTCAGCAGCACACCGCCTGAATCGCTGTGTCGTGTGGCCTCAGCAGGAACTGTAACCTTTATTTTTATTACTGGCCTATAGCATGAAAGCTAACAACTCATTGGTGCTCAGTAAATGTTTCTTGAAGGAACAGGAATGATAAAGGTGTAGAGGACCACTGGTGAGGAATATGAGAACAAGAGTTGTTGAGAATCATTAAGAGCCCAGCTGTAAAACTAAATGTACGGAGATAACGCAGTGGGAGATTAAACCATTTCACACAACCCGCCTCAGTGCTTGTGAACCTTCATGTAGATGCAGACAGTGCAGGCGGCTGAGTCGGTCAGGTTGAGGAGACTGTACAGGAGGGACATTCAGGACAGAGGTGAGAAGGGCTTGAGGAAGTCAGGTTTGGTAGGGAGGAAAGAAAGGCCATGTGATTTGGGAAGTTCTGGTGTCTGTTTCCAGAGGGGAGCTTCTCAGGATGGGGGTGGGTATTCCCTACTAAGGAGCACCCTTGTTATGTACAAATACCCCCTGAACCCACACAGTGTCTTGTAAGAGAAAGTGGTGGGGAGACAACCAGGCCGCTGCTCCAAGGGCCTCAGTAACGTGTAAATGACACGCCTGTTCTCAGCCCACATGAGGTGAGCACACAATTGCAAATGGAAACTTCTACTGCAGACATTGTGCCGATCACTATATCTCTCTGAATGTACTCTCCACCCTTCCCTACTTTGGTCTGTGCCCTGGGAGGCTCATCTTTATATTCACCATCAGTAGGTTCTCTTGCCCTCTGGCTTCTGGTAGGCTTTTGACAATGGATGGAAGGGGTCAGGGGATCAGAGACTTGGAGGAAATTAATGTCGGGTGCTTATTCCCACAGCTCCCACCCTGCTGGCTGCCAGATGACAGTGGCTGTATTTCTCTAAGGCCCTGGCTCCAGCCTTGTTCCCTCTTTGACAACTTTCTGGATTCCAGTAACCCTTTCCCTCCCCTCCTCTTTAGACCTAGTAGGTAATGGTTCCCCAGCATAGCCAGCCCCTGCATGCTTCAGCAGGCTTTGTTGGTTTTCAGGAAGCCTGTCCATTCCATCATGACTAGTCTGCATGCTAAGCTCTTCCTTATGGGAACCCGGGCAGAAGAAATATTTTATTTGTAAAAGGTAGTATTGTATAGAGCAGGAATTGGCTGCTACCTGGACCTGGTAGTAAAGTTTTATTGGAACACAGCCATACCCATTCGCTTATCTGTCCTCCATGGCTTTCTTTTGTGCTACAGCAGCAGGGCTAAATAATTGCTGCAGAGACCAAGTGGCCTGAGAAGCCTAAAATATTTACCATCTGGCCCTCTAGAGGAAAAGTTTGTCAGCTCTAGAAGAGAGAACATGCCTGGCCTGAGGGTAGGAAGATGAGTTGATCTCTGCCTGAATCTGCCTATTGATTCAATGAGCTTGGCCAAGTCACTCTACCTCATCAAACCTGACCTATAGAATAACAATTGCTTGCAAAGTTATTGTCAGAACTGAGGCTATAATTAGTTACTGTGTTTTCAGGAGGAGTTGTCCTTTGAGGATGTGGCTGTGAACTTCACCAGAGAAGAGTGGAACAAACTTGACTGGGCTCAGAAAGACCTCTACAGAGATGTGATGCTGGAGAATTACAGAAACATGATCTTGCTGGGTAATGACGGCTTAAAGATTTGGCTTTGAGTGCTTTGAGTGTCTACACAAGTCCTCAGTCCATTTTCTGCAATTCCAAAATCAGAAAAAGCTCTGAAAACCAGAAGTATTTTCGTAACTCATTTGGCTACAAGACCCAACATGAAGTCATCGGGTGGCAAAACCTGATTTCATCCTACACGAAGCTATTTATCATCCTTATTTTTCCCACTTGGTCTTCGTTTTTGTTTTTTAGCATTAGAGATGTCTGTGTTTGATTAAAGGTCCAGCTCTAAACCCTGTTGAGTTGGAGGTGGTATATAACAGAAAATGACACACCAAGTCATCTTTCTAAAATCTGGAAAAATTCTGAATTCTGAAACACAACTGGCCTCCAGGGTTTCAGATAGGGGATTGTGGACGAGGAATATTTTCCTTTTGTTTTAGAGTCCATTCCCCACTCCCACTGGCCTCCTCCACAACTACCGTATAAGACCTCTTGGCATTGAAAAGATTGTGGCCTATTTGGATTCTAAACGCTAGCTTCTTATTCTCTTTAAAAGTCTTTTCTCTGGAAGTCGGTTACTTCTTTGTTTGCAGCATCACTAGCTGACCAGGAAATGATTCTTAACTGAGTTCATTTCTGAACCTTCACTGCTTCCGTCTTCCCCGGAGCCCGCCTTTGTCTTACTCCAATGCAGAGTCTTGTGGAAGTTTCCTGGATAGTTTTCTTTCTGGGACCACATGTTTGCCCCCCACACTGACACTCTTGGCACAGAGTATATCGTGGGATTGTCCACCTACCTCTGGATTTGTTAATGTTTATTTTCCTTTTACAAATTACAAGAGCATATTTGAATACATGGAAGGTATAGGAAAGCATGAAGGGAAGAAGAAAACATTCAGGGGTAACACTTAATATTTTGGAATATTTCCTTCCAGTTTTTTTGTTTCCCTACGCTTTTAAAAAATGTAGCTGAGCATATTCTTTGTATAATTCTGTAATCCCTTTAAAACTCAGTGTTACAACATCAGCATTTTCCCTGTTATTAAAAAGCCCCCATAAATACAGGAAAAATTTTAATGTAATTCTGTTGTATGATGCATAATATTTAATCATTTTCTCGCTTAAGAATGTTTAGCTTGGCTTTGTTTTTGTTTGTTGGTTTGCTTGTGTGTTTATCATCTATATTATGTTCCAATGGATATTTCTGACTATAAATCCCTATATGAATATCTGATTATTCCCAAATATATAGTCCCAGGATTGGAATTTTGGAGTTTGAGGATATGGGCACTTTTCAGTCTCTTAATATATACATATTTGAATGATTTTTCAGTAATAGAATAGAAAATAAAAACCATTACAGGCCCACTGCCCAGAAGTAACTTCTGTCAACATTTTGGTTTACTTTTTCCTTGTCTTTTCCTATATATGTATACTTACATATGTATACGCACACATATAGTTTTAAAAACAAAATGAGGATTGTCATACTGTACATGAGTTGGTATTCTGCTTTTAAATATCTAGGGGGCATTTTCCTATTTTAATAAATGTTTTTTGAACACATGGATTTTTAATATGTCTAATACTTTTGCCTTCATTGTATTAATGTGCTATACTTTAATTATCCCCCTATTAACATTTAGTTTATTTCCATTTTTGCATTGTACAACTCTGCTGAACATCTCTGGAACATTAATTTTTGTCCTTCTTGTTCCTTAGGCTGTATTGCTAAGAGTGAAATGACCACATCCAAGGGTGTGAATATCGTTCAGGTTATCAATAAAAATGACCAAATTTTCACAAAGATTGTGCCAATTTCTATTCTTAGGAGCCCTTTTGATTATTGTCCTTATTTCTTCTTGCCACTGTAGACCCAAAGGTTAAACTGAGCTCTAGGACCTCCCCCTGTAACTCACTAACCACCACATCCCATTTACTTCCCCATGAGTAGGATTTCAGTTTCCCAAACCAGAGGTGATCTGTCAGCTGGAACAGTGGGAAGACCCATGGATCCTGGATCTGCCAAGAGCTGGTACTAGGAAGGCTTCCAGTAATGCTTGCCCAGGTGGGTGAGAAGGCCCAGTCAAGTGGAAATCATAAAGAGAAAGGGAAGGCACATTAATGAAGCCTCTTTGTGTCCCAGATACTGAGCCGGGTGATCAGCATATATCCTCCCACTTGTTTATCCCTACTGCCCTCACGGTTGTAGGTATGACCACCATCCCCATTTTCCAGATGAAGAAACTGATAGATTAAGATACCTGTCACACGGTAGATTGCTATTTGGAATTTGATTTCAAGTCCTCAAAGCTCATCCTGTCTGCTGCAGTGAAGTACTTCTTTGGAGCATCTGGTCTGGTATTTTCTGACAGCTCTTGCTGTCATCCTCGATACTCTACCCTCGTTACTGATCCTTTCTCCTTTCTCTTGTTCCCCTGCTTTCATTTTGTTTTTCTCTTCCTCAGTGTTCCTTGAGGTGCCTACTTTTTCCTACTTCCTATATCCTGTTCTGCTTCTACCTTTTTCCACATCCTTCTAAGGTTTCTCAGTAGAGGCACTTTGACGTTTTGGACTGGGTAATTCTTTGTTGTGGGGGAGCTGCCCTGTGCGTTGTAGGATGTTTAGCAGCATGGCTGGCCTCTACCCATAAGAGTCCAGTAGCACCACTCCAATGTGACAACCAAAAATGTCCATTGTTACATGTCCCCCAGGAGCTAAAATCACCCCTGGTTAAGAACCAATACTCTATTCTGTTGCCATTTGTACCTACTTCCCTCTGGTTCCTTTTCTATTCTATCTTATACTTTTTTCATTTTTAAGGAGCTGTTTCTCCCAGAATTATGAAAAGCATGCTTATTTAGGAAATGTAAGATGCTACCTCTACATTTATGTGACACTACTGAGTACCCATAGTAAGTTTGTTCAATAATGATGATGGGTTCGTTTGGTTCTCACATTTTCTGATGCACACACTCTTGTTCATTTTTTAGTTGGTTGAGGTCAAGAGCTCTTTCTGTTATAAAAGCTGGGAGTGCTATGAAAATCAGAATTTTGGCCTCTACTATAATGATGTAACAAAGTGAGCACCTCTTAGCTTCATTTGGATATCTTATGTCACAAACAGTTGACTTCTTTTCCCTTTTTCCTTCTGTGGTGGACAGGTCATTTATATATTTTCTTGTTATTTCACTAGGTTCTGAAGCCAGATACCAGATGATAAAGTTAACTCCAAAGCATAACATTTCTGAAGATTTAGAGTCCTGTAATGTATCAGTGGTAGGGCAGAAGATGGTCAAGAGACCTTCAGAAAAATTACTTAAATGTAACAAATTTGTGGACATTTATAGAGTTAGACTCCCTCCTGTTGGTGATGAATGCAACCAGGACTTCCTTCAAACCCTTAACCCTTTTCAGGATCAGCATGCTCAAATAAGGAGGAAGCAGGGCAAACGTGATGGATATGGAAAACCCTTCCATCAGAGATCATTGCTTTTGAGGCATAAGCAAATTCCTACAAACGCAAAATCTAATGAATGCAGTGAATGTGGAAGAGTCTTCAAGCGTCGGGCAAATTTTGTTCGACATCAAAGAATTCACACTTCAGAGGACCCCTTTGAGTGTGACATATGTGGGCAAGCCTTCAGACAGAAGTCAGCTCTTAGTGTCCATAAGCAGTGTCACCCTCAAGAAAAGCCATATAAATGTCATGAGTGTGGAAAATTTTTCCGGCAGATGGCATATCTTGTTGAGCATAAGAGGATCCATACCAAAGAAAAACCCTATAAATGCAGTGAATGTGAAAGAAAGTTTAGTCAGAATTCAACCCTTATTCGACATCAGGTAATCCATAGTGGAGAAAAACCCCATAAATGCCTTGAATGTGGAAAAGCCTTTGTTCGGAATTCAACCCTTAAGAGCCATCAACAAATTCATAGTAAACAGAACACTCACAAATGCAGTGAATGTGGAGAATCCTTTGGTCGGAATATAGATCTCATTCAGCATCGAAGAAAACATACCAAGGGAAAATTATTTGAATGTAGAGAATGTGGAAAAACTTTTAGTTTTAAGTCAAATCTTCGTCGACATGAAGTCATTCACAATGGAGAGAGACCCTACAGATGTGACAAGTGCGGGAAATCTTTCAGTTGGCGCACAAGCTTTATTAAGCATCAGGGTACTCACAGAGAGCAGAGAGCTACGTGATGCTAACCAGAAAAGCTGCCATTTAAAGACCAGAACGTACCACTATTGCAAGTATGTATAATTTGATTGTTTTATGAAAATTAGTAAACGGCAACCAAACTAGTTTTTTTGTGGGGACGCCTTTTGGTAGGTGACCTTCTTGCTGTAGTCCAGAACTACCGGATAGACAATGTGATAGGCTCCTTTGTGCAGTTTCCCTTGAGACCTATACTTTCATTCCCCTAAGTCAAGTTAAGGCGGAAGGAACACATAGGAGCTTTGTTCTGTGGTCCCCCAGGCTGGAGACCGTTGGATCGTGAACAATTTATGAAAGCCTTTCTTGGTGTCATACAGAGCAATGACCTAGATTGATAGGCTGTTTAAAAATAAGTGCTACTCACTAGTAGCTAGTGAGGTATGGAGAATTACTTACATTTGTTTATAAGATTAAGTGAGTGTGCTCCTACATTTTACTGTGAGTTCTAAGTCCGTGTTTACAGCAGCTGCTGTTGGTACCCTGCCGTGTCCCTCCGGCCTTACCCCATCCATGGGTTTCATGCACCTTGTACTATCTTCATCTCGTGGCCTGCGGGCTTTTTCTAAAACCATGAAAGGCCACTGTTCTTTGGGGTGACTAGCACATCCTGAGAGCAGGCCATAACCAATACTTGATGGGAATTGATATATCCCAGGTCTCCCTCTCCCATTGGGTGGAGTATCTCTGAAGCATGTGCCGTACATTGGTTTCAGATTTTCCCATGGGATTACATACATTTACGCACAGGATAGCTGCTGTATTCGCTGTCTTCTCTTATCTGTGTCTCTTCTACACTCCACTCCCAGTATTTCAGCACCTCTACCCACAAAGAAATGGCTTGTACTCAAAAAGTGTCAATGTTGTCCTTGAAGAGCCATATCCTTTTTGTTCCCATAGTTCTTCCAGGCACATTCTCATATTCAGGTTAAATATAGGTTGAGCTGACTGTATTACTTACTTTTCCCTTCAGCTTACCAATACAAGAAACCCATTTGAAATTTTAATATCATAAACATCATCCTAGGTCTGCATTAAAAATAGCTATTTAGGGGGTGGCTGATTAGCTCAGTTGGTTAAAGCGTGGTGCTAATAACACCAAGGTTGTCGGTTCAATCCCCACGTGGGCCACTGTGAGCTGCGCCCTCCTTTAAAAAAAAAGCTATTTAGACCCTGTCATATTATTCAAATCCCCTCTTATTTCTTCTTTATTCTTTTCTTACTACCACCAATTCCATGATTTCTTACCCAGCAATAAATTGCTATTAAGAATGAGAAGAAAGCAAGTGGCACCCCATAAAATTGAGGACTCTTAAGCCTTACAGGAGGAAAATATTGATTAGTGTTAGGTTGTGTATTGGGTTTGAAAATACCGAATCAGTATTTTGACTGGTCATTATTGGCTAGAAGAAGGGGCTGCCATATTTTATTTCCCTAAGCAAAATTAAGAAGTTGAAATTTCTGACTGATGGGGAGATAAACCAATGAGAGATAAGTCCCCCTTAACCTTGGGAGACGGTGACCTGTGAAAAGCAGATCCAGCCTTGAGTACCTAGAAGTCTGGGTCAGGCTATTAAATCTATTCTGTTCAGATAAAGCACAAGCTTCCAGCTTTCCAGAATGAAAGGGCACAACTAAAGGATCCAAGGTTAACATGAAACACGCTTACAATCAGCCACATCTGTCCCCAGGGGAAGAAAAGATCTGTGCTACTCAGTATGGTAACCAGTAGCCCTATGAGGCTATTAGAAATGAACAAATAAAACTAAATTCCTCAGTCAAAACCCACATTTCAGGTTCAGCACAGATATACAACGTTTCCATCATAACCAAAAGGTTTATTGGATAGAACTATAAAGAGCCTGTAAAGACTTCTTACGGAGACACAAGGAAACTTGTATTTGGTGCCTTCTCTCCAACTAAATTAAATGAACTTCTTTCCCCTGTATAAATGACCCCTATAAAACGTTTTCATTTATGTTTGAAAATATTTTTTTCAGTCGAATTTCTGGGACACAAAGGAGGGAGGGATGACACTGGTCTGGTAGGCTTGTTGAACTTACTTGTTTTGGGAGAAAGGAGCCCCCACCTCACGAGTGTGAGTGCAGGGAAGGCTTCCTGCCTTTCCCAGAGGCGAGACAGGTGCCAGGCCAAGGGCACAGATTAGCAGTGTCATGTTTGTTAACAGTGTAAGGCAAGAGCTCCAGACTAGTCCTCCGGAGAAGGTAATGGGAAAGAAATGTTCAAGTTTTGGCTTTTCTATTTGCTTAATGGACTGGACCCATTGTTCTCCATGCCTGGGTAGACTGAGCAACCATCAGCTCAGTCAGTGAAGGTCGGGGGAGTCTGGCATCAACAATCTAGACTATTCCAATGGACTAGAAAAGGTACATCATTTCTTGAGAAGACCAGTGAAGCTGTTTCACCATATTTAAGTCAAGGGGAAAAATAAATAATACAAATGTTAATTTGCCTACTTTAGGTAAAATGCTAAATTAGAAATTAAAAAACAGGGTGTGTTACATCTTAAATAAGATATAAAAGTTGACAAATGTTTTATTTTCTCATATTTTTATACACTTGAGTCACAGTTGACTAAAATATCATGTAATATGGTTTATGTGCATGACCAAAATGCAGCTCACATTCAAGTTTTGACAACACCTGTATGAATCTAGACTAGGGGTGTCCAAACTGCGGCCCGTGGGCCAACTGCGGCCTGCAATCCATTGTTAATTGGCCCGCAGCAAATTCCAAAAATATATTTAGTTAAATAAACCAGGTGAGGCAATACGTACTTCACCTCGAGTGAGTGGCCCGGCTGTTTGTGTATTTTACTGCAAATGGCCCTTGGTAAAAAACGTTGAAAAAAGTTTGGACACCCCTGATCTAGACCTTGTTCAAGTTCATTCTCAACTGTAACTTCATCAAGGTGGCTTCTCCATTTGTCAACATTTCTTAGCTGGTGGAAATTAGGTGCAAACAAGTATTAGGTTGGTGCGAAAGTAATTGCAGTTTTTGCAATTTTTTAACCGTCTAAACCGCAATTACTTTTGCACCAACCTAATATAAAGCAAAAACACATAATATTCAAAAATAAATTTTAGAATAAAGTAGAAATAAATGACTTCCTGGCAAAATAAATTTTCAGTTAAGTTCTCAGATTTTTTAAAGTAAATTCATGGCTACTTACTTGTGTCTCTATTGTAAATGGATATTTTTCCCACTTCCATTCTGAAGTGCATATGGCTAATATAAGTGAATCGGTAATGATGTTGTTATTCTGAAATATTAATAATTTCAAAGTTAGAAAAAATTAGATAATACAGAAAACTCCCTTGTACCATTTACCTAGATTCACCAAATTTAGCATTTTGCCACCTCTCTATGGGATACTTTTTAGCAGTTTGAGTAATCTAGATACAGATATATAGATATAGATATATACAAAAATCAATCTAGTTCCAAAATGACATTTAAAGTAGTATATGCTCTTAAAATTCTGAAAGCTGCAATACTACATGTATTTATGGATGTAAGATCTTATAAGTAAAATATAAAATGGGGAAAAGGACACATAATTTCAGGATAGTTATTCTTTCTGATGAGAAAGAGAAAAGAATGGGATTAGAGAGGGGACATGAGGGTCCTTAACAGTATATGTTGTTTTATTTCTTTAAAAAATGATCTGAAACAAATCTGGCATTTTAAGAACTGATAAATCTGTGTGGTGCCTATGTGAATGTTCTTTAAAATCAATCTATTTTGTGTACTTGTCTGTATGTTAGCAATATTTCACAATAAACTTGTCTATGTTTATTGTGAAATAATGTAATTCAAAAGTACATGAAGATACGTGACAGTAAATAATTATAAAAAGAACTCCGCATGCATCTTAATCCTAGTTAAGAAATAGATCATTTTCAGAATCATGAAAGCTCCTTGTATTTTCTCCAAACTTAGCTCCCCTCCTCTTTACTAAAGATTCACAAGTACTGTGAGTGTTATGTTAAGCACTCCCTTGTATAATGTATACATACCATCTATTTATATCTCGACACTATATTACTTAGCTTTGCTTTTTCTGGAATTTTACATACATTGAATTATACTCTTATCCCTTCTCTGGGACACATATGTTTTGAGAATCATCTAAATTTCTGTGTGGTTTAATCTTATTCACTGATACTGGGCCGTGAGCAGCCGTAGGTTGGAGTGAGCAGCTGTGGGCTGCCACAGGCCACTGTGTGCTGCCATGAGCGGCCGATAGCCAGCGTGAGTGGCCAGCAGCTGGCGAGAGCTGCCGTGAGCTGCGGTGAGCTGCGGTGAGTGGCCGACCGATGCCTGGTGACTGTCTGGCTCAGCCGGGGGAGCGCAAGGCTCATAATACCAGCATGGGCCAGGGAGCTGTGTCCTACGTAACTAGACTGAGAAACAAAGGCTTGAATCGGAGTGGGGTGGGGGGCAGAAGAAGGGGAAGGAAATAAAAAAAGTAATGCCAAACTTTTCTATAATACATGTAGCAATTTACATCCCCAACAGCAATAGATGAGAGTTCCTGCCACTCTGTATGTTTATCAATACTTGCTTCTGACAGATTTTTAAAGATTGATATTCTGTAAGGTATAAAATAGTATCTAATTATGGGTTAATTTGCATTTCTCTTATTACTAATGTAATTGAACATCTTTTCATTACCATGGGTTGCGCTTCCTATTTTGTTTGTCTTTTCCTAATCTTAATGTAGTTGAATTTATCAATCTTTTCTTTTATGATGGTGCTTTTTGAGTCTTGATGCAGATTGCTACCAATTTATCAGAAATGTTTTTGTTCTTTCTGGGCACACAGCTAGACCACATTTCACAGCTTGTGCTGTTCACTGTAGTGAGGTGACTGAATTCTAACCCGTTGGAGTGTGAGTACAGATGACGTGTGCCACTTTTTGGCTTGGCCCGTAAAAGCCCTCACACCTCCATGCTCTTTTCCTCTTTACAGTTGACTAGATTAGAAAACGCAGGGCATCTTGGAAGCTGTGTATTGAAGATGGAAGAGCTGTCATCAGATTGACGGCTTGGAGAGGCGCCACCCTGGCAGTCATGTTTGTGTGCCTTAAACTATTACCGTGTTTCCCCGAAAATAAGACCCAGCCAGACAATCAGCTCTAATGCGTCTTTTGGAGCAAAAATTAACATAAGACCCGGTCTTATGTTACTATAAATTAACATAAGACCCGGTCTTACTTTATAGTAAATACCCTCTCCTTATTTTATAGTAAAATAAGACCGGGTCTTATATAAGACCGAGTCTTATGTTAATTTTTGCTCCAAAAGACGCATTAGAGCTGATTGTCCTGCTAGGTCTTATTTTTTGGGAAACACAGTATAGGATTGAGAAATGAACAACTATAACTTTTGGGGTCTATTTTGTAGAGCTGTTATAATTAAGCTAACTTAATGCAGAGTATTAAGATATTCTTTATTAATCTGAGATCAGGACAATACCTCCTATGTTTTTTCCCCAAAGACTTGTGTTTCAGTAAAAAAACCTGTATGAATTATTGAACAAATAACTAAGCTTGATCTTTTAGCAGTTTCTGTCTGCTATGTGTTCAGTTGTGTATCCACCCCCAAAAATGTATGTGTTGAAGTTCTAAACCCTAGTACCTCAGAATGTGACTGTATTTGGAAATAGGGCCTTTAGGAGGTGATTAAGTTAAAATGAGGTCACTAGGGTGGGCTGCAATCCAATCTGACTGGTGTCCTTAGATAAAGAGGAAATTTGGATTCAGATCTATACAAAAGGAAGACCATGTGAAGACACAGGGAGAAGAGAGCCATCTACAAGCCAAGGAGAGAGGCCTCGGAAGGAACCAACCCTGCCAACACCTTAATCTTGGAATTTCAGCCTCTAGAACTATGAGAAAATAAATTCCTGTTCTGGCTGGTTTGGTCCTGGTGAGGACTCTACCTGGCTGGCCGAGAGGTGCTCTGTCTTCACATGGTGTTTCCTCAGTGAATGTGTGAGAAGGAGCGAGCCAGCTTTCTGATGTTTCTTCTTAGAAGGACACTAATCCTGTTGGATCAGTGCCCCACCTTATGAGCTCATTTAACTTTAATGACTTTAGAGGCCCCATCTCCAAAAGCAAGACAAGGAGTTAGGGTTTCAATACATGAATTTTAGAGGGACACAAACCTTCAGTCCATAACAAATGTCTACAAGTACATCAGTAATATGGATACATTTCAAAAATGTAAGTGAAATGAATTAGACACGAGAATATATACTGGGTGATTCCATTTATATAAAGTACAAAAACAAGTAAGACTATGTTGCTTGAAGACAAGCTAATGCCTTTGGTTGGGAGATAATGATTGGAGTGGAGCACAAGGTGGAGGGACTTTTGGGGGCTGGTAATGTTTATTGATTGGGATGCTAGTTAGGTGGGTGTGTTTGTAACATTCATCTAATTTGTTTATATTGTAAATTATACTTTGTTACAGGTTTTTTAAAAACCCAAGGGGTCCAGTGATATAATGCAAAAGACCTTTCCAAAGATCAAGATCTTTAAGATGCCCATAGACCTTAACTTTAGTACTTTACAAGAATTGTAATTATTTCCTGATTCTTTCCGAGTTGCTTTCATTTGAGGAAGTGGCTGGGTGTTTCAACAGGGAGAAGTGGGAAGACTTGAACTTGGCTCAGAAGGGTCTCTGCCGAGACATAATGCTGGAGAATGCAGCAAACAGGTCTTGCTCCGTCCCTACAGTTTGGCCTTGTTTGTGGGGTTCTAGATATATGTGTATATATATATATAGATATATATCTATATATAGATATATATATAGATATATAGATATATAGATATATATCTATATATATATCTATCTAAAATTTTACATAGGTAGATGTAGATATTTATATGTATGTGTATATATATATATATGTACATATATATGTATTTATAAATATATATATATGTACATATATATATGTATTTATAAATATATATATATATATATATAAATGTCCAAGGCCTATATATAAAAATATCCATAATCCTTTTATTTCCAATTCTAAAAATCTTAAAATCTCTGAGGGCAAAAATGTTTTCTCATAATCCACTTGGTTACCAAACCTGAGCTGATCTGAACTCTGGTGGCAAAATAAGGTTTACAGTCCCAGTGGGCATTTTCATATTCATGTATTTTGTTTCAGAAATATTAACATGTTGGATTATGGAGTATTGGCCTAACCCCCTATGTGGTGTTATGTAAATACCTTTCTAAAAACTAAAAGATTCTGATTTTTGAAGACACATGTGGCCCCAAGGCTTTATTTAGATCAAGGATTTTGCATCTATGTGTATGGGAGATTTTGGAGCTCAGAGTAACATTAACTTCCCCACCCACCTCCACAAGGAAGGACTTGAGGGACATGTGTCAGGAAAGAGTAGCAGCCCTATTGGACTGACAATTACCCTCTCCAAGCACTTTCCTTCCCCCACTGCCAAGTGGTAGCCATAAAACTCCCTGATAAAACAAAACAATGGCAGCTTTGGTTGTATGGATGAGAACTGATCTGGAGATCAGCAATCTGGTCAGACAGAAGATTGAATTACAAGCAGTACATTTAGCTATAGGAGAACCAGAGACATGCCCCAAAGGCTATTCGTGGCTGTGGCCAACAGCTAAGCCATATATATAATCTAGTACATGGGTCTTGGACAATTAAAAATAATAAAAATGGGGAGCCCAATTATGATAAACCCTTTGCTCACCAAAAGAATCCAACATGGATTCGGAAGGGGACAGGAGTGCTAAGATAGATTATCTAGACCAATCATTCAAAGTGACAGTGTGGCTCAAGATTGAGTGGCCACTGAGTCCCCCAAGCCATGCTGTGCTTGTCCAATGATCCCCCATTCCATTATGACACCTGCTAGGTCAATAATGGTTGCCAAAGACTATTCAGAATCCTACCAGAAAGTAAGCATGTGGGAAGAGGGGGGCTCACCTGCTCAGCTTCAGCAGGACCCTCTACTTGGGCCTGGTAAACAGCCCTGCCTTGCGCACCTTCTGGGAACCCTGGATTGTTGGAGACCCTCTGATCCCTCACTCCGGCCAGGCTCCTGACTCTGCAGTTCCCGCTAGGGGGCACCAGGAACTTTCCTTTTAATTTCTGCTCTGGAGAACTTTCTGCTCTGGAGACCTAGAAGTTGCAAGTAGGGTGCCCAACCTTCTAGAATAGAATTTGAAAATTTTAAAACGACGTTCTAAGACAAAGATTTTAATGACTTTATAACTCTCTCTCCCAGCTCCAGTCAGGTCTTCTGTGACTTTGGTAGCAAAAATCTAGGTTTACCATTTTGTCAGACACTGCTTGATACTATGGGAAAAAACACGTAATAATATGGTTCCTTACTGTTATGGAGCTAATTAAGGTAAGTGAGGTTGTCAGTGTGGGGCTTTCATTGATAGGACCGGTGTCCTTATAAGAGGAACAGACACCAGAGTTCTCTTTCTGCCCACCACACAGGAAAAGCCATGTGAAGACACAGTGAGAAGGCAGCTGTCTACAAGACGGGAAGATGCATCAAGACACCAACCTTTGACGGCACCCTGATCTTGGACTTCCAGCCTCCAGTACTGTGAGAAAATAAATTTATGCTATTTATCCACCCAGTCTGTGGTATTTTGTTATGGCATCAGAACAGACTAAGACACCCTTTATAATCTAGGTATCAGAGATGGCATATACTCGTACACATTAACTTACTGTATGTAGTAGTTTGCAAATGTTTTCAGAAATGAAATTTTAAAGTTGTTTTTTACAAAAGTGGAATTTTTCCTTTATTAATTTGGTGATTTAGGGGCTGGGGAACAGGAGCTGGGATTAAAAGCAGAGAAGCATTTTGACGGAAGGCTTATATGTGGGAAATTCAAGTAGTACGTAGGTAACAGTAAATGTCTATAGAAAGGAGAAGAGGAAGACTAAAAATGGAGAGAAGACGGTCCATTCTAAGTTTGCAAAATTCCTGTAGTAAAAAGAACACGAGGATCAGCACCTGTCCCAGACTGTGTATACAGGTGACTGTCTTACTAGCTATCTGACCTGAGGCAATAACCTTGATAAGCTTGGGGAAAACAAGCTCCTGGCCTACATCAACTTTTACCATCGCCTCGCCCTCAGCCCAATTCTCTTAATACTAAATCTCATTTAAATAAAAGTTAAATACTCCACAGGACCCCCTGAAGCCTGAATGCAGCTAAGCCAGCCATTTCACGGTACCTTCTGTTGGTTTTAAGGAGGGTCAAAGGAGATAGCATGCACTGCTATTCTACCACACCCAAGGTCAAGGATGTGAGTTCTGAAAGGCAGTTAATTTGGTTTTGGTTTATGTACATTTAGGTAAAAAAGTTAATGTGAGGTAAGGTGACCAAGCTAGAGTAGAAATCTCATAATAGGATGTAATTTGGCATTAGCTTCCAGGGAAGGAAATTGGGAAGGTGTATTAAAAGCCAAAACTAGCTCACACACTGATCAAGGAATTCTACTTGGGCACCTAGCCTGAGATTCTAAAGAACAATCCAAATAATGCTAAAACTATAATGGTATTCACTATAGCATTGCTTGCAATAATAAAAGACGACAAATGCTTGTAAAATCCTTAATACACATTAAAGATATGAAATATAAGTACTATTTTTATTATATAAAAATATGCACAGAAAAAAATCAGAAGGAAATACAGCTGACCCTTAAACAACACGGGTTTAAACTGTGGTCTGCTTATATGCAGACTTTTTTCAATACAGTCGGCCCTCTGTATCTACCGGTTTCACATCCATGGATTCAACCAAACACAGATGAAAGACAGTATTTTCAATCCATGGTTGGGAATCTGCAAATGTGGAGGGCCGGTTATATGCATTTTTCTACACCATTTTATACAAGGGACTTGGGCGTATGTGGATTTTCATATCCACAGAGTTCCTACAACCAATACCCATGCATACCTAGGAATGACTGAAATTTTTGGGGTGTCAAAAAGTTATACACATATCTTGATGTATAACTGTATAGTTTCTGAAGTTTTCCCATCTATGATCTTGTGTCATGCCATGACAACACTGTAACATTAATTCAGTTATCACCATCCCCATTATATACAGAGTTGAGCTCATAGTGGTCAAAAAGCAGGCTTAAGTTAGCACAGCCAAGCTCAGTGGTAGGGTAGTTCTGGGACTAGAAGAGACACCTCATTCCTCCCTGGGGGCCTCCAACCTGCTTTGGTTAACAAGATGGGCAGAGGTTCAGGGATGACAATGAGAAATGTTGGAAATCTCACAAATCTCACATAAACAGTATTCTCTTGTGTAACAGGCCCATGGTAAGCCCTTATGCAAAACCTGGTGCCGTAACATGACCTTCCAGTAGCCTACACTGGATCAGACTTCCTCTCCCCCCACATCTAGTCCTGCTGCATGAATTTGGATGACAG
Organism: Rhinolophus sinicus; assembly: GCF_036562045.2. Lineage (NCBI taxonomy): Eukaryota > Metazoa > Chordata > Mammalia > Chiroptera > Rhinolophidae > Rhinolophus > Rhinolophus sinicus. The sequence continues at coordinate 110,235,307 of NC_133753.1, read as the reverse complement.
ACAACAGCTCCAAAACCAGAGGCCTGTTTTAGGCTCTTCAGCCACTATCTGCTCACTACATGACCAAGGGCAAGTTAATTTACTACTCAAGCCTTAATTCCCTCTATAAAAATGGGAATAACAGTAATAATAGTTCTACTCCCTCAGGCAGAACTATGAACTAACAAGGAGAAACTATGAAATAAATGAAATAAACCCCCCCCCCCCAAAAAAAAAAAGTTATACACAGATTTTGGACTGCACAGAAGGTATAGGTGCCCCTAACCCCTGCGTTGCTCAAGGGTCCATTGTAAATGCCAGTAACAGGTCAGGTGTGGGAGTATAGGTAATTTTTTCCTATAGTGTTTTCCCAAATATCCAAGAATGTGCTTATATCCCCTTAATTTAGAAAAAGGTTCAAAAAGAATTTGGATGCAATACATATTGCGAATGTGTAGAACTAGAAAGAGAGTAAGATAGACTTAAGATCTAATCCAAGTTTTTAGCTGTCTAACCCAACAGGGAAAGAATGGGAAAGAGAGACTACAAAGCTAATTTTTTTTCAAGTCAAAAATACAAAGTGGCTCTTGTATGCACTGAACTGTTCGAGGTGTTTTGGATGATAAAGTATTTGAAATCCTCTCTACCACCTAAGGGGAAAGACAATTCTAAGTGACTAAAATTAATTCTTAGGAAAGTAATTGGAGTGCCAAAGATTTGGTCCCAGAGCAGAGGTAGGAAGAGTGATGAGATAACCACAGAATGTCGCATGTCAGCCCTTACTCTTGTCAGCCCTTAGTTCTCCTCCATGGAACCATCTGCTGGAGGGGCTCCCGACTTGTGCATTTCTCCTTCATAGTAATACTCTATCAACGTGTGTCTGGAGACTTGAGTCAGACTGAATCTATTTTGGGTATGATGCCCAAGGAAATATGATCCACGATTGACTGAAATACTTCACAAGCCAAAGAATGTGGTTTCTGGGCAATAAAAAAAAAAAGAAGAAGAAAGAAAACAGCTCATGCAGAAGCATGTCAAAATGATGGGACTTTATTTCTATGGATCCTTTGGTGTCGGATAAGGTGTGGACTCTGTCTAAATCTTTCCCCACATTCAAGACATTCATAAGGTTTTTCTCCAGTGTGAGTTCTCTGGTGTGTAATGAGGGTTGCACTCTGACTGAAGCATTTCCCACATTCAGAACATTCATAAGGCTTCTCCCCAGTGTGGATTCTCTGATGTTTAGAGAGGTCAGAGCACCGTTTGAAGCTCTTCTCACATTCTTCACAGGTATAGGGTCTCTCCCCTTTATGGATTCTCTGATGTCTAAAACGGTTGGAAATTCGGCAGATTTCCCCACATTCATTACATTTGTAGTGTTTCTCTCCTATATGGATTCTTTTATGCCGATTGAGATGTGAGCTCTGTCTGAAGCTGTCCCCACATTTGGAACATATGTATGGCTTTTCCCCTGTATGTGTCCTCTGATGTTTAATCAGGGCAGCACTCTGGCGGAAGCTCTTCCCACATTCTTGGCATGTATAGGGTTTCTCCCCAGTGTGGATTCTCTGGTGTTTAAAGAGATCAGAACGCTGTTTGAAACTCTTCTCACAGTTATCACATTTATAAGGTCTTTCTTCTCGGAACTGCTTCAGGGCCTCAAAGAGGCCTGGACTATGGAAATTTTCTTCGTTGTCAGTAGATCTGTGAGGTTTCACTACTGGAAGTTTCACTGGATCCAAACTCTGTTTGCACTTGCTGCCACGTTCATCAACATCAATGGACCTCTCTACTGTCAGGTCATGCTGACAAAGAACAAAGTTTGAACTTCTGGCACTATTCCCAAATTCATTACTTTTGGAGTCCCCCCCTTCTGTGTAACCATTTGTGAGATCTGAGATGTTGGTGAATCCTTGCTCTTCAGGAGAATGTTCAAGTTTCAGTGATGAGGGGTTTCCTGATTGCTTTTCCACCCTCTCATGTGTGTCGCCACACTTGGAAAACAGTGGAGCCTTCCCCTGTGACCCTTCTTGTAGCTGCCTCTGTGGCTCTACGTCTAGAATTTCTTGCTTTGGAATCAACTCTTTGTTCTCAGTTCTGATTTCCAAACCTGAAACATTAAAATGACAAATTGTTAACATTTCATCCTGGCAAGAGTGAAATAAGCAAGTACCAGCAAAAACCCCCGCCCCAACCTTTTTAATCTCCATAAAACCACTCCTGAAGTTAAATTGTTTTAAGTTAACCTGTCAGATGTGCTGACATTTTCCTGTACAAAACCAGTTCCTTTGCTTTTATACTTGTGCCTGTACCCACTAAGCCATCTCTTCTCCCCCACCCCACTCCACTGTTGTTCGTCACCATACTATGACAGGTAAATTGGGAAGGGGTGTTAAGAGAGGCAGTCTAGCCTTTATCCCATGTCTGAAGGATGGTTTAACAAAAGAAATTCTATTCCTGTGATGAGTTATAGTAGTAGACATACCAGGAGCCTCCAATGTCTGAAGGCAAGGTTTGTGTGGGAGATAAATCTAGGACTGATTTGAAACTCTGTAAAGGAACCAGATTCTATCCCCTAGTCCAGAATTCTTGCAGTTTACTCTCCAGGAAGGCTGACCCAGATAAATTCTGGATTGGGGACATCAGACACAGCTAAGAATAGGAGACAGGTACCACTATCATATCAGAATGATTACGTGAAAAGTGACACCCTACTTAATTGGTAGAACCTCACTACAATGTCCTCTCCTCAGGCTCAAACTATTTGCTCCAAAAGCTTATATCCTCCAGGCAGAAAGGGCAGTAATTTTTATGGCAGGGATTTCATCGGCTTATTCCCTATTGTATCTCCACTTAGAATAGCACCTGGCTTACTGCAGACACTCAATAAAATATTTGTTGAATAATCTCTCTATGGTAAAACTCACCAACTCAGGCCAAAAGACCTAGAGACACTGACATAAGGGAAGTCCAAAATCTACCATCACCTGATGGCCACCCCTATCCTGGAGATCCCCGGTTCACAAGTCCTACCCTAACAGAGATTCCAGTCAGAATTCTTACGTTTGACTATTAACACGTTGCGTACGGCGGGGTTTAAATCCCTCATACCCCTCTGTTCCGGCAGGTTTTTAAAAGAAACTACTTTAAAATGCACTCTTCTCTTTAAAGCGTAAATGCTTCTATGTCATTTATTATTTTTCTATGGAATTTTTTAGGATTTACTCACGTATGATGTTAGTAATCCCTCCTGGTGTGATACTGCAGAAAGCAGCTTCCTTTGTGCAGTGGGACACGGCAAAAATTGCATATGTACCGAGTTTCACTTCTCACTTTTTTTGATGCGCACACTTTACACACCCGTGTGTGATATTTTTTCTTTCCTCTTCCCACTATGGGCTCCAGATGATGCATGGCCAAATCTCCCAAGAGCCTGGCCGGATTGTCTTCCTTGGGGGCCCGCTGCGTCGGCACTTTCACAGCTGGTTCCCTATCGCCACTCGTCTCACCTCCCTGTCTTGGCCTCTCACTGCTCTCTGCCCAATCTTTTGAAATTCTGAGAAGATATTGTTTGAATCTTATTTTGCTGTCTTGATTCAACGTTTTATAGACCCGAAAGGAATTAGAAAGTGCACAGTTGATCAACCACAGCACAACTTTTTTAGACCACGTCATTGTTTTTCTTAGTGTCGTGTAGTATGAGAAACACGTCTGCTCTGTCAGCACCCTTCATGCAGTCATCGCACTTCACAATCCCATTGGGCTTCTTGACCTGAGTCCTGCTCTTTTAGTCATTTTCCTTGCATCGCTCATGGTTGCAGCATGAATGGTCGTGATCATCCTAACCTCCCGTTTATCTTTCCAATTCAGGAGCAGGACTTGGCCTTTTCGGCAAAAGCTATATTCCCGTTTTCAATTTTTTTTATTCTTTTTTCAAAATCTCCGGAAGACTTCTATTCACTCTAATTGTGCCACAGACTCTTGTTTTTGTGGCAAGAAGAGATTCTGCTATTTTTACTGTTATAATAATTGTCCTGGTAAACGTGATGCCACTGGCCAAGGCTAGGTTTCAAAACTGATAGGATAGTTTCTTCAAGTTTTTTACCCTCAGCTGCATAAACCTCCAAGTTTGAAATGTAGCCAGATTCACTTTCGCATAACATGCGAACAAGCAGTCCATATTTCACTATCTTTGCTGGGTTGTATGTGCGGAATTTCAGTTTTCCTCTCCAAGGAATCATTGCCTCATGTAGGGATAATTCTTGTTTTGGTTTATAAACTGTCTGAAATTTTTCTACAATATAGTCCAACACTGGTCTGATTTTGAATAGCCTGTCTACTGTTGTGTTTGAATACAAATCGTTGTTGTTGAAATGCCATGCTTTCCATATATATTCAAATCTGTTTCTAGACATCAATTGCCAGAATATAGGTGTTGAAATAAAAGGATCAGTACTCCAATATTCTTTCAATGACGTTTTCCTTACTTGCCCCATGAGGATTATTATAGAGAGGAACTTCTTCAATTCAGGAACAGTAATGTCGGACCATTTTCCAGACTTAGAAGATAATTTGTATTTATCTTTGTTCTGACTGTAGTACCGGTTGGACTCATCGCACATGATTTGGAAAAAGTCATCACCGAGAAAAAGTTCCACGACTTCAGAGATACTATCAAAATGATTAGGCCTGATTTGTACACCAGGTGTACCTTCAAATTTCTCCAAACTAACTTTTATATCTCGTTTTTTCCATGTATTGGAAACTTCACTGTCAATTTCTTCATCGTCACTATTTTCCGAAGACTCACTGTCGCTAATTATGAAAGAATGAATTTTTCTTCTTTTACTCCTAACTGGAAAGTCGCTGTCATTTTCACTCTCACTGCTCTCTTCATTGGCCTCAACAGGTACATCGGATAATTCATCAGCACACAAATCTGCTAAAATTTCATCTTCTCTCATTGTTTGACCTTTAGCTTTCGAAGCCATACCTACACAATCACACAAATAAAATAACTGCAACAAGAAATTTTATAAGCGTAATACCCCCAGTTCGAAAAAGAATATAGGCACAAGTAAAGAATCCAATGTCTTCTTGTGTGAAAACAACCAAGCACCTAACACAGCAAAACTCGAAAACAAAACTCGGGCAGTGAAACCGTATGAGCAAGTGTCTTGAAGGAAACTAAACCCAAACCAAGAATGCCTCTTGTGAGCGCATCTCATATCGTGGGATTACCAAACACAAAGCCGAGTTTGGACGACGAAAGCCAGAGATGCTAGTGTAAGTGCTTTTGGGAGGCCTGAGTTAGTGATAAACCCAAAGACGCTGAGCTTCAAAAGTGTTTATTTATGCGGTCAAATGAATCTGCTCCATTATTAGAAATGAGGGTCTAGAAAACTGAAACCCAGTGGTACATCAGCAAGTGGCGATCCGAGGGAAGAGCTGCTTTTGAATCGTGCAATGGAGAACAATGCAGCTTTGAAAAAAATCCATTCTAACGCGAATGGTAGCATTGTTGCATAGCAATGCATGCTATGTTGAACACAGCAATGCATGGTAGCATTGTTGCATAACTATGGCCAATAATACGAAAATAATTCCTTTCAACTTCCTATAACTTTGCATTGACGAGGTTACAATATCTATTTCATGAGGTATCACCGAAGAGTTAAATAAAATAATTCGGTGTTTTTCCAAAAATAACATAATTCAAAATCGCCTAAGGGATACTAAGGTTCCAAATGTTATAAACAAATCACTACAGTTCTGGAAAACTCTGTTTATTCGTACATCCACTGTTGTGAATGTAACACGTGAAATGACTCATGGGTGAAAAAATGTATCCAATTCAAAATCACTATTTTTTTAGAAAAAAATAATATGAATTCTAAAAAGTGTACATATGATGCAGACTTTATTCATTAACGACATTTGCCCGTTAGATATTAACGAAACACAAATAATTCAATAAAATATGCAAAGTAAAAAGAGTCAACAGTAAAAACGAGAATTCTTGTTATCCGTCCTTAACGCATGGCTCAGAAAAAACGAAGATTCTCGTGATCCGTACGCAACGTGTTAAATACAAACAGAAAGTGAAAGGTTACCAGTAGTTCAAGAAAACCTCTAATAGATATGACAGTGAAACATGTAATGCATGAAATGAGAAAACTTAATAACCGGTAACTAGTATTCTCAGATTAATAAGAGAAGATACTGCATCCAGAAAACAAGGAGGCTATAAGAAAAGGAATATTTAAAGAAAAAAAATTCTTGAAAATGAGAGCAAAAATATTTCAGTTTAAGAGTTGGAAAATAAAGCTAAGGCAATCTCATAGATGAAGAAATGGGAACAGGGTGGGAGGAACCTTACAGGATCAATGAGTTCCAACATCCATCCAACTAAAAGAAATCCCAGAAAGAACACAGTAAAAATGAGATTAAAAATAGATAAATTTAAAAATACTATAAAAAATTCCTCACAACTTAAAGGTATGAGTGTCTATATTATAAGGCCCACCAACTACTCAGAACAATGAATGAAAAAACAACAACACCTCACACTAAGGCATATCCATGGTGAAATTTCATACTAGCAGGATTAATAAAGAAAAACTTCTAAAGGCTTCTATACAGAACAGATTGTACACCAAGGATGAAATATCGCAGTGGAATCAGATTCTCAATAGCAACATCACAAGCTAGCTAGAAAATTCAGTCTTCAAAATTCAAAGGTAGAATCATTTCTAAACCAGAATGCTATATCCAACTACTCTACAATCCAAATGTGAGAGAGGAGTAAAGACATTTCTGACACTCAAAGTTTCAAAAAATTTAGCTCCCATGTATATGGAACACACTGGAAGATGCTCTCCATCAAATCAAGGGGGTTAAACCAAGGAAGAAAATGGTATGAGACCCAGGAAAGAATTCCCAGGATAACAGTGAAGGAAAGTTCTAGGGTAACAGTTGAGTAACAGGTCTGGAGAAGAAGTCTGTTCACACTGGAGCAGAGGAAGCTTCAGGAGGATCTCTCCAAGGGAATTTGAAGATGATGGCATATCTGATATATGTGAACACTAATGAACAAAAAAGACTGATTTAACTATAATGAGAGAATTATGGACTGCTAAATGTGTGTATGTTGGGCGGATAAAACTCTTGTCTTAGTAGGCAGTCAAGAGATAATAACTGAAATTGGGGGAAAATAGCAGAGTAGGTATCTTATTTAGAAATATAAAACTAAATAACACTGAAAAGAGTTAAAACCATTTTAAAGTTATGTTTGCAAAATTGGAAACAGGATTAAGAAGGGCCTAATATTTCCTAAGACTATTTGAACCATAAAGTAAAAGACTGAAAAAACTGACTATATTAAACATTTTAATTCTATACAAAAGATGCCATAGTGAAAAGACAAACCACCTGTATAACCAATAAAATAAAGGATTCATATCAAAATTATAAAGGACAGCCACAAAGCAAATTTTAGAAAGATAATGCAGGAAAGAAGGGGAGATAAGGATATAAACAGGCAATTCACAAGAGAGGAAACCAGAATGTCCAAAATATATCTGAAAGATATTTAACTCATAGAAATCAGGGTAAGGCAAGTTAAAACCACCAAATACCATTCATTCATTAATCTAAATAGTATTTACCCAGCACCCATTCTGTGCCAGGCACTATTCTAGGCACAGAGAATATATTAATGACCAAACAGTCAAAAATCTTTCCTCTTGTGGAGCTCACATTCTAGATGGGGTGGTCAGACAATAAATAAACAAAACATTAGACAGATTATTTGAGGTAATAAATGCTATGGCCCAAGTCAAGCCAGGCAGAGGATCAGTCAGCAGCGTGGGAGGAGATAGTGGCAGGCAACCTGCAGCGCTAAACATGACGGTCAAGTCAGACCTCACTGAAAGGTGAAATCGGAGCAAAAACCTGAAACAAGTCAGGGAGTTTGCTTACAGTTTGTGGAACTCTGGAAGAACATTCCAGGCAGAGGGAACAATTAGAGCAAAGACCATGAAGCGGGTTGCCAGCCATGGTCAAGGAGTAGCAAGGTCAGTGGAGCTGGAGCAGAGTGAGTGAAGGGAGCAGGAGATGGGTCGGTGTGGTAACGGCCAGTCACACTGGGCATCACAGGCATTTACTCAGAGTGAAATGAGGAGGGTTGCAGATTCTGAGCGGAGGTGGGACGCAACCTAACATTTCAAAAGGAATACTTGGACTACTGTGTTAACACATCATGCCATCAGCTGCACACCAAATGTTGACAAAGATGTAGAGAAAGAAGAAACCTTGTATACTGCCGGTATCCTTTTGGACAGCAAGATGAGCAAACACCCCTAAGTACCTTCTCTTCAGAAACTCCTACCGTGTTTCCCTGAAAATAAGACCGGGTCTGATACTAAGTTGTGCTCCAAAAGATGCATTAGGGCATATGTTCAGGGGATGTCATCCTGAAAAATCATGCTAGGGCTTATTTTCTGGTTAGGTCTTATTTTTGGGGAAACACAATACATATGATCACAGGGAGAAAGATACAAGAATGTCCAGTGTGATACTGTTTGTGGTGGTGAAACACTAGAAGCCTTAGTGTCCATTTATAGGAGAATGGATAAATGAATCTTGAAATATACACAATGAAATATATAGGTGTTAAAATGAATAAACATCAACATGAATAAATCTCAAAAATGTAATGTTGAGAAAAAGGCAAGGTGCAAAAGAATCATACAGTAATATAATTTATATACCGTAAAAATAGTGTATACACATTCACAGGTTTTTACATTTACATGTTTATATATGTATATGTAGAGAGAAAGAATGTGTGTGTATGTGGTTACATAAATATATAAAAAGAATGTAAAGCAAACATGGAAATAATAAATACAACAGGATGTTGGTTACCTCTGGAAAAGGAGCGTAGGGAACCGCTTTCAGGAAGGGTTGCACAATAGCTATAACATATTATTTTGAAAAAAAAAAATGAAGCCAATATGGCCACTACTAAAATTTGATAAACCTGGGTGGTAGATACACAGGTGCCCATTATGTTTTTTAATACTGTATGTATTTTATTAAAAAATGAACCAAAAATAAGCTGAATCTATCACCTAACAGTATAAAACAAAAAAATCTTCCTTGGGTCACAAAAGAGACTCTAGGTCTCTCCACTTATGTCTGTGAATGGCACTGGCTCAGGGAACGGACTGAAGCAAGCCCTTCCGACATAACATCGGTAGAGACAAGCAAAGTCACAGCACTTACCTGGCGGGACTGTGTTCCCATAATCCTTCAGTGTGCTCTCCCTGTAGAAGTCCCTCTGCACTGCGTCCAGATGCTCCCAGTCCTCCCAGGTGAGAGACACAGCCGCATCCTTGACTTTCACCAAACCCTAAAACAACAGGAGATCTCTCAGCACCTGCTGTCCCAGGACAGCCTTTCCACGAGTCTCAGGATGAGGCTAGACTCCAGAGAAGGGTCAGCCAGCACCGAGGAGGAAGCACTGAGAATGAAGTAACCACCATGGCTGTTGAGTCATGTACTGATCAGTGAATCATGTACTGATGGGGAGTTTCTAAGTGACTAATGAGAGAGGCTGCCATTCTCTTGCAATCCCAAAAAGCCTTTCTGTGGACCATCTACACATTTGAGGTTAAGAGTGAAATATATATTCACTGGAGTTATAGCCCTGTGATTTATCAAAATGGAAATCTGGTATAGATGAAAAATGTACAGATGACTAGAAAGTCCCAAGTTCCAATGCTGGCCCTGAAACAGTTTCCTCATGTGTGAGATAGATACAAATATATACCTTAAGAAGATGAAGGTACCTCACCAACAACTCCTCAGTATAATTTCCTTTCCCTTCCTTGACCATTGCACAGTACGATATTACCCAACAAGATAACGTTTTCAGATGGCTTATTTAAATATAAGTTGACCATTCTGAGACGATAAAGCCATAGTTCTTATAAAGGGAAGGTTTTAAAACTGATGCAGGGAGTTGGCTGTCTTGGTTCCACTAATGACTCACAAACTGACTCCAAGGATCTCTCACTCAGTGACAAGGAAGGGGAATATATTTTGTTTTTTTTCCTGCTATGTCTTGTTATATTTTATATTGTTTTGACATCTTAAAACAAAAACAAAACCACCTTTCTGGCTGTGGAGAGTGCCCTTCCTGGGGCCAGCCAGTTCTTAGCGAGAGCAAAGGGCTCAGCTGAGATTGGTTTAATCCAGAGCCGTATCGTCTCCATCTGGCCCATACACTCCAGGAGGCAACATTCCCCCCCTTTACTCATCCCAAGGCCAGGTACCAGGCAACTAGGGACCACTGCTATAATTTACAGCCCACTGAAATTAAACTAGCAGATCCTACTGTTCCCTCCGCCCTGCCCTGCCTTTCCGTCAGAAACCCCAACACAGGCTCTGGCCTAAGCTTTCCCCTAGCTCCTGTCACCTGCTTGACCGCCCTGGTGTCTTTTCCATGACGTCGTATGGCATGCAGAGCCTCCTGTCTCTTGGACCTGAGTGTGATAATTTCCCCCGAGCCTCTCCTCTGTCTCTGTGTAAAGGAAAACCACACTCCTGTGTGTCTTCTCTCCTTTCAATACTCTGAATACTTCACTACAACACTACGTCACTTCTAACACCAGATGTGTGTGTATTTCCACACGTCAAACAATTCTGCAACACCAGCTGGGTTTCACGCCGTTTAGCTTAATTCTGATACTGCCTACCTGGAGATGGGCTCAGGTCCCAGATTAAGGACTCAGTCCTACAAGACTGCCCCCTCCCCAACTTCAGGCACCAACTGCAAGGCCATGACCTGTTTCTGACCAACCAGCTGTAGATGAGAGGTTTCCACAACCCCCTCTTCGGGTTCAATTAATTTGCTAGAGCGGCTCCAGAACTCAGGAAAGCAAATTACTTACTAGATTATCAGTTTATCATAAAAGGATATGACTCAGAAAAAGGGAGAAGGAAGAGATGCATAGGGCAAGGTCTGTGAGGGTCCTGAGCTCAAAAGCTTTGCTTCCCTTCAGTTGGGGTGCATCGCTCTCCCGCTAAATGGATGCATCTACCAACCTGGAAGCTCCCCGAACCCCATACTACTGGGATTTTTATCGAGGCTTCATCATGTAGGTATGATCAATTATTAACGCCACTTCCAGCCCCTCTCCCCTATCAATTGTGGGAGAAGGGAGTCACCAAACCGTTAAAGAGTAAAAAGGTTCCTCACATTCAGAGTGGTAGGGAATTACCGTTCTAGCCTCCTGACATCTTTCTTTCCCAAATAATCTAGTTAGACAAAAGGGGTGTCTGACAATGGGTAGACAATACTCCTGTGTAGGTTTTGTGCTGAGAGGTCATAACTTAAGGATCATTTCCTGGTTGGATTTGTCACCGTTTCCCACGTAAAGTTTCACGCACATCCTAAAGTTTACACAAAATGTAATGAGGGAAAACTTCTGAAATTCGTAGCATTCATACAGCTCCATTCCCCACACTCCCATCACCAGCACGCCTCACCTGGGGTGAGGTCGCACCCAGCGCTCTCTGAAACGCCCGCACTACCGCTGCAGCCTCCTCCGCGCTGTCGGGGCAGTGCTTCCGCACGCAGGCCTGGAGCTCGGCGGGCAGGATGGTGAGGAACTGCTCCAGCACCAAGAGCTCCAGGATCTGCTCCTTCGAGTGCATCTCAGGCCTCAGCCACCGGCGACAAAGTTCCCTGAGCCGGCTAAGCGCCTCTTCGGGTCCCGACACTTCCTGGTAACAGAACTGCCTAAAATGTTGGCGACAAGTTTCGGAATCCTGACAGTCCCCTGGTGTGTCGGACTCCCGACCTCCGGCTGAGTCTTCCTCCACTTTAACTATCAAAAGTCCATCACGCAGGGGCGGCGCGGCGACCCTGGCCCCCCCAGCCACCCTCCAGGCCCCCGCCTCAGCGTCGCTGCCTTGACTTGCGGTGAAGAGCGAACTCATCTTTGGACCCTGTCGACTTTCCCCGAGTTTTGCCTTCAGGTGAGAAGAGAGCAAACCCTGCAAAAACCCAAGAAACTCATGGGCTCTCCCCAAACAGCGGCTCCCTCTGGGACTCCTCCTATCCACAGCTGGGCCACTTACGACCTGCCTCGTCTGGTGACAAAAAAAGCTAGTATACCAGACAGGAAGTGCGTCACCGAGTCACTTCGGTGCTCACGCTGGCGGGCATTTCCGGGGCCTCTCTAGGCGCCAGGGAGGAGTGAGATGCATCTCCGTGGTTATCCTTTCCCCGCTCCTTCCAGGGATTCTCTACTTCTTTCCAGGGATTCTCTAGGCGTGTACCTTGCTTTGTAGGGCTTGCAATCCTTCTGGTTACAGAACTAAAGGATACTCTTCTTTTAAAACTTGAATATCATTCTTTTTTTTAAAAAAGATTTTTATTAAAATAAAGCTAACGTACAATATTATGTTTCAGGTGTACGACATAGTTATTCAACATTTATATACCTAAAGAAGTGATCACTGTGGTAAGTCCAGCAACCATCTGACACTGTACCACTCTATCACAATATTATTAACTATATTCCCCATGCTGTATATTACATCCCCATGACTTGTTTTATACCTGGACATTTGAAACTTATTCCCTTCCACCTCCCCCAATCTTAATTTTTTCAATTACAGTTGATATGTAATCTTTTATATTAACTTCAGGTGTACAGCATAATGGTTAGACATTTATATAAGAACTGATCCCCCTGACGAGTCTAGTACCCACCTGGCACGACACATAGTTGTTACCATATCATTGACTATATTACCTGTGCTTTACTTTACATCCCCATGACTATTTTGTAACTACCAATTTGTACTTCTTAATTCCTTCACCTCTTCACCCTTTCCTTCAACCTTCCTCTCATCTATCCCCCTGATAAATCTAGTACCCATCTGTCATACATAGTTATTACAATATTATGGACTATGTATATTCCTTATGTTATACTTACATTCCCATGACTACTTTGTAACAACCAATTTGTACATCTTAATCCCTTCCCCCTTTTCAACCACCTGCCCAACCCCCATTCCATTTGGCATCATCAAAATGTTCTCGTATCTATGAGTGTGTTTCTGTTTTCTTTGTTTGTTATTTTATTCTTTAGATTCCATATATATGCAAAATCACATTGCATCTGTCTCTAGCTTTCTGACATACTCCACTCAGCACAACACCCTCCAGGTCCAACCATGCCGCCACAGATGGCAAGAACTCATTCCTTTCCATGGCTGAACAATAGTCCATTGTATATATGTACCACCTCCTTTTTATCTATTCTTCCATTGAGAGACACCCAGGCTGCCTCCATATTTTGGCCATTGTAAACAACACTGCAATGAACATGTGGATGCACACGGTCCCCTTGAAGTAGAGTTTTGGATTTCTTCAGAAAAATGCCCAGAAGTGGGATTACTGGGTCCTTCTTTGTCTCTTGTTATAGACTCTGTTTTGAAGTCTATTTTGCTGATATAAGTATTGCTACCTCAGCTTTTTTTTTTACTCATTTCCATTTTCATGAAACATCTTTTTCCATCCCTTTACTTTCAGTCTGTGTGCGTCTTTCTAATTGAAGTGAGTCTCTTGTAGGCAGCATATGTAAGGGTTTTGTTTTGTTTTCTTTTGTGTGTGTGTAATATGACCTATTTCATGTTTATTAAGCTTTCTCCTTTTTATTATTAGTTTCAGGTGTACAAAATAATGTAATAGTTAGATATTTATATCCCTTACAGTGATAACTCCGCTCCCCCAATCTACTACCCCTCTGACATCATATATACCTGTTACAGTTCCACTGATTCTATTCCTTATGCTGTATTCCACATCCTGTGAATATATATATATATATATATATATATATATATATATATATAATTACAATTGACATTCATTATTATTCAGCTTTAGGTGTACAGTGCAGTGCTCAGGTACCTGCACCATCCCTGAGGTGGTATCCCTAATGAGACAAGTGTCCATTAAATCCCCTACAAATCTTTCCAACATTATTGATTATATTCCCCAAACTGTCTTTCATATCCCCATGGCAATCTTGTGGTTACCAATTTGTGCTTTCTAATCTCCTCACCTTCTCCTGCATCCCCACCCCCTCCCACCGAGCAACCCTCAGTTGTTTTCTATATCTCTGAGACTGTTTCTAATTAGTTTGTTCATTTATTCTATTCTTTAGATTCCACATATAAGTGAGATCATATGGTATTTGTCTTTCTCCATCTGACTTACTTCACTTAGCATAATGTTCTTGAGGTTCATCCATATCTTTGTAAATGGTAAGATTTCATTCTTCTTTATGGCCGAGTAATACTCCATTGTATAAATGTACCACAGTTTCTTAATCCAGTCGTCTACCGATGGGCGTTTCGGTTGTTTCCATGTCTTGGTTGTTGTGTATAGTGCTGCAATAAACATAGGGGTGCATAAATTTTTTAGAATTGGTGTTTTGGATTTCTCTGGATAGATATCTAAGAGTGGAATTGCTGGGTCATAAGGTACTTCCATTTCCAGTTTTTTGAGATACCACCATACTGTTTTCCATAGTGGCTGCACCAATCTGCAATCCCACCAACAGTGCATGAGTGTTCCCTTTTCTCCATATCCTCGCCAGCACTTGTTGTTTGTTGATTTATTGATGGTAGCCATTCTGACTGGGGTGAGGAGGTATCTCATTGTGGTTTTTATTTGCATTTCTCTAATTATTAGTGAGTTTGAGGATTTTTTTCATGTCTGTTAGCCATCTGTATGTCCTCTTTAGAAAAATGTCTCTTCTGTGCTCTGCCCATTTTTAATTGGGTTGTTTGTTTTTTTGGTGTTGAGTTGAATGAGTTTTTTTTATAAATTTTGGATATTAACCCCTTATCAGATGTACCATTGACAAATATCTTCTCCCATTCAGTGGGATGCCTTTTTGTTTTATTGATGGTTTCCTTTGCTGTGAAAAAACTTTTTAGTTTGATGTAATCCCATATATTTTTTTCTCTTACTTCCCTTGCCTAAGTGGCTATATCAGTAAAAATATTACTAAGGGTAATGTCTGCAAATTTTCTTCCTATATTTTCTTCTAGGAATTTTATGGTTTCAGATCTTACATTTAAGTCTTTAATCCATTTTGAATTTATTATTGTATATGGTGTAAGGAGGTGGTCCAGCTTCATTTTTTTTGCATGTGTCTGTCCAGGTTTCTCAGCAGCATTTATTGAACAGACTGTCTTTACCCCAATGTAAATTCTTGCTTCCATTGTGGTAAATTAAATGACCATATAGGTATGGATTTATTTCTGGGCTCTCTATTCTATATTGAGTCCCTCTTATGTTTTCTTCATTTCAGTTGTATTCTCTGTTTCTGGCTCTATTGGCTCTATTTTTATGTTTCTTATCTCTTTGTTGAAGTTCTCACTGAGATCATTGAGCGTCCTTATAACCTGTGTTTTGAACTACGTGTCTGGTAGATTGCTTGTCTCCATTTTGTTTAGTTCTTTTTCTGGAGATTTGTTCTGTTCTTTTGTTTGGGACATGTTTCTTTGTCCCCTCATTTTGGCTGCCTCCCTGTGTTTGTTTCTATGTATTAGGTAGGACTGTGATGTTTCCCAGTCTTAGGAGAGTGGCCTCATGTAGTAGGTGTGCTGTGGGGCCCAGTGGTGCAGTCTTCCTTGTCACCTGAGCCAAGTGCTTCAGGTGTGTGTCCCCTGTGTAGGTTGCGTGTGCCCTCCTGTTGTAGTTGAGGCTTCAGTGCTGTTTGCACATCAGGGGAGGGATTGTCCTTCAGGCTGATTGGTTGTCAGGACTGACTGTGACTACAGTGGAGGAGCTGTTATTTAGGGGCTGACCCTATGGAGCAGGGTTTGCCTTTGCAGGGCTCTGGCTTCTGACCAGTCCTCAGAGGTGGCCAGGTGACATTCCAGCTCAGTTAGAAACTGGCCATCAGGAGTGCCAGCCCCAGGGCCTCCTGGATGGTGTCCCACCACAGGCCAAGTACAGCTACAGCCTGTGCCCTGCCCGAGGTCACCAGGTATGAGCCATAAATATTTCTCAAGATGGCTGCTGCCCATGCTTGGTTTGGAGGTGCCTTGAGAGGCCAAGTTTTGAACTGATGCTAAGCTGTGAACTGGTGAAGGCTTGGGGCTGCTCAGCAAGACATATGGGACACACTAAAGCCAAATGCTGCTTGTTTCAGTTTTGTAAACCTTTAAGAGGTTTGAGAAAACTCTGCAGCATGAGCCAAGACCGGCCATTTATATGGAAAAGCCACTAAAAGTGGCTTGGGTGTGCCTGAAAGTTGGGTGCGACGGGGTCTCAAGGAATCACTAGGGTAGAGCAAATAGTGTTAGACAGTTTGATGGAGACTCAAATGTGGTGGCCCCCTGCATCTGCATGCCGGGAAGGGGGAGGGATCAACAAAGAAAAATGCATTCTGTCAGCACGTCTTTCTGGGAGAAAGCTGCCCCTATAGTCCTTGCTCTGAAGTCAGACAACTCAGTTCCTCCCTGTATGTCCCTGGCACCTTTTGAGATGCTGCCCCAGTACTGGAGCTCAGAGTGAGTCCATCAGTGAGTAACCTGTGAGGGCGCCCTCTAAAAGGATTGCCTGGGATTCTAGCCCCCCTGTCTCACCCAGCCAGAAGCTCTACTGTTTTACACAGCTAGAAGTTATGGGGACTTCTCTCCCCATCACCGGAACTCTGGGCTGGGAGCCTGGTGTGGGACTGAGACCCCTCACTCCTCCAGGGGGGACCTCCATAGCTGAGATATACCTCCCAATTTTTAATGGCCACATATGTGTGGGATCAACCTGTTCCACACCTCCCCACCTTGTACCAGTCTCGAGATGGCTTCTTCTGTATACACTTAGTTATAGGACTTTGGTTCAGCTAGACTTTATGCTATTCTCATTGATGGTTCTGTAATTTAGTTGTAATTTTAATGTGGTCATGAGAGGAGGCAAGTTCAGCATTTACCTACTCCACCATCTTGGCCAGAAATCTTGAGTGTCATTGTTTAATACATTGTCTGTGAATAAACTTTTATACATCTTGTTTTAGGAGAGTGGCCTCATGTAGTAGGTGTGCTGTGGGGCCCAGTGGTGCAGTCTTCCTTGTCACCTGAGCCAAGTGCTTCAGGTGTGTGTCCCCTGTGTAGGTTGCGTGTGCCCTCCTGTTGTAGTTGAGGCTTCAGTGCTGTTTGCACATCAGGGGAGGGATTGTCCTTCAGGCTGATTGGTTGTCAGGACTGACTGTGACTACAGTGGAGGAGCTGTTATTTAGGGGCTGACCCTATGGAGCAGGGTTTGCCTTTGCAGGGCTCTGGCTTCTGACCAGTCCTCAGAGGTGGCCAGGTGACATTCCAGCTCAGTTAGAAACTGGCCATCAGGAGTGCCAGCCCCAGGGCCTCCTGGATGGTGTCCCACCACAGGCCAAGTACAGCTACAGCCTGTGCCCTGCCCGAGGTCACCAGGTATGAGCCATAAAGCAATTCGCAGATGGCTGCTGCCCATGCTTGGTTTGGAGGTGCCTTGAGAGGCCAAGTTTTGAACTGATGCTAAGCTGTGAACTGGTGAAGGCTTGGGGCTGCTCAGCAAGACATATGGGACACACTAAAGCCAAATGCTGCTTGTTTCAGTTTTGTAAACCTTTAAGAGGTTTGAGAAAACTCTGCAGCATGAGCCAAGACCGGCCATTTATATGGAAAAGCCACTAAAAGTGGCTTGGGTGTGCCTGAAAGTTGGGTGCGACGGGGTCTCAAGGAATCACTAGGGTAGAGCAAATAGTGTTAGACAGTTTGATGGAGACTCAAATGTGGTGGCCCCCTGCATCTGCATGCCGGGAAGGGGGAGGGATCAACAAAGAAAAATGCATTCTGTCAGCACGTCTTTCTGGGAGAAAGCTGCCCCTATAGTCCTTGCTCTGAAGTCAGACAACTCAGTTTCTCCCTGTATGTCCCTGGCACCTTTTGAGATGCTGCCCCAGTACTGGAGCTCAGAGTGAGTCCATCAGTGAGTAACCTGTGAGGGCGCCCTCTAAAAGGATTGCCTGGGATTCTAGCCCCTGTCTCACCCAGCCAGAAGCTCTACTGTTTTACACAGCTAGAAGTTATGGGGACTTCTCTCCCCATCACCGGAACTCTGGGCTGGGAGCCTGGTGTGGGACTGAGACCCCTCACTCCTCCAGGGGGGACCTCCATAGCTGAGATATACCTCCCAATTTTTAATGGCCACATATGTGTGGGATCAACCTGTTCCACACCTCCCCACCTTGTACCAGTCTCGAGATGGCTTCTTCTGTATACACTTAGTTATAGGACTTTGGTTCAGCTAGACTTTATGCTATTCTCATTGATGGTTCTGTAATTTAGTTGTAATTTTAATGTGGTCATGAGAGGAGGCAAGTTCAGCATTTACCTACTCCACCATCTTGGCCAGAAATCTTGAGTGTCATTGTTTAATACATTGTCTGTGAATAAACTTTTATACATCTTGTTTTAGGAAAAGTTAAAGGTCCAACTGTGCAATGAGTGGTAAACAATCATTCATTCATGTGGTATTTGTTTATACAAGAAAGGTTTGGAGTGTATCTTCATGCCAAGGCATAGTATTTTACACAATAGATATAAAACTGGGGAAGACATAGTCCCTTCCTCAAGTTGCTCAATGTCTCCAGGGACAGATACCACTATTACTTCTGAAATCTAAAACGCCATTCCCCACCTTTTCTCCTTTGTCTAAAATGTCATATATACCCAATGTTGCCTCACTGTCTTTGGAATTTTTCAAGCATATGTGAATTCCCTATGCACATGTATTGAAATTTTAATTTCTTCTCTTAATCTGTTAATTTGATTATTAGCCCAGCTGCAAGAAGTTAGAAGGTGGGAAGAAAAGTATTAATTTTTTATTTTCTGCCCCCACGGTGTACAGATACCCACAAGTGACAGGGCTACATGAGGCCTTATCTAATCAGCATCAGCATTTCCTGGGATTTTGTTAGAAATGCAGAATTTCAAGTCTTACTCCAGACCTAATGAATCATAATTTGCATTTTAAAAAGATCCCCAAGTGATTTGTGCACACACTTAATTTTGAGAAGCAGTGATCACATGAACCTTTCTGACAGTAAAAAATGTAGTTAACTGTTCTGTACACGTACATTATGTTTAGCATACATAAGCCATATCCACTATCCTTCATTATTTGTACACACAAATATTTTGTGAGATGACAACGTGAAGCAGAGTTGTATCCCAGGGGAAATTCTAGAAGCAGTAAAGCTCCACCTGTAGGTATCGTGGACCCTACATTTGAAACTAAGCTTTAATTCAGTTTGTAACAGGAGTAAATGGCAAATTATAATTTTGGTCATTTTTTAAATTTACCTTCAAAATATTTTATGATGGTTTGATTTTGACCCTTGGACACTATTATATGTGACGGTAACTCTTAATTATAAAATTTTTGAAAATACATAAAATATCAAGGACTTATTTTAGTATCATGGAAATAACTGAACCTTTGGGTCCCATGTACTCAGAAAAGTCAGGCAGGTAATAATCTAGCTAATAATGGAAGATTTCTTTAGTGTTTTTTTTTTCTTGCTTCAAGAAACAATATATAATGAAACTACAATAATAATATTTTAAATGTTTCATATCCATTTATGTTCAACAATGTTCAGAAAAACAAATCACATAATACTATCCATTAATTTAACATTTACATTAAATCATCTGTATTATTTAACAAGTGAAGAATTATCACAGTTATATGTTATAGGTAAATTCATTTTTAAAATTCATTTATTTAAATAAGTAAAATGAATGTCCTGATTGATGAATGCAAAGTCCCAGGCAGGGTCAGAATTCCTTATGATATCTCTATGGACTAAAGTTTAAATTATAAATTAATGATTTATCCAAAAATTGTGCCAAAGCACAGGTAGTCAACCCCTACTTTAGGCTTTAGCAGCTAAGTGGTCATACTACTTTGTTGTGATGTTTTGATGAGACATAAACAGGACATGAAACAAGCCAAGGCAGGTTTTTCAGGATTAATTTTTAGGACAAATCCACTTCTAGACAAATTCACTACTTTCAAGGCTCAGATTTGTCATTCTAGAAATTTGGAGCAATCTGTAATAATTTAATGACATAACTTATCCCATGTTTATATCTGATCTCTCCAAGTGGCTTCAAAGTCCCTGCAGGGCAGAAACTTTGCACAAGTCTACTTATTCATCTGTTTGAGGGCGCTGTCATAATCTGGCAGAAATTCAGAAGTTCTTTTCCCAGTATTGCAGGACAAAGCTTCAAGGATGGGCAAGGAAATTAAAGGTAGAATGCAAATTCATAAATAAGGGAACCCTTTACAGTATAGGCAAACTTAGCTCCAGAAAATATCTACCTATGTAACTAATATGGAATCTAAAAGAGAACGTCAAGTACTATGAGGGCAGTACAAGCATTTTTCATCACATCCTAGCAAGAGAAGCTGTAGGTTCTGTCTGCTCACCAGCTGATTACCAGTCTGTCTCTGGGTTGTGTTATGCACTCTGATAATGATACACTGATTTTCTTAGTGCTATCTCCCTTTCTCCTGTAATGTAACTTTTGCCTTCATCTGTAGTATGTCAAGTGCTTCCATCTGCCCTCACTGATATCACTGAATGGTATATTTCTGTGTTCCCAATGTCATTTTTGGTGCTTTGTACACAGAAGTTAATTGAGAAAGGCTAGTTGCCTCACATTTAAAAAGTAATTGAGGAAGTAATTAAGTGAGAAAAGGAAAATAGGGCAGGATAAATAAGACGGAGCCATGGATAAGATGGGATTACAAATTGCCTATGGTAAGCTCCTATGTACCGGCAAAAGATAGCCCACAATTTGGCTCTGAAAAGTGTCAACATTCAATGCAGGAAAAAAAATCAGTTACATGATTTGCAGTATATCTCGGGGAAAAGCAAACTATTAATAGTAGCTTAGGAGAAATCCAGCTATCCTTGGTACCAAGAGAGAAGAGAAATTTCCCTTGAGGGCCGAGGAAAAGGACACTATGTGACATATGGACAACATCTTAAGATTTCCCAAGTAAATAAGCTTAACGGATTTTAATGCCCCTTTAATGTTAGCTGATGTTAGGTAACAAAGCACAATTCAAAAAAGCTGATTCTGTGAAGGAAGAAAAGAGTGTAGTTTAAGTATTCAGCTCTCTTAAGTTCTGGTTTAATATAGGACAAAATTCAAAGTACCTAGAGCAGCACTTTCCAGACCTTTTGCCATGCCATGCAGGCTGATAGTTATGTGAAAAGTCCATTCCCAGATCTACCTGGATTGTCACTCATTTCTCTCCTCTTAAGATAATATATCTTATCGTGGTACATTGCAAAAATGGCCACAAAGGTAAAACAGAAAAGATAAAATACCAGGAATACACTTTGCAGTTTCTCCTGTCAAGAAGTTGAGTACTTCCGCACCTTTTGAATTTGGGCTGGCCTTGTAGCTTGCTTTGACTAACAGAATGTGGCAGAAGTGACTTTTGAGCCTAGGTATCAAGACCCCTTGTAACTTCTCTTTTGCTTTTGGAATCTGCCATCACCAAGTGAGCAAGTCTGAGTGAGCCTGCTGGATGAAGGGAGGCATGTGACTCAGCTGCTTCCTGTCACTCCAGCTGACACAACCAATCCCCAGAACTGCTTAGCTTACCAGCAGCTCACCACAAACAAAAGAAGGAGCCCAGCAGAAGAGCCACCCAGATAAGCACAGACCAAATTGTCAATCCACAGAGTCATAAGCTAAATAACTTTTTGGTTTTTTTTTAAGTCACTAAGTTTGGGGGTGGTTTGTTGTACAACAAAAGCTAATAGATACACTTTTAAAAAGTAAATCAACCGCTTCACAATTTAACAAAAAGACAAAACAATATATGTGCAAACCTATATGAGAAATATTTAAAACACTCCCAAGGATCCAAAATTAGGCTTTTTTTTCTACAAATGAAAAGACATACCATGTTCTTGGATAGAAAAATCAACTTTGTATGGCTGTCAATTCTCCCTAAATTAATATAAATTAAAAATGACCTCAATACAAATTTCATTCTGGAACAAGAAAAACTGAATCTGAAGTCAATTTGGAAAAAATAAAGAAGCAATAATACTTTGAAAAAGAAACACAATTGTGGGCATTTGCCCTAAGAGATATTAAAACCAATTATTAATCCTCAATAAATTAAAACAACATGGTATTAGCAAATCCATAAACAAATAGACCAATGCAACAGAATAGAAAATCTAGAAACAGACCACAAAACATACACATTTAATGTATGATAAAGGCATAATCACAAACCAATGGGGGGGAAAGTTAGACTTTTTCATAAATGTTGGGACAACTGGGTAGTGATTTGGAAAAAGATAAAGTTGGATCTATACTTCACACTATACACCAAGAAAATTCTGAATGGATCAAAGGACCCAATGTTTCAAAGTGAAACTATGCAAAGTTCTAAATGTAAGGAGTGAAACCATACAAATACTACCATGTTTCCCTAAAAACAAGACCTAGCCGGAACATAAGCTCTAATGCATCTTTTGGAGCAAAATTAATATAAGACCCGGTATTATATTATATTATAATTATATAAGACCCGGTCTTACATTAAAATAACTTTTGCTCCAAAAGACGCATTAGAGCTGATGGTCCGGCTAGGTCTCATTTTCGGGGAAACACGGTACAATGCACCAAACATACTGAAGTGTCAATTTAAGCCTCTCCAGCTCAAAGTCTCCCTGGAGATAGCAGGGGAGTTTCTGAATTTTTTTCATTCCCATAAGGTAGACCACAGCGCTAGCAGGATAGTCTCAAAACCCATCCTGGATTGAGTGAAAATTCATCCCACACACTAAAAAAATAATTCTCCAGGGGTATCCAAGGATGTGTGCCTTCTGACTCATAGAGTGGAGTCGGTGAGCCTCATTTTGGCGACGCGTGAAAGAGAGGTGATAGTCTTATCCTGTCGAACAGCTTTGTAAACGGATACAAAAATAAGAAATTATTAAGGATGAGATCCCCTTAGCTGACTCCCCTTTCTTCACAGGTATGCAGGGCTACCCCTACTTTCCCCAGTCAGGAGGGCAATGGACTTCCCCACACACCGCCTTTAAGCAAGAGGCGCCCAAGGAAACGCCTCCCTGCCCTCCCGCGTTCGGATAGGCCCGCGAAACTGAGGCTGCATGAAGAGCCATGGCTCTATTGGTTAGCAGGAATGGTCCGCGCGGGACTTCCTGGGATATGTAGTCCCGGGAGCCGCTGGCTCCCGCGATTCGCGAGTCTGAGGACGGAGATTTCGGCCCAGAGAGCTG
Organism: Rhinolophus sinicus; assembly: GCF_036562045.2. Taxonomy (NCBI): domain Eukaryota; kingdom Metazoa; phylum Chordata; class Mammalia; order Chiroptera; family Rhinolophidae; genus Rhinolophus; species Rhinolophus sinicus. The sequence goes on along the minus strand of NC_133753.1, from coordinate 110,211,905 downwards.
ACTGCGGTGGTAAAGAGGTGGGTGTGTCTGGAGAAAGGGTGCAGGGGTGGTGAGATTCAGGTGAAGAAACCGAAAGGTCCAAAATTGAAGAGAAACGAGTGTTGCGATCTCGCAGAAAGGCACGGACCTACTTCGAATTGGGGCGCAGAATGTTGAGGGTGGGGGAGCGCAAGTTCCACGGCCAATCAAATACTAGCAACTGTTGCCTTAGCAACGGCTCTGGACATTTAAGGCTCTGCACACTGTCCGCACTCTAAGGAAAGGGGAGGAGCCCAGTCTGTTTAAATGGCCTTGGGGTTGGGTGGGGAAGGAAGGTACCTCCGTTTTCTCCGCCGATCTAGTGACGCTGACCCTGCGGTTCGGTGGGCTGGGAACAGCCCAGTTTCGGGAGGTAGGACTGGGATCCCGGGTCGGCGCCCCATCTCCCCGCTGATTGGCCCTCAGCCCCTCCGGGGCGGGGCCTGGGGCGGGCACCTCCCACCCGATACGAGGAGAGGACCTCCGGGGTTCCTAGAGAGGACCCGGAAGTGCTCTCTGGGGTGGGATTTTTGGCTCAACCCGGTTGGACTGTGAAAGCTTGGACTTGCTTACTTCCGGCGAGGAAGTGTTGTGAACTGTGGGCTTCGGTTTTCTCTCGGTTTGTAAGAAGAAACCCGTCTTCTGAACCTTGATTGCGGGAGCTTGGTCTTCCAGGAGAGCTCCCCGAGACTGGGGCCTTGAGGAAAGAAATGGGCTTTGTGTCCAGGCGGTAGTCCTGTCCCTAACCTTGACCGGGCCGGTCTCCGTGTCTACCGGGTCAGGGTCGATTCCAAGGAATCCAGGTCCAGATATGTACTTACAAACCTGCTTCCCCTCGGGACCAATGAAGTCTCCCGTTGGTCTGTCAGGCTCCTGTGGCTTGAAGGACAGGACCAATTTTGACCAGTGTGATGTTTTTGACCCATGTTCTGACTTAAGTTTGGCTTATGGTAGAGAGAAGGAACTACTGCGTCTGGACTAGTTAGTAAGTCTTGTCCTTTTATTTATATGAAATTTAATGTTCTTTACTACTAAAATTGTGTTGGTTGGTCCTGATGTCAGATTTTTATGGCTCTCATTTCCATTTTTTAAAAGTTAGAAATACTCTCTATTAACTATTTTATGGGTGGAGTGACGGCTGCCTTGTAGTCCCTATTTTTAAGTCAATTACTCTGTTGAGTTGCCCTCTTCAGTATAGATGACCTCTTTGTCATCTCTTTGCTAATAATGATTTCCAATACATCAGTAGGTTGTACACTAATGAAAGCGTCCTTCAGAAGATCTTAAAGAGCAGAAAACATTTGATCAGTGTAACACAGCTAACCTGGAGAGACATCCCTCTGGAGTTGGAATGATAATGACAGAATCTGGGGAAGTTACAGACTTGGACCCTCCAGCCGAGACTTCACAAGAGCAAGAAGACCTTATAATAGTAAAGGTGGAAGAAGACTGCACCTGGATGCAGGAGTACAATCCGCCAGTATTTGAGACTTTTTACCAGCGCTTCAAGCATTTCCAGTACCATGAGGCATCAGGCCCCAGGGAGGCGCTCAGCCAGCTCCGGGTGCTCTGCTGTGAGTGGCTGAGGCCGGAGATCCACACCAAGGAGCAGATCCTGGAGCTGCTGGTGCTGGAGCAGTTCCTCACCATCCTGCCTGAAGAGTTCCAGACCTGGGTGAGAGAACATCACCCAGAAAACGGAGAAGAGGCTGTGGCTGTGGTAGAAAATATACAGAGAGAACTAGAGGAACGCCGACAACAGGTGAGTGGAGACAGAGCAATGAGGAAAGAGAGGAAGAAAGTTAGGAGCTGCTGAGCAGGGGTGAGATCTTTAGCGCTCTGGTGCTTCATTCATATTCTTTTGTTCTCCTGGGATTAGGTACACTGTGGAGATTTCCTGCCACTCCAGCAATGAGAAGCAGTATCCAGTGTGTTAACCTGGAGAAGACAATCTGCGATTTTATTTATTTATAAAATTACTGTATTTATTTTTTGAGTGACATGATACAAAATTCAAAAGGTACATAAGGTTGTAATGAAAAGTAAGTTTCCCTCCCACCCCTAACTCCCCAAGCTGCCTAGTTCTCCTCACCAGAGACAACCGTTGTTACATGATACATGTATATCCTTACAGAGATATTCTCTACTCTCTATATAAGCATATATGTACATGACATGCTTAAGAAAAACAAATGTTTTAAAATCACTGCACATTTCTGCCTCTTGCTTTTTTCTTATATCTTGGTTTGTTCCATGTTAGTGCAGATAGAGCAGCCTCACTCTGAAACTGCATTATATTCCATTGTATGGATGTACCATAATTGAACTCCTGTTGAGGGCTATTTAAGTTGTTCCTTTAGATTATTTCTGAAGTTTTACTATAAACAGCTTTGCTGCAATTAATATCCTTTATGTACATCATTAATTGTAGAATGAATGCTGAGAAGTCCAATTGGCTCAGAGGCCATATGCATTTGTAATTTTGACAGCTGTTGACAGATTGTCCTCCATAGAGGTTATACCAATTTATATTCCAACAGTAATGTATGAGAGAAATTTTTTGCCCACAGCCTGATGACACAATGTTATCTTAACTTTTTGATTATTGCCAATCTGAAAGATGCAGTATTCCATTTTGGTGCGATTTTAATATGCATTTATCTTACATGAGTGAGTTTGACCATAGTACAAGTTTTAAAGGGCTATGCCTATACCTTTTTTTGTGAATTATCTGTTCATATTATTTACCTATTAGAAAAAGTAAGCACTGTGTCTGTCGTCTATGTTGCAAGTGTTGTTTTCCCACGTTGTTGTTTGTCTTTGCTTATGGAGATTTTTGCTTTGCAGGGTTTTAAAATTTCTATGCAGTCAGTTTAAATCTTTCAATTTATGGTTTTTGGGTTTTGTGCTTTACTTAGAAAGGCCTTAACACTACAATATTATAAGAGAGTTTTTTTCATAGTTTCTTCTTCATTTTTTTTTTTTTTTTTTTTGTACTTTTAAGTTATTGATCCATCTGGAATTCCTTTTGGTTTACGGTGTTTGATATGGTTACAACTGTATTTTTTTCCAGCTGTCTACCCAGTTGCCCCAGCAACGTGTATAGGAACCCACCATTTTCCTCTCTGAATAAAATGCCATTTTTATTACATACCAAATTTCTGCGTGTGTTTGGGTCCATTTCTGGTCTTTTTATCCTATTTTATTGATCTTATTGTCCATGTATCAGTATTTTAATTATTTCAGCTCTATCAAGGGCTTTGGTATTTGTTAGGGCAACCCTTCCTTCTTCCAAATTATTTTTCAATATTTTCTTTTTTTCTTACGAACTTGAGAATTACTTATTTTGTTTTCACTACCCCAAAAATCCTATTGGTATTTTTGTTTGGATTCCATTAGATCATATGTTAATCTAGAGAGGAACCAAATCTTTATGTTGTTACGTCTTCTTGTACTTTGTTACTCATTTTTAACCTGACCCTCTACCTTCCTCTTGTTGCTAGGCTCATCATCTCTTAAACTTTCATTTTCCTTTCATAGCAAAGAAACAAAACACATGGGATCGTAGGGGTACAAGAGTTTGAAGTTAGAGAATTTCCCTCTTCTTCAGAGCAATTGCACTTCAGTGGAAGGTATCAGTCTCATTCATTATCCTTCACCTCTGGGTAAGGGGTATTTCAACATTTTAGAACAGCCTTAAGCTCCTCAGCTGGTTAGCTCACTCCATGAGGCAAGTGGGCAGTGGAGAGAGTTGCTGATGACCTGCAGCCAGACCCTGCAGCTCTGCGGAATAATCGTCCTGCAGGCGGGGATGTTCAAACCTTTGTCTTGCTTTACAGAAAGTAAAGGTTCATGGTGACATCTAATTATTATAGTTATTCCTTTTTAAAACCTAATTTAGGATTTAATAGATGAACTATTTCCTATTTTTCAATAGTAATAAATATTCAAAAGCATAGGTTAAAACGAAAGCAATTTTTTAATGGAGGATTTACAGCAGATATTACACGTTTACCTCTCTCAGTGTGATATGCAGCCCATCTTTGGAAGGGACAGAGAAAAATCATTTCTTAGTGGTCATGAGGATTTGAGGCCCAGAGAGGGGGTTTCCCATGAGCCCCCACAGCACACTTTGTCTTTCTCTCTGCCTACCTTCTGTATCCCCGACATTGTTCCTCAACTTTATCTCCAGACAGTTCGTGTCCCAGGCTTTATCCTTACCCCTCCTCCTTGGTTTCTCTGTCCTAGTCTTAGGGGACATCAACGGCTGCTTTGATTCTTTGGTGCCTACGTGCCTTTTGACATAATTGGCATCATCTTAACTCTTGTTCTGAGTGTGCACACAAGACCATAGATTTCCATGCGAAGTGATATTTGCCACAACTGTTTGCAGCTGCTTCTTAACGTAACTCCTGTACCACATTTTGCCAGTACTAGGACAGTTAAAATCTAGAGTGTTCTGAAACATGAGGGGGGAGGGAGATGACGATTCTATCTTGTTACCTGCTAGGATGCCTCTGTGCTAGTGGCACCTTCCAGAATAGGCAGATTCTAGAGACTGGTTGTGGCAGAGTACTTGTATGTACCCTAGGGTTGAGGAAGAGCCCAGAACAGAAAGATGGAGGACTGCAGCACGTTGGACATGAATTAGCTCCAGTTTTGGTGTTCTGCTAGGGGACCAAGTGTGGCTTCCTGAGTCCTACAATCGACCCTTCCAACCTCCTTTCTCACCTCTCTCCCGCCTTCGCTGAACTTGACTCACACTGATCTTCTTAGGATTCCTTGACTGTGCCAAACACATGCTTTCTGCCTGAGAGTCCTTGCTTATGCAGTTCTGTCTGCCTGCAACACTTCTTACTTTTGTCCTGGCTGGCGTCTTTCATCCTTTAGGTGTTTACTTAGGTGACACTTCCTCAGAAAAGTCTTCGCTGGCCAGCCAATCCTAAGTAGGTCTTATCTATTCTGTCTCATGACACCACTTTCTTCTCCTTTCTCAAATATAACACAGTTTGTAATTATGTATTTGTATGTTGATATGTTTAATGGAAGTCGTCTTCAACTAGACATAAACCATGTTTGTTAAGTCATTGTATAATCAGTGTCTGGCTCATTATAGACTCACATTAAATATTTGGTAAAGGGGTGAATGGAAGAATAATGTGAGTTTATTGGACTCTTTAATAGCCTTCTCAGTAATGTACTGATTGGTGTGGTTGTGGTTGTTAGATTGTGGCATGTCCTGAAGTCCTTTCTCAGAAGATGGTGCCACCAGGAGCCGTGCAAGAGTCCTTCAGTCAGCCGCTCCTGTCTCTGGACCCCCAGCCTGAACAAACGCCACAGAAGCCTGATCATCTGGAGGAAAATGGTGAGGCTCTCTAATTCAGTGAAATAGATGTGGCTAGAGAGTGGGTGCCCTGGCCACGTGGGTAAGCGGTGTCTGTAACAGAGAGACTTCAGGCTGGGCAGCGTCTCTGCCCTCAGTAGAATCTGGAGGCTGGGAAGGGCGGGGACCTGGAATTGAGTCCCTGGTGTTAAAAGAGAGGTCAGCTTATAGGATGTCTAGGAACTGTACCACAGTTCTGTTCAAAAGCTAGAATGCAGATGACAACTATACAGGTACTGTTAAAAGAGCTACAAAATTGTTTTAGAAAAGTATCATATTGTTTTACAAGCGTTCTCAGACTCTACCTCATAGATTTTGTTGTCTTGATGCTTATATAAAGAAAGCTTTCCAGTTCCTAATTGCATTCGTTTCTGGCTACTCATTCACATTGACATCTTATTTCAAGCAGTGCTTCACAATGACCTTTAGAGCATTTGTTCTTTCTCTTTCTCACCTTCCCTCCCTTTATTGTTTTATTAATCTGTATTAGATAACATCATGGAGGGATTATGAACAGCTAAGTGTCTTATTTATGATGCTATATATCCACAAGTGTGTAATCTCTAATCAGAAGCTCTTGTTATCAGATATATTTTAGAATTCCGAATTTTTCAGATTTAGTAAGGCAATATGATTCATATGCCATATATTACACTATCAACAGGATTTGAGGTGGTACTCCATAATCACATACATTAATATTTCGGCAGTGACGTATGCATATTTACAGTAAGATTAAATAAAATCTTTGAATAGCTTCATATATGTTCTGGTCAGGTTTTGTTGTCAAATTAGTTCAATGCCTAACTTAATGAAAGAAATAACCTTTGATATTTAGAACTTTGGGATTTCAGAATTGTGAGTCAGGAATCGTGAACCTGTATTTCCTGTTTGGCCCCAGGCTTTCTTCTAGGTTCCCTTTAGTGGTCAGGTCTTTCACATGACATGTCCCATGGGTCTAATCTTTTCCAGCTTTCCCTTCACTGTGGTGATAATAACAAAAGCAGCAGCAACAGCAGCTATTAACTCTATGGTACTTACTACGTATGTGTCAGAAATTGCTCTAAGCTTTACTTACAGGAATTCATTAAACCTTCAGTGTATCAGGAAGAGAAGTCTTCACTGTCACCATCTGCCAGTAGGTCCTTTCTGTTTATTTATTTTAATATTTAAGTCAATTTATATGTAATTTGCAGAAGAAGAATCAAAAGATAATGAAAACAAATTTTTAAAGAAATTTTAATAAGAATTAAACCTTTGTGTATCAGGTATATTTTGATAATGGAAACAACATAAAAATGAAAGAATACTGCCATACAATACTGTCCTTTTCGCAAAATGGGATGGTCCAGAATCTTGTAAAGTATTATGTGATGAAGTCCTTCATGTTGAATGATTCACTGGATGAGATGGTCATATTCCTTTTATGAAATTAGAAATAAAGTGTTTATCATTGATTCTTGAGTTTGAGAAAATTCATCTAGGATATTATCATTTGTAGACTCATTCTAAGATTCCCCTTATACTTTCAGTTTCATCGTTTTCATTAGAGAGCACACTGTTCCCTGTCTCTCCATCATTTTCTCATTCATCTAATAGTGAAATGTTTTCTGCTGCAAATTTTTTTCTCTTTTCCAACATGGGTGGGAAATGAAAAATTCTGAATTCTCAGCTATGCTCAATGAAAGCTAAAAGCTGGTGTCAACAGTCTTATACCATCTTGAAGATGATGCAAAACTCTGGGCAATGCACTTAATACTTAGGAAATAGTGAAGAATGATGATGTATTTCAATATTGCGTGATCCTAAGTATTTCCTTTCTTTTACCATTTTCTTACTATTTTAGTCTTTTATGCTCTCATTAGGAATAATTAATGAATAATGATAGTAAAAATGAAATAATTCCTAGAATGATGAAATAGAAAAATGTTTCATGATATAGGAAAAATAAAATCACTCAGATCCCAAAATGTATCCTGGATGTGTAAAAGGGTCCAGCAGATCCATGTGGAGATTACAAGATAGAATGAGTTTTACTCTATTTTTTAATAATACTAAAATGAATTTTCTTTTTGTTCTTCAGAAGGCCTGTAAAGGAATATAAGTCATGTAATTCTAGTCTTTAAAAATAGTTAAAACTGTTCAAAGCAGGAACCCAAAACCCCAAATTGTTTACTAGGCCTGGTTGGCAAGCAGAGGGTTAATGCGCACACTAACCCAGTGGAATGAATAGATATTGCTGTTACCCTCATGTTAGAAATTAAGAAGCTGAGGCCTAGAAAGGTTAAGTAATTTGTTCAGGGTCGAAAAGTTAGTATGACAGAGCTTGCATTTTAACCTAAGCAGTCTGGCTCTAAATCTACACTTTTATCCCATTCTGAGCCAGCCTGCCTTTGCTTTACCATCAATCCCTCCCAAGTAGCAGAATCTTATCCTCCTTAAACCATGTCATCTTCCCTCCACGTGCAGAGTCTCATTACATCAGGTTACTCTTTTTGTCTGTTTCTAGGTGCTGCTTCTCTTCTCTGCCTGTTAGCCAGATCCTAGCCAGTTTCTTTATTTTAACAAAATTACTATGGTTTTTTTGTTTGTTTGTTTTTAATACTCTGGGGGAAGCTGTATTCCTCATGCCTTTCTTTGATAGCACTGAGGGCTGGTCTTCTGCCCCTGGGACTCTTGAGCTTGAGAGGGGCTAGTCATTTACTTGAAAGCTAAAGAAACAACAGGTTTCACAGGAACTTCAAAAAATAAGTGGAATTATTTGAAATGTAATTCTTATAATAATCCCAATTACAATTGGAATGTAGTCGGTAATCAAAATTACTGTTTGAGCATAGACTACATTCATCCCTTTCTTCAAGTCGTCTTTTGACTCTTTAGCCACGCTCCTGGTTTCAGACCCTGTCTCTGTTTTTGGCTTTCATCCATAACCATTGTCTCCTCCTTTTTGTGTCGTTGCTCATTACTTCCTGTTCCTTGGACGTAAGCAAGCTATATATGCTGCATACATCTCCAGAACTGGGGAAACCATAGCAAGGTGTAAACCATGGGGTTAAAAGTTAAAACCAAGTGGATTTGTCCAAATTGGGGCACACGTAGACAGTGAGATCAGGGTACACCATGAATCTTGGACAAAGAACAAGCAGAGGTGACAGCAGAGAGTCAGATGGTCACCAGCTCTAGAGAATAGACCCTCCAGGCATTGCACATTATTCACTCTGCCTGCAAAGCACTCTTATCCTTACCTCACCCACCCATACTTCCTGTAGGAAGGCTTTCCTGATGCTCCCACCTCCCGCTCTCCACGCAGGTGTCCCTGCCTCTGTGTTCCTATGGGAACTAGAGTTAACTTCAAGTATAGTATTCTTTACCCTATTCTGGAAGTAAGTAAGGCTTATGTGTCTGTCCTCCCCATTAGACAGTGAAGTTTTGGGAGGCAAGAATTGCTTTATCTGCCTATTCCTATAACACACAGAGTAGACTTAATAATACATACTGATTGGCTGACTATAAAACAACCACAGTAATTCCTTAAAGGGAGAGAATGTGGGCTAAGGCCTTGCTAATCAAAGTGTGGTTCAAGGAGCAGCACTACCAATAGCACCCGGGAGCTTGTTAGAAGTGCAAAATATGGGGGCCACCCCAGACTTATTGAGCCACAATCTGCCCTGTACCAAGGCCCCCAGGTGAATTGTTTACACATTAAAGCTTGAGAAGCTCTGGGTTCTGGGCAGGGCTTCAGCTCCATGGACGCTGTGGGACTTGGGTTATTCTTTGAGATGACTAGGTTCAATCTGGCAGAGTAGAGTGCATCCTTATAGGGCGATGGCACAATCTGAAGTCAGCAGCAGGGATTCGCCTGACCAAAATAGGGAGTCCAGTGTTTTGGGGAGAAGGGTGAGTATAGGGTAGGTGGGGGAGGGACTGGAATGTTGAGAGTCTTGAGAGCCAAGCAGAAGAATTTGGCCTTGATATATCAGGGTTCCATTGTGGATTCTTGAGCAAAAGCGGAACATGATGGCAACCGGAACTGGGCAAAGATATTCTCACTGACACCTCTTTTTCTCCCCCCTCAGCCCTTCCTGCTCTCCAAGTTTCTCCCCTTCCCCTGAAGGACAGCCAGGAGCTGACAGCCTCACTTCTCTCAGCTGGGTCCCAGGTGAGCTGGCGTCCCTGTGCCTGCTATGAGGACCCATGTCTATTCTTGGACAAGTAGCTGCCTTAATCCTGAATCTTTATCAGGAGTTCTGTCTCTCTAATTGGAGACCAGGCCCATCTTGGGTTCATACTTCAGTAACTTTTTCGTTCTACCCAGTACTCCCCTAACCTCTTTGAAGAGTAGTCCCTCCCTCTACTTCTTTCCTTAACGCTCACAGTTCTTCCCCTCACTCCAAATTTGAACATAGGGAATGGGAATTTAGTGGAGGTCTCGTGTTTCAGAAGTTGGTGAAAATTGAAGATGTGGCTGATATGGCTGTTTCCTTCATCCTGGAGGAATGGGGACATTTGGACCAGTCCCAGAAGTCCCTCTATAGGGATGACAGGAAGGAGAATTATGAGAGTGTTACTTCCATGGGTAAGACTTGTTTCGTCTGCATGGATTAGGACATCTTAATTTTGTTTTAAAGAATATTTCTAGTACATCTTATAAAAGCATGTATGTTTTCATTGTTATGACTTTGCTTATTTTTTTCTGTGAAAGAGTAAATCTACGTGTTTTTTTTTTCCATTCAGCTTATTCTGATTCTTTCCATCATAATAAGGGTATGACTGAAGACTGATAATACTTGGGGGATAGTATCTGTGTGCCAGCAAATTCTATCTTTTTACTGCTTTAAAGTAAAAGAGCGTAAAACTAACAAGTTTGAATTTTAACAGATCTGTAGTAGTTATTGTATTCTATTCCTTGACAAATTGAATAATTCTTAACTGAGTAATTCTCATGTGTGAAAGCATCTCAGACTTTGCTGAATAACTGTTTATTATAGTTATCATTACAACATCTCAATAGCATTCATTCTTTTCTTTCTAATGCATGGATGGCTAGTTGTTCACTCTGTTACCATTCTTAGATCACTGGTACCTATTTTTTGATGTTTGCCCTGTTGGCATCTACACTTTACATGTTGTATCCCTTCTTGAATTTTGCCCCCCCAAATGAGATTTTTGCACCTATTTCTAACTAAGTTATGAACCTGGAAACTAATATTTGATTGTGCTGTCTGGATCAATTATAAAAATTTCAGCACTATAGCAAAATTTTGCAGCTTATAGCTTTTAGCTTCTTTTGAATGAATTCTTTTAGAAGAACCACTATATGTCAGGCACATTGGTAGACTTTAGATGAAATACTTGATAATGCCAGATTTCTTTTGAAAAGCATTATACCAGTTTATGTTATCTAAGTGATTTTATTCATTCACAGGCTTTTATTTAAAAGTATAAAACTGACTCTTGCTCTTTTAAAGTTTCCATTTCTTTTGTTACTATTTATATCTGTATATATTTGTATTCCTTTTCATTGATTTATTTGTACATGCCCCCTGGTTATTTGTCTATTGAGATCTAGTGGTCTTTCAAGGAATTATTTATGTCGTGTATTTAATGCAATATTTTTCATTCTCTTTTTAAATTAAATTCAAAAACCTCACTTGTCTAATTTGAGTCTATTAGTATTGTTTTCTTTTTCTATTACTTTACAGGTATTTGATGGGTTTCAGAGTTGGAGGTTATTGGCACAGTTCTTTTGTATACCATTGTCCAAGCAGTTTTAAATTCTTGCTTTCTGATTTTTTTCTTTTCATTATCTATTATTACTCTTACACTCAGTATACTCTTCTACATTAAGAACATGTTCAGTGGTTTCTGCCTTTTTCATTTCTATGGGAAGAAAATAATCAAATGAATCTTGGAAATGAATCTTGGAAACAGCTGTTTCCATGGAGTGGCTTGAGATGTTTGGGAACGAGACACAGTTCATTGAAGATTGCAAAGGAGAGGAATTTGAGAAAGTTCTTATAGATAAACTTTCAGGAACTTTGTCTACGCAGGGGAAGAGAGAGAGGGCTGGTCACTGAAAGAATGCAAGGATTAGATGGATGGATTATTTTTGTGTGTTATTTTATTTTTAATAGAAATTTTAAGCATACTTAAATGCCACTGGAAAAGACCTAGTAAAGAGTGAGTTTGAAATGTTGGGGCAAGGAAGAATGTATAATTGATGTAGGGAGGTCCCTGGAAAATCGATGGCAGGGTGAGATCCAGGGTGCAGGAGGAAGGATTGACTTTGGCTAGGAGAGAGACAGTTTTTCCACTGTGAGACGAAGGGAGGGGGAAAGAATAAGGCTGCTAGCAAGTTTATAGTTGTGGTTATAAGATATTCAACGAGTTCTTGACTGGATAACTTTGACCTTCCTGAAATAGAAGACACAGTCACCTGTTGAGAGTGAGCAGGTGATGGAATAGGTGGTGCAGTAGAGGTAAATGTAGTGGAGAACTTTGATTTTAAAAAGGTCATGCCTGCACCTAGTAAAAAAAAAAAAAAAAAAAAAAAAAAAAAAATATATATATATATATATATATATATATATATATATATAAATGTGTGTATATATATATTTAAATAGTATAAATGAGTATAACATGAAAAGTGAGTCACCTCCCCCCGATCTCCTAGTCCCTCACCGAGGCAGTGACTATTGCTAATTTTTTTATTGTATCTAGACATATTCTGTGTATATACAAGTTTGTGCAAAATGATAGTGTACCATACATATTCTGTTTTTTTAAAATATGTTTTTATTGGGGAATATTGGGGAACTGTGTGTTTCTCCTGGGCCCATCAGCTCAAAGTCGTCTTTCAATCTAGTTGTGGAGGGTACAGCTCAGGTCCAAACCAGTTGCCATTTTCAGTCTTTAGTTGCGGGAGGCACAGCCCACCATCCGATGCGGGAATTGAACCAGCAACCTGTTGTTGAGAGCTCACACTCTAACCAACTGAGCCATTGGGCCACCCTTCAGGAAGCTCAGTGGCAGCTCGTTGTTTTCAATCTAGTTGTAGAGGGCGCAGCTCACTGGCCCATGTAGGAATCCAATCGGCAACCTTGTCATTCAGAGCTTGCGCTCTAACCAGCTGAGCCATCCAGCCGCCCCCATACTATTCAATTTTTAAATACAGTGATGTATCTTGGAGATCATAATGGAGACCTTTTGATGTAGTTTCTGAGAAAAATGAGTAGGGAAACTAGCCAACCTTAGAAACATAGGATTCTAGACAAGGCACCAGTTAGGTTGAAGAGCATGAGTTTATAAAGCACCAAATCTGCCTAGTTGGGTGTTTTTGTAAACCATTGCCCCCCATCACACACACACATTGCATCACTCAGCAGCCAGGCATAGCATTGAGCTGTGAGTTCAGCTGAGCTATTGAGTTATCTGACAAATATACAGATAAACCAGGAGAATCAACAGAAAGCTTGTCATATATGTGGAGAAGAGATGGAGGAAGAGGAAAAAAGCAAATTTGTAAACTGATTGGTATAACAACCTGTATAATCACCTTCTCTGGAAAAGGACAATTGTTAATTGCCTCAAAGAGGTGCATTGGGCTAATCTGATTTTTTTCATATTCACCCCCAGAAAAAGAAAGACATGAGCTTGTTTGACTTGTTGAATGGGACAGAATTCTAAGAAGAATAAAATGTGTGAGCATGCGTAGATGTGAATGAAAGAGAAAATGAAATATTACAATAGTCGAGATTACCTGCCTAGTTGAATGCGGGAGGAAAAGACATGTAAGAAGTCTGGTTTTGTGATAGAGCTTTTTTGTTTGTTTACATGTTTGTTTCTATTAAAACTTCTATTTAGGAAGATAATTAAGTAAAAATGGTTAGAAGATAAATTAAAATTAAAGTTGTCTTCATGGTACAAGAATTATAACTTCTCCCTCTGTCAAAAAAAGATAATAATACTATCTACCTCAAAGGGTCATTTTAATGATTAAATGCCATAAAATTGTAAAACACTTAAAGGCATAGTGCCTGGTCCATAGTATGTGTTCAGCAAATGTTGGCTTTTATTACCATTATTATGTGATATTTGAAAACAGCTTTTATTTTTACAAAAAAAATTGTTAGAAAATTCTCAGTAGGCCATGACCTATCTCTCTAGCATTTAAACATTAATATTCCCTATTTTTTTGTTAACTACTGAAGATTTGTCTTTGCAAACCATTTTAAATGTTAGTGTTTTGAGTGAAATATATGTTGCTGATTCAGTTACACAGGAAACTGATTGTAGTCTCTTAAACATCTGTATTCATCAATGACTATTGAGTATTAAGCTAGCTCTTGACAGTAGTAGGTCTTCTCTGCGTGTAGAAAGAATGCCTTTTTCCCTTTAGACTAATTCATACCAAACTAAGATTCTTTGGGGATTGAAAAAGCTAGAAAGATCCCTTTTCTTCCCCAAGCTATGACTAAACAGGAAGAGGAAGGTGAACACTGGGTTAGCTGTGTAACCTGATGTCAGATTTAATTAAGACTAGCTAATATTGCTCAGATATTCACAAACAGGTACTGTATGTAAGAAGCATACCAAGAGGATGTCATCTTCATTAAATAGAATGACCACTCTCCCAGTCTCATCTCTGAGCCATTCTTGCCAGCTCTTTCTTTTTTAGCCTGTCTCAGTCTCCTGCTTAAATATTCTTTATCCCATCCCTGTATTGTAAAGTCATTTTGTAAAGTCATGCACTCATGTTGGTTTCATATAGTGATTCTGTATCCCTTAGGCCTTTTTTTTTCTTTTAATGCAGGAAATAGCTAAATTTTCCTCCTGTTATTTCAGATTATGAGTCCAGAAATGACAATGTGGAACTCATAGTAAAGCACATTTCTGATGAAGCTGAATCGCACTGGATGACATCAGGAAGCTCTGAAAGAAATGTTCCCCAGAGTCAAGAGTTTGGAGAAGTTAGTGACCTTCACAGCATGGTAGAAAGGTGGCAGGTAAGCCCCACTGTGGGCAAGTCAAGGCAGAACCCTTCCCAGAAAAGAGATTTTGGTGCCATCACAGACATTAACCATAAGCAAAACACAAATGCCGAGAGAGGTCACAAATGTAATGATTGTGGTAAATTTTTCCTTCAAGCCTCAAACTTCATTCAACATCGGCGAATCCACACTGGGGAAAAACCATTTAAGTGTGGTGAATGTGGGAAAAGCTATAATCAGCGTGTACACCTTACTCAGCATCAGCGAGTCCACACCGGTGAGAAACCCTACAAATGTCAGGTGTGTGGAAAAGCCTTCCGTGTGAGCTCCCACCTCGTCCAGCACCACAGTGTCCACAGTGGAGAGAGACCTTATGGATGTACCGAATGCGGGAAGAACTTCGGTCGGCACTCCCATCTGATTGAGCACCTGAAGCGCCACTTTCGAGAAAAATCCCAAAGATGTACGTGTGAGGACTTTGTATCGGAGAATAAATGGAGGCAAACATTATTTGATTAGCTTAGAATGATAGCACTGATGGATTGTGATGCTGGGAGCAGTAGGATGGAGCAAAGATTACAGTCTATTTTATTATTATTTATTCTTTAATTGTCAAATTAGTAGGCAAAACCCTATGCCCTCCCCCCATCTTCACAACTTCCCTTTCCCCAGAGGTACTTGTTTTCAGCTCTATTTCTTCTGGTAATTCCATATTTTATTTTTTATGATTATTATTTTTTAATTAGTTTCAGGTGTACAAACCAACATAATAGACATTTAAACCCCTCATAAAGTGATAACTCCCCTTCCCCAAGCTACTGTCTCTCTGACGTCTTATATAGCTGTTGCAATACCATTGACTATCTTCCCTATGTTGTACTCCACATCCTGTGACTATATATACCTGTATATTTAATTATAGTTGACATTCAATATTCTTCTTCTTCAGCTTCAGGTGTGTAGTGCATTGGACACAGTCTATGAAGTTATCCCCTGATAAGTCCAGTGCCCATATGGCATCTTACATGATCTTTACAACATTGTTGATTATATTCCTCATACTGTATTAACTACCAATTTGTATTTCTTAATACCTTCACCTTTTTCACCCTGCCTCCAACCCCATTCCCATCTATCACCCTGATAGATCTAGTACCCATCTGGCACATACCTAGTTATTATAGTATTATTGACTATATTTCTTATGCTATGCCCTATATTCCCATGACTACTGTGTAACAACCAATTTGTACTTCTTAATCCCTTCCCCTTTCACCCATCCTTACCACCCCTCCTATCTTAAAGAAATCCCTCTAAGATTCCTTGTAATACTGGTTTGGTGGTGATGAACTCCTTCAGCGTTTTCTTGTCTGGGAAGCTCCTTATCTGTCCTTTAATCCTAAATGATAGCTTTGCTGGGTAGAGTAATCTTGGTTGTATGTCATTTTTCATCACTTGGAATATTTTCTGCCACTTCCTTCTTGCCTGCAAAGTTTCTGTTGAGAAATCAGCTGCTAGTCTTATGGGGGCTCCCTTGTAGGTAATTAACTGCTTTTCTCTTGCTGCTTTTAAGATTGTCTGTTTGTCTTTAACCTTTGGCATTTTAATTATGATGTGTCTTGGTGTTGGCCTCTTTGGGTTTATCTTGTTTGGGACCCTGTGCACTTCCGAGCTTGTATGTTTATTTCCTTCACCAGGTTAGGGAAGTTTTCTGTCATTATTTCTTCAAATAGGTTTGCAATTCCTTGCTCTCTTCTCCTTCTGGTACCCCTATGCTGTGAATATAGGTACACTTGATATTGTCCCAGAGGCCCCTTAAACTGTCCTCAATTTTTTGGATTCTTTTTTCATTTTGCTGTTCTGGTTGGGGGTTTTCTGCTACTTTACCTTCTATATCGCTGGTTGGATCCTCTGCTTCATCTAATCCACTGTTGATTCCCTGCAATATATTCTTCATTTCCATTATTGTATCCTTATTTCTGACTGGTTCTTTTTCATTATTTCCATCTCCATTTTTTTTTTTTTCAATAATTTTTTTTGAAAAGATTTTATTGGGGAAGGGGAACAGGACTTTATTGGGGTACAGTGTGTATTTCCAGGACTTTTTTTCCAAGTCAAGTTGTCCTTTCAATCTTAGTTGTGGAGGGTGCCGGTCAGCTTCAGGTGCAGTTGCCGTTGCTAGAGGCAGGGGGCGCAGCCCACCATCCCTTGCGGGAATCGAACGCAACCTTGTGGTTGAGAGGATGTGCTCCAACCAACTGAGCCATCTGGGAGCTCAGCAGCAGCTCAGCTCAAGGTGCCATGTTCAATCTTAGTTGCAGGGGGCGCTGCCCACCATCCCTTGCAGGACTCGAGGAATCGAACTGGCAGCCTTGTGGTTGAGAGCCCGTGCTCCAATCAAGTGAGCTATCTGGGAGGCAGCTCAGCTCAAGGTGCCATGTTCAATCTTAGTTGCAGGGAGCCGAGCCCACCATCCCTTGCGGGATTTGGAGGAGTTGAACTGGGCAACCTTGTGGTTGAGAGCCCACTGGCCCATGTGGGAATTGAACTGGCAGCCTTTGGAGTTAGAAGCACGGAGCTCCAACTGCCTAAGCCGCTGGGCCGGCCCTCCATCTCCATTTTTATGCTTCCTATTTCTCTGTTGAAGTTCTCCCAGAGATCACTGAGCATTTTTATAACCAGTGTTTGGAACTCTGCATCTGATAGATTGCTTATCTCCGTTTCACTTAGTTCTTTTTCTGGAGTTTTGTTCTGTTGTTTTATTTGGGATATGTTCTTTGTCTTCCCATTTTGGCTGACACTATGTGCTTGTTTCTATGTATAAGGTAGGGCTGCTATGTCTTGTGGCCTTATGTAGTAGGTGTGCTGTGGGGTTCAGTGGCACAGTCTTTCCGGTCACCTGAGCCATGCGCTCCAGGTGTGTCCCTTGTGTGGGTTGTGTGTGGCCTCCTCTTGTAGTTGAGCCTTGGCTGATAATTGCACATCAATGTGAGGGACTGACTCTTGGGCTCACTCACTGTTTGTGAGGACTGGCCTTGATGACAGTGGAAGAGTTGTTGTGCAGGGGCTGATCTTACAGAGCAGGATCTGCCTCAGCAGGACTCTGGTGCCTGCCCAATCGGCCCCTTAGGTGTGTCATACTTGGAGGCAGCTGGGTAATACTCCAGCTCATTTTGAAGCTGGCCACTGGGGGCACCACCTTGGAGGGGATCCGCTGTAGGTCAAGTTCAGCCACAACCCAGTGCCCCACCCGGGGCCTCCTGGCTGGAGCCACAAAGAAATCCGCAGATGGCTGCCAGCCATGCTGTGCTTGGAAGCACCTTGAGAGGCCAAGCCACGAACCAAGGCTGGCTTCCACTAGTGCTGTACTTAAGGCTGCTCAGCCAGAGGCACAGAACACGCTCAAGCGAGATGCTGTTTGTCTGGGTTCCACAAACCTTTGAGAGAATCTGCAGCTTGAGTCAAGGTTGGCAGTCTGCATAAAAAAGCCACTGGAAGCGACCTGGGTGTGCCCGAAAGTTGGGCGAGGCCAGGTCTCCAATCACCGGATATGGAGAACAAATGGCAGAGATTCAGATATGGCGGCTATGTGTCCACATGCGAGGAAGGGGGAAGACTCAGCAAAGAAACAGTGGCCTCTGTGAGCTCCTCTGTCCAAATGAAAGCCGCCTCTCCAGCCCATCAGCCGCCAGACAACTCAGTTCCTCTCCATATGTCCCTGCCACCTCTCTAGCCCCTGCCCTAGCACTGGAGCTTAGAGTGAGTGATTCCATTGGTGGGTAAGTCTGTGTGTGGTCCCTTTAAGAGGAGCACCTTAGAGCGCAGCTGCCCTCAGTCTCACTCAGTCACAATCTCCACTGGTTTTCACAACCAGAAATTATGGGGACTTCTCTCCCCAGCACTGGAACCCAGGGCTGGGTTAGGGCTGGGACCTCTTGCTCTTCTGGGGGGGCGGGGGGGACCTCCACAGCCGAAATATCCCTCCCGATCTTTGATGGCCACTCACAGGTGTGGGACCAGCCCATTCCTCGTCTCTGCCCTTCCTATCAGTCTGGAGGTGGCTTCTTCTGTGCATCCTAAGTTGAAAGACTTCAGTCAGCTTGACTTCAGGTGATTCTCAATAATGGTTGTTTTGTAGATTAGTTGTAATTTTGATGTGGTTGTGAGAGAAGGTAAGCACAGCATTTTACCTACTGCGCCATCTTGGTTGCCCCTCCCAATTCCATATTTTAAATTTGCTTGACTTTCTATTATAGTAAATGAGGATTTTGGCTTTTACTTGCTTTTTTCCCTCTTTCCCCAATTTAGTTATTTCACTTTAAAATGCTGGAATAATCGTACAGGAAGTTTGGAGGAAAAAAATTGGGAGAAGAAAAAAATCACCCATAATCTCACCATCCTAACTAATAGACTATTATTATATAGGGTATTCCCTCTTGTCATTTTTCTTCCCTTTTCTTTTTTTAAAATTTTATTGGGGTGACAATGGTTAGTAAACTTACATAGATTTCAGGTGTACAATTCTGTATTACATCATCTATATATCACATTGTGTGTTCACCACCCAGAGTCAGTTCTCCTTCCATCACCATATATTTGAACCTCCTATCCTTTTTCATAAGCTTATTTTTACATAGTTGTACTCATAGGGTACAATTAAATATTAGACATACACTTTTTCCAATGTTGCTTGGCCCTCCTATTTGTTATTTTTGACAGTCTGCCACTGTGGAGACATGTTTGTTATTTTTGACAATCTGCCATTGTGTGGAGGCATCATAATTTACTCAGCTGTTCCCCTGTTGAACTTCTAATTTTTTCTCTTTTGTCCTGGTAACTTTGCTTATGCTTTTTTCTATATTCAGGATTATTTTCATAAAATAAATGCCCAGAAGTGAGATTAGTAGATGAAAGGCCAAAAACATCTTTATGGCTCTTCATACATATTGCTAAATTGCTTTTTAAAACAATTGTACCACATACAAGAGTATCTGTTGTACTAAAATTCTTCCAGGGTTATCAAAGAAAAATTTTAACAGGTTGAATAAGCAGAAGAGAATTCTTTGCTGTATTAATTTTCATAAATTTGGTATGAATAAGATTGTTATTTTCCTGTTTGTTTACTTTTTTTTTTAATCTCGTTAAGTGACTTTTATAGGATGAGATTACATTAAATTGTGCTCTGAACTTAATGGCTCTTATTAACATTCTTCAGAAAATTCTAAGACTGGCCACAGTATTTATTTTTCAGTTATGCTTTTGATGTCCTCGAGCCCAGCTGCTTGTCATTCACATTGACAACCACTGCCACCTCTTTCTACTGGGCTTGGAAAACAATTGCTTTAAAACAAGGTCTTTTCTATTACATCTTCCCTGCAATTGTTCTTCTGACTAGTTTCCTAGTTAATTTTCACCTACCTCCCCCCATTTCTTTGATCAAAAGAAGGATACTTTGTGTGTTCTTCCAGCCATATTTATTGAGAGCCTCTAGTGCTGGGTGCTGGGAATACACAGTGAACAGAACAGATGCAGTTCATGCCCCTGTGAAGCTGTTGGTCTGGTAGACGTAGCAGATGCTGAGAGTGATGAGCATTTTCATAGAAGTATGGGGTGCCATGGGACGGAAGCTGAAGCTGCAGTGTCGGCTAAGGTTGAAGAGAGCCGAGACTGACACATCACCTACCCTCTTGACAATATTTTATACTGGCTCATTTCTCTTTTCCTGGCTTCTAACCAGGTATTCTTCCAATTCCATATACCCTTCATAATCCTTTGCTTCCCATTCTTGCAGTTTTTGTCAGTTCTCACCATCCAGTTGTGTATTTCTGTTCTATCTCATTCTGTCTGCCTAACTCACGTTGTGGTCATGACCCCTTCCACATATTCTACCTCCTCTCCCATTTCAGAATTCCTATCTCGCTTTCCCATATAATAAAAGTGCTTTGCTGATCCCTGTGATTGCCTAACTCCCATAATTCTTACCACCCTTCTGGATAAGCCTCTTCTTTGTCTTGTTCTTTCACTGGACAAATACCAAACGGTTTTTTCATTCCTGTTAGCATCAAGTACACACATGCATCCCCCTTTGTTCCTCCTATTACATCATAGTTTCATTTGATTATCCTCTTTTTCCTGACAGTTTATTTTTGTTCTGTAAAATAATTGATGACATTTGCATTTCCTCTTTATGTTTTTCAGGCAGCGACAAAAGAAATAAGAAGAAAATTTCAGAATTTTCAGAAGCGGACATGGAACTCTCTGGAAGAACCCAAAGAAATGTTTCTCAAGTTCAAGATTTTGGAGAAGGCAAGTTGGAAAGAAAGCAGGTAATTCCCATGAAAGAGATACTAGGACAACCCTCTTTAAAGAGGATAAATTGCAATGAAGTCACATATGTCCACAAAAAGTCCTCCACAGGAGAGAGACCACATAAATGTAATGTATGTGGAAAAAGCTTTATTCAGAGCGCCCATCTTATTCAACATCAGCGAATACACACTGGGGAGAAACCATTTAGGTGTGATGAGTGTGGGAAAAGCTACAATCAACGTGTGCATCTAACTCAACATCAGCGAGTCCACACCGGTGAAAAGCCGTATACGTGTCATTTATGTGGGAAAGCGTTTAGAGTGAGGTCCCATCTTGTTCAGCATCAGAGTGTGCACAGTGGGGAGAGACCCTTTAAGTGTAATGAGTGTGGAAAAGGCTTTGGGAGGCGTTCACACCTTGCTGGGCATCTGAGACTCCACTCCAGAGAGAAATCCCATCAGTGTCATGAATGTGGAGAAATCTTTTTTCAGTATGTGAGCCTCATTGAACATCAGGTGCTCCACATGGGTCAGAAAAATGAAAAAAATGGCATTTGTGAGGAAGCATATAGTTGGAACTTAACAGTGATTGAAGATAAGAAGATTGAGTTACAAGAACAGCCTTACAAGTGTGATATATGTGGCAAAGATTTTAGTTATAGTTCTGACCTTATTCAGCATTACAGAACTCATACTGCAGAGAAAACCTATAAATGTGATATATGTAGAGAAAATGTTGACCAGTGTTCCCACATAAAAAAACACCAAAAAACCTATTCCAACATAAAATCCCATCAATGTAATGAATGCGGCAGAGGCTTCACTCTGAAGTCACATCTTAATCAACATCAGCGAATCCACACTGGTGAGAAACCCTTTCAGTGTAAAGAATGTGGGATGAGTTTCAGTTGGAGTTGTAGCCTCTTCAAACATCTGAGAAGTCATGAGAGGACAGATTCCATAAGTACCTTAAGTGTGTAGATGCTTCTATTGTAGCATAGCTCTTACTTAATTTTAGAGAAGTCTTCCTGAAGTGAAACCCTACTTGTATAATGAATGTAATAACAACTTCAAGCAGTTTTGCCAGCTTAACCCTCAAACCTACAGATACATTGAAACTCTTCAGTTAAAACTTAGGAACACTGGAGAACAGTAAATAGATATTCCTGTTGAGAAATGCTTCCATTAGCATCTTCATGCTTGAGCATGTAGACGAGAACCCACAGATGAGGTGGATGAAGGAAAGCCTTCAGGCACTCATTTGAATCTCAGAACATTGACACTGAGAAAAGCCTCATGAATGCAGTAGATACAAGCTTTATTTGTAGTTTCCGCCTTGTTTGACAGCTTATCTATTCAGGGAAGAGCACAGGTAAAGGAGAAGAGAACTCTTCAGCATGATACCTATTTTGGTACCTCAGCAATGAACCTTTCCTAGAAATGATTGTCCTAGCCACTAGAACGCTCCGGTCATTGTTCCCATTGTAAGTATTAAACCTTTTGAAAAGAAATTGACTTAGGTGTTTTGGCAAAATTGGGATTCAGAGGCTGGATGGTATGTGTTCCTGCTGTCTTACTCAATCTACAACTTCTCCATGAAACATACTCCACTTTTTTGTTTTGTTTTGATTCTACTAGCATCAAGGTTAGTTATTAGAAAAAGGAGTTCAATTTGTCAATTCAGGAGAAACTGTTGGTCAGTCACGTCTTGAGGTGAAGGCAGAGGGACCTTAGTGGAATAGAGAAGACTGGCCAGACTGTGCACTGTTTATTTTCTGCCCCCACAAGAATGAGGGCAGCTACGTCCATAGAAGGAATTGGACCAAGTTGAATTAATAATTGTGGTCCAAGCAGTATGTGTACCAATTCCTAGTTGCTCTGGAGATGGGTCTCCCCCATAGGATAATGGCGTGTAGAAAGAGTTTCAATTTGAGTTGCAGCTGGATTTGAAAGTAAACAGTAATTAGGAGCAGGGAGGACATGGTCTGCTTAGGCCTGTCTTGTGGGAAAGTCTGGGTAGGAGTTGTAGGGGGAAGAAGATGACATGGGGAAAAGGGTTAACCTGAGCCTATTTGCTAGTGAAAGGGAGAGAGTACTTGTGGGTGCTGCTGAAGGCCTGCTTCTGCCGACTGCCTAGCATACAATAAACAATAAATAGTTGTTGACCATGTTGTACACTGGTGTCCTGTTCAGATCCCTTTGACCAAGCTGGCACATCGTCCCCTAACTGCTCTGAGTTTTGGCTGCTAAGTGCTTGCAGCTCTTCCCTTCTCCAGAGACTCTGGAGAATTTACCCTCAAATGGTGGGAGCTGCCTCATTTAGGAGTAATCTGCCCTCCCCACTGCCCAGCCACTGACAAATTGGAGGCACAAAAGGCTGATTCATTTGCCTCAAGGCAGGGGGGAAACTGTAATGTATTAGGTTGTTGCAAAAGTAATTGCAGTTTAAAGGGTTAAAAATAATTGCCAAAACTGCAATTAGTTTTGCACCAACCTAATAGTTTACGTTCTAGAACACACCCTTTGTGGATCAGGCCAAGGCTAAACCTTATGAGAGTACATCCATGCTTGGCTCTTACCCCCCCTTGATCCTGTTTCGTTCCCTCCCACCAGGACTTTTCCTGAAGAGCGCTCCCTCAGCCACTCAGTGGTGCTGAATCCCTGTCTCAGGCTCTGCGTTAGGGAACCTGCTCTAAGACAGTTGGTGCTGTGAGCAGCCCTAGGAGGCTGACGGGAAGCATTAACTGTGCAGGTGGCCCCGACCAGGAGGCAGTGTGGTGCTGTCACTTATGGTGGGTGGCGCGGCGGGGGGAGGGGAGGTAGTCCCTGGCATCGGGGGGCTGTTCAGGTGTGAGACACTTACTGGTGAACTGGGAGGGTATACAGGTGGAAAGGGATGTACTGACTTGAGTAAGGTTTAGGGAAAAAATGAAAATAATGTAAGGATTATGGAATTGGGTGGTTCTTGCTGAAAGTCACTGATTGAAGGGAAAATGACACACTTGGGACAAATAACCACCAACTTAATGCAAAGTGTGAGTGTCAGAGGGCCTTCTTGGGAGCATTAAGGAGACTTGTCTCCTGCAAATAGAATCATAGAGCTAAAGGTCAGGTATAAGACGAGAGTGACAACTTCAGTAAAGCCTAGTGTTAACATTTATTGAACATTTACCATATTCTATACATGCTAAGTGCTTTATGTGGATCATCTCAATCCTCCCAACATTATGAGATGGTTTCACTCACTAGCACTCTCATTTTACAGCTGGGAAAAGGTGAGGTTCAGAATAGTTCATTCACTTGCCCAAAGTCACACAGCCCCATGTGGCAGAACTAGCATTTGAACCCAGCTTATTTTGCCTCCAAAAGCTAAGCTCTTAAGCACTAAACTATGCTGTGTCTTATATTATTAAACATCAAACATTACAAAGTGGTAAAACTCTTGTCACCTGTGTGGAAAACAGTTTTGATTCAAGATCTGCTAAAATCATACAGTTACAGAATCTTAGAATTGTCATGGGCCCCATAGGATCATCAAACCCACTGGAAGAATCCCCATTCAGTTTGTAGGCATGTGCATGTAACGTGCTTAATAACTGTTGCACTGGAGAAAACGTTCCCTGGCAACTGATTAGCCCGTTTCTGCATAAAACCCTTTGAATGATGGGGAGTTCATTGCCTTCCAAAGCAGGCTCTTCTATTTTAAAACAGCTCCGATTTTCAGAAACTTCTTTTGGAGCTTAAAACGATGTTTATCTGTATGATCTAAAATCTTTCATTGCTCCTAGCTGCAGAAAAAAAAATTACTTTTATGATTTGAACATTTGACTGAAAAGTATTTTGCTGCCACAAGTCACATTTATCACAGCCTTCCCTTCCAAACCTCCAAAGGGAAAGGGAAACAAAACAAAACACGTATTTTGTTTGCCCAAGTTTGGACCAGTTAGAGCAAGATTTATTTGCTCAAGATGCTACTTCCTTGTCCTTTTTAACATTTTCATGAAAATACTAAAAAGGACTAAAGGCAAAAGAACAGTACAATCTGCGTTGCAAGTACATCGGTAAATGATGTCCTGAGCATGTTGGCTGAATTCTATAGAAATGTTTGCTAAGGCACTAGGGCAGGGAAGAAGCCTGTGACTGATTCTATCAAAAGTTTTTGTTTGTACAAAACTACCGGAGCCATCTTAGGAGGACCGGGTCCTGGTCATTAGCTTGGGGTCCTTTCCCTGCAGAAAGAACAATTAGAGACAGATACCGTGCCCTAGTTCTCAAAACTTGTGACCTGCGCCTTCCACCCACCTAGTTCTCAAAACTTGTGACCTGCGCCTTCCACCCATCAGCCCCTTACTTCTTACTCATTGGTGAGGAGCTGCTTCTTAACCTTGGTCTCTTCCCCAGACTGAGGAGGAGGTTAAATTACCCTAGTTTTATAGAGGCAGGCTCAGGGAATCACTGAGACCTGCTGGGTTCCTAACAAACGTGGGGCTCTGGGGGAGGAGATGGGACTGGAAAGCACTTCTGTAAGGCTTTCTGGGACTTGTTCTATTTGTCCTGAAGGTCCTGTGTTCTGCTTGATGTCCCTCTCCAGGGCTGAACCCGTGACTCTGAGTTCCGGGTTGCGGATGGTGGAGGGGAAGCCAGCTGCTTGTAGCCACTGCCCCTCCCACCCCTGCTTGCCCCCCGCCCTAGTATTTGGCCCCAGCAGGATATAGAAAGAAGCCCCTCTCCCATGTTTCCCTTTCTCCCTTCCCAGCCCAGCTTTGTGCTTTGACTTAACCCAAATGATGGCATCCATTAGGAAAGGCGTTGGAGACAAAACATAAGATACCAGCTTTGTTCTGCCCTTGTACAGAATGATAGATGCCTTCACTATAAAGTGCAGCTCTGGTGGTTAGGACCTAAGGAGAAAGAACAGCACCTAGAGATATTCCAGAAAAAGGAAATTACAAAATTTAAGGTGATCACAAATTTGAATCTATGAAACCACAGGTAGTAGAACTAAGAGACACTCCTTGAAATGAGAATGAGATAAGGAGAAAAATTAACAAATATTCTTACTCCATAGGTAATAAACCAATGGGGTGCCTACAGAGATACAGAAAATGTAGCAGATAAAAAATTAAGGAAATTCAAGGACGAGTACCAAAATGGAGGAACTAGCGTATTTTGGAATTGATGTCAATGACAGTTTTACCTCTTCACAACACATCTGTCCCTTGGTACCTCTGACAGGCAAAATGCTGAGCATGGCAGATCATGAGTTCGATGCAGTATGGCATCTGCTTTGTTTTAACCTTGGTTGGAAATACTACAAATACACATCAGTAATCATGAGGGCAACCAGGAGAGAATACGCCTGGATTAGCACAAACCCTTCACTAGGTCTACATAAATAATTTTAACAAGCCATTGGGACAATAGTATAATCTTGTTTCTAAGGGAAAAAAATGTTCTATTTGTTGTGCACCTGATAATGTGGTTATTTCTGTGCTAAGTATCTTACATGGTGTCTTAGGCTGCTTGGGCTGCCATAACAAAATGCCACAGACTGGGTGGCTTAAACAATAGAAATGTATTTTCTCACCATTCTGGAGGCTGGAAGTGAGAAATCAAGGTGTCCGCAGGGTTGATTTCTACTGAGCCTTCTGTCCTTGGCTTGCAGACAGCTGCCTTCTCACTGTGTCCTCACATGGCCTTGCTTCTGTGCACATGTACTCCTGGTGTTTGTTCCTCTTTTTTTTTTTTTTTTTTTTTTTAAAGATTTTATTGGGGAAGGGGAACAGGACTTTATTGGGGGAACAGTGTGTACTTCCAGGACTTTTTTCCAAGTCAGGTTGTTGTCCTTTCAATCTTAGTTGTGGAGGGTGCCGTTCTGCTTCAAGTTATTGTCCTTTCAGTCTTAGTTGTGGAGGGTGCTGTTCAGCTTTGTTGTTGTCCTTTCAGTCTTAGTTGTGGAGGGCGCAGCTCAGCTCCAGGTCCAGTTGCCGTTGCTAGTTGTAGGGGGCGCAGCCCACCATCCCTTGCGGGAGTCGAACCGGCAACCTTGTGGTTGAGAGGATGCGCTCCAACCAACTGAGCCATCCGGGAACTCAGCAGCAGCTCAGCTCAAGGTGCCATGTTCAATCTTAGTTGCAGGGGGTGCTGCCCACCATCCCTGCGGGACTCGAGGACTCGAACTGGCAACCTTGTGGTTGAGAGCCCACTGGCCCATGTGGGAATCGAACTGGCAGCCTTCGGAGTTAGGAGCATGGAGCTCTAACGGCTTGAGCCACCGGGCTGGCCTGTTCCTCTTATAAGGACACCATTCCTATCGATGAGGACCCAACCCTTATGACCTCATTTAACCTTTTTTTCCGAAGTTGGGCATTTCTTTTTTCATTTTTTTATTAGTTTCAGGTGTACAAAACAACATAGTGATTAGACATTACACACCTTACAAAGTGATAACCCCAACAAGTGTACTTCCCATCTGACACTGTACATAGCTATTACAATCCATTAACTATATTCCCTGTGCTGTACTTTACATCTTGTGACTATGTATTTTTTAAATTATTTTCAGGTGTACAATATAGTGGTTAGGCATTTATGTAATTTATGAAGTGATCCCTCTGATCACTGCCCATCTGACACCATACATAGTTTTTACAACATTATTGAGTATATTCCCCATATTGTATTTCACATCCCTGTGACTATTTTGTAACTACCGATTTGTACTTTCTAATCCCTTCACCTTTCTCAGTGACCTCATTTAACCTTAATTACCTCCTTAAATATCTCCAAATATAGTCACACAGACTGTTAGGACTTCAACATATGAATTTTGGGGGGACACAGTTTAGTCCATAACACATGTATGATGTCTGACAATTAAGTTCGTGAACTTGCCACCATGCACTTACATTGGCAGCACTGTACAAACAGCTCGGTAAGGTTTCATAACCTTGGTATATCAGTGTCTCACAGCTGTATTCGTGTCAATGTGTGGTGGTGTTTTGCTGAGTGAGGTTCATTATTGTTGCATATTTTTGTGTGCCGTCACAAGAATGAGCTTGAATTAGAGCAATAAACAAACATTAAATTTCTTGTTAAACTTGGCAATAGTGGAAGTGAAATCAGGGACATGTTAGTCCAAGTTTATGGGGATAATACCATGAAGAAATGGCAGTGTACAAATGGATTAAACATTATTCTGAGGGGAGAGAATGAGTCACTGATGAAGAGTGGTCAGGGCGGCCAGTAATGAACAGAACTGATGAAACCATTGCAAAACTTCATTGAATTGTGCGTCAAAACCATCGGCTGACAGTGAGAAGCGTAGCGAACCAAGTAAACATCGATACAGAAACAGTTAGGAAAATCTTGGCATGAGAAAGGTGTGTGCAAAAATGGTCCCAAAGGAGCTCACCAATGAACAAAAGCAAAGGAGAGTCGAAGTTTGCCAAAACCTTTTGGAGAGGCAAGACGATGTTTTGGGCTGTGTTATCACTGGTGATGAAACATGGGTGTACCACTATGACCCTGAAACAAAGCGACAAAGTGCACAATGGAAGTCAGCCAATTCTCCGTGACCAGAAAAGTTCTATCAGTCCAAATCAAGGGTCAAAATGATGTTGCTAAACTTTTTTGATATCAGAGGGATTATTCATTATGAATTTGTACCAACTGGACAAACAAGTTTACTATTTGGTAGTGCTGAAAAGCCTACGTGAAAAAGTTAGACAAAAATGACCTGAACTTTTTGCCAACAATTCATGGCTCTTGCATCATGACAATGCACCAGCTCACACAGTACTGTCTGTGAAGCATTTTTTTAGACAGTAAACAAAAGACTGTGTTGTAAGACCCTCCCTACCCACCTGATCTGGCCCCCAATGACTTCTTTCTTTACTCGAAAATAAAGGAATATTGAAAGGAAGACGTTTTGATGACATTCAGGACATCAAGGGTAATACAACAATAGCTCTGATGGCCATTCCAGAAACAGAGTTCCAAAATTGCTTTGAAGGGTGGACTAGGCGCTGGCATCGGTGCATAGCTTCCTAAGGGGAGTACTTCAAAGGTGACCATAGTGATATTCAGCAATGAGGTATATAGCACTTTTTCTATAATAGGATGAGTTTGCGAACTTAATTGTCAGACAGTGTATTTACAATAACTGCTTAGGAGTATAGTCCAATTTTATAGTTGAATAGTCTGAGCCTCAGAAAGTGAATAAATTGTCCATACTCAGGTAGTGAGAGTTGGAGTCAGGTTTGAGTCCCTAATGTACCCAGCTCTGAAGCCTGAGTTTTTTTCTCTACAGCATGTAGAGTATCTTTTTTCTTATGTATTTTTATGCGAATGTATGTTTAAATAGTTAAGTTTCCAAAGCATTGTCATGTGATCTTCCCAAGCTCTGCAGGGGAAGCAAGCAGTATAGTACCATTTTACAGATGAAGAAATGGAGGCACAGTGATATTATGACTTGACTGTAACTCTGTAATGGAGCCTAGAGCCTCAGGTCTCTTAAATCCTAACCTAGATAGTCCTTTGCCTACAACGAGGAAAAAGAAGGTTAGTATCTAATGTTTTCACAGCTTTCTAATTCTCTCATTTTGGCAGCAAATTACTAGAGCTCCCTTCCCCATTCCATCTTTCCAGAAAAGGAGGGGTTTGGAGGTGGGGCTTTTTTCTTGTACGTTCCCAGCCTCCCAGGGAGGCTTTCTGTTGGCATAGGTGTTTGCCGCAAAGGGGGGGCATATCTCTCTCTTAAAAGAGCAAGATGTTGAGAGACTGCCTTCCATTTGGGGACCCTAACCGGTCCTAGTCCAGGAATGGGAAGCCTGGAGCATGCCCTTAGCTTCCCAGAATAATCTCTGAGGCCCTCTGAACAAACCACGGGAGGAGCAGTTGTGGAAAGTGGATTGTTGGTGCACCGTTCCCAGCCTCTAGGGTCATGGAACAGCTTTTTCTTTCCTGCTCGTGTCTCTCATCTTCAGCATTAATTCTCTTCTTAGGAAAGAGATGATCCTCTCTAATTGGGGGTCCTTATAGCTTTGGAGGACTATTTGCCTGGATTTTGTATTTCCAAAACCTGAGTAGCAAGGATAAGAAGTCAGCTAAGCATGTATATTAGAATATTAGTTATATTCTTAGAATATTAGTTTGCTTCCAGTTCTTTTTTGTGCACTAGTAGCTCAGTAGGGTAGTTCTGCTTCGTTACGTGTTAAAAGAGTATTGGTGGTCTAAATGATTAAAAGTGCTTTCGAATCCATTATCTCAGTTTGCAGTTTCCCTGTAAGCAAGATGGAGCAGATACTATAAAATAGACCCAGCAAGGTTCAGTAATTTATCCAAGATTACCAAACCTGTTAGCAGAGCTGGAACTGAAAAAACTAATCTTAACAGCACAGTGGTGATCTAAAATGGGAAAGTAGGCACTCCCGAGAAAGAAGAGTGAAGAAACTCAGCCTGCCCCAGGACCTGCATTATTTGGCTTTGTGGTAAGGAGGGTTGTGCCTGGTGCTGTGAACCCGGGGTTGCTAGCTCTGGCTCTCCCACTATTGACTGACCCTGAGCAGGTCACTACTTTCTTGGGCCTTATTCTTTTTCATGTAAAAGGTGTGGTGGTTGGATTAATTAGCCTCTAAGGCAGGGGTGTCCAAACTTTTTTCAACATTTTTTACCAAGGGCCGTATGCGGTAAAATACACAAACAGCCAGGCCACTTACTCGAGGTGAAGTATGTATTGCCTCACCTGGTTTAATTAAGTAAACTAAATGTAGTTTTGGAATTTGCTGTGGGTCAATTAACAATGGACTGCGGACCGCAGTTGGCCCGCGGGCCACAGTTTTGACACCCCTGCTCTAAGGGCCCCTCCACCGCTAACACTATAATCCTGAGACCTTTCAAAAGTCAGAAAGGAATGGGCATCTGAGATCCTGCTCTACATCCATTCATTCATCATTGTATTCAACAAATATCTGTTGAGGACCTACCATGTGTGACATGAACTAAAAGAATAGATTACAAGTAATTAAAAATGTTGGGAAATGTCACAGGAAAAGGATAGGATACAATGAGGAAAAACAAAGACACCTACTTTAAATTGGTGGGCAAGGAAGGCCTCTAAGGAAGTCAAATTTGAACTGAGACCACAAAGAAGGTACAGAGCTAAGAGACTGACTACAAAAACAGACAGTGGCCAGACCATACATAAAAATAGAACCTGACCTACAACTTCCAGCACCAACCCAGGAAACTAACCCATTGTCTATAGTAACCAGCTCAGGAAGCCAACCTACTATCTACAGACCAAATTTGTAGGAAGTCCGACCACTTCTCTAGCAACCAGGGCAGGAAGCCAAACAATAACCCCTGTAACAATCATCCCCAAATAGCCAGGACTTGATTAATAACTGACAGCTTCCCTAAGTTTTGCCGTTGCTTCTAACTTAGGACTAATCAGAGAAAGCCAAATATGTACCCTTAACCAGTCACAGAGGATGCCCCGCTGCTAGTGAGCTCCCCTAAGCTTTCCAGGCAACAGACTCCAATCAAGGCACACCTGAGACCTTCCCTTTTCCCCACTCCTTTGCCTGCCTTGGAGTCTCTGCCAAAACAAGTGATTGTGGCTGACTACCTTGTTATAGGGAGCTCTGAATAAAAAACCGTTACTTGTTCTCATTTGGGTGATTTCTGTTTAATTCCACAGAGCCAGGCAGGTGAGGAAAGGGAAATACTCTATTCCAGGCAGAGGGAGCTGGCTGCAGCACAATGAACTGGAGAGAGAGTGGTACATGCTGACGTGGGAGAGGTAGATGAGGGCTGATCATCCAGGCTCTTGTAGTAAAGAATTAGATTGTATTCTAAATGCGATGGGAAATTATCAAAGAGTGTTAAGTAGATGAGCAGCACAATCCTGTTTATATTTTTAAAAGTCAGTGCTGACTGAAGAATGGGGGCATTGAGAGCAGAAAAAAGCAGGATTGCTTAGATTACACTGCTCGGTGGCTTAAGGCATGGACTCTAGTGGGAGTGGGTTGGAGAGATGTGGACTAAGTCAGTTCATTAATTCAAAGCAGAATGATAAAAAAAATGATTGAGTCGTACACTTAAAATGGCTGGACTTCATTATATGTAAATTATGCCTCATGAATGCCGTTTTCAAAACTACAATATGCAGAATGTAATGATAGGTTGAAGGTGAGGTAGTGAGAGAGAGGTAGATGTCAATATTGATTACTGGGTTTCTGGAGTCAGCATTGGGTGACTGGTGGTGCCATTTGAGCTAGGAATGATCGGGACAGGAGAAAGGATGGGGTGATACAGTATGTACAGAGTATAGGGAGACGAGTTTAGTTTTGGACATACTGTGTTTTGAAATACATGAGAGATATCCAAGTGGAGATACTTGGTAGATAGTTTACATAGTCCTAAACTCAGAGGATAGATCTGGGATGACGATGTGGATTTGGCAGTGATAAACTAGTAAATGGAGATAGTGTTCAAAACCGTAGGAATGACTCATCTCCTCTGGAGAGAAAGAAATATAAAGGAGGACTGTGGACTGAGTCTGTAGACCTCCGATGTTTAGAGGCTGGGTAGAGAAGGAAGAGCCAGTAAAGAGAGAAACCAATAGGTTATAGCTAAGAGATGGAAGTGTTCTGAAGAGGAGAGAATGGTCAACTTCTGAAAGGCTACTGAAAGCTCAAGTAAAATGAGGATAAAAAAACCCCAGCAACATTGTATTTGGCTACATAGAATCAAGTGGTAATTCAGGCATGAGCAGTTCTAGTGGAGTGGTGGGAGAAGCATCGAGACTGGAGTAGACTGAAGAGTGACCAGGAAACAGAAAGGGCCCATATCACTTGTATTGACAGCATTGAGCCGTGTTAGGTATGGCGGGTGAAAGGATGTGTAAGGAACAAAGAGGAGGTTTTGTAAAATGGGAGGTATCAGGACAGGCTTGTATGCTCATAAGAAGAAACCAGGGGAGAGAGAGATTAGAAGCCAGAAAAGAGAATAATAGAATTGAAGTTCTTGAGAAGAAAGGACGGTATGGAACCAGGAGCGCAAATGGAGGTATTTGATTTTAATAGAAGGACCTCCATCTCCATGGCATAGGAGGGGAAAGGAAAAAATGGCTGGAGACACAAAAACTATAGATTTGGTGGTAGGAAGATCAGTTTACAATTGTGTTTCTTAATTAAGAAACCTAAATACACAGTGAGATCATCTGCTGAAAGTGAAAGGTGGCAGGTGGAAATAGGGGCTTGGGGATGTTACAAACTTGTCTGCATGAAATGACTGTTATTACTATACTGGTATTTTTGTAGTTCTGGGCACCTGTCAAAAAGCAAGTGAAACACCCCCTTGAGTAATTTTTGGCTGCCCCACATCCTCCAACCAAGTCCCTCAAGCAAATGTTCATTGCATACGTTTTGTGTCATTTGTTGAAACCTGAAGAGGAAGTTGCCTTACAAATGTGATAACTGTAAGTTAGACTGCTCAGAGAAGTCCGTCCATGTGAGACGGAGAGGTCAGAGTACTGAGCTGTCTGCCCTGGAAGTGGCGGCCTCATGACCCTCTGTTAAGGCTCCTGTAAGAATGGCCGTGTCCTGGATGGGGAATGGACCGAATGACCTTTCATGCCCTGTGCCTGTCTACCAGTGAGTCTGAGAGGCCGAGCTAGCTCCAGAAGGCATGTGGAGAAGGTGGCGCGGAAGGGCAAGCATGACGTGGAATGCTATGGGAGGCTACTGTGCATTTCTGCTTTCCATACAAAGTCTCCTAGAGGTCCCTCTGCCCCTGCTTCCCTGGCCATTCCCAAAGAGTCAGGTAACAACGTTCTGGTCGCAATTGATCCAAGAGGGGTCCAAATTTGATTCTGTGCCTCTATTTCCTGAATGCCTTTACTGCCAGAAACAGACCTAAGGAGGGAAGTGGGCCAAATCTAGACTGCTTAAGCCTTTTGTAGAGAGGACTCCTGTCACCACCATGAGTGATGTGGGGGCAAATTGTAATAACTGGGAGCATAGTAACAGTGGTGGTGGGTTTTGTGTGTATGCGAGAAAATGTAATTGGAGGTGCCTGTCTTTCTGCTATGGTGGGAGATAAGACCAGAAACCTTCCTTCCCTTCCCTTCCCTTCCCTTTCCTTCCTTCCTTCCTTCCTTCCTTCCTTCCTTCCTTCCTTCCTTCCTTCCTTCCTTCCTTCCTTCTCTTTCTCAGGTGTATGTAGCACATGTGAGGCACTCTCCCAGGTGTGCCAAAAAAATGTATATACATTTTAAGAAAGAAAAAAAGTATTAAATTGTAACAGTATATACTGATAACAAAAGATTAATACAAGTCATGTGTATACATTTTTTGGCACCCCTGGTATGTATCATGTATAGCATATATATATATATATATATATATATATATATATATATATATGGTACGTATAGGATAGATATATTATAATGTATACATATATGATATATATGACATAATATATATATGACCTATATATGTATTATATATATATAAAACATATGTAAAATATACATTTAATTCTTACAGCAACCTTATTAGGTAGGTCCTATTATTGTTCCCATTTTATAGAGGAGAAGACTGAGCCACACAGAAGTTAACTATCTTACCCAAGTACAGGTAATATGTGCAAGAGCCAGGATTCCATTCCAGGCAGAATGGCTTCAGTGTCTATGCTCTTCAGGCTTCCTATGTGAGTGTACTTGATTTCTCAAGCTTAGAAAGCAACCTTTGAAGACTAAGTATCCTGCCTTTGTTTCTTTTGAGTGCATCTTCGAGTCCAAATACATATTTGCAAAAACCCTAGAGAAAAAGGTATATTATGTGCTTAACAGGAAGGGTGCAGAGTTTGTCAAATTGGTTGAAGAACAGATATTCTCTTGTTGGCTGAAACTGAAAACTCAGAAGCAATGGGACAACTCTGGCTCTGGCAACCCAGCATGGGCCTCTCCTGCTTACCCTTTTTTCCTCAGGAGAGAGATGCTCATGGGCCCTCTTTTATTATATTGATAATTATCATAAAGCTGTACACTGATTTGGAGAGCTGGTACTGTGGACTGGCCACAGTGCCCTTTGTTCTGCTACAAACCTGATATCTCCAAACCCTCCCTCACTTTCCTAACTGCTGTCTGTCTGTCCACTCCTCAGAGACCCATATCTTCCCTTTTATGTTCCTACTAATTTTTATCTGTGTCTACTTATTGATGCCAATTTCTCTGTACATTCTCATACTGCACATCTGTGTGTGGGAGATACTTGCAAACCTGGGGTCATGGACATAAAATACGTTTGTAACTGTATTTATGAATCTATCAAGAGGTATTTTTTCCCTCCATGCCGAAAAGAGTGGCTAGGAAAAGACTGGGCTTATGAATAACTATAGTTGCATATGTCAGATCTTCAGCTATTTATCTTTATTTTAATAAAAGTAAGAGTAGTAATAAGCCCAATTAATTTTTCACTTACATACTAAGCAATATCTTCATTAAAACTGGCATGAGCAGAAAACTGGAGAGACACTATGGTCTAGAAAATTGTTGTAATGTGACTTGACTTATGTTTCTCTGTATTCCCTGGTCATTATGCTGTAATTTCTAGATGCTTTCTTGCCTCAGCACATAGGCTTTTGCCTCAGGTAGACCTTGGTCTGAATCCTGTCTCTGTCATTTGGTAAATGTGACAACGGACCAGTTACTTAGTTTTCTGAGCATTTTCCTCATCTGTAAAAATAGAAAAATAAGAGCCTCCTACTGTGTTACTGTGAGAACAACAAAAAGAAAGCACCTATTGTAGTGCCAGACACATAGCAGGTGCTTTATCGATGTAATTTCTCTTCCTTCCCTCCTACCTCTCTCCCATGGCTGTCCCCCTTCAGCGTCTAGTTTTGTTCGCATATGGAAACGGGTACCATTTGCTGCCTTGTATCTGCTGTCATCCTCAGCAGATTAGGGAGTGAATTCTGAGCAATGGGGCATTGGTAGTGAGATTGTTAGTCAGGGGGCAGAGCCAATGTGTCCCTGAAGGAAACATGTTAGAGAAATGTCCTCTAGTTGATTCTTTCTTCAACCCACAATGGCGACCCAGCTTTCCCTCTCAGGCCCAGAGGGTCCTGACAAAGCAGGGAGTACAGACACCCGCAGGCTATGGCCTAGGCCAGCCAGACACCTTACCTGGTGAGAACAGGCTTTCTGGTGCTCATTGCTCGGTGACCCTGGTCAAATCCCTGCGAGGGATAAAGCCAAAGCTCCTGCCTTGAAAATCTAGAAAAACTGGAGACAAATTACATGCAAATGGCCTATGGAATTATAAGAATCTAGTTTCTCAAAGTAACAAAAAAGCTAACAGGAATTGGAGCCAGTGTGGGAAAAGGTTGTCAGTATCGTCATGAGATTCTGTCACCCTCACTTCCTCTCCCCCATTGTTACAGGCTACTGGCCTCTGCATCATTTTATTTCTCCTTGATTTTACATCCTGGATCACCATCACTTTAAAAATACTTCTCTCTTAATTCTTGATAATTTCTAAATAGACACAACTGGTCCTTCTAACACACTGGTCTCTCAGTTCTCCGAATCCTGTCCTCCATCCTGCCGCAGTTACACTTCAGACCTCGTCATTACCTGAAACTCAACTTCATGCATTCCACTCTGATAACTACCTCCTATCTTTCCAGCTTCCTTTCTATCGTATTAGGTTGGTGCAAAAGTAATAGTGGTCTAAAAGGTTAAAAATTTCAAAAACCTCGATTACTTTTGCACCAACCTAATATATACAGACCCCAACAACCTTTCCATATTGCCAGGCCCTCCAGCCCATTGATGTTGCTATATGTTTGCTGTCCTTCACCCTACTGACCCATCATACAGTCCATGGACTATCACTATAATCTGTCCCTCTTTGCTGTGGCGTACTCACTTGACAAAATCAGTCATGATGAAATTCAACCTCTGCCTACTCAGTACTTGCACTCCAGTCACTGGAAATGGCTGAAGGAAAATACGTATCTTGGCAACTCATCTTGTTCTGAACGCATGACCAGAAAACTCAAGTGAGACTATGGGCACTTCCACTTCTGGGGAGTAGAGTACTGTTCCCTACTCCTCCCACTAAATATACCGAAAACCCCTGGAAATGTAAATTTGTTATGTCAAACAAATATAATTAGACTCTGAAAGGTGGAAAAAGGGGAAACTGTGTTTAGGCCTTGGAACCCAAGTGATGACATAGCAGTGAGTTCCCTGGGTTCTTTTTCCACCCCATATGTGCCAGACTGGGTGCTGGAGAAGCTGGCAACCTAGAAATACCAATGGGCACAGACTTTAAAAAGCCAGAAGAAAATCCTGCAGGAAAGGGGCAACTAGCAAGACAGAAAACTTTTAGACAACAACCACTCAACTCCAAACACCACAGAAAACATGATGGCTGTACTCCTGTCATCCTCAGCAAACACTGAGTGGGCTCCCCAGGCTGGTGCCAGTGGAGACCACATGGTAACCTGCACTGCCTCCCTCACGCAGTGGTAACAACGCAGCCCCTCTTCTCTACATACATGAGTGTGTTTATAGAGAGAAGGAGTCAGTGAAAAGGAGGATATTTAAACGAGAAGATAATTTAGTGGAATAAGATCCCAGAGACAGAAGGGAATGGTACGGAGAATGAGGCTGGGATGATCCTCTTCGATGATACTAGGAACACTAGTTCCTTAGATACACAAGGAAAGGAAAGGACAAGAGGTGAGACTGCTGAGGGAGAAGAGATAGAAATTAGGATATTTTCCTCTCATGTCCTCCTGTCGAGGCAGTGATGGACATGGGTGCTCCTTTCCATTGATTCTTTTTCTTTATAAACCTACCCATGTTTTCCCTATACTTGAAAACAAAACAAGTCACATCTCATCTCTCTCGTCTTGTTTCAGGGAAGCTTCTTAACTCTCTCCAGTCTTAGGCTCTGTTGTAAGTACTCTTGCTGGTTACCAGTGGCTTGAATAGCACACATCTTTGACTCCTGCAGTCAAAGCCTTTTACCGCCAGGCCCCAATCTACTCCCATCGAGAACTCCACGTCGTTCCCACAACACACCACAGCCTTTGACCATGCTGTTCTCTTAGGCTGCTGTTCTCTTAGGCTGGAATGCCCTTCCGTCTACTCCCCTTCTAGGCCCAGTTTAGATGTGACTTCATCTATGAAATTTTTTTATCATTCAAATCCTTTTTTTTTTTTTTTTTAAGATTTTATTGGGGAAGGGGAACAGGACTTTATTGGGGAACAGTGTGTACTTCCAGGCCTTTTTTCCAAGTCAAGTTGTTGTCCTTTCAATCTTAGTTATGGAGGGTGCCGCTCAGCTTCAAGTTGTTGTCCTTTCAGCCTTAGTAGTGGAGGGTGCAGCTCAGCTCCAGGTCCAGTGCTGTTTTCTAGTTGCAGGGGGTGCAGCCCACCATCCCTTGGCAGGAGTCCATTCGGCAACCTTGTGGTTGAGAGGATGCGCTCCAACCAACTGAGCCATCCGGGAGCTCAGCGGCAGCTCAGCTCAAGGTGCCATGTTCAATTTTAGTTGCAGGGGGCACTGCCCACCATCCCTTGCAGGACTCGAGGAATTGAACTGGCAACCTTGTGGTTGAGAGCCCGCACTCCAACCAACTGAGCCATCCGGGAGGCAGCTCAGCTCAAGGTGCTGTGTTCAATCTTAGTTGCAGGGGGCGGAGCCCATCATCCCTTGCGGTACTCGAAGAGTTGAACTGACAACCTTGTGGTTGAGAGCCCACTGGCCCATGTGGGAATCGAACCGGCAGCCTTTGGAGTTAGGAGCATGGAGCTCTAACCGCCTGAGCCACCAGGCCAGCCCTCAAATCCTCTCTTTCAAGGGCCTACAGAACCTTGTTTCTCACCTGTATTTTGGTACTTTATTCTTTCTGCTTACATTTGAGTTGGTTGTCATCTCCAAGTCTGTCTTCCTCAAAGGCTTTCCCTCCAGTAGGGAGCAAGGACCATGGTTTGTCCTCTTTGATTGCCCCTGCAGCATCGAACAGAGTTTGCCGTAGCAGCTTCCAGGCATCTCAAATTGATGCCGGGAGTATTTAGGACTTCGGAGGTTCTCTGCTCTTCACCAACTCTCCCAACCCATCTCTACCTGCCCGCCTACTCCTTGTTTAGATAAAGAAGATAAGGGCCAGGGAGGAGTTTTAAGAATGACAGGGTGGCAGGTGGAGATGCTAAGTGGAAGGTCAGAGGTGCTGTGGCCTCCTAGTATGTGAAAATTACGCCCTTCCAAATTAATTAGTGCCCACAGTTGATTTACAAAGAGTTGTTGTCTCTACTCCCTGTCCTTTATTAGACAAAAGCCAGGCACTGTAAGGGCTATGACTGAATATATACTTTAAGAATAAAATGTAGATTGTGCCAATTCACAGGTGCAGCTGAGAAAAGCTGTTGGCACAATTATCCTAAAATAATGGATAAGCCAAAATCCATTTTCCTCTATTTTTGGGATATATTATTAAGCATAGATTTTCCTTCTTAATTGTATTGAGTCTAATATTAAAATACTTCTGTAACACAGAGGAAAAAACATCGGAAGCATTCAAAACCAAGAGTTCTAATAATGGCTGGTGAGTCAGTTTTCTCACCTACAAAATGAAGAAATTCAACAGATAATTTTAACATTCCATAAAGTTTCCTAATTTCCTGGGCCCACACGGACTGCAGTGGGAACAGCCAAAGAAGGCCATATGGGGCTAGAAACCAGTCTCCTAAATCCGGGATCTGGTACTTGGGCTGTAGACCCCCCTTTGCATCACCCCTTTGGCACCAAC
The DNA here is from genome assembly GCF_036562045.2 of Rhinolophus sinicus. Classification (NCBI taxonomy): domain Eukaryota; kingdom Metazoa; phylum Chordata; class Mammalia; order Chiroptera; family Rhinolophidae; genus Rhinolophus; species Rhinolophus sinicus. Next base: position 110,172,369 of record NC_133753.1, on the reverse strand, counting down.
CATAATGGTAAGAACTGGAAGAAGGGTTTGCACATGTGGTAGACCCAGCCCCCCAGGATGGAGTGTTTGGTGTTCACAGTAATCACTGCACCAGATAATGTATAGGGACTGTTTGCAAAACATCCTTACATTGAAAAGGATAGTCTCATAGTAGCAAATCTGGGCCAGTTCAGTTAGGAAGTGACAGGTCCATGACTGGACTCAATCTCCTGACTCCTCTGTGTGGGACCTTCTGCCATCACTCACCGCCGAACTCCAATTCCTTCTTTCATGTGAAAAATCAATGCCAGCATCTCCAGGCCAGCGTTCTCACCTGACTTAACGCTGGCCCGGGTGGGTGTAGGTGAAGCTTTGGCTGTGCTGTGGGCTCCCCTTCCTCTCCACCCAGCCATTGGACAGGGCACACACATTTACCAGGCACACCACCCCCATTTGCTTGTGTCAGACTTGTCACAGAACTGGGTAGTTGGGACAGAAAGCCCGCAGACCGACTGCTCAGTGAGGTCTGCAGCCTGAGCTTGGGGCCCCGGCTCTCTTCCCCAGAATTACTCACCTTCTGGGCTCTGGCGTATCCTCAAGGACACAAGGACTTGGTCTCTCCTCGTCTTGGTCAATTTGGGCTCTATTTCACAGGCCCTAAACTGCTCCCAGAGTTTACCACAAACCCCTAAAACTTCCCCTCTATTGAAGTGTGCTTCTCTCAATACACCTCACTGTAATTTGCACGAACACCTACCTGTTGATTATTTTGCAGTTGTCAGATCTTTCAGATGCTTGTTGCTTTTCTGCTTCCTTTCACACAGTGGCTTGCGACTACATTAATTTTGTAACTGTTGGTGGGACCAGTCACCTGGTATTGTTGTAGATGCTGCCTTGTGGGTTTCAGTTTTGCTATCCTTGTTGCTATGCCACTATCTTTTCTCTTGTGTCCCTGTCTGAGAGCAAGGGAAACCTTCACAGAAATATCCTGATAGACTGCCCTACACACCTCATTAGCTAGAATGATAACACATGCCCCTGGTTACATAAACCCAGTGACAAGGAGGATGGTATTAAACCAGGATTAGCATTGAGATTCACTTCCTGGAATTAAAACTAGGGAAGAGCACAGAGGCACATCCATGGTGAGAAACTGAAGGGGGCTCTGCCTGAAAGGAAGGAGCAAGACAGCAGCAGTGGACAGGGGAACAGGTCTGATCATAACACTATCAAGAGCGCTATTTCTCAAAAGTGACATTCCCAGAAACGTATTTTACAATATTACCCTGTACACACACCTTCATGTAACTGACAAGTTTCCTAAAACAATGCTTACTGTTACTATACAGGAAAAAGAAATATAGTCAATTCCAAATAGAATTTTATTACTATTTAAATACAATATACAAAACACTGCCTAAAATTAAATACAAAACCAAACTTTCACAAAGATTGTATTTAATGTGATGGGTGTGCTTGCCTGTTCATAAGTTCATTCCAGTCAGGGACACATGAAGATAAGGCTACACGCATGTCAGGTGCACTATTGAGCCTATTTCTTTTCTTTGTTTTTAATCGCGTCAAGATTGAAAATCCTAGTTCACACAGATGGGTATTTGTGAATGGTAATAATAGCAATATACACTTTCTACTTAGTAACGGAAATTCATCTTTGATCTTAATCCAAAATGCTGATAAACTTAATGTCTTATAATAATTCCTCAGCGTGAATGATGAACTGAGCTGCAACAATTCATTCTCTTCTTCAGGCACCAAGTTTAACTCAATTATTGATTCTGGGGTTTGAAAAGCAAAGGGATCTTTCATCCAGACATTTTCCTTTACTGATTTAAATATCTCTTCTGGAAAGTAATGATTAAAGGTTTGAGACAAAGACGTGAGATGCAACAATATCTCTAATTTTATTTCTTTTAAGCAGTCTTCATTAATAATGTTCTCTTCAATGTGTTGTAACAATGTTGGGAACATATAGTAGCTAGGGCAGTTACTTTTAAGTCTTGTTTGCCACAATAATAATGTCTTTTGGAATCTTAGAATATGGTCAACATATTGAAATATATCATTGTTTTTCCCCTGTAGTTTCAAGTTTAATTCATTAAGAATGCCAAAAATATCACTTAAATATGCCAATTTTGTTACCAAAATGTCATCTTCAAACATAGTTGCCAAATAAGATTGCTTTTCAATGAGAAAAGTGTAAATCTCATGCCTGAGTTCATATACTCTGCTCAATACTTTTCCTTGAGACAACCAACGAACTTCCGTGTAACACAGTAAGTGGGTATGGTCAACTCCAATCTCTGAACAAAGTATTTCAAGAAGTCGGCTGTTCAGTGAGCTTCCTTTAATAAAATTAACAGTTTTCACTGCATTTCTCAATACATCCATTAGACTTGGTGGAATTTCTTTGGATACCAAAGCTTCTCGATGAATAAAACAGTGATTCCAAAGAGCATTGTTATGGGTTGCTTCTAGCAATTTTTCAATAACTCTGCTATGTTTTCCAGTCATATTTGCTGCTCCATCACTGGAAATTCCCTTACAATTTTTCCAGTTTAATTTATATTGACCAACAATGCAGTTTTCTAATTCAGTAAATAAATCTAATCTAGTTATATGTGAATTTAAATTTAAACAACACAACAGATCCTCTATAAAATCATCTTGCCACACATATCTCACATAAACCAAGAGTGTTGGACAACTTGCATTATCAGTGCTCTCATCAAGTTGGATAGCAAAATCTATACCAGACTGTAGCCGTGTAATGAGCATTGTTTCTAAATGTTTTGCAATAGTACAGATTCGACGAGATATTGTATTATCACTAAGAGGTATCGTTCTTAATTTATCAGCTGATTTATCGTCAAAAATTGTACGTACCATATCCATACATGCTGGAAGAATAATTTTTTCAGCAGCTGTGTGAGCCATTTTCTCTTTTGCCACTCGATATGCAACTAAATACGATGATAATAAGGCTCTCTCATTCATAGTTGTGGAATGACTAGGAAATTGTGGTGATAACTCTATCTTATTTCTTTCTCTTTGAAAATGGTCCTCCTCATCTTCATCTTCCTCCTCCACTTTCACTATCACTATGCCTTCCATCTCCTGAGTAGTCTGCGGAGACAGATCTGCAGTATCCCTTGACTCAGCAGTCATTATTTCAGGTTCAAGGAACTGGCTCACTTGATCCAAATAGGGTCTGTTTGCAGGACTGTCCTTTCTGAGCTAGGTATTTTATGAGATTGGTTTTTACAATCCTGTAGGGTAGAAAAATTTAATAGAAGCATTAAAAAGTAACATTGTATTGCTATGTAAGTACTGCCAACACCTCATGTAAGTATTCATGAAGACAATTCACTAAATCCAATGGTGTGACATGGTAAATGCTGAACAACTGTCATTTGTGTTAGCTGTGCGCCACGCAGATTTGATGCCTTACATAACCAGCTCATTTAATGTCCATGGAAACCTAATAAAGTACACAAGATTATTATTCCTATTTTACAGATGAAAAAGAGGAGCTGAGAAAGATTAAATAACGTATAGTTTAGTAGAGCCAGTACTCAAACCCAAGTCTGAAGCCCAAGGCCCTAAGTATGCTGCTACAGTGACATCTAGTCACTCTAAAAAGTGATCACCAAAGCAGAGTGTACAAGATGATCTGCTGGGGCGTAGGGAAAACTAAAACTTGTATTTATATTTTTAAAATGCTGAAACTCATTTAATCTTTCCTGATAAGCCCTAACTTTTGCTGCCATTTTATAGCATATATTGCAAAAGTAAATGCGGTTTAAAAAGTTAAACTGCAAAACCCGCAATAACTTTTGCACCAACCTCTGTCATCATGTGTTGCCCTTCTTTTTTTTTTTAAGTTGATTTTTTTTTTTTTTTTACAGGACTTTATTGGGGAACAGTATGTACTTCCAGGCCTTTTTTTTTCTTCCAAGTCAAGTTGTTGTCCTTTCAATCTTAGTTGTGGAGGGTGCCATTCAGCTTCAAGTTGTTGTCCGTTCAGTCTTAGTTGTGAAGGGCGCAGCTCAGCTCCAGGTGCAGTTGCCGTTTTCTAGTTGCAGGGGGCACAGCCCACCATCCCTTGTGGGAGTCGAACCGGCAACCTTGTGGTTGAGAGGACGCATTTCAACCAGCTGAGTCATCCGGGAACTCAGCAGCAGCTCAGCAGCAGCTCAGCTCAAGGTGCCCTGTTCAATCTTAGTTGCAGGGGGCGGAGCCCACCATCCCTTGCAGGACTCGAGGGATTGAATTGGCAACCTTGTCGTTGAGAGCCCACTGGCCCATGTGGGACTCGAACTGGCAGCCTTCGGAGTTAGGAGCATGGAGCTCTAACCGCCTGAGCCACCGGGCTGGCCCCTGTTGCCCTTCTTATATTCATCTTCCAACTATCATATTTTCTTTGCTCATTTCCCTTCATTCTGTCTCAGGTATTTTAAGATCGAGGAAAATGAATTTTGGTTTTTGACATCTGGGTTAAAGTTTTAAAGGTGGGGGAGGGGGCATGACATCCCCAGAGGCCTTCCCCCATGTGGCAGTATTTGTCAAAATGAAGGGACTCCAAGGAGGTGAAACTCAAAAGATGCAGAGATGAGGGCAGGAGCATAGTCATGCCTCCCCAACCTGGACAGGCCTACCTGGATGTTTCCTGCTCACATGCTGGGCAAATAGCTGTAGAAAGACTAGGTTTTATTTTACATTTCTTGAATGATCCTAGCACCCAGTCATCTTTTGACTTTAGACTCGTTAACTGTCTCCATCACTGTTTGGTCTGTAATATTTTGATGGCTTTTATGCTGAAATTTAATTTTTAATGCTTTCATGCCTTATCTCAACTAGATTAACTCCTCAAGAATAAAGACTGTCTTTTGCTTTCATGGTTGCCCTTAAGTCGCTTATTGTTCCTTGCAACCCACAGGCATTTAAAAAATATTTGTTTGAAGGAATACAATGTCAACATTTTCTGCCCATTTGTACAAAGTTCAACAAATTCATTATAGGCCTGGTATTTCGGTATTTAGAAGGGCATGTCATTTATAAAAATTGAACAGATTTCAGAACATTGCGACTGTCGGGTTATTTATGAAACATCTGAGTAAGAATGGGAAAAATATTATGGCAGCGGGTTTAAAACGCATAAAAAATTATGTTAATTCGGTAAGTGTCTTATATATTTCCTATTACACTGTGTAACCAACCTATTTCTCCAGCAAACAATAAGGTTTCATTGATCTGCTTTCAGTATATTCTCCACAATTCATTTATTGATTGCAAATGATCTTTTTAGCACTGGCCTGTGTTTTCTTATACCTCTCTCTCCATAATGAAAGTATCTTTCTGTATCCTGGTGGTACTGCAGGAAATGGAGATGGGGCATCAGGTTTGGCCTAGCTGGATTTTTCAGTTATATCACTCTATCAATGAATTTTCAAGTTGGAAGGGCCCTTTGAGATAAGCTAGTTTATTTTACTTAGGACAAAATTGAGACTTGGTGGTGTTTTGTCCAAGACCACCCTTGTAGTCAGTGGCAGGGAGCACTGGTAATTAGTCTCCTAAAGGCCCAACACACTTGCCACTACATCACCACAACCTCCCTTCACTAAACACCGCACCAAGTCAAACTCAGCTCCCACAACTGAAAAATCCAACTAATGTCTGAAATCATACATTAAAAAAATTCAGAAAGTTCAGAAACTTAAAGGAAAAGGGTGAAATATATATAATCTTACTGCATCCAAATCACAATATTCATGAGGCTTCAAACACTCTTTAATCACCACCATTAATAGAGGTGGGTTTGGGGGGTGAGCAGATGATCTGCAAACACTTGAGAGGTTTACACTTGTCCACTATTACAAAAAACAACCAAGAAAACAGCCCGTGGAGCTTGATTAGGAGCCTTGAGTGTCTTCCTCATTTTGCACCTCGGGTCCCTAGAAACTTAGAAAAAAAGCTCACCGGAAAGAGAGCAAATGGAATGATTCCCTAGGGAACACGGAAATTAAACGAGTCATTTTGTCCCCGACCCCTTTGAGTGAAAACCAAGGACGAGACTGCTTCTTCCCGGGGACACGCAGATTGCCTACTCACGGTCCCCCAGGCATCTCATCCTACCTTAGTCGGGAAATGAAAACGTCGTCGTTCCCTTCCCGCTTGGATCCGGGGCTGTCTGCAGGGAAACGGCGCTGCCTACCGCTAAGGCTGGGGTGCAGGATGGGGACGTGGACCCTCCACCCCGTTCGAGGGCGGTCGTGACGTGAGGGACCGCGCAACACAGCCATACTCATCCACCTCTGTCCCCACCCGTCTTCCCCGGTTGGACCCACGTCTCACCGTGAACCCCGGAGAAGCCTGGGGGTGCTGGAATGGAAAAGGGAGCTGACCCAGAGGATCGTAGGACAGCGAGTTTGTTACCAATGAACTCTGCTCACCCTAACTCAGTGAGACTGTGTCTGTCACAGAAGCCGGAAGTGCGTCAACCCCCGTCTTCCGGGACTGGGCTGCGTTTCGGGGTCCGCTCTAGAAATGCGGGAGGACTAGGCGTCCTTGTTCTCCAATCGCAGGGTTCGGCTTTGGGGAGGGCATCTCTCTCCTCAGCTCAGCTTTAACAATCCAGATAAAGTGGGGGTTAAGTTTCCCTTGATACTGCCCTGCTCAGATACTTACATGTTTCTCCAACTTCTTCTTACTGATGGCAGTAATCGGAATTCTAGTTATTATCAAACAATAATACTTAGTGATCGTGTGTCTGTGGCAGAGGAACCGAAACAAAAGTGTAGACAGAGGAAGATCAAAGTGAAGTCAGGAACAAACCCGAAGTGGTTGCTTCTCTGGGGACCCTGATTATGCCTTACCACTTGAATGGTCAGTATATTCAAATACTTGATTTATGGGCAACAGACATTCTTTCCAATAACAGAAGTTATACGATTTGATTCTGGCTAATGTGTCCAGGGAATTTGCAGAATAACATCAATGGTATTAATTATAGTAAGTCGAATTTGAGCCATTTTGCTGACAAAATGTTATCAATAATTACGGCTTTCACCATTACTTCTTGGGTAGAGCAAGAAACTTCATCTTTTATAAAACAGTAACTGAGACCTTGAATGACTGACACGACTCTAAGTTCCAAGGCAAGTTTGAGCACAATAGAAAGTCCACAAAAGGAACAGCTACCTACTGTAGAAGTTACCAATGACTAGGTGATATTCTGCATAACTTTCAAAGCCCTGATAAGTCTTCCATTCCCTATGAGGTTTGACCTTGCTGTGGTTGTCATTTTTTCTCTTTCCACTTCCCTATGACTCTTCAATAAACCACCTGAGTAGGTCTTTGCTGCTTTATCACTGGCTGGCTCACTAACCTATGGTCCTCCTTGAAGACATATTCCCAGAACGTCTTCCTCCACATACTTCCTCATATTTCTGTTCAGTGTTTCAAGTCATCTAAGAGCCATTACATTGTTATGCATTGTTTTTCTTCTTTGTCTAAAACCTGCCCTCTCCCCTCTACTCCCATGCCTGTTTTTACATTAAACTGATAAAGGGTTCAAGAAGGTAGGTTATTGAGTGCAGCTGGCTGGGTATGTTTTTGTATTTATGTAGTGTGTGTGGCAGGGGCTGTGGGGATGTTTATAACTCCATTGTTTGCCTATTGATTTACTGGCACAAGGAACCCAAAGTGGCCTGGTGGTATTCTGTTTCCAGTTCAGTAGAACACTTAATGTAGTTCCTAAAAGAAATGTTCTACCTGAGAATCAGGACTATAGCCCAGCAGATTCTAGCCTTGGAGATAGGAAGCACAAATTCCATAAATGGATTACTGGGTCTGACAGTAATAGAGGCCACTCCTGTTTTGAACCCTTGGTTCCTGTAGTTATGTAGTCTTTTTATTGGAGACACAATACCATATATATGTTATTGGTTCAGTGCATATCAATGCATATACTGTATCCCCAACTTTGCGAGGTGCTATGTCTTGTATCAGCAATTCAACAATCTTCGACATACCATTCCACACTTCTATCAGGCTCACTGCTTCTGAGTGGTGAGTAAGCACCATGAATTCTGTGTTTTACAAGCTCATTGTCACACCTCCTTGACTACAAAATAGCTTCCTTGGTTTAAGGTATGTCCAATGGACACGGCATCCTGTAAGCCCTCAGATGATGGTGCTGATAGAGGCAAAGCAGTCAGGAAGACAAACTCATATTCGGGGCAGGCATCAAGTCTGGTGTGATATTTTACTTATTTTGTATCTATCCATGCCTAGTGCAATGGTAGGCATAAAGGAAAGATTAACGAAGTGCTCAATTCCTTGGGAATGGTTGCTTACACATTTTCTTTAAAGCTATATATTATAAACTAAAAACTCACAAATTTTATGAGTTGGTTAATTGTTTCCACCTGTTATCTGAGGAACCCTTGAAAGAAAATTTTGCTTAGAAGCAAAGGAGTAGCTACTGTTTCTTACCACTCTTTGTTAGGGATTGATGCTATTGGTGGGAAGTAGACCCTTAAGTTGGTCCCTCCTGTCGTCCTCTCACTGGAGCAAACTAAAGTCAGCTAAAACTTAGACACAAATGCACCACTGCCAGTTTGCTCATCTCTACTGGAGAAATGCAGCACTCTGCTAATAGGTACAATTTGTGGGAAAATAGCAACTCAGGAAAGAACCCCAAACTTACAGCTATCCTAGAATATTAGAAGAGCTGTTAATGAAAAGGAGAAAGTAATGTGTAATCTGTTGTCCCAGGGATCTCAACAGGAAAAAGACATCACCAGGGGGGTATATTTCTGTTCAACAGAAGAAAGTGTCTAGCTGGAGCTGTCCAGCAAGCAACTGGCTAAGCAGTGCATTTTCTATGTTAATGCCGATTCCATTGTGACAGGGATACTGTTAACTAGAGAGATTGTGTCATAGTAGGAAGTTATACCGTGTTTCCCTGAAAATAAGATCTAGCCGGACAATCAGTTCTAATGCATCTTTTGGAGCAAAAATTAATATAAGACCCGGTCTAATATTATAAGACCTGGTATTACATTATATTAATTATATTATACCCGGTCTTATAGAATAAGACCGGGTCTTATATTAAATTTTGCTCCAAAAGATGCATTAGAGCTGACTGTCCGGCTAGGTCTTATTTTCAGGGAAACAAGGTATTAAACCAGGGATACTAAAGGAGGAAAGAAAGGGAAGACACATCAGAATATGAAGCTGACGTAGTTTGAAAAAAACATATAGAATGCCACGCTTTTGATTTTTCTTATAATTTGATATCAAATAGCATTTAAGGATATTTGATTTGTGAGCTTAAACAAAGGAGTAATATCTAAAGTTCCCTCCACTTTTTTGATTCTGCAAGAGACTTGCCAGTCCCTAGCGGATCTATTTCCACCACAAGACATCGCATTCCCTAAGGATCCAGAAGTTATAATGTCCTAAGGGATTCTGTCCTAGCACGGGGCCTGCCTGTCCACGTCCTCCGTGCTTACCTATCCTTGTTTCTGCACAGTCCAGCCTTTCCCCAGGTATGTGGCTCTCTTCCAGTCTCAGTTTCTCTTCCACTTCAATATGCTCAATGCTCCCGCCTTCCCCCAAGAACTTCAGTAGATTCCGATCCCAGGATTTTCTGTAGTCCTCATTATCACCGAAGCGCCTTCAATCGTCTCTTTAATAAATGTACTCTATACCCTTGTGCTAGTTCCCTACCGGCTGACTCCTGGAAGTCGGACCATTAGGGCTGAAGCAGGGAAGGGCCAGCGGAAGCCCTTTCCCAAGTCCGGGGCTGTCATGGTCATTACTGGTATACTGGCTAGAGGCAGCCAGCGAGTTTAGCAGAGGAGACGAAGCCGGAAGATTGACACGGAAAAGCGACCCAAGCCGCCTTCCGTAGTTCCCACCTTTTACCCGACGCCCTCATCCGGGGCCCTCATCCGGGGTCCCGCCCTCCGCACCAAGCCGTCGGACTCCGCCTCCGGAAGTGCCACCGAGAAGCGCCGGCCTCCAAGCGGTGTAGAGCGACTCCCGAAAGCCCAGGGTGGCCCGGCGAGCAAAGGTGTCTGCGACAGGACGGCAGTTTAGCCCGCATTTCCACTTGGGTGAGTCCCCGGAAGCCGTCCTGGGGTCGCAGTGGGGTTGGCTCCCTGTTTAGCCTCCGGGGGAGGAGGAGGAGGTGTCCGGTCCTGCCCGCCGCGCTTTGCTTCCCCAGGAGCGCGCGGGGCGGATGGTGCGAGGGCCTGTTTCACCTCAGTCGGTATTTGCCCCGATGCCCCGCGGACTGAGGGCCCGGCTGTCAGGACCCGGTGACTGCCCTGGAGTGAACAGGGTCTCTGTGAGCCGCCTCGCCCTTTTGGGACCGAGTCTTCACCTAACAGGGAAGTGGGAGAAGGGCAGCGCCGGGTGAGGCATTCTGAGGACCGGGCGCAAGGGCCCTGTTTTAGTGTTGCGGAAGGGAGACGGAACCCTGTCGCGTCCTTGGGTTTGAAGGACACCAGTCAAACCTGTTCGAATAATAGCTCTTCCCTGGGTTACTGTCAGGATTGTGGGAAAAGGCCTGCCTGCCTAGTTTGAGTAAGCGAAGGGTCTGACTCCAAACGTGAAATTTTGTTATTTAGACAGGACCATTTAGTCATTGAATGTGGGCTGACGTGGTGTTTACCAAGTAATTCCTAAGGGCCTGCTTTAAAAAAAATTAATGAGCAATCATAAGTGGCATATTTCTCTGGTTACAAACTTGGGCTTTGAAAGAAGTTTGTAAATTTCGAATATTTTAAACTTTCCACAGAAATCTTTATACTATTAAATTGTACTTTCTTGATTGTGTTTGAAATACCACAAATTCCGATTTAGTGGAGTTCAAATAAACCTGCATTCTTGGAGCGTATGATTTGGTTCTCAGCTATTTAAAACTGAATAATATCCACTTTTCCTTTTGTAGTTTAATTTTATTGACTATTTTTTATTGACTACAATATATAAGATACTTTGCTAAGTCCTGAGGATATGAAATGATGGGCTGTTTTAATTTATTACAATAATTTCTCCTAATCTCACTCCACAGTGATGGTCATTGTTCTCCAGAACAGGGATGGAGGAAATATCAGCCCGGGAAGCAGCAGGATCATCAAGGGTCCAGTTTCAATCTTTGGAGACCCAGTATGAGGGTCTGCCCCCAGAGCCTCAGGTCGTGCAGGACTCCGCCATGGAACAGGGACTCACTGGGGGTAAGGCCAAGAGAGCACTGACATCCAGGAGAACGGGAGTGTAGAGTTGCTCCCAGGCCTGGGACTTCAGTAAGAAGATGGCCCCTGGAGGGAGGTCTGGAAGGGAGGGCAGATGCTCAGTCCTGGTCTGGGACCCTCTATTAAGGGCAGCCCATCTTTCCTTAAAAGACAGAGGTGGTCACTCACTTTGTTCCAGCTGTTTTTGTTCATACAACCTTCACTTTATTCCAGTTACCACAGCCACAATAATTTCTAAGATATGCTGCCTTTGCCACATCTCACAATCCCTGCCTGGCTTTCACTTCCTCTTAGGTTTGGGGCCTGTCCCTCACCCTGTTCCCTTCACTTAGTTTCGCTGCACTTTGATAACTTTGTGTGCTTTGCCACCTGCTGTTCTATTGCAACTGCAGTGTTTGTGACTAATCTAACTTTGATAAAGAAAGCACCCATTAATTCCTTGGTTGAGTGCAAGGAATTGCCTGTATGAATGTATACATGTCACATTGACTCTATGATATAACATTTTTATGTACTGTTTAGATAGGTTGATCTGTCTTGTACTTCCTTTGTTTTGTAAGAATCTTAGCTTACTTGTGGCCAACTGCAGTGCCTGAAATAACTTGTGTCAGTGACACTGAGTGCCACAGTATGTAGAGTGCTGTGAGGAACTTGGGGAGTGTGGAAAGGATTATGAGGAAACAGATGACCATTCCTTATTCTTAGGGGCCTTACACACTGGTTGCAGAGACACCGTCCATTAATAAGAGAAAGGCTTAGTGATGTTTACAGAACAGTGTTTGGGAAAGGGTCAGAAGTCTACTAAATCACCGTGGTCCTGCACCAGTCACTGCGAGTCCTTATGCTTTGCTTTGCCCATCTGCAAAAGAGGTATAGTGCTTCCCCTTCTGTTAGAGGAATGTCATGTCATGAGGATAAAGTGAAACATGAGATTTCATAATAAAATCCTCTATCACGGGTCTAAACATGTGTAAGCAGGGTATGCAAGTTCTGAGGAGCAGAGTACACACTCAATACCTGATAAATGTTCATTGGTTTTACTAGAATGTTGATGTGAAGAAACGTCCCACTGACTCCTGTAAGGGAGCCCTAGGGAAGGGCTGCTCTCACTCTTGGCTCCTTTCTCCTCCCTTAGCTCCACCTGTTCCCCAGGTGCCTGCTCTTCCCCACGAGGGAAGCCCAGGAGACCAGGCAGCTGCACTCCTGACAGCCAGGTACCAGGTGAGCTGAGGAACCCTCTGCTTTTCCTCAGGGACTATTGCTGCTGACTGAGTGTGGCCTTTCCCTCATCCCTTCTGTAAACCTTGCTTGGAATTTTTTTCAGTAGCAGACCCCAGTTTGGGAACTGATTCTCTCCAGAGACCTGGACTTCACACAGACCACCTTCCCGTCTTCCTAACACCACCAGCAAAACACTGTTTCTTTGTCCCTGGTGCTGTGCTGGGCGCTTATGAGATGTTAAAGGGTTGTGGAATTTGTTCCCTCAATTCTAATCTGTTCTCACTCCTCCCGACATAAGTACACACGGGAGATCTCTCTGTATTGTCTCCTTCGTTCTCTGGCCGTGGTGCTGTCATGGCCTCCTTCCCCAGAGCAGCCAGGCTGTGTTATTTCAGGAGTTTGTGACATTCGAGGATGTGGCTGTGCACCTTACCCGAGAGGAATGGGGATGCCTGGACCCTGTTCAGAGGGAGCTCTACAGAGAAGTGATGTTAGAGAATTATGGGAACGTGGTCTCGCTGGGTAAGGACTGTCTTTTTATTCAGTTTACCTGTTGGGATTTCTGTACTGAGTAGGTATGAGGTTTCTGAGAAAGTAGAGTGTGGCTCAGATTCCTGGTCTTAGAACCTTTGAATCCTCCATCTTTAAGGTCATCTCCTCCAGGAGTGGTTTTCCTTTGGGAGTTTCAGGGTAAGACATTCTACTCCTTATCCTGAGTTAACAGTTCCTGCTTTTGTGGGGTATCTGGTTAGAAAAGGGAAACTTGCTTGTGCTTTGCCTAAGTTCTTACCTTTCTTGTCTTTTCCTTTTTTATGAGAGACTCTAGAGCAGGGGTATCAAAACTTTTTTCAACGTTTTTTACCAAGGGCCATATGCGGTAAAATACACAAACAGCCGGGCCACTCACTCGAGGTGAAGTACATATTGCCTCACCTGGTTTATTTAAGTAAACTAAATATATTTTTGGAATTTGCTGTGGGCCAATTAACAATGGCTCATGGGCCTTAGTTGGCCCGCGGGCCGCAGTTTTGACACCCTTACTCTAGAGCCTCCCAACCCACAAGCAGACTCTTTCCTTCCTGGTAATTCAGTGCTCCTGTATCCGAGTTTCCCGTTTTCCTCAGAAGAAGAAATGCCATTTTTAGAGAGAGGCTAAAGTCCTTGTTAAGTAATCCCTCTTAAGATCCCTAAATTCATCTCCAAGCAGACAGAATTTGAGAGACTTCATTTAAAGACACGACTCACTGTACTACATTTCAGTGCGTCACCCAGGTGGTAACCCTAAGTAATCTCATCCCCAGGAGTGGAAGTCTCAGACTTAAACCAAGTCTCTCCTTTGTCGTTTGGATGGTACAGTGGGCAGCAGAGGTTAGGCAGCCTGTGGTGCTGGAGAAACATCAGTGGGGCTGTTGGCAGCCCTTTTGATGTGAGCACTGCTCCTTTTTCTCTTTCTTTTTTTGCCTGTCCCTGCTTTTGTTCAGTTCCTTTTATTTATGTATGTCACAGTTATTCTTTTATTAATCTCAGTTATTCTTTTCTCTTTGTCTCTCTTTTTGCTTTGCCTATGCTGGTGGCATCCAGGGTGTTGCTTTGTCTCCTCGATTACACTCAGGATTAAAGAGATCTTCTTGTCTGTGGGGAGGCAGCCTGCCCACTGGGAAAGTTTTTAGCGTGTTTTCCATTCCTGGCTCTTTGATCTTTATAGGCATACTTCTCCGTCTTCCCACCACCCGGATTCATAGTGTGAATTCCTGCCCGGCCCTGAGTCATACCCAGGCAAGTGCTTTCTCTGGAGAAACACTTGCAGTCCTTTCGGCAGGAATCTCCAAGAGATGGCCCAAGTATCGGCTTCCCATCGATATTGCTCGTCCCTGCTCGGAAACTCCTTTTCCACAATTATAAGATATTACACTTGATTGATGGAATAGATGCTCCCCAGGATGCCACCACTATGTAAAATTGCAGCTCCTCAAATGACCTTTGTTAAATTTCTGAAGGGCCCAGGAAGCCCTCGGTTGCACCAGATGCATTTTGAATCCTGAGTTCATTCAGAAGCCGCGGTTGGTGGCCATCTACTTGTGTTCTGAGAAACCACAAAGTTCAACTCCAGCTCTTCATTTATGATCTTTTCATGTTATTTCAGGATGTGGAATGTATGCTGTGCGCCCCTCTTTTTCTGTAGTGAACAGGACCTGCCCCGTGTGTTGACTAACTCTCCTGCGACCCCTGGGCTTTCCTCATATTTAACATTCTCGTCTTCTTCAAGTCCCTGTGGCCCCTTCCAGGGTCCTGCCTTTGTCCCCTTTATTCTTTTTTGCTAAATAGATTGATGCATTTATATGACCTTTCCCGATCAACTGTTCGTTAGCTCTGTTCTTGATGGAGGGGAAATGGGAGGGCAAAAGAGTTCAATTTCTTTATTTCAGGGTATCAACTTGAATGTATAACAACTTTGTATATTGTACAATGATATGTAATTGTAAGATACTGTTAATTTTATCTAATAATTACATAATTTCCAACAGTTTATCTGTCTACTTTTTGGAGTAAAGAAACTTCTTAACAGCTTAATCAGCCAAATAACACAGCATGCTATTGGACTGAATTTCATCCCATTTCCTCTGTCATCTCTGCACATACAGGACACGCATGCACACTCACACATACTGGGCACAAATGCATACAAGAAATCCTCCTCAGTTTGCTTTTGTGACCAAGTTAGCAGCATCTCTTTAGTAATTAGTTTTTACAGTTTTGGGGAAGTCATTTTCATATTTGTGGGTTCAGCAAACTCCATGTAAGATTTAAAGTTACACACTTAATTAACAGCTTTATGTTTGGTGTTATAAAATTGAGACTTTATAATTCAGTCCCTGACTTAGCAGCCCTACATTCCAGTTTATATCTTTTTATCATGGCGGTAGCTCTGAGTTGTATTTGCCACAGACATCAGAACTTTAGTCCTTTGGTTAAGTGCTTTGACTATGCTAAGTATGTAGTAAATGTACAGAATATGAACAACTGAGTAAAAGAATGAAAAAAATAGCTAAAAAGTCATAATTTTCATTACCAAATCTAAAAGCATATTCTGTTGACAGTGTGTAAATTACTGGCTTGATGGTCATACCCAAAGGGAAGTAATCTGTGACTTGGTGCTTAAAATGAAGATTAAGACTGGGAAAGAGACTTGGATTGCATTTCACATGGGCTAGTTTGGCAGGTGCCCTATTAATGACAGCATTAGAAACATACTTATCAAAATTCTAGTTGAAGGTAAGTGAGTTGATAAATCAGGAATGTTTGACATTTACCCTTTACTTTTTGAAATTGATGTCCTGAGGACAAAAATGATTTTGTATAGACTGTCCTACTGTCACAGCTGTTTACTATTTATTGAGCATCCAATATGTTTCTAGGTACTATATACCATTTACTAGGTACTATATCTCATTTAATCCTTAACCCTGTGAGCAGGTATTATTCTGTTTTATACCTGAGGAAACTGAGGCTCAGAGAAGGTGAGTGATCCACTCAGGGTCTGAGCTGGGCGTGGGACTCAGATCTGACTCTGAAACCCATGCTCTGTTTCAGTGTTTTGTGCCTTTAGTACAATTAGTTAAACCACATGTGGCATTTTTTATATTTTTATGGCTTTGTACTCTGATGATAATTAAAAACGGCCAAGATAAATAGGATAGATAGGCATAAGGTTGTACAGTTTGGGAGCAGAAAAGACATACATTCATGAAGAAGTAAAATTGCTAGGGATATATTCCTTTATAATAGGTATATACACAAAAAGATATTGCTAAGGAAAGATTTTATTTGTGTATTTGTTAAGGACCAGGAAAGAAAGGCATGAAGCTTCCAAATGGCTAAACTTTAGCACAAGTCTGGTATAAGCAGCAAACCAAATAATGAGGTATATATATATTTTATATCATTTATTTATTTTTATTAGTTTCAGGTACACAAAACAACGTAATAGACATTTATCATTTATATCCCTCACACAGTGATAATCCTCCCCCCCCCACCATCTACTACCCCTCTGACATTGCATACAGCCATTATTTTAAATGTTACTTTTAAAGACCGGATTAAGTTAAAAATAGATCTAATTAGAAAATGGTCAAGGTTTAAATTTTAAAAATCAAAAGGTTTTAATAAAAGATAATTTTAGATAGGAAAAATTTTAAAGCAAATACATATTTTGAAAGCACAGTTTTGACTTAAATTTAGTAAAAGGCATTCAGGCCAATGGCAAGAAAACCTGCCTTAATGATTTCTGTGACCCTGTGGTAGATTGGAAAGAATATAAACTGGAATCAGACTTGGGTTCCACTTAGCAGCTGTGATATGCTGAGCAAATATTTAAACTGACACTCATTTTCTTCATCTCTAAAACATGAAAAATAATGTCTACCTTTCTGGTTTGTGCCAAGGATTAAATTAGATTATGTAAGTACCTGGCTCATAACCGTGTTTACTCGATAATAAGACCTAGCCAGACCATCAGCTCTAATGCGTCTTTTGGAGCGAAAATTAATATAAGACCTGGTCTTTACTATAATACTAGACCAGGTCTTAATATTAATTTTCGCTCCAAAAGACGCATTAGAGCTGATGGTCCGGTTAGGTCTTATTTTCGGGGAAACACGGTAGTAGTTACATAAATGTTTGTTTGGAAAGGACACAACTGATAGGAGCTTTGGATCAGATTTTCTTTTTTTTTTAAATCTTACTGGGGAATACTGGGGACAGTGTGTATCTCCAGGCAGTTGTCCTTCAATCTAATTGTGGAGAGTGCAGCTCAGCTCCAAGTCTAGTCGCCGTTTTCAGTCTTTAGTTGCAGGGGGCGCAGCCCACCATCCCATGTGGGACTTATTGTTGAGAGCTCGCACTCTAACCATCTGAGCCATCCGGCCACCCCTCCGGAAGCTCAGCGACAGCTCATTGTTTTCAATCTAGTTGTGGAGGGCGCAGCTCACTGGCCCATGCCGGCATCAAACTGGCAACCCTGTTGTTCAGAGCTTGTGCTCTAACCAACTGAGCCATCCGCCGCCCCTTTACTAGATTATTTTAAAGCCAGGTTCTAAAATAAGACTGTCTGGGTTTGTGCTCTGGCTTCACCATTTATGACCTTGGGCAAGTTAATTAACGAATCTTCATTTTCCCATTTCTAAAATGGGTACAATAATAGTTCATACCTCAAAAAGGTATGGTGAGTATTGAGTGAAAGCTTGTAAAGCTCTTGGTGTGGTTCTTTGCACCTACTAAATGCTTAGTAAACAGTAAACCTTAGCTTAATATTTTGATGATACAGATGACTTTAAGTCTGTATCTTGAACCCTGTTTGCTCTTGTAAACTGCAATCTTGTATCTCTAACTGCCAGCTAAGCATTTTCTCTTATACCTTTCTACGTTACTTTAAACACAAATCTAAAATCAAACCCTTCATCCTACATGAAGATCTTTTTTGTTGTGCGTATGTGATTTAAGTGTAGATACAGAGTAAATAACCAAAATTTATTTCAGTTATCAAAGTTTAGAAGCACCTTAATATCTCAAAGTTAAAAGTTGCAAATTATGTTATCAGAATTCTGAGCAGAATAGTTGCTGCTTTATGCCACACTAACGTTTTCTTAAATTGCAAAACTATTTCATTTGACATGGAAGATCTTAACTAAGTTAAGTGTGCAAAAGGAGAATCGACTGTTTGCCCAGAAGGAATTCAGAAACACAGTAAATATCTTTTTTTTTTTAAAGATTTTATTGGGGAAGGGGAACAGGACTTTATTGGGGAACACTGTGTACTTCCAAGACTTTATTCCAAGTCAAGTTGTTGTCCTTTCAGTCTTAGTTGTGGAGGGTGCAGCTTAGCTCCAGGTCCAGTTGCCATTGCTAGTTGCAGGGGGTGCAGCCCACCATCACTTGCGGAAGTCGAACCAGCAACCTTGTGGTTGAGAGCCTGCGCTCCAACCAACGGAGCCATCCGGGAGGCAGCTCAGCTCAGGGTGCTGTGTTCAAGCTTAGTTGCAGGGGGCGGAGCCCACCATCCATTGCGGGACTCCAGGAGTTGAACTGATAACCTTGTGGTTGAGAGCCCACTGGCCCATGTGGGAATCGAACTGGCAGCCTTCGGAGTTAGGAGCACGGAGCTCCAACCGCCTGAGCCACAAGGCTGGCCCCAGTAAATGTCAGTCTTATAATCTGTTCTGATCTCTCTGCTCATAGGCTCTCATATGGAATCCCAAGAGAGCAGCTGTTGCTTTATCATATTTTCCAGGCCCAATGCCCTTTTTAAAACGTTGGTTATCTGTTATATGCTGACTCTTGGGCACAGAATTGGCACTCAGTGAGCAGCTCTTAAATAAATTATTAATCAGAACAAGTGCAAGATACAAGATACATGGGTGTTTGTTATCAAAGAGTTTATAAATCAGGTAGAGATGAAGATACTAGAAACCAATTTTTAAAAAATGTATAAACTCCATTATATAATGACATGCCAGGATAAGAGGAACAGATAAATTTTGTAGACATTCAGTAAGTGGAGAGAAAGGCTTTTGGAGATGAGAGGATTGAGCTAGACCTATATGTGTGCTACTAGAAGCTTTCTGGGCTGAACACATATAAAATAATGCCCCTTTGATACTATAATAGTTCTGCCCCTTCAGAAGCTCATTGCCTCTTTCTTTCACTTTAAAAGAGATTAGATCTTCCCAGTCCATTATGCAAGCCAGACAAAGACCATTTTATGTAAAGATGCACTTTTATTGTACTTGCTTCACTATATCATATTATAGTTATTTATATCTCTGTCTCTGCATTTAAGAGTGTAAAGTCCTTGAAGGGATGGACCTTTCCTGCTTGGCTCTTTATCCCCTGCACACTTTGCATAAATGTTTGTTGGATAAACAAGAGTGTAAGCTCCTAATGGGTGAGAATGTGTCATATTATTCTTTGTTTCCTCATGTGAATTGAAATGAATTGTTTCTTGAGATTGGTCCTAGGAATATTTATTCAGGCTTCACTGATTCTGTTGCTACAGTTCAGCTCACCCTGCAACAGGGCTTGAGTATTCACTTTTCTCCAGTCCAGCAAAGTTGTAATTTTGATTACCTGGATTTTGACTAGGTCTAATACTATAGACCAGGTCTAACACAAGATTGATCTATAAGCAACAGATGAGGACTGAAAATAATAATTTCTGTGAAATTATCCCGTGCACAAATTCCCTTGTCTGAGGAATGTTAGATGACTTCTCTTGCTCCCAAAAGGCATCAGCCTGCCCCTTACTAACACGCCTCTTTCTAGAGTACAAATAGGAGCTCCTTGTAGAGCATCTTTGCCACTCACGCTTCAGGCTTCCCCAGTGTCTTCTAAGAATTTACTTTCTCCATTAACCATTAGTTAATAGAAAAATGGGTTGGTGTAGTATCTGCTGAAAAATTGCCACATCCCATTTCCTTCTCTGTGAGCAGGATTTCCAATTTTCAAGCCTGATGGGATCTCCCAGCTGGAACAAGATCTACTGGTCTTTGATCTGGAAACTAAGAATAGAGAAGTCTTAAGAGATGACTGCTCAGGTGAGTAAGGCAGAATCAATCAGATGGAATTAGTAGGAAAGTAAAGTCCAGTTGTTGAGCCAAGTTGTAACTACTTTGACAGTCAAAGTGAAGAGCTCTGCCTGTATCACTGAATGGAGAGCTTTTTCCTTTCCCTTCAGTTTTGATAAACTCTTTGCATTTATTTTGTTCCTTGTCATCCACAAGTTGTACTAAGTCCCTATTTAAGTTGCTTATTTTTAATTCTTTTGAACTATTTTCCCTATTAACTCCTTTGAAACACCTTAATTGGTTATCTTCTTAGTCTCATGAAAGTACCTTCTGTTTCTGCCATACCCTGAACCATTTGGATCCTACCTCACTGTTCCTATTCACACCCTTTTATCTGCTGTTGAGATTTTGTGCCTGTGTTTCAGAGTAAATAAACTCTCATCCTGGTAGAGACTAGATTATTTAGTATTTTCCTCTCTGAGTTTTCTTTTTCTAAGCACGGGGTACAGATTATATTTGCATTTTCTATTTATATATTGAATCAGATGGAGATACCAGAGAAGAGAACAAGCTGTTGATTCCTAAGCAGAAAATTTCAGAAGAAGTACATTCATACAAAGTGAGAGTAGGAAGACTCAAAAAGGATATTGCCCAAGTTCCTGAGACTAGAGAAGTGTATAAACCTGAGGACAGATTAGAAAGGCTTCAGGAAATCCTAAGGAAATTTCTCTTCTTGGAGAGGGAGTTTAGGCAAATAACAATCAGCAAGAAAACCTTCACCAGTGAGAAGAACAATGAATGTAATGAACCTGAAAAAAGCTTCAGTCTGGAATCTACCCTTGATACAGATCAGAAAGATCTTAGAATACAGAACATTGATGACATTGATAAGTACGACATGAGCCTCAACCAGAATTCAGCTGCTGATAAACAGGAACACATAAATCTAACACAGGATTTTCAGAGTAGTGAATATAAAGAAAGCTTGATGGAGCTCTCCCACCTTAGTAAATGTGAAAGCATTCCTACCACTGAGAAATTCTATAAATGTGATGCATGTGAGAAAGTCTTCCACCAGAGCTCAGCCCTTTCTAGACATCAGAGAATTCATACCAGAGAGAAACCCTACAAATGTAAAGAATGTGAAAAATCTTTCAGTCAGAGTTCAAGTCTTAGTCGACATAAAAGAATACATACTAGAGAAAAACCCTATAAATGTGAAGTGTCTGATAAGTCCTGTGAGTCATCTGACAAATCCTCTAGTCAGAGCTCAGGCATAATTCAGCATAAGAGGATTCACACTAGAGCAAAATCTTACAAATGTAGCAGTTGTGAAAGAGTCTTCAGTCGTAGTGTACATCTTACTCAACACCAGAGAATTCACAGAGAGAGGCCCTGTAAGTGTACTGTATGTGGCAGTGACTTCTGTCATACCTCATACCTAGTCGAACATCAGAAAGTTCACTGTGAAGAGAAAGCCTATGAATACAATGAATGTGGGTTGACCTTTATTAAACATCAAGGAATTCGTCTCAGAGAAAAGCCCTATACATGTAATGAATGTGGGAAAGACTTCAGATTGAATTCCCATCTTATTCAGCATCAAAGAATTCACACAGGAGAAAAAACACATGAATGTAATGAATGTGGAAAAGCTTTCAGTCAAACCTCATGCCTTATTCAGCATCACAAAATTCATAGGAAAGAGAAATCCTCTGAGTGTAATGATTATGAAGAAAGTTTTAATCATAGCTCAGATCTTGTCCTACAACGAGAAGTCCTCACCAGAGAAAAAGCCTTTGATTGTGATGCATGGGAAAAGAACCTCAGTCAGAGAGCACACCTTGTTCAACATCAAAGAATTCATACCAAAGAGAAACCTTACGAATGTAATGAACATGGGAAGACATTTAGTCAAGTTCAGGCCTCATTCAACATCTGAGATTTCACCCCAGGGAGAAATCATGTATGTACTGAATATAGTAAAACCTTCAATTATAGCTCAACCTTTATTCAGTATCGGAGAGTTCACACCAGAGAAACCCTCTGAATGTGACAAATGTAGTAAAGCTATTAGTTAAACTCAGTCGATGCCTGCAAACCCATACCAATGAACAAACCTACGAATATATTGAATGTGGTAAATGCTTCATGCTATGTTCATACCTTAGTCACCATTGGAGAATTCATACAGGAATAAAATTTCATCACTAATGAATGTGAAAAAAACCTTCAGTCAAAGACACTACCTTGTTCATCATCAAATTCATTCCATGCAGAAAGCCTATGAATGTAATCAATGTGTGTAGGGATGGGGGGAGTGGGGGGGAAGATTCAATCATATTTCAATCCTCATTCAACATCAAAGAATCCATACCCTGGAGAAATCATTTGAGTGTAGGAGTTCAAGTCTTTTTCATCATCGGAATACCTGCACCAGACCAGAATCTGGTATAATGCAAATGGAAAAATTTATTGCCATATTTCAGGCTTTATTCGACATAAAAATGTTGGAGAGAAAATTGTTTATTGTTTGTATATGAAATCATTAATATATAGTTCCAGTCTTTTTCATTGCAAAAGAATCTATTCTGAGGAGTGACTTGGTGAATTCAGTGCTGTTTTATTACGGCATTGTTTTATTTAATATAATAGGTATTGTATGTAACTATGTGTACTTTATTTATGGAATTCATTTAAGCTATTTTTATTTTAATATAGCCTATAAACATTTTATTTCCTGAAATTGGTACTTATTATTCACAGCTTCCCTAAGGTATTACTCCAATGTTAAAACATCAGCATCTGGAATATAGCTCATTTAGCTTTTTCTGCTGTTCTCAGCCCAAATTCTCTCCAAAACAGACTGTTGGGCCTGCTCTTTTTTGAGAACCCTACATACTCGTTTCCAGCCACAGCACTTGAATTCCTATGGATTTCTCCATTCTCTTAAGCGCCTTGGACTGGTGGTTTCCTAGTTTTAAGCTTTTCACCAGCAGGTATGCCTTCCCTACTTGATGTTGCTATTCTGGTGTCTTCTTTCATAAAGTGAAGCAACTTCCTTTAAATTGGATTTCCACATCCTGTTCATCCATGAGTATGAATAATTCTGTCTCCCCTGAGTTCATGGCAGGCAGCTAAACATTTTAAAGTGATGCCCAGGTTCTTAGCTGCCTGTCTGCGTCCACAGCCCTCTAAGAGATGATAAGGACATCAGGGAGCCGATGAGATTATGGTGGGCTAGCTGCATTCAGCGCTTGTTCTGCATGTCTGAGTTTAGAATCACTTTATATACTTCCATTGAAGACCAGCAAAATGCTTAGGTCTGCTTTTGATAGGGCAAAACATAAAGAATATAAACTATTAGGTTGATGCAAAAGTAATTGTGGTTTAAAAGGTTAAAAATAATTGCAAAAACCGCAGTTACTTTTGCACCAACCTAATAAAAAATTCAAAGAGCTTCATAAGAGAGAGCTCAGCCTTCCAACAAAAATATTACTGTTCTTAGGTAATATCTCTAGAGAGAGTATTTCAAGAGAGTGGCAGGTCTGTTCCTGGTAAAATTTTAACTGTTACGATTGCTTTATCTATTTTAATTTCTGTCCCCAGTCTTCCCTCATCAATCCAGGACAGTATTTGAAGTGGGGGCTTTGTGTGTAATTATTTATCATTATCACACTTTTGTATTTTACTAGACTCTACAAGCCATGTAAAAGAACATGGGTTTCTTGATTGATAAAAGTGATCACAGATGTTGGCTCCAGAGTTCATCGTAACGCCTACCGTGTTTCCCCCAAAATAAGACCTAGCCAGACCATCAGCTCTAACGCACCTTTTGGAGCAAAAATTAATATAATACCGGGTCTTATATTACAGTAAAATAAGACTGAGTCTTATATTAATTTTTGCTAACCAAAAGGTGCATTAGAGCTGATGGTCCGTCTAGGTCTTATTTTGGGGGAAACACGGTAGCAATAGTTCGTGATTCTTTAGATAATGTCAAAGCATTTTATTGTATTTTTCCATCTTAAGCTTCATAACGTTTTGTGAATAAGACAAGTGTTATTTAAAATTCTAGTCATTCCAGCAATTGAGGCCTTCATAGTTCAGATGTTATAATATTCACGAGGGATCCTCAACAAATATATAAAAATGTATTGCTCGCTTTATAAGCATCTTACAGCTAACCTCTAGGATAGTTCTGCCACTATGTTTTACCTCTTAGCATCAGCAAGCTTAGGATCCCATCAGGGCAAGGGAGGGATCTAAACGAATTGATCTAAATGTAAAAGCAAATGAAAATGCATGTTTTTTCCCTGTTAATGAACGTGTATACCTTTACTTGTAAAGACTAATAGTCACCTCCGGTGATTATGAAACAGAATTAATCCGTAAATAGTAGAATATGTAAAAATCACATGTATGCATTTGGTTTAACAATGTGCTTTTGTACCTCCACTTGAATAAAGATGTGTTTGATACTCTGAGAATCTGTTTCAAATAAAATCTGAAGGCCTTAGCCAGAAGCATTTGGAAATTTTGGAATCATCTTCCTGGCTGCAACTCAGTTCCTTCCAAAAACCTGTTTCACAACAAGAGTGGGTCACTCTCCTGTGTACTGGTACCTGCTCTTCCATCGATCTCTGGAGGAACAATGTCTGAATGTTTAGGATTTAAAGAGTTACTCGATTGGGATGCTGTCTACATAAGAGGAAATCATTTGAGGTTTCAGTAGAAGTAGGCAGAATGTGTTTTTCTTAATAAATACATTTTTAAAAATGAAAAACCAAAATAATCCTCAAGAGCAAGTAACCTGCCACTTTAAGCTTGCGGATGTTTAATCAGTCCAAATAATGAGTTTGAGTTCTTTGTCTTTTTCAGTCTTGAAGTTTGGAAAGGGAAGAGAAGAAATCTAATAGTTGAGGGACATCTAATTTTATCTGTCTTCTGTCTGTCCACTCACCAAGTGTACATGTATGTACATATTCAGACTTAATCCTCACAACTACTCTGCAAGGGAACTAGCTCTGTTATTCAGAGGCTCTGAGGCATAGAGAGGTTAAAGAACTTCGTAGGTCACACCGCAAGTTCAAAGTCAGGTCTGTTTGACTCCAGAGTTTTCCATCATCATGAAATTGGTGTTAGACACCAACCAGAGAAGTTTTCTTTGATAGCTCTTCATTCCCTGTTACAACCCAATGATTCGCTATTACGGTTTGCAGCTAATTCTAAATGCACCCAGAGCTCTCTGGTATACTAGGGGCAAATATCCCAATATCTTGTGGGAGCTAGTCAGAGACCCCCGCCCCCTCCTTGAAACAGGCTTAGACAATTTTAACAATGACGGGCCACAGGTCAAAGCTTCCAAATTCCTATTTCCTGCCAAGACACCCCAAATCCCATCACTAGATTTATATTTCCATTTTTTCTGCTAACTAGAACTTGCTGATGGACATGTATCTTTACCAAGATATACTGTCACCTCTGGTTATATATAAAGCAGTGGAGCAAAGCAGGTAATGGAAAAATCAAGTTTGATTCCTCGGTTTCGGCTTGAGCAAAGGAGGGATAGAAGTAGACTGGAGAGGGAGCATGCTACAGGAGGAGCAGGGGGAGGATTGCAGGCACGAAAGCACGCCGGAGGCCTGTACATGAAAGAGTATGGCATTTTCAGGTAATGAGCTCTGGAGAAATGCCTCATCCTAGGAAATGGCATATGGGTAACAGGAAGTTCAAGAATGAAGTTCAAAGGAGGCCCATGGGGTGTCATCTCAGCAAAGCATAATGGGCTTCCCACATCTGAAAATGTAACCTCATCTATCTAGTAACACAGTTGCCAGACACTATGATATTCAGTGCTGGCCAAAGGATACAGTTAAATGGATTAAACCATCCACTGAGTGAAGATGAGCAAATTGTCAAAGCAATGGCTTAGGAATTAGACATACCTGTGTTTGAACTTTGCTGTTTACTTACTAGCTGTGTGACTGGAAATTTTACGTAGCCTCTAGTTTTCTTGTCTGTATAATGTTAATAACAGCATGAAAATTAATGTAAAATGTACTGTGCCCAAAAGTTATTAATATAAACACTAATATAAAAACCTGTAAAAATAGAACAGATGTTTAGATAGAAGGGAGATAAAATTTTAAAAAGGGAATCAATGAGCAAGCATTTAACAGTGGAGTACTAGCATTGCCCAGGAAGGGATACCCTGGGTTTGGAGAACTTAAACATGACTAGAGAAATCAGGCATCCTGGGCTGTGATAGGAACTGCCTCCCTACAGGGACTCCCTGCTGGAGTCAGCAAACTGTGACATCTGACTCTTCTAACATTTGTATCATATGACATCACATTTTCAAAATGGGAGTGTATGAAGGAACCCATGTTTAATCCAGACCATTAAGAGTGATTTCAATCAAATCAGATGGTGCCCTGTACAAATCAAAATAAATGCTGGAATTTTTTATTTTGCTGATGCAACCTATTCACTCTCTTCAGTTTTAGAAAATGGTTAGCCTTTTATATTTGTATTTCATTCATGTTTATAAATTTACAACTTGGGTATAATTACAGGCGTCTATATTTTTCTGCAGTTGCTCATAGTACAAATGTCCACCCTGCCTTCATTGTCCTTCATTGTCCAGGGTGCAGTTAGCACCAGGCTTTGGTTTGAACTGGCCAGGGTTCAAATGCTGCCTCTAGTTGCTAACTACCTCTGCAGCATCTGGCATGTAAGATAGTAAATGTACCAACTTCACAGGATTGTTGTGAGGGTTAATGAGATGTCAGTTTAAGTGCTCCACAACTGGTAGCTGTTATTTCTGCGTTTAGCAGGAAACTACCCTTATAAACAACTCATTTCCTTAACCTTTTTTTCCTGCTTCGACATTTCAAAGGTGCCTCTGGCAAATCTGTACTCCAGGCTCAGAAGGCTCTTTGGATTTGACCTCTTTAAGGCTTTTCTTTCTCATATTGGTATTGGTACCAGTATGTTTCTCCTGCAAAAGTGGGAGGGGCTGGGTTGAAGCGACAAAGGGAGAGAGGACTGGGTGGAATGAGGGCCTAGGTGACGAATTCGGGCCCAGCAGGGTTAACCTGGCCAGTGATTATGAAGAAGAGAGGTGACAGGTGTAGTAAAACAAGGCAGGCAGGAGCGGAGGAGGCAAATGGGGTACACACAAGACAGAGGGAATGAGAAAGAAGGAAACCGATTTAGATGCTCGGTCCACTTAGGCAATGAGGGCAAATAAAGAAATCTGTACCATCCTCCTACAATCCTTTCTGGGGAAGGACAAACACCGAAGGAGGTCCCCATCCCAAAGCCGCTGTGCGCCCAGCTCCCGGTGGAGAACCTGCTTTCGAGATTAGACCTCCAAGCTGCCTAGATAGGACCCGGAAGTGCACACCGAGGAACCCGAGTTCCCAGGCCGCCTACTGGAGGCGGAGGTCGCCCACACCGCGGAGCGCACGGATCGTGTGGGGACAGTGAGTGTCCGGGCTCAGCGATCCCGGGTCTGGGGTGGACAGTGGGGAAGCCCGCTCCGTCGCGGTGGCCGATTCGGGCTGCGGGGCTCCCGTGGGATTGGTGTGGGGCCGCAGGAACCTGCTCGGTCACGGCCGGGGCGCGGCGCCTGGGGCCTCAGGCCGCCTCCGGGTGACGCCAGCCTAGCGGTCTTCTCGCGGCGGGGCCTGAGAATGAAGCTTCTCAGACCTCCTGGGATGGGAGTCGCTCTGGGGAAAGTTTCACCTTCCGTTTTCCCTCTGTCTGTCCCCTTCTCCCACCGTTTCCTGAAGTGACTGCCCGTCCCTTGTGCTCTGTTCTGAAGAAGATTTAGAGAAGATCTTGGCTTTGGAGCGGCACCGGTTATTGGACCCAGCCCATGGAGAAGCTGCCTGAGCAGATGTCTCCGGAGTCCCCGTTTCCATCCCCCGAGCAGGAACCCCGAAAGAGCAAGGGTGAGGAGTTGACCTAACTGGCTTTCTTTGTCTAAACTGTCCTAACCGGGGCCTCAGATCAGATGGACACGATTTACCTTAGAATTGTCCTGGTGCAAGACTACTGATTTTTTTTTTTTACCTGAAGCTCTATTGCATGTAAATAAAGCCTATAACTTATGTTTCCTCTCTGACTGCGTGGAGCAAACCTGCAGGAGCACTGTCATAGCGCTAAGTCTTGAGTTGTCATTCCAGCACCTGCCAACTTGCTTGGCCTTTGGAGAAGCTCAATGCATGTGATTTGAATAAATGAATGAATGAACCCAGTAAAGTCTGTCCTATACCCCAAGTACCAGGAAGAGTAGACTCCTTCCCTTACTCTCTTTCATCATTAGGGAAGACACGTTTTCCACCCAAGGTATTAATTGCAAGCGGGTGCCTTGCCTGTGGTGTAGACAAGCCCAGCCAACTGCTGATAGAAATGAAGTTAAACTATAAATATCCACATTTTTATTTCAATCTGCCATCTCACCATTATCTAGTATATATTTGGCCATTTATAAAAAGTGGACTTGGATTGTTTAATTAGGGGACAAAGGCCTAGATAATCCACATTGGGACTTTGAGATGGCTTATGTTTGGGGATATTTTCTTTCACATATTGAGCATTCTAATGAGGTTTTCAGGATAATTTTTAACAAGTATTAACTGAGTTATTATTATGAGGTGGTGAGACTAAGTTGAAAGAAAACCTAACCCCTACCCACCCACGAGCTTTGAGTTGAGTTGGACCTTTAACCATGAGAAACTATGGGACAATAAACAACGTAAAAGTTCACAAGAGGAGATCCCTGAGAACTGGTATTAGCCCAGGAAGCCTTAGAAAATCATGAGTTTGGTCTGGGAGGAAGTCAGCGAACAAAAGGAGTTAGGTTTTAGATGAGAGAGGATAGGATAGGCCCTTACCACAGGCTCTTTGCTGCTGGTCTTTATGAGAGGCCAAGTGCTTTTATTCACCTTCCTAAAATATTCATTCATGTTAGTTCACAGTGCCCACTGGATTCAGTCCATATTTCATAATCTGGCATTCAGGATCCTCTTTAAAGTCTTACCTCAGAGTTCCCCGAGACAAACCCAGCAAGAGTGGTTTGTTTATACAAGGTAATACAGAACACACATACATTGCTGCTTCCTGCATTCTCGCCTATCCAAACCCCACACAACTCAAGGTTCCATGCTTGAAGACTCAGTGCAGGACAGCCTCTTCCTTGAAGCTTCTGAAAGACATCAGGACTGTGAAGAAGGAAACAAATGGATGCAAGAGACATTTACATGGAAACCTGCAGGACTTGGTGACTGAGCAGTTGAGGGAAGCTGGGTACAACTGCCTTTGTTCCGTTCACTGGCATACCTCTTTAAAAAAAGTCTTCACCAGTTGCTAATATCTTTGTCATTGCCATTCACCTCTCAGTGCGGGGTACTGCTTCTGTGCCATCAAAACTGGTTATATCCAAGTTGCCAGTGGCTTTACTAATGAATCCACTGGACACATTTTTTTTCAGCCCCAATTTTTTGACCCCTTAATATTTTCTGTTGATGTGCTTCCTCTTCCTTGTAACTCCTGTTCTTTGGTTTTGGAAGCACCATATTCTCGTCTGCCTCTTGTCTTCTCAGGGACTTTCCCACTCCTGTTTTCCCACCTGTTCCTTAAACACTGAATTTCCCCAAGACTGTTCTCAGACTTCTCCTCTTTTCCGTCCTGTGGATGATCCTGTCCCCTTCCATGACTTTAGTTACCACTATATATGCTGCTCTTGCTTCCAACTGACTCCTGAATATTAGGTGTTTGCAGTATGCTTCTGAGCACATGCTTTTTTTGCCGTCCCCTACCTGCCTACCTTCCAATGACTACCTTGGTTAATTTTAGTAACCAAGGCCTACAGATGAAAGAGTATGGCATTTTCAGGTAATGAGCTCTGGAGAAATGCCTCACCCTAGGAAATGGCATATGGGTAACTGAGTAAGTTTAAGAATGAAGTTCAAAGGAGGCCCATGGGGTGTCAGCAAAGCATAATGGGATTCCCACATCTAAAAATGTAACCTCATCTATCCATTCATTCAGTAATACAGTTGCCAGGCACTATGCTATTCAGTGCCTGGATACAGTTAACCTAATCAAACGAGACTTCTCATCTCATGCTTTTCTGCCATTCCCTGCCTCTCTACCTTCCAATGACTACCTTGGTTAATTTCCCAAACCAGAAAACTTGGAGTCATCCTCTACTATTCTCCTTCCCTCCATATTCAATCACCAAATCCTATCAATTTTTTTTCAGAAAGATCTGATTCTGTTAGCTGTCACTGCCACTTCCTCATTGTAGGCCCATTATATCTTTTCTGGGTTGTCGACACATCCCTATGCTTTGGTTATTTCCCCCACCCTAGGCTCCCCTCCATACTGCTGCCAGAATAAACTTTCCTGGAAACAAGTCTGATCATATTATTCTCAGCCTATAGGACAAAGTCCAAAATCCTGAGTGTGGCTTATGTGTGTCTTCATTATCTGGCTGTATTCTATATTTCTGCCATATCTCTTGCTTCCTGCCCACATGGAGCATATATTTTGGTCATGTTGAAATTCTTTTGAATATACCTTAAATTTAGTATTCCCTTTTAGGTTTCTGAGCCTCAGCATATACTATTATTTTTTCCTGGAATATTCTTTACCTTGTTGATCCTGGTCATATTTAAAGACCCAGCTCACTGTACTTCTTTGAGGATGCCATACCCAACTCACTTAGGTCGGTTGTGATCATTCCTTATTTTGTGCTTTGCAGCACTTTGGTCATATATATCTGTTTTAATACCTCTACCAGTATCTTGCACATAGTAGGCGGTAAATATGTTTGTTGATTGGTGAAATCAAACGGGAAGTATATTAGTTTCCTAGGGCTGCTGTAACAAATCACCACAACCATATGACGTAAAACAACCGAACGTTCTCTGTCATAGTTCTGGAGACTAGAAGTCCATGAGGAACAAACGCCCTCTGAAAGCTCTAGGGAAGACGCCTTCCTTGATTGTGCTTAGCTGCGTGGCTCCCAGCAATCCTTGGGGCTCCCTGGCTTGTAGCTGCATCATTCCAATCTCTCTCTCTACGCCTTCTTCCCTGTGCATTTCTGTGTCTGATTCTTTCTCTCCTTTAGCTTATAAAGAGACGAGTCATAGGATTTAGGACCCACCCACATCCATTATGACCTCATCTTAACTGCTTCTGCAAAGACCCTGTTTCCAAATAAAGTTATATTCTGAAGTTCCAGTGGACATGAACTTTTTTTGGGGTGGGCGCAGGGAGGTGGGAGTGGGACACGACACTGTTTAACCCCATACAAGAAGCACTGCTCTTTCTTCTGCTGTTAGAAGTAAATGTACGTGGGATCACACAGCTTTGTAGTTAAACTACTTAAAGAACTGCAAATATTTGCCCCTGCTTTTAAATTAGAAGCAGATTAGTCGAGAAACTTTTTTTTTAAACCTTTGGCTACAGGGAAACATTTTATGTGCCTGTTATTTCAAGAGGCAGCTGCTATTCTTTTCTTGGGCTTCTCTAGCTCTAGCTCAGACTGGCCCCTGTTTGTCCAGGCATTCCAGGGGGTTCTGCCATGAAGGGGTATACCTCTAAATTCCATTTGTATCTTTGTATCTTAGTCCAGAAGACTTTAGAAATGGTCTATTTGGGACCCTTATTTGGGACCCTTAGTGATTTATAGATGAGTAGAACTTTTTAATGGATTGCTGGGAAATAGTCAGGAGCACTTTTTATTTTTTAAATTTTTTTATTGGGGAATATTGGGGAACAGTGTGTTTCTTCAGTGCCCATCAGCTCCAAGTCCAGTTGCCGTTTTCAATCTTAGTTGCAGGGGGCGCAGCCCACCATCCCATGCAGGAATCAAACCAGCAATCTTGTTGAGAGCTTGTGCTCTGACTGAGCTATATGGCTGACCCTCCGGCAGCTCAGCGGCAGTTTGCTGTCTCCCTGTCTTCCACCTAGTTGTGGAGGGCACAGCTCACTGGCCCATGTAGGAATTGAACTGGCAACCCTGTTGTTCAGAGCTCACGCTCCAACCAACTGAGCCTTCCGGCCGCCCCTCAGGATGGCTTTTAAGCACCTAATGTGGGCAGAGTTCTTTACATAGTCCTGGGGTTGGAGAAAAAGAAATGGAAGACATATTTTACTTTAGAGATCCTTTCAATATAAATTGAAGGAAACACACATACAAAACTAAAAATATTTCTAAGGAAAGGCCCAAAGACAACGTGGTTAATTAAATGCCGTGAGGGAGGCAGGAATTGTATGCTTTAGATTCAAAGGAGAGAAACCACTTCCAGCTGGGGGCTGGAGCTGGGTTAAGTTTCACAAAGAAGGCTGCCTTTAAGCTGGGTCTTGAAAGACAAATAGGATTTTGATAGGTGAAGTTGGAAGGGAGGCTGTTCCGTGTTGGAGAAGGTTGAGCAGAAAAGGAAATGCCTGGGACATAAATGCTCAGAAGACGTTAGTTCAGATTAACTGGACCATAGAAAAGATGTGTAAAGGTAAAGTGGAGTAAGACTGGAAAATGAATGCCAGGCCAAAGAGTTCAGATTTTGTTTGGCAGAGATCCTAAGATGTGTTAGCTTTTCTCAACAGGAGGATAGTGGCTGAGTGTTGTGTATCAAGAAAGAGAATGATTTGTTTAGGGAGCTGAGAAGTGCTTAGTATCTAACGTTATGACATTAACAGTGATAACAGGAAGGCAGGGACAAATATCAAGGAGTATATTAGTAAGTAGAAGCAACAATACTTGTTTACTGAGCCGATGTGGAGCAGAGAAGGGAGTCCCCTTCCCTTTTCTATTTTGAAAAAATGTTAAAGTTGCAGGAGAGCTGCAAGAATATGATACCAAATAGTCATACACCAGAAGGAGGAGCAGATTTGGGACTGGTACGAGAGCCACATAGAAATGTTTTTTTAGCTTATTGGTGATGCTGATTTACAAATATCCCCTTCTCAGTAGATGGGAACACCACCCTTCCGGCTACTCAACCCTGAGAGAAACCTTTGTTTCTATCACATTTATATCCGTTGGTCAAGAATCCTGTCATTGTGACCATCAACATTTTCCCCAGAATCCAAGTACTTCTTACTAGCTCCTCTGCCACTATATTGGTCCAGGTCGCCATCATCTCTCATCTGGATTGTTGCAGTCGCCTCCTGGCTGGTTGTCCTGCCTTCCCTGTTGCCTCCATACAGCCACTGCCCACACAGCAGCCAGAGTGATCCTGTCGAAATGTCAGCTCTTGTCTTCCTCTGGTCAGACCCCTGCAGTGGTTCCCGGACTTCCTTAGTGAACGCAAACCTCTTACAGTAGTCTACAGGGTCCTATGCTCTCTGATCCCCTTGTTATGTCTCTGACCTCATTTCTTACTACTCTCCCCCTAGCTCTTTCTGCTCCAGTCACACTTGCCTCCTTGAACACCCAGGAACTTTGTACTTGCTATTTCTTCTATGTGTAATGCTCCTTCCAAGATACCCTCATCTACTTCAAGTTTTTGCTTAAATGTCATTTTCTTAGTCCTTCTTTGACCATGGCATTTAAAATTGCAATCCTTCTGCTCACTCACTGCCCCTGGCACTTTAATCCTTGTTCCTTGCTTTTTTCCTCTATAACACTTTTATCAATCTTCTAATAGCATGTAATTGACATCATTTATTATCCATCCCGCTTACTAAAATGAAAGAGCTCAGAGGGCAGGATTTTTGTCTGTTTTGCTCACTGATGTATCTCAGAGCCTAGAAGTGGACCTGGCATGTTGTTGGTACTCAGTAAAATCTACTGAATGAATGTGAATGGGTGAAGTGTCATATGACTTGTAAAGATGAGTAGTATTTCAGGAACGATAGAAGGATCACCTTCAGCTTCATGGAGAAGGTAATACTGAACAGGGCCTGAAAGCAGTAGGAGTTACATTCTTGAATATATCTGGAAGGCTGTCAAATTTTTGGCAGTGGGCCAAATAAAAGGCACATCCTTTAGAATGTCTGTCTTCATATGTTATGGTAGAGAAAGAATAGACTGGTTCAACAAACAGCAGAAGAGGCTTTGTGTAGGGGAGAAGATCACAATGAGACTGGAAAGGCAGATAGGGCCCAGGTCAGGGAGCCATAGAAAAAGCCTTCATTTTAATATTTGCCAAAGCCAAGTACAGAAGGCAATTATTATGAAGTATGTCAAGTCCAGGTGGAATCATGCCCTGGTTATTGCTCTTTCACTTGTTGATGAGCTGATGGAGACTCTATTTGTTATCTTCTCTTTCTTGTGTTTCATCTTATTTAATGAATCCAGTTTTGAAGGACTTCTAAGTTTAGGTGCGCCAAGCCCTGTGCAACAGATTTGGCAGATTTAGTAAGCTCTAGAGTTATGCTGTCCAGTAGGTAGC
This sequence comes from Rhinolophus sinicus, assembly GCF_036562045.2. Taxonomy (NCBI): domain Eukaryota; kingdom Metazoa; phylum Chordata; class Mammalia; order Chiroptera; family Rhinolophidae; genus Rhinolophus; species Rhinolophus sinicus. The sequence goes on along the minus strand of NC_133753.1, from coordinate 110,137,902 downwards.
CACTAGCCACAATTGGGTAACTAAACTTAAATTAATTTAAATACAATGAACAGTTCAGCTCCTCAGTTGCGCTGGCCACTACTGGGTACTGTATTGGACAGCACAGATGTGGAATGTTTCCATCACCACAGAAAGGTCTGTTGGATTGTGCTGTTGAAGACATCAGTGAACAACTTGAGTGCATTATGGTACCTTGCTAAAAGAATTGGCCCGCCTAGCTACTATTTAGACCTGCAAAAGTAGAACTACCAATATGATCCAGCAATTCCACTCCTGGTTATTTATCTGAAGGAAACAAAATCATTATCTTAAAAAGATATCTGAACCCCCATGTTTATTGCAGTATTATTTATAATAGCCATGACATGGAAACAACCTAAATGTCCATCAATGGATGAATAGATAAAGCAAATGTGGTATATGTATATAAGGGAATATTACTCAGCCATAAAAAGGAAATCCTGCCATTTGTGACAACATGGATGGACCTTGAGGTTGTTATACTAATTGAAATAAGACAGAGTAAGACAAATACTGTATGATCTTACTTATGAGGTGTGATCAAAAAATACAGTGAATGTTTACATTAAAAAATGTATTACAGTAAAAGACACATTGCCATTAATACCCCTCAAAATACTCCCCTCACTTCGAACACATCCCATTTTTCTTGTAACTTTCTGAAGCAGTTGTGCTGTCATGTCTGCCTCAGTGTCCTGAATCGATTCAAAATGTTTACCTTTCATGGTCAGTTTGTCTGGGGAAGAGCCAGAAGTCACACAGTGCTAGATCCAGTGAATAAGGTGGATGAGGACACACCATAACACACCATAATGTTTTTATTTGACAGAAAATGCCATACCAGAAGTGATGTGTGACACAGAGCCTTTCCGTTGTGATAAAAAAATATGGTGAATGCTGCCGCTGAGTGCCATCCAACAGAAAGGCAGGGATCTTCAATAGGGGAAGTGGCACGTCGAGCCTTAGCAACAGTGTGTGACAAGTTTCAGCTTGTTCAGTGCACTCGGGTGTGAGCTACGGGTGAGAGAAGGTGTATTTTAAAGTGTGCCGTAAATCATCCTCCATTATGACAATGCTCTGTGTCACACATCGCTTCTAAGATACAGCAGTTTCTGTCAAATGAAAACATTATGGTATGTCCTCATCCACCTTATTCACCGGATCTGGCACTGTGTGACTTCTGGCTCTTCTCCGAAGTCAAAATGATTCATGACATCACTGTAGCCACGACAGTGCAACTAAAGACACTTATGAAAGGGGACTTCCAGAACTGCTTCAGGAAGTGGCAAGAACGATGGGTAAGTGTGTTTGAAGTGAGAGGGAGCATTTTGAGGGGGATTAATAGTAATGTGTCTTTTACTATAATAATTTTTATTTACATATTCACAATATTGTTTGATCACATCTTATACATTTTAGACTTTCACTGATGATAGAAATGCTGCATTGGAAATTCCTCAGCACCACCTTCTTCTAGAAAGATCCCTCTAAGCATGGGGCCTACTTTCTCTAGTACTGCAAAACAACTTCTCTAGCTTCAGTAAGCCCTATTTAATAAGTAAAACTTATTTGTATGAAAGTACCCTGTTTCCCCGAAAGTAAGACCTAGCCAGACAATTAACTCTAATGCATCTTTTGGAGCAAAAATTAATATAAGAACTGGTATTATATTATATTGTGTTATGTTATGTTATGTTATGTCATATTGTATTATATTATATTATACCCGGTCTTATATTATAGTAAAATAAGACTGGGTCTTATATGAATTTTTGCTCCAAAAGACACGTTAGAGCTGATTGTCTGGCTAGGTCTTATTTTCGGGGAAACACAATAAGTGGGAAATATTTTTCTATCACATCTCCCTTAGATGCAGCTAGGGTACAGAATTTCTTTTTATATATTCTCTTAGATTTGAAATAGATTTGGAAATATTTCTCTATATTATACTTCATATTTTAAACAACTTTTCCTCCTGTTCTCTCTCCCTCCCCCCTTCACCCTGCCTTTGTCTAATCCTCCCAATTTGCACTTTTTCTAAAAGGTGCAGGTAAGGTCTGAGTATGTCTGTGTTCATGAGTGAGCATGTGAGCATCTGTGTGTAGAGAGGGAGGAGGGAGATGTTGGTGTCTGATTATATGACGGGAGTCTCCCCTGTTACCGCAGAGACAATCCACATGGCCATCGTACCATGTGGATAGAACCTCGGGGGTGAGGTTCTCCTCTTTTATTTATCTGTTCAGTCCCTGCCCCTCCTCACACCTGTACACCAACATCACCCTTCCTGTGGGCTGAGATATCACACTTCCCTCTGCTTTTCTGTTAATCCCAGTGTATCTGTCTGGTTGGCTACTTCATATATAAATCCTAACTTTAGCTTTAAATCTGCTCAACTTGTATTCATCTTTTCCCTATATTGCAAGGCCCTTTTTCCTACTTTTTTGAATCAGATACTTCTGGAATACTTTGATCATCCTGTTTCCCATCAGGTTTTCTTGTTACATTTACCTTTTTTATATTTTCTGTCAGATGGTGAGACCTGGGCTGAGGAGCAATTAATTATAAAACAGCAAACTCGTGAAGTAGGGATACGACTACATGAAGGAGATGAATGTGAACAAAACAAACATGAGGGAGTCTTTGAATATGGACGAAACTTTGGCAATATGGGAAACTTTATCCAACAGCCACAAATTCTTACTGAAAAGAAATCTCAAATGTGTAATATTTGTGGAAAATTGTTCAGGCGGAGCTCATACCTTATTCAGCATGAAAAAATCCACATGCAAGAGAAACCTTATGAGTGTCATGAATGTGGAAAAGCCTTTGGCCATAGTTCAAACCTTATTCAGCATCAAAGAATACACACAGAAGAGAAACCCTATGAATGTAGTGAGTGTGGGAAAACCTTTCGGCGCAGCTCACACCTTCTCCAGCATCAGATAATTCATACAGGAGAGATGCCTTATATGTGTAATGAATGTGGAAAAGCTTTTGGTCGGAGCTCAAGTCTTATTCGACATCAGAGAATCCACACTAGGGAGAAACCCTATGAATGTACTGAATGTGGGAAGGCCTTCAGCCAGAGCTCAAATCTTATAGAACATCAACGAGTTCACACCAAAGAGAGACCATATGAATGCAATGACTGTGGGAAACGTTACAGTCGTAACTCGCACCTCATTGAACATCAGAGAGTTCATACTGGGGAGGCTCCTTATGATTGTAATGAGTGTGGGAAATCTTTTAGTAGGAGTTCACTCCTTATTAAACATCATAGACTTCACACTGGAGAGAGACCCTATGAATGCAGTGAATGTGGGAAGACCTTTAGTCGGAACTCCCACCTTATTCAGCATCAGAAAACTCATAGTGGAGTCAAACCCTCTCAATGTAAAGAGTGTGGGAAAACCTTCAAGTATCGTTCATACCTTGTTGATCATCTGGGAAATCATACAAGGGAGAAACTGTGAATGAAACGAAGGTGGTAATGCATTTGGTCGGAGTTCAGCTCCTATTGAACATGAGAGAACTCACACTGGAGAGAAACCCTTTGGGTGTAGTGAGTGTGGATGGGCTTCAGTACTAGTTCAGCTCTTCTTAAGACCTGAAAGTCCACACAGTGAACAGATCACATAGATGTGTTCAGTTAGATCGAGTTCCTGCCTTAGTCAGCATCAGCAGGTTCATTTTGGAGGAATGAAGGACATGGGAAAAGCCTCGCTGTGTGTCAGAGAGGGGCACAGAAGGGGCGTAATGCAGCTCTACCAAGCTGATGACTGAAGCAGAACCGTAGCACTGCTTTTGATATTAAGGATCCACATCAGAGGGAGCTTCTGTGGTTTGCTGTTCAAACCTCCTTAGTCGTCCTCTGAAAATGGACTGAGTTATGTCCATTCCAGGAAAGAAAGAATCAGGGAATTTTGGATTCCGACTCAGATCAGGAAAGCAATAAGGTGACCTTTGAACCCAATAGTTTTCCATCTATCTCATCTGTCCTGTTTGTTGTAATTAGATGGAAGTGGCTCTTGGGTCTTTCTTCTTTCTTGGGTCAGTATTTTGCTCCTCAATGTCCTACAGACTACTGAATCTCCTTTTGTTTTATGTGACATACATGCACTTAATAAATGTGCAGCTTTTCTAAGTCAAGTAATAATTCCTCAGTATGACATGTCATGGCTTATGTGTCAGTTTGGGTAGACTGAACTACATTTGCCAGAATTCCTTACGTTTCAGTTCGTGTGGGCTACAAGGCAATTCTTGGGAGAGTTGAGGGCAGGAGAAAAGCAGCAGTTATTTTGTAACTCACACGCATTGTCGCTGACTCACCTCACTGGCTTGAAGCAGCGGCTGGGAGGGTGTGTGGTGTGGGGGGTGTGTGTGTGTGTGTGTGTGTGTGTGTGTGTATGTCCTCCTAGCTCTGCTTTTCTGAACCCTAGTAACTTAAAAGGAACCTCAATAATAATTTTCAAGATTTCCTGTCGGAAAAAGCTGGTTCAAACTCCTTTATAATAAAACTTCCACCACAACCTTAGGTAGAGCTTCACTACCATGTAATTGTTGAGGAAAAAGTTTGCAAAGCAGTTGGATAGTGTGATACCTAATTGATTTATAAAATTAACAACAAAAAACCTCTGAGTCCCCATTTACCATGAATATTTTAATCATTAAAAGAAGTTCCAGGGGCGGCCGATTAGCTCAGTTGACTAGAGTGCGGTGCTCTTAACAACAAGGTTGCTGGTTCGATCCCCACATGGGTCACTGTGAGCTGTGCCCTCCACAACTAGATTGAAACAATTACTCAGCTTGGAGCTGATGGGTCCTGAAAAAAACACACTTAAATAAATGAAAGTTTAAAAAAGATTACTAAAAAATAAAAGTTCCAAAAATACCTCTACAAAAATACATTGTTAGATTTATTCTAGGTATCTGAGAGAAATAACTGCTTTAATGTAAATGCTTGTTTTTTATCTAAAAACATCAGATTATTTTTCCTCCAGTTAGTCTGGATTAGGGATTATCTAAAAAAAAAAATCAGTGAAAATTATACTTACATTGTGGACTCTTGAAATCGAAAGTTGCCTCCTGTAGTCTCCATGCGTGGTCTGGTGCTGTGCATGTAGTAGGTGTTCAGTGGATGGCTGCAGGATGAATCTATTTACTGGAAAATAAGGTCTTGTCTCAACTCTCTTCACTGTACTCTTCTGCCTTCCTCTGCCATTCCTATAGGGGGTTATTGACATTAAATAATGGTCACCTGGTTCTAAGGACACTCTTACTATCTGGATGTCCTGATGATAGGCTTATACTCTGTGAGATCAGATCTGAGCTCTGAGCTACTGTGCCCACAGACTCCACTTGGCATGTGACCCTCCTCGAGTCCCTCCCCACCCCCTTACACCACAGAAAGGGCCTTTTCCTTCTGTGGGGTCTGAGAAGCTTCAGGAATGAAGACTTGGGTGTGAAGGCTGGGCAGGGTTCTAATGGGCAGAGAAGCATAGCAGGGAATGTCACCAGGACTGCAGGATTGTGTGCCAGGCTCAAGAGCGGAGGTGTCTGTGGAGACAAGAAAAGGGGAGAAAACAGTTTGTCTAGCAGTGGGGCTCTGGTTCTTTGGACACAATTGTCACTAGTGAACAGACTAGTTCACCAAACTCTTAGAACTCAGTCAAGTGAACATGAGGGCAACCAACTCATTCCAGTTTGCCAGAACTTTCTCAGTCTTAGCATTGAAAGTCCCACATCCTGAAAATGCTCAGTCCTGTGCAAACCAGGATGTTTGGTCCCCCAAATCTATAGTGACCCTATACGCTGCCCCTTCATGGTTCTTGGCTGCAACAAGCGCTAACAGAGCGGGAATCCTCAACTTAGGTTGTGTGCTGGAACCACCTGGGGAAGCTTCCCAGTAGTGAAGCCTCAGTCCCGACCTCAGAGAGTCTATGCGTTTGCTGTGGGGTATGGCCTGGATATTGGGATTTTGTAAATCCTCAGGTAATTCTAATGTGCCACCAAGATTGAGAAGCTATACAATAGAGGGTATTCACGCTTCACCAGTGCTGAGAGGACACAGAGACCACATAGGATCTGGTGGCTTGGTCACAGGGCCAGCCAGAGGGCTGGGCTGACCTCTTGCCAGGTGACCCTTATTTAATGTATGGACAGCATCAGGGGCCTGCGAGTATGTGAAAGAAGAAAGCATGTCTCAGGCTAAACTGAAGGAGCGGGGAGAGGGACCCATTGCACTGGGGGTGAAACCAGCTATTGGGAGCCAGCTTACTCATGGGGGCAGGGGCCTGCTCATTTCCCCGTTCTGTTACACAGTTAAACTGCAGTTTGGGCAACTTGGGGCTCTGGAACCAAGGGTCAAGGGCAACTTTGGAGCTCTGGACCAAGGAAGCACAGAGCCTGGGGGCAGTCAGAACTGAAGGCTCCAGCCCCAGCTCCTGGGCACTGCTCTACCCCCTTTTCCACAGGCAATTCCCTCTTCCCTTGCACGTCCTTCTACCCTAGACCTGTGAAAACATGAAATTGCTTCCAGAAGAGGCTATAACCTCAACTGGTGCACACATTCTAAAATTTCCAGTCAAAGGAGAGGCTGGCCTGGCAGTCTCTAGCCATACCGTGTATATAGCCTTGCACCCTTTCCCTCTCCTGGGTTAGAGGCATTTCCTGTGCTCTGGGTAAAGAGTTAGGAGTCTGGGCGAAGGGGAGATAGGAGGAAGGCGATGAATTTTAGCACTGGCACCCAAATGTGACCGCTTTAATCCCATCAAAGGGCCCTCAGGGCCCTCAGGATGAAGTCCTACCAGACCCTTCTTCTCCAGCCCTGACCTCTGACTTCTCCAGCCCTCTTGTGGCCACCCTCCTGGTCATTTTGAAATTCCATGGGTTTTTGAACACTATTTTTCAACTGTAGGTCAAAAGCCAATAGTGGATCATAAAATTGATTTATTGTAATGAGTTGCGACCAGCACTAAGTGTAAAAGGAAAAAGCAGGCAGGACTACAACGGAATAGAAAACATCCACGTGCATTGCACGTAACAAAGGTAAGTGAGACTTTTGTTCTCTGTGTGGGGCGCACGTGCGTGTGATATACAGTATTTCTTACCAGAGAGCAGGTGAAAACCTCTGCACAATGCATTCCTCTTTGGGTAATAAGGTTCCATCTAAATGGCGCCTCCTTGGCAGGTCTTCCCTTGGACTGAACTGTTCTCACTCTGCAATTCCCGTAGCATGCTATACTTTCCTGTGTGCACTGATCACACTTTTAAAAAAATGATTTATTCACTTGCCTGTCTTATGTGCTAGATTGCAAGCTCCATGAGGGCAGGGGCTGTATGCACCTAGCATTGTATCTGTCATTAGAGAAGGCATTCATATTGAGTGGCTGAATGATAAACGTGAATTTAGGTTCCAGCTGTGTGTGTTCTTAGTTCTCTTTATTTTTTCCAGCTTTTTATCTGAAAGATTTCAATATACAGAAAAGTTGAAAGACTAGTATAATGAACACCCTTTATATCCTCCACTTAGATGAACAATTATTAACATTTTTCCATATTTGCTTTTGATCTATCTACACACTTTTTTCTGAATTATTTGAAAGTGAGCTTGGATATAACTTTCACCACTAGATACTATGGCATACTTCTCCTAACAGAAAGGTTATTCTACATAATCACAATACTATTAACATACCTAAGAAAAAGAGTATAATTCTATGACACCATCTAAAATGTAGCCCATATTTAGATTTTTCCCAGTTGCCCCAAGAATGTGTTGTATAGCTATGTTATTTCAAGTCAAAATAAAATCAAAGGTCACATATTGCATTTGGCTTTATGTCTCTTCTTTTAATCTAGAATATTCCTCCACCTTTAAAAAAAATGACATTGACTTTTGGAGGAGTCAAGACAGTTATCCTTTAAAATTTTCCACAAAATTGATTTCTGTTGTCCTGTGGTGGTGTTTGACTTCCTCCTCAACCCCCTGTATTTCCTCTAAACTTAAGTGAGGTTTAGAGGACTGGTTAAACATTTTTGGCAAGAATATCTTACTGGTGATGTTTCCTTCATGCTGTATCGCCTCCAGAGGCCTATGATGTCAGATTATTCCATCCAAAGTAGCGCTGGTTGTTCACTTGTTTAAGATCTCTCCTAGGTAAAGATATGTTTTCCTTTTGCAATCAGCAATTTGCAAGGATGATAAACTCCAGCACCGTGTGAAGAATCTATTCCTCTACAGCCTAATGTTTTTAGCAATCAGCCATGATCTTTTAGCAACTATACATGATCGTTTGGGCAAGTTCTTAACCCAAGATTCTGTTTCTTAATCTGCAATATGGTGATAATAATACCTGTCAGTTTTGGATTTGCTGTGTAATGACATTTAAACGTAATGTATAGGGGTGGCGGATGGCTCAGTTGGTTAGAGCCCGAGCTCTTAAGAGGGTTGCAGGTTCAATTCCCACATGGGCCAGTAAGCTGTGCCCTCCACAACTAGAATAACACAATTAGCTGAGCTGCTGGAGGGACGGCCAGATGGCTGTTGGTTAGAGCGTGATCTCTCGACAACAAGGTTGTCAGTTCAATTCCTGCATGGGATGGTGGGCTGTGCCCCCTGAAACTAATGATTGAAAACGGCAACTGGACTCAGAGCTGAGCTGCGCCCTCCACAACTAGATTGAAGGACAATGACTTGGAGTTGATGGGCCTTGGAGAAACACACTGTTCCCCAATATTCCCCAATAAAATATTTTTTAAAAAGTAATGTTGTGGGGACAGAGCCAGAAGTGCAGTTTCCAGGCTCTCAGGCTCACGTGGAAAGGTGCTCACTCGGGTAGTAAATGGCCATCAACTGTGATTGGATGGCCATCAGCTGTAGCTAGTTGGCCGTCAGCTGTAACCAGTGAGCCATTGGCCACTAATACAACTGCTGTGGCTACGCTAGCAGAAAATGGGGGCTAGCAAGAAGATGGTGGCTGGCAAGTGTGGATTGCAGTTAGGACGGCGGGTTGCGCACAGTGTGGCTCCTGCTTCCTGTGTCTCCAACCCAGCCGCCAGCGGGAATATAGTGGTATGACTCCCCTACCTATGGCTCCGTGGGTGTTCCTTTTTGGCCTCACCATGTCCTGCGTTATTATGTGGGGAGTGGGAGCAGAGACCAAGCAGGGTCTCCCGCATGACAAATGGCGCAGCGAGCAGGGTCTCCCGCACGACAAATGGCGCAGCGAGCAGGGTCTCCTGCACGATGGTGCATATGAAAATGCTGTCATGGTCTGCCATCATTTCTCCTTCCTCCGAGAACACTATCCCCCTTTTTTAAGAAAGTTCTGCCTACCCTGTTCCAAATATGTGGTCCAAATTGCTGGCTTCTTGGATGACCCTATCTGCCTGGCCACTGTGGGACACACCTGACTCATCTTCTTTGGCCAGAGGGGTATGAACACATGACCCAAGCTGAGCCGATCTGAATGCTTCTTCCCTGGGAAGTTTTGAACCAAGTAAGGGTCGGAATAAGGAGAGGCAAACATCCGTTATCCCTAGGGTGGATACATGTGAGGATGGAAGTTGACTATTTCCCCTGCCACCTGGAGAATAAAAACCTGTCAGGTGGCAAAGATCAAAGCTGTCTTTCTGAGATCAGGGCAGAAAAGAGTTGTGCAGGGGTCTACCTGGCCTGGCTCCAGCCCTTGCCAGCTGTGCCTCTGCCTGCCCCAGCTAAGTCATTGAAGGCCCTCTCTTGACTGAAGCCTTGCAAATTGGGTTCTGAGCCTTATGACACATATTATAGAATCTGAATAGCACAAGGCCTGTCATTGATAGATGACTCATAAATTAGCGCTCCATGCACTCTCACCCCTTCCTGTTGTCTTTGAATATGTACTGACTAGTGGAGAGGTGTGAAGGGGTGGCAGACATGGTCCTGGTCCTGGATTTTAAAAATCTCAATGAGTTTTAAATGCATTTCCCTGGTGAGTGCAGACTCAGAGCAAGGGGGACTGACAGCTTACCCTGCTCCAAGGGTGTCTGTTCTTATCACGAGAACCAGCCCCCTACCCAGATCCCTAGGATTGGAAGGAAGCCAGTCCTGCCTCCATTGAGTGCTCTCTCTTTGAAAAGTTTAAAACTGGCCAGAGTGGTGAGAGGTGCACACAGCTGGGGCAGGGAGGCCTGAAGGAGATCAGAGCGCATGCGCAAGACATGGGCGTCGGAGCGAGCCTGGGAGCGAGGGTCTTGGGCAGGGGAGTGAACTGGTAGAGTTAGATAATTAAGAGCTTCTTACAGTAGCTCCAGGTGGAGGCTGCTGTTTGTGCAGCGCTATCTCTGTGTGGGGTGGATAGTGATCTTTTTTCCAGCCACTTCTCATTGGATCCTTTCTGCCCTCCAACAGAAGTTACTATTATTATTCCCCTTTCACAGATGAGAAAACTGACCCTCAGAAAGAGAAGTAACCTCCCCAAGGTTACCCTTCTGCAGCCGACTCTAGGTTGCTCCAACCCCTATCCCGGTCCGCGCACCGGTGAGCGAGGCCGAGGCCGGGAGGGCCTACCAACGTCTAAGGCCAGATTCCTCCAGCTCGAGGGCCCGGTGAGCAGCAGGGCGGCCCGCGGGAGAGGTGAGCCCCGCCCTCCTCCGCGGGGCCCCAGGGCTGGGGACTCTGTCCCGAGACCAAGCATACCTGCGCTGGTGCCAACGGAAACCTGGACCCGGCTAAAGAGGCCGACGAGGGGCCGCGGGCTCACCCCGCTGCCATAGGGCCGCCTGGAGCAAAGAAGCCCCGCGCAGGAGACCCGGAGACTCCGACAGTGCCCCCGCGGAGGGAGGGGAGATCAGTGGAGGGCAAGCAGAGGTGGCTCCACGGCTCAGGAGGGGGAGGGCGTGGAGAAACCGCCCCAACCCCAGAAAAACAACCCAGTGGGCTATTGGGACCCACGGGGCAGGGTCTGGAATATGTCACTGTGACTTTGGGGCCACGGAAGGGCCGGGCAGAGAAAGGTTATCCTCGAAGGAACGGCCTTCCTCCCCTTCCACCCCCTCAATCCCCCCGCGGCCCAGACGGTAGCCCACCTCTTTCATCACCCAATACAGTTCCCAGGTGTCCCCGGGGGTGCACAGGGCCTGGAGAGGTGACAGGGCTGCACTCAACTGCTGCAGGATGGCTCAGGGAGACTCTCCCAGAGGGAACCCGGATTGAGGACCCTCCACCCGAGCCGAGCCGGTGGTTCCCAGATGCTGGTGCAGGCCCCACAGAGGAGTACGCAGCTCTTCTACCTTCCAGTGTCCTAGGTCCTTTTTAAATAATAATTAAAACAGTCAACAATAGATGATAGTTTTTTGTTGTTTTGTTTTTAATGCCCTTGGGGGGAAAAAAGAGAAAGCTGGCAATCCTACATTCTTCCATTCTGTCTCCCTTTCTCACACATGCACGTGAACACACCTATTAGAAAAAATTCATGGATTCCACTAAATTCCACATCTGGGAATCACTGAACTGAACTGCTGGTGGGTGGTGGCTGGTAAGGTGGGAGGAGCAGTCATGTGGCTTTCTGGTCCCTGGTCCGCTCTGACCGTGGGAGCCTGGGCAGGATCCCACTCTCTTCCGCTCTGTTTCTTCCTCAGCACTAGGGGATCTAGTAATATAGAATCCCCTTTTTATATTAAAATGTCTGTGGTCCTTTGAGTCCAGCCTATGTAAGTGCATCCATCCCCCAAATCGCATATCCCTGGGGCATAGTCATCCAGTCGCAGCATTAAGGGCTATTCTATATAGCACCCTGGCCTATCCCTGGAGAAAGGCTGACAAGGTCCTCTTCACTGGAGAGCAGGGTGCAGGGTGGAGGGTGGTGGAGGTGGGGTGCAGACAGGAGGGGTGCACTGGGTTATGCCTGGCCCCGCAGCAGCCCTAGGCTAGGGAGAGCAAAGCACTGTATCATGTGATGTGTTTGTCTCTCTCCCCAGTAGTTATCAAGAGCCTACAAGTTCCTGTCTTTTTCATCCCCAAATTGCCCCCATCGGCCTACGCTGGTCATGGGACATCCAGTAAGTACACAGTTAGTTTTTGGGGAGGGAATGGATAATGGCTGGTGGCTGGGGGGTCTGCGGGGAGTACACAGGACCAAGCTGAGTTTTGCAGGAGAGGTGGGATTTAAAAGGTCTGGAGGCGCAGAGAGGGCACGCCCAAGGGAAGGAACCCAGCCATGGAAGCTGCAGGTGCTTGGGGTCAACTGTGATTTCCAGGACTAGAGGGAGACATGGCAGGTGTGGGGGCAGGAAGGGTGGTTGCTTGGGGAACTTTGTGAAAGGAAAACTAAGAAGATGAGGAAGGCTGATAAGCTGGAGAAAGGAGGAAGACAGCATGAGCTCTAGGCTGGAGTTTGGAGAGAATGACTGAAAGAGGGATGACACTCAGACAGTTTTAGGCAAGTTGAGGTTGGCGGGTTGACAGGAAGGAGCGCAGACCATCAGATGAAAATGTCCAGGGTAATCCATCCCATCGGTGGACGGGGGTCTAGAGGTAGCCGTGACTCCTACCTGGAAAGTTTTAGAACTGGCACTCAACACTCTGGACCTACCGACTTCTTCATTTTAGAGTGAAGGAAACTGAGGTCCTGAAGTTCAGGTGACTCATCAATAGGCCTGAAGTTGTGGAGAGGAGATTGAAAGGGGAGCTTTGGAGAGAGGGAAGGATCAAATTTTTCAGATGGGAGAAAGAGAAACTGGTGAACAACAGAAAGAAAAAGCCCATTCGAACATTCCCAAAGCGCTCTGACAGCACTCAAAGAGGAGCCGTGGTTTACCCATTTATCAACAGCAGAGTTGGGTGGGACGTGCAGGAGGGCACCCACACCTCTGCCCTCTGCCATTAGGCTTGTTCTGCTGTAGTGATCTGTAGTTCTCAAAGCCTCAAAGACACTGCTTGCCCCCAGCTGCAGTGAGGGGGGTCTGCATCAGGACGGTGGAGAGGCCTCAATGCCTGGGCATGCGCAAGGTCATTTGTATAGGGTGCGGAGAGGGGAGAGCAGCGCCTCCAGTCCGAGGGCCCTGTCTTCTGCACTCACCAGGCAGAGCTCGAATCCTTGGTGCTGCCAAGGATAGTCCTACTTATGCAGGGGTCCCCAGGTCTGGCTTTGGGCATGACTTGGAAAGAAGGGCTGTTGTCTTGGGGTGCCCCTCACCTCCCTTGTCATGTCTCTCTCACATCTCCTGATGCCTCCCTTCTGTGTCACCATGTAACCAGGGTCATCATAGTGCCATCCCTCTGCCTCCCTGCAGTGCCCCCCACTCCCACCCAACTCCTTTCCTTCCCCTGCTTGTTCCTCTCCACCTGGGGGAATCTCATTCCCCTGCCAAACTTGGCAAAGGCAGAGAGGAAAGCAGACAAGTTGAATACATTTGCTCTTAGGCTGTGAATGGCCACTAGCCCCTTTACCCACAGGGATATTTGAATTTTAGAAGTCCATCTCCTCATACCTCCTCCCCTGCCCCTCCAACTTTAATCAAGCACTTGAGTCCCAGCGGTGTGCTTGGCCCTTTGGTTTGCAGTATTGGGTCCTCCCCGTGACCTCACTGGGCAGGTGTCATTTCCTCCCTTTTCCAAATGGGGGACCCAAGCTCCTGAGAGTTTTAGCAAGTTCCCCAAGGTTATACAGCTAGCAAGTGACAAAGATGGGATGACAGTCGAGGGCCTCTAAAGCCTAGTCCAGCCAGCTCTTCTATAATACATTGCAGGTGCTCATTCAAAAGAAGGCATCTTTAATGACAGTAGTGAAGGAGAAGACACGAGTGATCCTTAACTGACGGCCTTGACCTCCAGGCCTAGAGGGGTACCTAGGGCTTCAGGAGGGTCGATGAAACTTTACAGTGATTTGTAAAACTTCCTGTATGCATATGACCTACTCATTTTTCAGTGGAGGGCTCCTCCTGGCCAGGTGGACCCTCCCCATCTAAATCCCAGGTGCTGAGGCAAGAAAGCCAGCCAATGAGAAAGGGTACTTCAGACCCTGGTCTTATTATCTCCCCCTGGTCCTCATTCTGAAATCTCAAGTGGTAAGTAGCAGACTGAAAGAGGGAGGCGGAGAGCTTCTTCTGTAGTCAGTGGGTGAGTGTTAACAACTGAATGGTTAGAACTTTAGAGCTGGAAGAGGTTGCAATGGCCTAGTCCAACCTCCTCATTTTACAGAGGTGGAAATTGGGGCTCAGAGAAGGGACCCCACATGCGCAGGATCACCTAGGGAGTTAGTGGCAGAAAATGTTTTGTGTGTTTTTTAGGTCCGCTGACGAGGTCTGTGAGGCTGTCAAGTTTATCGAGGCAGAGGAATCACCATGTACTGATGTATGTGCTGGCATTTCTAAGGCATTATCTCCTGGTGCCACATGAGAACTTGGAGTTAGTGCCCCACCTCTCACCCTCACGTTTCCCTTTCACAGATGAAGCTGGCTTTCGAGGACAAGGACATGAAGGGCTTCACGTGGGCTATCGCCCCAGCTTTTACCTCCCTGGGCTACCTGCTTGTAGTGCTGGTCACCATCTTTCCTTTCTGGGTGCGCCTTGTGAACCAGGAGTCCGGAGAAGTGTTTTTCAGTGGCCTGTTTGAGAACTGCTTTCATATCACGTGCTGGAAGCCTCGACCCTTATCCAGTAAGGAGGGACAGAGGTGGGGACAGCCAAGATGGAGATGGAGCTAGTGTTAGGACTGGAGGACAGAGGACTGGTTGTGGGCAGAGGACAGAATTTAATAAGCCCAGAAGGGTATGTTCTCTGAGTCTCCACACCCTTGGGGTTAGAGGAAAGGAGGAGGCTGGGAGGGGGTTAATAACGGCAGGCTGACTGCCAGTCAGGAGCAAATGTGTCAGCAACGAAGTTTATTTCTGGGAAGGAGTGGCTCCACCTGGGAGGGAGAAGGGGATCCTGCCCTACTCTGTGAGGCTCCCCACCTCTTGGGGCCACCGTTAGCCCATCCAGGTAGCACCCTTTTGGGTGGGCACAGCTCCCAGCTGGGGGAGCAGCCTGCTTAGCAGAGCGCAGGCTGGATCTCAGCCTCCACTTGTCCCCTTAGCCACACACCTGTATGGCTCTGGCTGGCAGCTCTGCAGATAATGTGCTCAGGCCTGGGTACCACATTTTCAAGGAGGCACTCGAGACCATGTTTTACAAGGAACTTGGGAAGTTCATGACGTCTGTCATGGAAAAGAGTTGACCCCAGGAGACCTAGGGGTTATCTCCTGCTAATAGGAGAGGAGAGCCATTTTGGGGGAGTCTGAGCCAGACTGAGCTCTTTGATCCAGGGTTCCTCCACCTTGGCACTACTGACATTTGGGGTCGGATGATCTTTGTTGTGGGGGCTCTCCTGTTTCTTATAGGTTGGTTAGTAGTGGCTCTGCCCTCTTCTACCCACTAGATACCAGAAGAACCCTCCCTCCCTTAGTGTGACAACCATGATTACCTGGCATTGTCAAATATCCCCCATGGGGGGCAAAATTGCCTCCAGTTGAGAAGCACTGGTTTAACCCAAGGGTAGATTCTAGAATTTTGGGTCTTCAACACCTTTGTCTGTTTGTCCCGCCCCCAGCTGTCCATCTCTGCACAGTCAGGAGGACATGCAAACTCATTTTAACATGGGTCCGAATCATGCCAACAGTAGGAGAATAAATCACCCTGTCCTCAAGACTCTGGCTCTGTTATTTCGGGTCTGTTTCATTACTTCTATTAACCAGGATAATTAAATAGGGGTTCCCCATAGAGTTCAGAACATCCTGACCTCACAAAGTTCTGCTTTTCCACCTGTGACATGTTTCAGTGTAACCAATACTGATGCGATTCTTCATGTTTCTATGTGCAAGAAATTTTATCATAAAGGTTTTATTTTATGTTGCTTATTAAAACCACCATATGTCTAATTTTTTCCGTATACTTCCATGTTATGTGGACCAAAATGGGGCCAGAGCATTCTTGGTGGCAAAGTGACAGGATCAGACAGAACCTCAGCCCCAGGCCCCATGATGGGATCTGGGGGTGGTGCAGCCCTAGGGGCTATTCCTGCCCAGGCTCTGCCCTTTGGGGTCAGGATGCCAGCGCCAGCCTGTTCTCTCTCCCCTGCAGTTTACATCATCCTCGGCCGAGGTTTTCTGCTGTCTGCGGTCATCTTGTCTTTCCTCAACACCCTCATCATGGTGTCCTTTGCATCTCAGCTCTTTTCGAGGACGCAGAAGTACAGTTTTGTGTCAGCCTTCATCAGCTTCTTCACAGGTGTGGACCAGGCAGGCAGGCCCCCACCTTGGGGAGGGCCTGGGTGGTCTCTGATGTCAGGGGGGAGTATTTTAAGGCCTCCTTCCTCGGTTGCCTTCTCTATAAAGTGTCCCACCCCCTGAGGATTTATGACTCCTCTCCTTTGGGGCTTTTCAGCATTCCACACTTCCAGCTGGTACAGCGCTTACCACGTTGGCTTGGGGCCATCTGTCTGGGGGTCTTTTTACCAGAATTATCCCAGCGACTGTCATAGAGTCTGGCATAGAATTCTCATATAATTGAGAGATGTGATATAAATGAAATATAAATGTTTCTTGGATGAATGAGTGGAACAGATCATCTCTGCTTTTTGGGACTTTTCACTTTAAAAGGCTGACCAAGGCTCTCCCCTGGGAGGCTCCCATCAGGTGGAGGAGGTAGGAGGCTCACAGTGGGAAAATCAGGTTGAGTTTCCTTCAAAGCATCACACCCAGGGCCCAGCCTGGAGCCAGTTGAGGTCACAGGCACAGAGGGTATCCAGGAAACGGATTCTTGAGTAGGGCGCCCCTGGGAGGTGAGGCACACAGGCTTCGAGATGAGTTGGGAAAGGGGGTGAGACAGGCATGTGGATGAAAGCTGTTGGCTCCGAGGGCAAGAGGTGCCAGCAGGAGAAAGGAGCCTCCACGCAGGCGCCACACAGGCTGTAGGCCACGTGGCTCTGTCTGATTAAGTCTGAAGAAGTGTGGAGTGAAGGAGGAACCACGGGAGGAGAGCAAGTGTGCCTGTCTGTGACCTGCAGGGGCCTGTGCGTGCCTGGCCTTGGTGCTGCACGCCCTGGAGATCCGGCATCTGACGATGAAGCCCAGTGCCCCCCACTTCTCTGTGCAGTGGCCTTACTACGTCCTGGGCTTTGACACCTGTCTCTTCGTAGTGACTGGTGAGTGTCCTGGGGCTGGGGCCCCTCTCCCTGCCCTCTGTCTGGATTCAGGAGCCATGGACACTCTAGAGCTGTGCTTTTCTTTCTTTCTTTCTTTTCTTTCTTTCTTTCTTTCTTTCTTTCTTTCTTTCTTTCTTTCTTTCTTTCTTTCTTTTTCTTTTTCAATCGAAGTTTATTGGGGTGACAATTGCTGGTAAAGTTACATAGATTTCAGGTGTACAATTCTGTATTACATCATCTATAAATCACATTGTGTGATCACCACCCAGAGTCAGTTCTCCTTCCATCACCATATATTTGATCCCCTTTACCCTCATCTACCACCCCCCTCCCAAAACGTCCTTCGATAGATGAATGGATAAAGAAGTTGTGAGATATATATATATCTATATATATTCGGCAGTAAGAAAAGATGAAATAGGACCATTTGTGACAACATGGACGGATCTTGAGATTATAATGCTAAGAGAAATAAGTCAGACAGAAAAAGCAGAGAACCATGTGATTTCACTGATATGTGGGATATAGACCAAAAACAACAAAAGAACA
Source organism: Rhinolophus sinicus (assembly GCF_036562045.2). NCBI lineage: Eukaryota > Metazoa > Chordata > Mammalia > Chiroptera > Rhinolophidae > Rhinolophus > Rhinolophus sinicus. Next base: position 110,120,170 of record NC_133753.1, on the reverse strand, counting down.
AGACAAACAAGTAAGGGAGCTTTGCTTTTCATAACTGCAGTCACCAGCTACGTGTGGCTATTTAACTTTGATTAAAATAAAATAAAGTTAAAAATTCAGTGCCTCTGTCACACTAGATACATTCTAAATGTTCAATAACCACATTATTATGTCCAGTGGCTACAGATATAGAAATTCCCATCACTGCAGAAAGTTCTACTGGACACCACTGCTCTCACCCTATCCCCCACCCTAGTCCTTTCCATTCTTAGCCTTCGTGTTTTGAGAATCAGACTTCCAAATTTTCCCTTTTCCTTATGCCATCCTGGTTCCTAAGCCTTATTATTCCTACATCTATCTTAATCCTGAAGTCCATCTTATTCCTCACCTACCCACTTTATCTTTACATACCATCACCCTCTAAATTCTTAATCCTATTTAATTTTGTCCCTACTCCTAATCCTCTCCTTGTTATATTTATCGGACCCATAATCATAATCTATTTTAACTCAATTTTATTATACATTGAATATACAAGGTTGGACAATTAAGTTCGCAAACTCACCCTAGAAATAGTGCTAGGGGGAGTGCAAGGCTCATAATACCAGCATGGGCCAGGGAGCTGTGTCCTACACAACTAGCCTGAGAAACAGCGGCTTGAACCAGAGTGGGTGGGGTGGGGAAGGCAGAAGAAAGGGGGGGGGGAATAAATAAATACATTCTTTCCAAAAAAAAAAAAGAAAAAGTGCTACACACCTCACTGCTGAATATCATTACCATTACCTTCGAAGTACCCCCCTTGGGAAGCTATGCACTGACGCCAGCGCCTAGTCCACCCTTCAAAGCAATTTTGGAACTCCTTTTCTGGAATGGCCATCAGAGCTGTCATTGTATTATCCTTGATGTCCTGAATGTCATCAAAATATCTCCCTTTTAATATTTCCTTTATCTTTGGGTAAAGAAAGAAGTCACTGGGGGCCAGATCAGGTGAGTAGGGAGGGTGTTCCAATACAGTTATTTGTTTACTGGCTCAAAACTCCCTCACAGACAGTGAGCTGGTGCATTGTCGTGATGCAAGAGCCATGAATTGTTGGCGAAAAGTTCAAGTCGTCTAACTTCTTCACGCAGCCTTTTCAGCACTTCCAAATAGTAAACTTGGTTAACTGTGTGTCCAGTTGGTACAAATTCATAATGAATAATCCCTCTGATATCAAAAAAAGGTTAGCAACATCCTTGCAATAAATTCGTGATCTTAATTGTCAGACTGAATTGCTTGCTTAACTCTCTAGATTCCTGTTTTCATTATGGCTTTGGCTTCTAAGAATATCTTACTCTGATGCCAGCTTAATGATACATTTACAAATAAATTTTTGAAGAAATATTTTATTTAGAATTTGTTTTTAGTGGGAGAGTATCTATAATGCTGAAAATAGAAGTTGTCCTTATTTAGTGTTAACATTAATATAGCGTTTACCATTCACTTAAGGTATCTCCATTTGTTCTTATGAACATTGATTCTCTTCTTACTTTTACTTTTTACCGAAGGTCTTGAGTTGGGTGTCAAGAGGCCTGGGTTTTGTGTTTGACTCTCCTCTCTTAAACTTTGTTTTCTCACCTTTTAATGATTAGACAATTGCTCAGATGCCTTCCAGCCCTGGCCATGGTTCTGTGAGTTTATCCACCTGTTTGTATGCTTTGTCTTCTGATGCATTGCTTACCCTCTACTCTAAGTGGGAGGGGAATATTAGGGAGGGCAGGTACAGACCAGGAGTTGCATTAGAGGAGAGAGTTCCTGATCTCTACGGCATGAAGCACCACACTGTCTCTAACCTGAGCCCAACTTTTGCTGTTACCTAGGTGCCATCTCCCTCTTCCAAGAAACAGCCTGCCTTAGGTGCCATTTGTTGCCCGCTTCCCAGAGTCCCGAGGAAACCCAAGGGATCCCGCACCTGGAGAATCTGGAGAGTTTGGGAGGAGAACTTAGCTCAATACAAAAGGAGACACTGCTGAAGGAAGAGACAATTATCTAGTCCAGAAGAGTCTGTCCTCTATGCCTCGTCAGCTGTGTGAATGCATGTGTTAGGTGTGTGTGGTGCCTCCTTCTCTGCCAGTCTCCACTACGTTTAATGAGCTGAGTGTCAAATTAACCCTTCACTTCCCTATAAAGTGACTCTATTTTGCTCGTATTTGAAATTTGTTCAAAGGTTTTTGAATTCTTCTTGGCTTCCTGAGTGATTTCTCTCTCTCTCTCTTCTTTTTAATTTTCTGGCAGGTGTTTTCAACAAAAGGACTACTGCCTGTTAATCCGTACCTCAAAAAGCTGGCCTGGAGGGCCATAGGGGAGGGAGGAATATTATAAAATGATTGAGTGAACCCCCATAAAACAAAAACTGAACAGAATGTAACCACAGAATAAGGTGTTTGAGTTAGTCACATTAAAAAGAAAAAGTGATGTCCCCATATAAAAGTGTGACTCAGTACAGGAAACTTTTCTTAAGTATGTGTTGGGGGAAAGGGCTGGGGATGGTTAAAGGTGAAAACATTTCCAATATTGAGTTCCCAAGTCTGGAAGTCTGAGCCTAATCAGTCTACGCCTCTGAGGAAAACATAAGGCAAATTACCCAATGAGTGTATTGGCATTGCATCCTTCCACTAGCGCCAGAAGCCTTCTGAGTACACCTCTAATGTACCCCCTTAACATTCCTGATGGTGCTTACAGACTGGGGAGCACTCAGCCTCCAGCTAGGATGGGTGTAGCTAGGAAGTACAAATGCTTTGGGACAGTGGGGAGGCCAAACGGTGGGTGATTCAAGACCCTTCATCTCAACAATACAAAGGAACAGTGCCTCCCCACTTCTCTCTCTAAAGAACACATATGTGGAAAAGCTCTTAGAACTTCATGTAATTTTAAAAACAAATGCAGGGAGCTGTGTATATCTATCTGGAGAGGAGATATGATGGACATGGCTAGGGCAAGTGGGCTCTGTTGGGACTGTTAGTGTTTATTAAAGGTTGACCTTGTGTACTGCACCATGGGGGTATCAGAATCAATTCCTGTTCTCCGGAGGCTCACACCCAAGCAGAGGAGCTAAGACATACACACCTGAAAGATAGCCAGTAGGTGTTTTAATTATAATTTTTCTCCAAAAGGTATCTTGGGAGTTTCTTATAGGGATATGGTGACAACCATCTCACTTTTCCTCCTAAAAAATCCATATAGGAACTATGATTGTCAGTGAAACTAGGAATAGAGAAAACCTACAAACTCTAAAATATGTAATTGTGGCCCAAACAACCCTAAACCAGTAGAATCAGTATGGGAAGCCACAACTGGAAAAATGGCATGGTGGACACAGTGGGGCTGGGTCAGAAAATACACAGGGATTCTAGTGGTGGCAAATTCTCCAAGTCATCAGCAAATATTAACCTTTAGATGTCTGTGAAGGACTCACCATGAGAGGGAATGGCTATGAATAGGATAGAGAAGAAACATGAGCATGTGTGTTGGGGAGGCAGAGAAGGCATAGGAAGTTCATGGGAGTCTTTAAAGGGAAAGATTTAAGAAAACACTACTTGGGCCGGCCCGGTGGCTCAGGCGGTTAGAGCTCCGTGCTCCTAACTCCGAAGGCTGCCGGTTCGATTCCCACATGGGCCAGTGGGCTCTCAACCACAAGGTTGCCAGTTCAATTCCTCGAGTCCCGCAAGGGATGGTGGGCTCTGCCCCCTGCAACTAAGATTGAACACGGCACCTTGAGCTGAGCTGCCTCCCGGATGGCTCAGTTGTTGGTTGGAGCGCGGGCTCTCAACCACAAGGTTGCCAGTTCAATTCCTCGAGTCCCGCAAGGGACGGTGGGCAGCGCCCCCTGCAACTAAAATTGAACACGGCACCTTGAGCTGAGCTGCCGCTGAGCTCCCGGATGGCTCAGTTGGTTAGAGCCTGTCCTCTCAACCACAAGGTTGCCGGTTCGACTCCCGCAAGGGATGGTGGGCTGTGCCCCCTGCAACTAGCAACGGCAACTGGACCTGGAGCTGAGCTGCGCCCTCCACAACTAAGACTGAAAGAACAACAACTTGAAGCTGAACAGAACCCTCCACAACTAAGACTGAAAGGACAACAATTTGACCATTGTTCCCCAATAAAGTCCTGTTCCCCTTCCCCCAATAAAAAAATAAATAAATAAAATCTTTAAAAAAAAAAAAAAAAAAAAAAAAAGAAAACACTACTTGTAAAACAGAGGAGACCACCTTGGAAGGCAGATGACAGTTACCCTTAGCATCAATGACTGGTGGAGAATGGAAGGAAGGAGAAGAAGAAGGTAGTGACTGGTCATATAAGCCCTACTGAACTGTTAGGATAGAAAAATCAGAGGAATCCTGGCTACACGGGAACTATGTATTAAAGAAAGTTTTCCTCAATGTAACAATTGAAGAAAAAGCCCTCGCATTGAGAAACTGGGAACATTCTGCTTACCTGACTCATTTTCCACAGTATCCTTCTCCAAATAGGTGGTCCAGGAATATCAAACTCATTCAAATAAAACAGTAAAACAGATATCAATGCAAGTGTATTATAGGAAAACGCAGAAAGAGAACCAAAAGTCTGGATATGAAAAAGCTCACCAGAAAAGTGTTGCCACAAAGTAGAGGAAAATTATAATTCAACATTCCAAGATAAATTAAAAAACATAAGCAATTGCAGCTAGGAAAAAAAAAAGCACAACAACCACAAATCAGAATTATAGATACTTAGAGAAGAAATGTCCTGACAACAGAAGGTGAAGGCCAGATGATGGGGAAACAGGAACTGATAGAATTATAGAAAGAACTGGAAAGAGTCAGAAATGAAGACTAAATTATGAGAAGCACCAGGGAGAATGGATACCAGAAAAGTAAGACATAAAGGATTAAGAATAAAAGTGAAGAAAATGAAATAAAAGGATTAGAAAGTAAAAGCTATAAAATATAGATAAAAGAGATCCAATATACATAAAATTGGAGACCCTAAGGAATAAAAATGAAATAAAGGAAGAGAACAAATATTTAAAACTAAAATTCAAGAAAACTTTACTAAAATAAAGTTCCTTTCTATTAAAAAGGTGTAACATTTTCGTGGGAAAATTTATACAAAATGGTCAACTCCTTCCATGATGGGGCAGTGCTTTGTTTTCTACTGGAATAGATACTCTGGAACACAGCACTGTCCCATCATGGAAGGCCTGGAGCTGCTACTTCCTTTACGCACAAATACTGGCTTACAATGTGAAATTATTAGACATGCAAAAAAGTGACTGACAAGGGGGAAAAAAAACAATAGAAGCAGATGCAATGATGACCCAAATATTGGGGTTAGCAAACACAAACTTTATAATAACTACTATTAAACTATTACTGTGTTAAAAACTTAGAAGAAATGCAAAATGTTCAAAAAATTGAGACAACTATACTGAAATGCCATTTCCTGCAATACATTCTGTTGGCTAAGCTGTGGGGAAACGGGCTGTCATGCAGCAAATGGAAGTGCAAAATGGTATAACCTGTATTGAGGGGAATCTAGTAATACCTACAAAACTGAAGAAGCATTAATGCTTTAACCCAATATTTTCAATTTAAGAATATGCCTGCACATAGATTTTAAAATGATGTGGGTGCAAGGTATTAACTGCTGCAGCATTAGTAATAAATGATTAGCAGCACCTCAAATGTCCATCAACAGGTGACATGTTAAATTGTTACATGCATACCAGCTTTAAAAAAAAAAGAAAGATGTCTAGGTACTGATTTAGAACAATTTCTAGGGCATATTACATGTTAAAAAGCAAGGTATCTAGTGTACTTCCTTTTGTGTGGGAAACGGAGAGAAGATAGGGGAAATATATGAATATTAGTATTTGCAAATAAACATTTGAAGGCCATACAGTAAACTAATAAATCTTCAGAGGGGGAAATTAGGGAATGGGACGGGTGGAGCAGATAGAGATAGGAGCAATAATTCTGTGAAACTTGTTGTATGATTTTGACTCTTGAATCATATAAATGTACCTATTCAAAAATTCATATTAAATCTCAAAGGGTAAGTTGGGTAACATTAGTCAAATATTCAAAACTGTGCAAACCAGCACTTTCAACATCTCTACCTTCATTTCTGTAGTTGATGCTAAAACAACTTTTACATCAGCCATTTTACTTTGTCCTGCTAAAGATAGGCCTGATATAATTCTACGCATACAGTTAATGAAGAACCCAAGAGGCGAGTATTTACTCCAATGCCAGGCCTGACACCCCAGGGCCTCCAATGTTCAGTACAAGGTTTTTAAAATTTTAAATTTTTAACTAAACTCTGCTGCCTCTTCTGTTTCTTCTCCATGGTAATGACAACTCCCCTTCTCCACCATTTCTGTATTTCACTCAATACCCTCATCGCTTTTCTCAGATAATTTTCTTCCTTCTCCTTCTGCCCCTCTGTCACTTTCTCGTTCCCTTCTTCCCTTTCCCCCTTCTTATTTCCCAGGCCCTCACAATGCTCTCAATTCACATAGTACCATGTTCTTCACTAGAAAAACAAACACCTTCATTTGCTCACCTTCCTGAAATCTGTCTCCTTTTGGACGACACCATTTCCTTTGGTTATAGTCCTATCTCTCAGGAGAAGAGCATGAGGTCAGAATGTGGCTGGTTTCTTTTGCAGTTTTCAGATGACTGTTTATAATTTTTCTTCAAAATTTTCCTCTTTAAACCATGCGAAAGAAGAGCCAGTGATGTAGAAAAGCTCTTCCAAATATAAAAGATATTATAAAACTGCAGTAATTAAAACAATGTGTCAGGTCCTGACACAGGATATAGATACACTACAGAATAGAATAAGAGTCCAAACATAGAGCCAATTTGACATAGGAATATAATACTTGATAAAACTGACCTTTTAAATCAATAAGGAAAAATAGATCCTTCAATAGTATTGAGGAAAGCTTGCTAGAATTTTGGGGAAAAAAAAGGGAGAGGCTAGATTTGTATTTTTTTTTCTTTGACCAGATGCATTTCAGACAAAACTAAGATTTCAACTTAACAATAAAACCATAAATATATTGGAAGGGCACGTGGGGGATTTAAAAAATCATCTTGGAGTATGGAAGGCACAAAACAGAAGATTAAAAAAAGAAAGATCAACTTGAATTCATAAAACAATGTTGCAATGCATGAACTTCTATTAAGAAAGACAAAATACATTTTAGGAAAATAATAGGAATAGGAAAATAATTGCAAAACATTTGAGAAAGGGCTAACTTCCTTAATGTGAAAAAAACAAAAAACAAAACTCATATATCAATGAGAGATAACAGAAACAGAGGAAAGGAAAAAAATAGCCAGTTTACAGAAAAAGAAATACAAGTAATTAACGAAGGTAGGAATAATGATTGACTTCACTCATAATTAATAAATGCAAATAAAAATTGGAATACATTTATTTCCCTTATCATATTGGCAAAAAATGAAAAAGTTTGATAACGTCCAGTATTAATGAAATTGTGGGGAAACGAATGTTATCCCCCGCGTTTGTGTGAGTAGAAACTGGTGCAGCCTCTTTGCAGGATAATTTGGCAACAAAAGCTGATAAAATTCAAAATGCACATAACTTTTAGACCCAGCAATGTACAGGAATTCATCCTCGATTTATTTGCAAAGTGCACAAGGAATTATGTATAACAATGTTCATTCCAGATTTCTGGTAAATCCTAAGTCTGGAAACAACCTAAATGTCCACCAATAAGCTTCTTAAGTCAGGGGAAATACATGCAAAGAAATACTGTGCAGCCGGTAAAAAGAATGAAGTAGATATCAATATGTGAAGGTTTGGAAAGATATATTGTTTAGTGAATAAAAGCAAAGTGCAGAACAGAATATAGCATGATTATGTTTATGAGAAACAGAAAGCATATACATTTTACACCTAGCTTGCCTGTATCATTTCTGGAAAAATTTCTGAAACTTGCTTCACAGCCTCATCCTCATCCCCGATTCCTCAGCTTCTTGTTTTTCTTGGTGGTTTCCATCCCTCCTCTCTGCTTAGCTGGACTCCATCCATGGTCACTCAGTACAACCTTCTCCCACCAGAGCCCTCCTTCCATCTGGCTTGGCATTCTTTATAAATCATTGTGACAAAACCCCAATATTGGATTAATCCGGCTGTTTATTTTCTGCAGATCTGCCCCCAGATTGTACAAACAATTGTGTGGATTGATTCTGTCACTTGTTGTTTTGTTTTCTTTTCAATCTCACATTGGGTGTTCAGTGTTGCTTGACAATCTTTCCATTCACCCAATTGTTTTCTTACTTCATTCCTCACAACAGATATTCCAATTTTTTGCTCCATCATTTAAGCTCCAAACCTATCACTGTTCCTTGCACTCTCAGCAGATAACATCACTGAGAAGAGGCCAAGAATGAATTCCTGAAACATCTCTCTAGAATAATTTTAAAATAATCTGCTTTAGAAGTCAGCAAACTAAACCCCTTATGTCAAATCCAGCCCTGGCTATGAGCTAAAAATGGTTCTTTTAGGATTGTGAAAAATGAAGAATATTCAACAGACTATGTGTCCTGTAAAGCATAGGATAGTTACTACCTGACCCTTTATGGAAAAAGTTTGCTGAGCTCTGACCTAGATCATCACCCATTTTCCTTTTCTTCCCAATTCAGAGTAACCCCTTTCTCCTCTCCAAGGCTGACCTAGAAACCTGTGATCTGATCCAATCTCCTTCTGCCTCTTCCAGAATGCCCTCTTTCCTGTGTCTTCTCCACAGCGAGCTGAAGAATGCTTTTTTTTATATCGCTAAGTATGTAGTGCAGTTTTCCCAAATTGTCTGAGCCAATCAGGCAGATTCTCTTGGTCTTAGATGGTTTAAGTTCCAGTCTCATCCCTCTTGGATGTGAGTGCATGTTTGTGAATGGAGGCTATCCAACACTATTTCCAAGACGCATTGTTAATGTCATTTGTAATACAAAAGAATCTGAGCTCCTGTGAGCCCAGCTGGACCTGGCCCTGTGGCATGGTGTAAGATTAAGGACCCAATGTTCTCTCTTTCCAGATGACCAACCAATTGCCTCCTGCCGTGCTGGGTGGACTGCGGGGCCTCTGGTCCTGCTCCCCACATAAGCACGCAGGATATGGCTAGGCCAAAAAGGAACACCCAGGGAGCCATAGATAGGGGAGTCATATCACTATATTCTCTCTGGTGGTGGGGGAGACACACGGCAGTAGTAGCCACACATTTCCTGCCAACCAACCAACCAATCATCACAGCATGGCAGTTACATCAGTAGCCAACTGGCTAACCGGTTACAGCTGATGGCCAACCAATCACAGTTGATGATCATTCACTACTCCAGCCAGCACCTCCCCAGGCGAGGCAGAGATCCTGGAAACTGCTCTCTGGGACTCTGTCCCCACACCTCCTTTTAAAAAGTTCATTCTTATCTTACTGGTGTGAAATGTGGCCTTTGTCATTTACTAAATTACTCCATCTTCTCTTTCATCCTCCAGATCCAATCAGTCCTCAAAACTTGCCAATTTTACTTCCCAAATAGGTTTCATATCTACACCCTCCTTGCAATTGCCAGTTTCACCAACTACCCCAGTTCAGTCTCTGGCTGTTATTCTCCTGAATTGCATTATTTAGCCACATTTTACTCCGACAGTCAGTCTTCTTATCTTCCCACTTTCTTCCCTCCCTTCTTGTTCAGTTTTTCCGGCAGGGTTCTCAGCAGCATCTTTCTAAAATCTGTTCTCTTCCGCATTTAAACCGTTCCCTTGCCTTTAGGTTACCTTCCGAAATACCTAATTTAACTGTCTGCTCCTGTGGCTCTGATGGTGCGGGAATGCCGTTAATGCCTCCCCACTACCTGGGCTCCTCGTGCTCCCTCGGCTGGGGACATTTACCTCATTTTTTGCTACACCCTTCAAATCTGAGCTCAGGTGCAGGCTCCTCCTGGAAGCCTTCTTTGACTCCTCCCCACGCCACCTCCCTCCTACCGGGGTCGAGGCCCCTCTTTTGTGAACCTATAATATTCAATGCTCCCCTCCGTCATCTTCGGCCCCTACGCCTCGTACAAAGAGCACCGAGGCGCGCGGAATGAACACGTGTTGACCCACTGGTCTCTAAAGGCCCTTGAGAGAGGCGCCGTGCCCGATATATGTCTGGAGAGTCCTTCCACAGAGGGAAAACAGGTGCAAAGGCATGGGCGTACAAAGGAGCTTGCCAACCGAGAGCCTCAAGGGTGCAGGTAGCCCTGGAAAAAGCTTCTCGCGGTCCCGCGCACGCTCGGGAACAGTCCCCGGGGACGAGCGACCACCGAGACGCCCCGACCTCCGAAAGTCCTAGAGAGGAAACGGAAGGTGCCCTTTCCTTACGCACCTGTCTGACAGCGTCCGCGGCCCATTTCCGGTCCACCGAGGGCAGTGGCGACCCCGGCGCGGGTGCGGGGCAGCGGGTGAGAGCCGGGTTGGGGCCGCGCGGCGCGGCGGGGTGTCGGTGGTCGGGGTGCCGGGGCTGGGCTGTGGTGCAGCTCCGGGCGTCGGCTGCGGCAGGACTTACGCTGCGGACGGCGCGCCTCCTTGGAGCCGTCTCCGGCGGCACCGAGGCCTGGACGCCCGGGACCCGGGGAATAGGGGGCGGGGCGTCCGCGAGAGGCTCAGGTAGGAGCGAGCGAGGCTGATCCCGCCTGGCCAGGGTTAGCCTAACGTAGAGGTGTCCACGCACCCGAGACCTTGAACCAAAGTGGAACTCTTTGAAAAGTCAAAGTAGTTATTTTAGAGCCAGCGTAGGACATTCATTTAACTAATAGCAATGGAGACTTCTCTTTATCAGATTCAGGGATAAAAGATGAGTGAGGAGCTTTCTTGTGTTCAGGGATTCTGGTAGACAGAGACACATTGGTAAACATTTGCACTATAGTGGGATACATGTAATAGCTAGAAGGTCATGACACAGCCATCTCAATTGATGCACGAGAGAAACGAATAGACTGAAAATGTAAAATAGGTTTAAGAAGGGTAGATAAAATACACAAACACCTAATAGAATATTAAGAGAAGCTTCGGAGGTGCCTTCTGCCAGTTGCTCATTCTCTGCTCCATTTAGAGTGCTCTCCCTGCCCCCCAAAGCTGAGCTCCTTACCCACTTTTTTGGACTTCCAGGTGTGTCTCCACAGCCTAGGTCACCTCCCTGTCCCCCCCCCCCCACCCCCCACTCTCGGGGAATTAAATAGTGTTCATTCTCCATTCTAGTACAAGCCTCTTTTTTTCTCATGAGCACTTGAACCTACATTTCCTTTTCCCTTTTTGGCTTCCCATATTTCTCATCTAAACCATATATATATATATGTTGGTAGGCTGACCTTGGCCCCCCATCTCACCTCTTACATCTTCAGCTTCTTCATCTGAAAAGTAGGGGAAGTAGTGCTCACCAAACAGAATTGTTGTAAGTATTAAATGAGACTATGTGTGTTCACATGCTTTCTAAACGGTAAAGCCTACACGAGTTAGAAATCTTTTGATCAGTTATAATAATGGTATATATGTTGCTCTGTTTGTTTTAGGTTGCACATACATCCAAACCACTAGCAAATCTGTTGGGTTTACCTCCAAAATGTCTTGGCTTTGTCTGCTGCTTTGCCGCCATCCTGATCTAAGCCTTAATCATCTCCTGGTTGGACCACCATCACTGCTCCTTCTCTTCTTTTCCCCTCTAATCTGTTCTTGACATACTGCATGCAAAGTGACCTTTGTAAAACATGTAGCTCCCCACGAAAATAAGAAGTAAGTGCAAAACCCATAAATCTTACTGTGGTCCAGGCCCTGAATAATTTGGTTTCTGCCCGTCTGTACCACCACTTCTCATGTAGCTCTGTCCATTCGCTCTGCTGAAGTCGCACTGCACTTTGGCTTGGTATCCGACATGCAGAGTAATTTCTAGCCTCAAAGCTTTTGTCTGGAATGCTCTTTGAATGACTGGCGCATTCTTATCCTTTGGTCTCAGCCTAAGTATCATCTCTTCAGAAAAGCTTTCTCGAAGTTGTTTGTCCCCCATCAACAGAGCACCTTACTTGTTTCCTTTCTAGAACTTATCCCCATTTATAATTTTAATTTATTTGCTTACATTTTTTTTTTCTGTCTGCTGTACTAGTATATGAGTTTCAAAGGGAAATACCTTGTCTATCTTGTTCTCTATTGTATTTCTAGTTTCTGTGGGCCTGGCATATGTATGTGTTCACTGTATATTTCCTTTAGTGTTGGAAGAGTGTGCCCTGGTGACCAAATTATCACCTATCTTGCAGTCTCCCATTGTAGTGTTATTTCCCTAATGTTTTCTCCCTAAAGGTATTTGTGGGTCTAAGCTAAAACCTATACATTTTGTATTTACTCTCTGCCCATATTAGGTGGTTAGCAAATACTGAATTGATTGACATAGTTTTCAGGATTGACATAGTTCAGTTTTTTGAAAATGTCTCATAGAAGATAATTACCATGTTCTCCAGCAGAATATTCCTTGATGTAGAAACAACTGGGATCGACTGATCTTTCAGTCTCACTTATGCTCATTGTCTGGTCTTCCCAACAGACCATCAGTCTTCTGGGTGGGAGTGTGAAGATGCTTAAAGAGCGTCCAGGGATGGCGGAAGATCCTCAGCAGCAGATGGGTGTTCCTGTGGTAAAACTGGAGAAAGAGTTGCCATGGGGCAGGGGAAGGGAGGACGCTAGTCCTGAGACTTTTCGGCTGAGGTTTCGGCAGTTCCGCTACCAGGAGGCAGCTGGTCCCCAGGAAGCCCTCAGGGAACTCCAGGAGCTCTGTCGCCAGTGGCTGAGGCCCGAGCTGCACACCAAGGAGCAGATCCTGGAGCTGCTGGTGCTGGAGCAGTTCCTCACCATCCTGCCCCGGGAGTTCTATGCCTGGATTCGGGAGCACGGCCTGGAGAGTGGCAAGGCCCTGGTGGCCATGGTGGAGGACTTCACAGAGAGAGCACTGGAGGCCAAGGCGGTGGGTGAGAAGGGGTCTCAGGTCTTACTTGTTGGTGTGGGAAGGGGAGACTTAAAGAATTGAAAGGTTTGAGGAAGCAGTGGGAGTGGATGAGGTGCAGAACCTCCCTCCTCAGCTCCTAGACTCTCTGCGGTACTTCTTTGCGGGGCAGTGGAGTTTTCAGCAAGAAAAGCCATTCCCGAGGCTTCTGTTTTGGTCATCAGGGCAGAGGCCTGGCCGTAGTTCCCTTGTGGGCCTCAGGCCCAAATAAGGCAGTTGTGATGGATTTCAAGGTCCCTCCTAGACCCATTACTCCTTGGGCAGAGCTGCGTGTGGGAATGCAGGAAAGTCCACTTGGAGAATATTCTCATTGCACCTCACATGCTTCCTTGAGACTCTGGCCATATCTCTGTCACTTTCTGACACAGTCACCTGCATGTTGGCTGGAAACGAAGAGAACAACTTTTTCTCACTCGCTAATTCGCTGAACAATCGAGGCTTTGTGTTTTTACTTTCAGCATCTGTAACTAGGGAATTTTTTTTTCCTCGTCGTGAGCGTGTTGGGCTAAAATTCTCAATAGGACAATATTTAGGCTCTCTGTGATATTATTCGTGGTGGAATTTGATCTGTATTGAGGCAGACAGAAGGGACCCTGTAAAACGTCATGGACTCATAAGAGTTGCTCAGAGCCTGAAAAAGGGAGTTCAGCTTCCCTTTCACCTTCTCACTGATGTCCTGGCGGGGAGCTGAGCCGGCTAATCCTTCCTACCCCCTGTGGCTGGAATGGTCCTTTTCTTGTCTGTCCTTTTAGGTTTAAATTCAACTCACTTCATAACAGTCTTTCCAGGCCTCATTCTAATAGGTGTTGGTGACTGTTTTTAGGTGCCATGCCACATGCAGGCAGAGCAGGAGGAGACGGCACTTTGCAGAGGCCCTTGGGAACCAGGTATGCACCTGGGGCCAGTGGAGGTCAAGCCTGAGTGGGGGATGCCCCATGGGGAAGGAGTCCAAGGCCTAGACCAAGGCACCGAGGAGCAGCTCAATCAGGACCCGGGAGCTGGGACGCAGGCCTTCCAGGAGCAGGGTAAGACGCGAACAGTAAGGAATTAAGGGCACAGGACATGGCGCTTTGTATGCTCCCCTCATCTTTTCCTTTACAAACCGAACAACCGATACATTGTTACCTGCGAGGTGTAATTCTGAGCTTTCTTGGCTACTTCTTTGACTTTAGTAGGAAACAGATGAAGTGAAATTGTTTTCTACACCTCAACTCTCTGATTTCTGAGGGGATAGCTGGGACTGTGCTCGCTTGTCATTCTCCTTTCTCTCACATCCCTTCTGGAAACCACCAGGAAATACGCAGCTGACACACTTTTTAACTAGGCAGACAGACCATATCCCTAAAAGGAATGTATGACTTTATTGTGTTACTGAATCTCAGAGGGGGTTATTCCCAGGGTAGGGAGCATGATTAGCCCTGAACGGACAGGGCATATTGGGTTGGGACCATCTCCCAGCTGAGAACAGGGTAAGCTACACCCAAACCCCTCTCTGTCTGGAGTCTCCTGTGGTTCCTGGGGTTCTGTGTGTCAGGCAGTGAATAGCTTTGAATGGGCTAAGTGCAAGGCAGCGCTAATCCTGCTCACGCTTTTTTCCCCATGCTCAGCTCTGCCAGTTCTTCAGGCTGGTCCTGGCCTCCCCCCAGTGAACACCAGAGACCAAGAGATGGCAGCAGGATTCCTTACTGCTGGATCCCAGGTGAGCTGTGCCTCTGTCCTTCCAGTGATCATGGTGTTGCTTTGAGTGAGGTTTACTTGCCCCAAGGTTTCTCTTCACAGCAGAGCTCCATCCACAGAGTTGAATTAGTCTACCTTTCTTGTTCCAGTGGACATGACAGCCTTGTTCTCTCCACTTTACCCTCCTCACTTGTTAATTTGAATCGAGCTTATACCTTAGGCTCCAGGCTAAGGCTCTACTCACTCGTTGGTACTACTTTTTGATTTTTTTTTATTAATCCAGTATTTCTCTCTTAATTGTGAGAAGGAAGAGGAATTGTTGACAGAAACCCCATAGGTGTGATGTAGGGTGAGGTGGTTGGCTAGGAGAGCAGTCACCCTTTCTAGATAGTCTTTATGGGTCCTTCTGCTGCTGCTCTTCCTCTGCACCTCCCGTCCCCCCACATCTGCAGAAGGAAATGACTTATGGTTGGGGCTCCCAGGACTCTACTGAGCAGAGTGGCTGCCTGGCCCCTACTCTGGCCACACCCGGAGTTTTGGCCTTCTTTGCACTTCTTAGCCTGCCATGAGTGGGGGAACTAGAGCACAGATGGGGTACTCCTGCCCCAGTGTAAGTCTCTTCCGTGAGATGCTGAGCGTTACCAGGGAGGTGGACGGTTTCCAGTGTGGCACCTTTCTGAAGGGCACAATGGGTCTTAAAGTGTGAGTCTTAAACTGAAGAGTTTCTTGTAGAAAAAAGTGTCATTTAGCAGAAAAAAGGAAGTGAGTCAAGTCTGATCTAGCTAAAGCAGTATTGGGCAAGGTTTCATGCCTGCGTCATTTCTTATTCCTGTTTTCTTAGGATGGGGTTTGGAGGAAATGCAAAATGGAAGCATGTTTTAATTTGGTCAGATCTTCATAATAGTTCTTCATGGTTTTGTGAATAAAACATTTATTTTAACATGGCAATGTTAAAACAGGGCTTACACAAATGTTTACTTATCTCTGAGGGAAAATCAGTTCAAAATGAGGGGATAAATAGCAGCTTCCAGTTTTGATCAAGCTTGAGGATTTGGTGGAGGTGATTTATAATAAAAGTAGAAATGAGATGCTGTGGTTGTTAGATACAAGCTAAGCGTGCAGCAGAGACTCAGAAATAAAGTGGCTCAAACAAGTCCATTACTCTTTGTGGTTACACCGTCAAAAGGTAGGTGTTTCTGCTCCCAAGGCCATCTAGGGACCCTGGTTCCTTCCATCTCACTCTGTTCTGCCCTAGAGTGTCGTCCCCTGTGGTCTCTCTCCTTTTGAACTGCTCCTACTTCAGGATTCTTTCTTGATCCATAGACCTCTCCTGTTGTTTCAGGGCTTGGGACCATTTAAAGATATTGCTCTGGCCTTCCCAGAGGAGTGGAGGCACGTGACCCCAGCTCAGATAGACTGCTTTGGGGAGTACGTGGAACCACAGGACTGTGGGGCCTCACCTCCAGGTAAGATTGTTTCCATCCCACAGGTAAGAGACTGAGGTGTGTGGAAGCTACAGTCAGGGTTCTTGCCCTTGCTCCAGATTTCAGAATCTGGTGCTATACTGACAAAGCAAGGGGGCTTCATGGCAGACGAGGAAATGGGACCAAGGCAAGAGCATGGATCAAGGAGGTGAGAACTAGCTAGGTGCATTCCTGTGTCAGGAGAGGAGTGGACAAGGGGCAAGAAGATGTGAGGTAATTATTCTGGCTGTGATGAGACAGGTCCGTCATTAGGACTTCCCGAGCACCTAGTCTGTGTCCGTGATTGAAGGGTACCATGCTTGAGAGCAGGAGAAAAGCAGCAAAGGATTGATTCTCTGATTGCGTTCATTCAGCAGGTGTTTACTGAGTGTCCTCTGTATGCAGGCGCCACATGTAGCTTTGTGTTGAGGCAGGACTAACGTAGTGAAGCCTTTGTAGCCTGCAGTGAGTGTAGAGGGCATGAGGACACACAGTAGGATTTTAGAGACAGGAGGGGTTGGTGTGGGCCTGTGTCACAGAACAAGCACACCCTCCATTGGACCTGTCTCACATGAGGTGGGAGCTGGGAGGACTTGGCCGTCACACACATGAAAGGAGCTCAGAGGAGGAGGACCAGCAGGAGAAAAGAGGAGGGAAGTGCAGGGCGAAGGCCCTGCTGGGAAAGCCAGCACAGGGCACTGCAGGGGTTTGGGGCTGCCAGAGTGAAGAGCAGTGTGGAAAGTCTCTGTGGGCTGAATGGGGAGGTGAGCGAGGAGAGGAAATACACGTGGTTGGGAATGGCCTTCTCCTTCATTCCCTCAAATTCTTTTCTTTTTTATTAACTTCTTTGTAAGTTATGTACTGACCGCTCATATGCCCTGACCCCAGGTGGCCTTTTTTCGTCTTGAAATATTTTGAGGGATGAGTGAGAGTGTCATTGTACTTCCTCCAGGACATGAGAGAACCCATCCTGACTCCACCACTTCCTAACTGTGACCTTGGGCATCTTACTTGACCTTTTCAGCTCTGAGTTTCCTTAGTTGTAAAATGGGGATATTCATAGAACACTGTCTCATGGAGTGGTGAGGATTTAATGAGATAATAAATCTAAGCATTTGGCAAGCATGGTAGTGCTAGATATTTTTATTGGTTGTGTAAGTATTATTAAGTGATTCCTTTATGAGTCAGTCAGCATTCATTCAGTTATACACTCCAGAATTTTTATTTGGCATTTACTATGTGGCCAGCACCCTGCTAGTCACTATGAAGAGTTAAAAATAAAGGCACTTGCCTCTACAGTTCTATAAGTCTGATGAAGAGCCCACGTGCCTGTAATTATGGAGTGGGCGAGCGGAGGGGGCTCAGGAGACCTGGGTCCGGTACAAGGTTATCACACCATGAGAAAGAGAGGTAAGACTGCTCTGATGGCAGAGGATGTGGAAACCCTCAGAGATAACTGCACAGCACGAGCTCGTGCAGTGTGCCCCAGACGCAAGTGCCATCATTGCAGTGTCTTAATGCCCCTCAGCGGTGTACCTCTGCCAGTGGTGACACTCTGTGGGGGAAGGATTCTGCTCTCCCGTTCCCAGAGGATTTTTGCACCCTCCTGGCCATTTCTGACTGTTCTAGAGACTCTGCTGTATGTTTGTCCTCTTACTCACTCATTGTTTCAGAACCGAAGCACTTCCCTAAGCATTTCTGCTGAGGTTGGGTGAGGTGAAGTTCTGTTTCCCAGGCCTACCATCTGCTGGCCATCGCAGCCTTTAGCCTTCCTCAACATATTTCAAGATGAAAAAAGGCCACGTGGGGTCAGGACATATGAGTGGTCAGTACATACAAAGAAGTTATTAAAGGAAAAGAAGAGAATTTGAGGGAACGAAGGAGAGGGCCATTCCCAACCATGTGTCTTTTCTTCTCCCCACTTTCCTCTCCAGCCCACAGAGACTTTCCGCACTGCTCTTCACTCTGGCAGCCCCCAAGCCCCCGCAGTGCCCTGTGCTGGCTCTTGCATTGACAGCTGTGTGAGAAAATAAAATTCTGTAATATGTAGCACATATTTGCATTTCTTCAAGGTCCATTTAAGGTTTATGCATTGCATATCATTTTAATTTTACTATTCATAATACCTCAAAACTGGAAACTACCCAAGTGAACATCAGTCAGATTAATAAATAGGATGGAATATATTCTTACAGTGTAATACTATACACCAGTGAAAAAGAATGTAGTGTAGCTACAGCTACATACCATGATATGGTGAATGTCACAAGCGTAATACTATTAAAGCCACAAACAATGTGTGAATCAATTACATGAAATTCAAGAACCGACAAAAGTACTTTATGGTGATGAAATTCTGGATAGCATGTTACCCTGAGGGCAGGATATAGTCACTGGTGGGGATGGGAGAGGATTTCTGGGCACTGGTAGTGTCTCTTGAACTGGATGCTGATGACATGGTTGGTTGTGTTCATTATGAAAAGTCTTTGAGCGCCACATTTGGTTTTGTACTCTTTTACCTTCATGAAGTTTATAAAAGAGTGTATCAGAGATGATAGCTGTGTGCTTTATATTTTGATCAGATCAGGAAACACGTAATGTCTGTTTTCTTTTTCTCTTAATGATCTTGCCTGAAAGGACTCCTTTCCTCTTTACGCACCACTTACCATTTCTCTCTTGGCTTCTTTGCTTCCTAGTACAGTTTTTACCTTTTTTTTTATCTCCCTCTTTCTTTTGTTTTTCCATAAACCACTGTTCTGTTAACTTAGAGAGTGTAAGCGGGATTAGAGGAAGGGCTTCTAGAAGGGGTAAGGCATTTCAGTAACATCCACAGGCATTTCGATCTTAATAGAGATGGTAACGTAGAGGTGGCCTGTACAAAAACGTCACGGACAGACTGGGTTCATTTGTCCATCCAGCAGTCATTAAGCATTTTTCCTGAGTCAGCCCCTGTGCCAGGCCCCAGGAGAAGCAGATCAGTAAATAAAACAAGGCTGGGCGGAGGGAGCCACATGAGCAGGGACAGCAAGCTGAACAGGTAAATGGAGGCTGTGGAGAACTGCAGGTAGTAGTTGATTCCTGGAACAGGCTTATAATCACTGAGGAAGGCAAACATTTGGATGGATGTAAAGTAGCATTTACAACAAGGTCACATATAAGTAAGTGCAAAATAAACAGCACTGATTGAATACATATGTGCTGAAGAGATCGAAAATACAAGCATAATCAGGGTGTGTTTCTTAGAGGAAATCAGTGAGTTAGATTTTGAAGGAAATACAGGAGTCTGAATTGGAAAGTTAATTGGGAAGACATTAAAATTTGGCAGACTGTTCTATAAGAAGGCATGGAGTTTGTCTTAGCTTGGGACTGAGTGATTTAAGCAAGAGACTTTTATTTCTCATAGTTCTGGAGGCAGGGAAGTCCAAGATCAAGGTGCTAGCAGATCCATTGTCTGCTGAGGGCCTTTTTCTTGGCTTGACATATCCTCACATGGCAGAGGCGGGATGGGGAGAGATCTGTGTCTTCCTTATAAGGACACGGATCCCAGCATGGGCGCAGCGGTCGTCTTCGTGGCCTTACTTATTTGCCAAAGGCTCTACTTCCTAATAGCATTTCTTTGGGGTTTAGGGCTTTAACCTATGAATTTGAGGGGAAGGGGGGGTCACAAGCATTCAGTCCGTGACAGAGATGGAAAGAAGTAAAGGAAAATCTGACTTTAGGGTCAGTGGAAGTAAAATATAGAGGTTTCTGGTCAATGGAAAGAAGGAATTGTTAATGGGACATGCTTAGAAGCCATGTTCTAACGTAAATTTACTGTCATAGCTGCTACAGAATCAATCTGTATCTCCTTTGTCCTGTAGACATTGGGAGCAAGGAAAAGGAGGCCAAAACCCAGCCAACAGACCTCAAGGGGGCGCTTGCTCAGGGGACGTCAGAGAGGTTTGGGGAAGCTGCTCTCCAGAGCCCTGAGCTTGGAAGAAGCTGTGAGCAGGAGTCCGGCAGCTCTGTGGGAAACATGCCAGGGCCGCTTCCTCCCCAGCATGGCGTCCTTCCCCTGCCCGATGACCTCAAGACGCACAGCTCCTTCTGGAAACCTTTTCAGTGCCCTGAGTGTGGAAAAGGCTTCAGTCGGAGCTCAAATCTCGTTAGACACCAGCGAACCCATGAAGAAGAGAAATCCTATGGCTGCGTTGAGTGTGGGAAAGGGTTCACTCTGAGAGAGTACCTCATGAAGCACCAGAGAACCCACCTAGGAAAGAGACCCTATGTGTGCAGCGAGTGCTGGAAAACCTTCAGTCAGAGGCACCACCTTGAGGTCCACCAGCGGAGCCACACGGGGGAGAAGCCCTACAAGTGTGGGGACTGCTGGAAAAGCTTCAGCCGGAGACAGCATCTTCAGGTGCATCGGAGGACACACACTGGGGAAAAGCCCTACACCTGCGAGTGCGGCAAGAGCTTCAGCAGGAACGCTAACCTGGCAGTGCACCGGCGAGCCCACACTGGCGAGAAGCCCTACGGGTGCCAGGTGTGTGGCAAACGGTTCAGCAAAGGGGAGCGGCTGGTCAGACACCAGCGGATCCACACCGGGGAGAAGCCCTACCACTGCCCTGCCTGTGGGAGGAGCTTCAACCAGAGGTCCATCCTCAACCGGCACCAGAAAACTCAGCATCGCCAGGAGATCGCAGTGCAGTAAGCGTGCCCCGGGCACATGCATCCTTTTTGCTAATGGAAGATGCTGGAGACAGTGGGACCTTCCAGCACCATCAAGTGGAGGGAGACCTCACTGGAGGATGTCATTCATGTTTACTCACTGAAGCGCTTTGGAGGGAGCCTTGAGGGGTGATGGGGTGCAGAAAGGCACTTTGACCCATTTGCTTCCACTTGTTCAAAAGGAAAAGGGCAAGGCCTGGTTTATTTTGAGTTTCCAGAGAGCATAGCTTCTCACATCTCTTAGACAAGTGGTGCTAACAATTTTTCTTACCGTCTTTTGGGGAAATGATATCCTGAGTTTTGGTTCAGGTTGAGGTTTTTCTCCTGTAGTGGGATGTTCATATCCGCCTCCTGAGCAAGTCTGATAGTCAAGGCAAAATTTTGTCAATGTTGGCAGCTGAACCTAATTTTTCTGAGGTCTGTGTCCTGCCTGCAAGGATACAGACTGTCTCCCTTCCTCTCCCACTCTCTTTTCCATTTAACAAATATTTATTGAACACCTGCTATAGGCCTGGCGCTGGGGAGACAGTGGTATTCTTCCTCCCCGAGCTGGTGACTTAGCACTGGAAGCACACGTGGAGCCTTCATTATCGTGTTCGGTTACGTTTGTGGTGAGTGCTGTGAGAGGATGTTCTTGTGCCCACCCAGCCTGCCTGCCTGCTCGCGTGCTGGATCTTTCCCTTCCTAGTTGGGGTCACCCAGGGAGCCTCATTTACTTGTAGCCCCCTTTGTAACCTTCTACACTCATCTGTAAAGCTTCCCCATTCCATTCCTTATACTGTAACAACTGTCCATACATCTATTAGGAAATTAATATTTTGTTATTGATCAACTGAATAAACATGAGACTATTTTTAAAAACATTCAGTTCTGTATAAAGATCTAATTAAATGAATCTGAAGGGTGAACTAGTATTAATATTGTCTATTTGATGGCACTTTAGAGTATATAAAATGCTTTTCTCTGTATTTTCACTTGATTCATTCCACACATGTTTCTTGAGGCCCAACAATATGCCAGGAACTCTTCTCGGTGCTCGAGATGTCAGTGAATAAAACATAAAATGGGGAGAACCCCTGACCTTGTGCAGCTCACATTTTAGTGAATGTATTTGATCGTCAGAACCACCCAAGGTGGGACCTGTGGATGCTCCCATGAACCCTCTGGACCTGGGACCTGAGTCTGACCTTGGTCCTGTCAGCTTCTTGCCCTGAGATGCCTTTGCCACTTACCTTTTGTTACTGAATAATCTCCGTCCTCAGTGCATCCAGATCTTTGTCATCTGAGAGGTGCTGGGGTCCTGAATGCCAACTGGAGATGACGAGGTGGTAGCAGTCTGTTGTGCATGAGTGCCAAATAAAGTGTTTGCAGGCATTTGAAAAAGCGCATTTCCTTAAAATGAGAAGATGCAGTGTTTGTAACTGTTTAAGCTTTCTTATATTATTTTGACGTCACTAAAGGGTTTCCTTTCTGTTTGAAATCTGGAGCCTGCATAGCTCGCTCGCATGGACTGCACTGCAGGGTTGTAATGCTGCGCCTCTGAACGCCGGCTGCTGAGTGAGTCTTTTGACAGTGTACTGTAAATCGGTTTATTTTTTGACAGCGTACTATAATTGCAAGATGTGATTTGTCTCATGATGCTTCTTAATACATATTCCTTTACTGGTTCCCCCCCACCCCCATTTTCTATTGTAAATAAGATAAATGGTAATGACTTTAACACAAATAGTTGCATTACTCAGTCCATGTTGGAACACATTATTCTATCACCTGTTATTGGTACGTAGCCATGGTGTTTAATTTGGATTTAGCACATGACCTCCTGGCCTCGCAGGTGTCCCCGCGAGGCTGCACTAACCGGAACGTATCTGAGACGGCCACTCTCTGAGGTGCTGGGCTGCTGCTACTTCTCAGCAACATTGAGGTTCAGATGTAAAATCAGCCTTTATTCCCACTTCCCAGACAAGCCTGGCAAAGTTTATGGCCTCCTGGCAGCCAAAGCCAATGGAAGGCTTTTTCTATTTTTTTTCTTTCTTTTTTTAAAACACTTTTTTTAAAAGTAAAATTTATTGGGGTGACAATGGTTAGTAAAATTACGGAAGGCTTTTTCTAAGCCTCTGGCTTCTCGTCTGGAGGGCCTGGGGGCTGACCTGGCCTGAGTTTGGCTTTCTCTGAGAAGTCTGTGTTACAAAGCAGGGCGGGAGCATGGGGCCATCCAGGGCTGGGAGTTGCTCATTCTTTCTGTTTACCTGAATTAAATTGGAGATTCTCTTTGATTATGCGCTGAGCCAAACAGGGCCCTGGGTTTTCAGCCGGTTGGACTCTCTTAAGAGAAGCTTTAGTGGGAGCCGGGCCTTGCTGTCTTTCCCACTTGGGCTCCCTTGCCTGCTTGGAGACCGAAGATGATGGAGGGTACCTCACAATGCCTCAGAAAAGAATTTTTTCCATGGAACTACAGTAGCCTTATTTTTTTATATCTAGTCAAGTGTCAAATATTTTCTGTATTTTTCTATTTAGAGGTTTTTTGTAATAGAAAAGTTAAAACATATGTAAATGAATCCTCATGTGTTCATTCAACCTGAACCATTATAAACTCAGCTAATTTCCTTCATCTCTACCCTGTCCTCCCCATATTCCTCCCTCACTGAAGTTTTGAAGCAAATCCCAAACGTTGTTTATAAATATTTCAGTGTGTACCTCTGAAAGGTAAGGACTCTAAAAAAAATAACCACACTACTATTATACCTAAAAAATGCACAGTTCCTTAATTCCCAATTAATATTTTTTTAAAAACCCACATACTTTTTAGAAGCTTCTTTAAGATTCAAGTAAGATCCATAAATTGTAATTTGTTGCTTTGTCTTCTAAGTCTAATAATCTATACTGCCTATGCTTTTTTACCCTTGGAATTCATTCATGGAAACAACTAGATTATTATCCTGTAGAGTTTCTTATATTCTGAATTTTGTTGTTTGTAGACCCATGGCATTATTTAATATGGTTCTCTGCCCTCTGTATTAACTAAAAAGTTACAGGTCTAGACGTGTAACCAGATTCATATTTCACATTTTGGCAAGAACATACAGATGGTGGCAAGTGTGGTTGTTTCTCATTATATAATGTTAGGAGCCTATCCATTTAGTTCATTAATTCTGTGAATGATTATTTGTTAGCTGGAATGCTCCTATAAGAAATTTCCCCTCATTAACTATTAGGTTACTCTTAGGTACAGTTCATAGAGGAAAGAAAATGCTTGGTTCTTCCCTTTATTTGCCTGTTTTCACAATAGTGATCTGGCTTCTTTGCTTCCTGTAAAAGTGATCAATCACTTTTTAAAAATCAAAATGTTTCCAAGGATTTAAACCAGTCTACTACAATTATTCTTTGTGATGCTTAAATCATTTCACCTTTGCCTCGCGGGAGCCTCTTCAGCTTGGCTCCTGATTCCTTTTGGCACACCTCTAATCATCTTTGATTGCTTTTTTGCTTTCTAGTGGGACAAGATGTCACAGGGTCATCTTGTACATTTTCTGCCCTTTTAAGAGTGAAGGGAAGTGCTGTTTATGTCAGGACAGTGGTGTAAACGGGCTCCAGGGCCGATGGACATTGGTCACCTTACACTGTGGACGATCGAGTCTGCAGTTCACTCACCTGGGAGCGCTGCTGTGCACTTGTGGGGCCTGCTTGCATGTGTGGTGATGCCGAGGAAGGGTGCACTTCCGGGGGTGTGACCTTTGTAAGAGAAAACTCTTTTTATCCCCTGGGTGGTGACAGAACCACATAACTTTCTGCCCAAAGTCTCTCCTGGGTAGCTGTTGCATTAAAACATTTTTCTTTCTCAAAATGTATGTCATGAATGTTGTCTGCAGGCTGATTATACTTAAATACTTTCAGGACCTTGTTTTCCCAACCTAGGGACAAGTAGAACCTTTGTTTCTTAAAAAAAGAAGCTGGTTTTCAAGCCCCACCTGTCTCCATCCACCAACACAAGTGGACTTTCTCCACGTCTGTGGCAGGGAAAATAACTGGCACTTCCAGAGTTTCTCAACCTCGGCACCACTGACATTCTGGGCCAGACGGTTCTTTGTTTTGGAGGCAGTCCCGGCTGTTTTGTGCGCTGTAGGATGTTCAGCAGCTTCCCTGGCCTCAGCCTGCCGGATGCCAGTAGCACCCCCAATTGTTACAACTAAAGAGGTTTCCAGACATTGACAAACATCCCACAGAGGGCAAAATGGACCCAGCTGAGAATGACCGCTTTTAGCATTCAGGATAATAGCTAAAGTGAATTAGATGCTTTACTATTGAGAGAAAGGGCTGGCGTGCCAAGGATGAGCAACTTCATGCCAAGCTTAATGCGCCAGCCTAACTTTCTAGAAAACAACAGAGTTTTACTAGAGATCACTTGTTCTAAATGTAGTACTGCCAAGTAGAGCCAAGAGCTATTAAAGTAGAATCCCAGGATAGGGGCCTGGAAATCTGTAACACCCTAAATGGTTCCTATGCGGGCAACCTGGCTCGTTTTGGGTTTCAGGCGAACATCCGCCACAGAACCTCTATATCACAAAGCTTTTGCTTGGTGCCTAGATTCGCCTTTCCCAGTAAATGCATGTGTGTAGTAGGGGTAGCTTAAGCTCAGTGCAGCCAGTTTCAGTCTTCCTTCCCCCCCCCGCCCCCCCCCCCCCGTAAAAGGGCTGCTGTCATTGCCACATGCACTAGTCATAGCTTCATCATCTAAGTGGCCAGAGGCCAGGAAATGGCAACAAATCCAAGAGCTCGCTTCACATGTTTTTCCTTTCCTAGTAAAAACTTCAGTCTCTTTAGAGGTGCTAGAATAGCTTTTAGATAGAGATTGGGAGAAGAAAGGTTGCAGAAGTTTGTTCACCTTCTTGACTCCCACCTAGGAGCTATTTGAATATTACGCTATTTCCATGTCTGAAAAATCCACCTAGAATTTATATCATCCTAGAAATTTCATTGGCTCCTGCAGAAGGGCCCAGAATGTCATATGAACAGGGAAAGCAGAATGAGCAATAAGTAGTTTATTATTGATAGTCTGCACGAGGTTTTTCCAATCTCCATTATAAAGGTTCCTGCTGCCTCGACTAAGGTACTAATGGAATGAAGGGAAACTAAGTGATGAAAAAAATAAACAGTTAAAACAGTGTGTTATGTACTAGTATGTACATAAACCAATGGAATAGAATAAAAGATTCAGAAGTAGACCTGGCTCTATATAGAAATCTAGTATATAATAAAGGTAATGTCTCAGGTCACTGGGAGAGATTGACTTTTTAAAAAATGGTATTGGAATAATTGACAGCCATTTGGAAAAATTAAAAATAGATTCATTTCTCACACCGTATTCAAGAATAAACTCCAAATGAATCAGGAATCTAAATGTAAAAAATGAAACACAAATGCTAGAGGACAATGAATGAAAGCCTCTAAAATGTGGGTTTAGAGAAAAACTTTTAAACCATGACTCAAAATCCAGATGCAGTTAAAGAAATGATTGATGAATTTCTACATAAAACTTTTCTAAAAACTTACGAAGTTATAAATGGCAAAATAAATTAGCAAAGACAAATGACAGATTAGGAGAAAAATATTTACTCCTAATATACCAAAAACTTAAAAAAAATGAGCCAAAATAAAAGACCCCAAGTCTCACAGAAAAATGGACAAACTTGAATTCATAAAAAAATATATAAAAATGGCTCTTAATCATATGAAAAGATACTCAACTTCATGGAAAATAAATGCCAGTTAAAGCTACATTGAGATATTATTATTTATTAGATTGGCCCAAATTTAAAAGTTTGACAATACATGCTGTTGATGAGTTTGTGAGGAAACGGGAATTCTTACTCATTGCTGATGGAATACAAAATGGTACAACCTCATGTGGAGGGGAATTTAGCAATAGCTAACAAAATTATGTATGAATTTACTCTGAAAATACACCTCTAACAATGTGAAAATACACATGCACAAAGTTATTCATTACAGCATTATTTGCAAAAATATTGGAAATTGCCTAAATATCCAAGATAGTTGATGGAAAAACTATGGCACATTCATCCACTCAATGGAGTATCATGCAGCTTAAAAAAAAAAATTGGGTCAATTGGCAAAACTGAAATATGGATCTAGATTAGGAAAATTATTGTATCAATGTTAAACATATAAACATTGGTGACTACGCTGTGGTTATGTAAGAGAATATTCCTAAGGAAATACACCTGAAGTATTTAGGGATAAAGGAGCATTTGTGTGTGTGTGTTTGTGTGTGTGTATGGATATACATATGTGTATACCTACCTACCTACCTACCTACTTATAGAGAGAAGGGAGAAGGGGGAGGAGGAAGAAGAGAAGGAGGGAAGAGAAAAAATGGGGTAAAAATATTAATGATAAATGAATCTGAGTAAAGGATATATGTGTATTTTGCACTACTCTTACTGCAACTTTTCTGTAAAGTTGAAATTATATTCCTATAAAGGTATATGTGAATATATGAAGTTGAGTATCTTTTCACTGGGAGGAAAAGTGTTCCAAGCCCTTGTCAATGACAATTGCCCTGAGGTGGGAGCAGGAGTGATGCAGCATGTAACTAATAAGATGTACTGGTTTAATCACACCTCGTCTCGCACAGGAGCTGCGGATTCATTCCCATGATGTTTTCACCATGTGCGGGGTTGACATGGTGACTGAAGGAGGACCTCGGGCCGACAACTTTCTTTCTTTATGGAAAGTCCCCTTTCAGTGTCTTTCTTTATCCCTGGTCTTGGTTTTGTGTTGGTGTCCTCACTGAATCCTTTCAACTCACCAACCTTTAAGTCTAAAGGTTATTTGCGTAAGGCTTCATGGCTTCTATGGGTGCTTTTGGCCGTGTTCTGCCTCCTGCCCCAAATTAGACACCATTTTCCCAAAAACTGCTGGTTGCAGGCCATTGCTTCAGTGAGCATCTTTGGTAATTAATTTATGTTCTGGCTAATACATATATGCAAATATCCCTGTGGGCTTTCAATCTCACAGTGTTCTAGAATGATTTATTTTACAATTTGTGACTTACTTGGTGCTCAAGACAGAGCTCTACAACAGGGCAAAACTATTGGTCAAATAAATGAAATATGGAGGGGTAACTTGTTTGAGCAGCAGTGAGTTAAAAGGGAAAAGTTTAATTTTAAAATTGTTGAATAGGAAATAACAGAAGTGTTATTAGATATTTGGAATTGGGCTTCATAAGGCAGGTTAGGGTTGAAAGCCCAGTTTTGTGTGTATGTTTAATTCAACTGGTATGCTGTGTATGTTTAATTCAACTGGTATGCTGGGGACTAGGCACCCAGAAAACATCAGCTTGACACGCTAGTACCAATAGAGCTATGTACCACCCAGGGACTGCGGGTGTACATCTGGAGGCTCCCCCAACACCAGGCCCGAAGAAACCTTGCAGGAACTCAGTTCCAGCCCACATCTACTGTGTTTCCCCAAAAATAAGACCTAGATGGATTTATCAGGTCTAATGCGTCTTTTGGAGCAAAAATTAATATAAGACCCAGTCTTATTTTAATATAACATAAGACAGGGTCTTATATAATATAGTATAAGACCGGGTCTTATATTAATTTTTGCTCCAAAAGACGCATTAGGGCTGATGGTCTAGCTAGATCTTATTTTCGGAGAAACATGGGAATATCTTCATGTACTGTTAGATCAGCAGGAGCGGTTACACCTGGAAACCCACAACATTTCAATGTCCTCACCATTCTTAGCTTCTCTGCCCTCCCCTACTCCAAATGGGCCAAATACCTCTGGTAAATCCCATCTGGCTCTG
Organism: Rhinolophus sinicus; assembly: GCF_036562045.2. NCBI lineage: Eukaryota > Metazoa > Chordata > Mammalia > Chiroptera > Rhinolophidae > Rhinolophus > Rhinolophus sinicus. The sequence goes on along the minus strand of NC_133753.1, from coordinate 110,091,434 downwards.
ATCACACCTCTACTTTGAAGTACTTCATACTTCAGGAAACTGAAAGGAGCAGCAGGGCAGGTAACTGTAATAGATCGTGTGGGGTTTCACCCCAGAAGATCATTTTCTCATAGAATAATGGCATCTGACTCAAAAGATTCAATGTAGAGGATCTAGGCAGGATCCAGCTCTGTTGTCTTGAACTTTCCCCTGGTTTCCATGGTACTGTAGAAGACATTGCTGCCTCTGGGTGGTACTCAACACTCAGTAAAACCAGCTCTATCAGCTTGCTGATGTATTTTTACAGCTTTGCTAGTAGTGGAGTTGGCAAGTCCCTGTCACACTTAATGCTCAAGTAAAAACTACCCTTAGGATATTTTAGATCAAGGTTTTGTCCTTCATACTATTAATTAAGTAGGGAAGCCATTAGATTGAGGTGGTTCTAATACCTTGGCAGCCTACATAGGCAAACCAAAACCTAAGCCTGTAAATGCCTTAGGTTAAGAAATGGAAACCTAAGGGCAACCAATCACAAGCAGTCAACTAAGCTTTCCTGTATAAGGTAAACTTGAGCTATAGCCAATCAGATAATTTCCCCACTTTGCTTCCATGTCTTCTCTATAAACGCCTTGTCCCCACCTCCTGTGAGCGGAGCACTGTGAACCATGGCTGGTTTGGTGCTGCCTCATTGGAATCAATTTTTGCTCAAATAAGTTTTTAACATTTTCTAATATGCCTCAGTTTATCTTTTAACAACAATGCTTTTCAACAGAGATTCTTAAAATGTTACCTGAAGACCATTTACATCAAAATCACTTTAGGAACTGGTTTAAAATGTACTTGGGATTGGAGCAGTTTTCTGCGGGACCCAGGAATCTTCCTTTTATCCAACTCTTCAAGAGCTAATAACGCACATACATTTCGAGAATGATTGTTCTGTTGTGTGGAATACTGTGGCTTCCCCAGAGCACTCATTCAAACATTTCAACAGATCCTGAAGTTCCCCTCACCAGCCCACAGCAGATCTGAGATGGCCCCACACGTGACCGGCAAGGCGCCATCTTCACAGCAAAGTGCTATGCGTGACTTTCAGCTGGTAGCCATAACACAGGAACTGAAAACGGGATAGTTCCATCCCGATCTCTCACTAGGAAAAGACTTTGATTTGGTTTTATCTGGTCAGAAGTCCATTCACTGCTATGTCTCAGTACTCAGTGCAATGCCTAGCTTAATAAAGAGTTCTTCAATCAGTGCCTTTTACAGTAGTTACCTAATATCTACCACTCTGTCTGGTGCCTTCTCATTTTCCTGGTTGCCAGTGCTGTACTCCACTTTCATGTGCCCCTATGGGGGAGGCAGATGAAACACTTTTCATTGGGCATCCCAGGAGTGCAGCTCTATGGAAAACACTTGAATTCTGATATGATGAATTTGCGCTTATTTATGACTTGGTGCTGAGCTGGGTGTGGAGAGCACAGCAAGGCAGGCTTGATGGAACTGGGAGAGTCGAGTGTTGCAGAGGATTCAATAGGAGCTCTTTAATGGACCCATGTCTATAAGTTGTTCTGACATCTGTGTCAGTAAAATTTATCTTTAACAATATCCTTTTAAGTAAGCTGATAACTCTTTGTCCTGTATGACCATAGAGAGGGACTCAGAGGGTGTTGAGGACATGGATGGGGAGACCACTGAAATAATAGTTTGGGGAAGAGCACAAACTCTTTGAGAATCAGTCCCAATCCAGAAGCCAGATTCAACGGAAGACTGGACTGTGTTCTAGAAAGTTCAGAATCTTTATTCAAGAAAAAGACTTCCCTTTTGCTCTCTTTGAGATGAGGTGTTATTTTCTGTTATATGACTGTAGCTTCTTAGTGAAATAGCTTAAGATGTAACTCTTTTGGGCTTGACTAAAGGAAAGTGCTGATTTGTTGAAGGAAAAGGAAGGGTTTATACTGCTAAGTCTGTAAGGGTGGTTGAGCTTCTGAACTTTTTACAGTTGACCTATTTGTAGGATGAGGAAGAGAATATTTCTATTCATTTACCCATCAGCAAATAGCTTCCAGGCCAGGATGAGAGCCAGTCTGAAAAGGTGTGTGCCATATGAGAAGAATTTCCTTACTCTATACCCTTCCTTGGAAGAGAGTTCTCAGAGCCAGAAAGCCTTCTCAACACCCACCGATGAGCAAGGTCAGTTGAAGGTCTTTCATATTTATTTATTGCTGTCCATTTTTTTCCTTGTTGAATGTTTTTGTTTTTTACCTTGGAATGAAACCATTGTATTATTCACCATTGTAGCAAATGCATATTAAAGGAAGACCTCTTCTCCATGTTGATGTCATTTTTTCTTCACATCATTTTTACATGTTTGAGGTGAGATTTTTTTCCTTTTATTATGGTTTTATGTCAGAGACCCAGGGGAGCCTAAATCCTGTCTTGCCAATCATCCCAAATCCTGAGAGCTCCTCAGGAAACCATGTGCGCAAGGAACAATAGCAAACTCTGAGCCAAAGTACCACTTTGTTAGTCTGAGTTACACACAATAAACTACATCATGAGCTCACTGGTAAAAAGTGGGCTGGAAAATAGTCTAAGCCGATCTTACTTCCCTCTCTCAGCCCTAGATCTGAATTGAGGACCTGAGTGTCCAGGCATGGTGTGGAGGTGGGGGTGACTGGACCCCAAGTGAGGACCTCCCAGCCAGACACGAGTAGAAGGGGACTAATCAGGGCCAGGCTGGAAGGAAGGGAGCTTCACCCCTGGATGCTGACCCTTCAGGGCACACTGCCCTGTGTAAGAGACGGGCCAGTGAACTCCTTGGGCTCTGACCAACCAACTTTGTAACTTCTTTCTAGATGTAAAAGGTATTGGTTGAGGCAAAATCATGGGGAGAAAGGCCATCCGTGTTCTTTCTCCACTGTTTGCATTGTTGTTATCATGATGTATATAGCAGGATATTTTTATTGAGTCATCATTTTTAAGCCAGGCCCTGTGATAGGGCCTTCTGAGGATGAGTTCATTAAGATGAACAGGACCTTCTATAAAATTTTAAAGGACTCAGCAGTTCTGTTTGGCATAGAGTTGGGGTGAACATGAATCATGCAAAGCAGAGTATGAAAAGGGTTGTAATGGAATTTGAGTTATATGGAGTTCCAGAGGAGAGAAATTATTTTGGCTAGGAAGACTTGAGGTGGCTTTATGAAGAGTATGCTATTTTATCTGAGCCTTGAAGGACAACTAGAATTTTGATAGAGATAAGAAAGATGAGCCTTCTGGAACAGCATGAATAGAAACTAAAAAAGCATGGTGTGTTGGGTGGAATGGTGAATTTCAAATGGCCTAGAGTCAAATGGCTAGTAATTGGAGGGGCTAGGACTAGAAGCCAGTTGTTACAACTGTCTGTGGAATGCTCTTTTCAGCTCTATTACACTTGCAGAATATTACTCTGTTGGAGAGGAAGCCACACACAGCTTCTCCAGCCATGAACTCATTTTTATGAGTCTTTTTCTCTTTGTCTCCTTCTCTGGGTCAACTTGTAGAAAAACACATTCATAAGAATTATGATGGCCCATTCCCTTCATGGTCTTCTTAACCAGAGAAGCAATTCTAAGTCTTTCTTCTCTCTTTACCATATGGATGGCAGACCTTTCTTCCTTAAGAAAAAAGAGAACACATAAGTGGAACAGTGTGGGGTCTGCTTAGAGGCTCGATGAGACAGTCACTACAGACATTCCTGATACAAGTGTCTAGAGCTCTGGGACACCACTCAGCAGGGTCCAAGGGCAAGAGTGGGACAGCTCCAGGGACGATGATCAAGCTGTCCCCAGAGTTAGGTTCAACCCAGAATATGGGGACGGGGATTGAGGAAGTTGGGATGAACTGGAAGAGTTTGGAAATTGGGAAGGAGAAGGGTTAAGGATTTGAGGAACGTGGAGGTGAATGGGGGCTTTCAGAAGGCATCCCTTTGGCAAAGGTATCAGCAGAGGTCACAGACTCTGTGAGTTCACCTTTTTCAAAGCCTTTTCAACCCTCTCCAGAAATCTGCAGATAAAGCTAATTTGCGTCGGTTAATGTGGTTGTGTCTTTAGAGGAGAGTTTATCCCCCTTTCGGTAACCTGGGCAGTTTCTGGTGCTGAGAAATTTTGGACTTTCAAATTACTTGTGGGGCCCTGGCCACAGTACAACCCAGGATAATGAGGTCTGTGTCTCTCCTGCCCTCTGTATGTGCAGCCTGTCCCTGGGGTTCATCCTCTTCCCAGCACAAAGGCCGTGAGGGGCAACTCTGCTGTCACAGCCCACAAGATACAGCCTTTATATCGAAGAGTTTTCTTAGAGCTCCTTTCATATCCTTATTTCTCAGGCAGTAGATGAAGGGGTTCAGTGTGGGGGTGACCACCATATACATCACTGAAGCCAGCGAATCCTTGTCAGCCGAGTGGGAAGATGAGGGATTCAGGTAGACCCCTGTGATGGTCCCGTAGAAGAGGATGACTACAGTGAGGTGGGAACCACAGGTGGAAAAGGCCTTCTGTTTGCCCCGGGCAGATGGGACCTTGAGTACAGCAGATACAATGTGGATGTAGGACACGAGAATGCCAAGGAAGGGGACGAGGACGATCAAGCCCCCCACCAGCAGAATCATGAGCTGGTTGAGTTGGGTGTTGGAACAGGAGAGCTGGAGCAGAGGGACAAGGTCACAAAAGAAGTAAGGGATCATGTTGCTGGCACAGAAGTCCAGCCGTGCCATGAGGAGGGTGTGTAGCAGGGAGTGGGAGCTGGCGATGAGCCAGGAGCTCCCCAGCACCAGGGCGCAGGTTTGCAGGCTCATCGTAGTAGAGTAGTGCAGAGGGTGGCAGATGGCCACGTATCGGTCATAAGCCATTGCCGTCAGGAGGAAGTTGTCCATGTTGGCAAGCAAAATGCAGAAGTATATCTGGGCTAGGCAGCCACCATAGGAGATGGACTGAGTCTGCGCCTGGATGTTCACTAGCATCTTTGGGACTGTGGCGGAGATGAAGCAAAAGTCCACCAGGGAGAGGTTGCTGAGGAAGAAGTACATGGGCGTGTGCAGGTGTGAGTCTGAGCCCACGGCCAGGATGATGAGCCAGTTCCCTGCGGCCCCGATCAGGTACATGACCAGGAAGAGCCCAAAGATCAGTTCCTGCCTCTCGGGCTGGCTGGAGAGTCCAAGAAGGAGGAACTCGGATGCACTTGTGTGGTTTCCTCTCTCCATGGTCAACTGGTCCTGCTGGGAGATCAAGACCAGGCTCAGGCTATCGAGAGGGTGGAGGTGTCCATGCCTCCCACCTTCCCTCATGCGGTCCCTCAATCACATCTGGCCACATCTCCATGTACAAATCCCAAAGGATGCTCTCAATCTATCAGAGAAAAGTCCTATGGCCCCAACACACCCCAAAGTCAGGGTTTTAATTATTTCACAACCAAAATGCTGCTGCTCCCGAAACCCACAAAACCCCATCTTGCATCCTTCCAAAGAGAATCCTTGTGACATATGGCCAGGGACTCAGTGGTGGCAACCACGGGGGAGTGCTTAGGGTGTTTGTACCCCCCCAAATTTCCATCATACTCTCATTCTTTGATGTGAGCAACTGATGTTGTCTCAATATTAAGTAAAGATCTGTAGAAATATAGTTTGTTTCTACTCCTGATAAGATTGCCACCCGAAGGCCCTTGCTCTACAGAATTCTGAAACCACAGTGGCACATAGGTAGAACCAGAGGGCATTATTTTTATCTACCCTCCTTCCCCTTGAATATTTTGTTTCCCCTTGTTTCCCCACCACATAGAGCTCAGGGCTCTGGGGGCTCCGGTTGCCACACAGCGACTCTGGGCCACCTTGGTGCTGAAGCTGGGGGTGAAGGAAGCCAGGGCAAACCTGGACAGAAGAGTCTGCTCCGCACTGGTACAGCTCAGCCAGCCCTTCTGTCTGGGCTTACCCAGGGAGGGACTCACCTCTGGAGGGTAAGAGTTGCCCCTGCAGATAACAGAGAAACCACAGGTCTAACACTGCCCAAAGTAACAGAGTCAGCAGGAGGACAACCCAGGGACTCTAGTAAATTGAATTTCAAAATAGTTCAATGCACGCTTAGTTGAAGTGTCATTAGATATAATATTAATTATTTTCCTGTGCTTCACAAGACATAGTTGAGGTTTGGGTCCTAGGAAAATATAAATCATAAAGAGGGAGGGGAGAGAGAAGGAACTGGAGTTAGTGTGCTGACTAGGGATGGGGGAATAGCTGATGGGCGAAATCGGCCTGGAAAAGCTATGAGGGTGGGGTGATAATTCACTGGAAAACTGGGCAGGGAGCAACAGGGGGACACTATCTTGGGAGGCTGACTTTCCATGCCGCCACTGTGCTGAGGTAGTGCCTGCTTGGAGCAAAGGAACTGTGGGTTATAGGAGGGATGGAGAGTTAGGCTACGCAGCAGGTCCCCGGTGAGGTCCTTGCCTGTGTTGAAGGCTATTCCTTAGTATGGAAGGTAAATGGCTTATTTTGCTTTAATGTTTTACTGATTTGATTTTTTTAAAGGATTCAAGCAAGCGTTTGGCAATTCAGAGGTAGAAATTTGGGCAGGAGCCTAACAGGAGGGAACTCTATTTGGTGAAAATTAAAAATGAAGGGAAACATATTTAATATGGCTGAGATCTTCATTTGATCAGTTCTGATTAAAAGAGCTCTTTACTGGGTGATGTGAAAGATAAGAAAACCATAAAGGACATTGTTCTTATTCCCAAGAAGTTTCTAGTCAAATGTAGAACTTTCACATAGGAAACAGCCCTTAGACTAGGGAGCTGACATTTATTGAGCACCTACTGTGTGTCATATACAGGGTTAGGCAAGTGCATGTATTTAATTTAACCCTCACAATAACCTACATAAGGTAGGCATTATTCTTATTTTATAGATGAGTAAACTGAAACTGGGAGGGTTTAAATAATTTCTCCGAAGACATCAGGATTTGATTCCAGGCCAGTCTGATTTCAAAGCAGCACTGTTTTGACTGAAGAAGTATATCTGGATAAACTTGAACCTGGGGCATCTGAGTAAATGGACGAGGGATTCCTGGAGTGGCCAATGTTTGGACAGGAGAAAGGGAATGTAGGTGGAGCAGGGGCATGGTGGAAGATGACCTTCTTGTCTGAGGAGAGAGGACTTGTTTGAGTGGCTGCATATAGATTCCTAGACTGACAAAAGCATGTGAACAAGAGCGGCAGTGTGTGTAGTGACAAAAGCTCTGTCTCTTCCTTGATTATATCCCTTTCAAACCAGGGTGACTCTGTCCTCTCTGTTCCTTCCAATCCTCTCCCTGAGATGCGGGAGAAGAAAATTTTCTTATTATTACTCCCCACTTGTTAGGAACATACTCTTCCCAAGTCCTCCTATTTTAAGAAAACTAAAGCTAAGAGAGTCTAACTTAAAACCGAAAGGATTTCCCCCCAGCTTCTGGATCATTCCTGCCAGCATGCAGATATCTCCCAGTTTAAAAAGTCTACCCTTCACCCAAATTCTCCTCTAGCTGTCAGCTCATTTCTCTACTTCCCCTTTCCACGAAAGTCCTCAGAATGTGGTCAGGTCTCATCCTCCAGCCCCCTTTCCCCCATTCTCTTATGAAGCTCCCCCCGCAAGGCTTCCCCACCAAGCCGTAAAACTTCCCTTGTTAAGGCTACACTTGAGGTTCATTCTCAGGCTCCATTTTACTAAAACCAACGAGCCAGAGTTGGCACAGTCGGGCACTTCCTCTTTCTTCAAACACGTTCTTCACTTGGTTTCACAGTTTTATGTTGGCACCTCTCCTACCTCACCGGTGCTCACTCTCGGTGTCCTTTGCTCATCCTCATTCTTCTGATCGCTCCCTGTTGGGATGCCTCATCGACTCCTTGAGCTGAGAGACCTTGAATCAAGAAAAAGTAGGTGTCAGACTCAGAACTCTCTACAGGTAATGGTATCTAGCTAAAATTCAATAAGTGATACTGCTTTCTTATGTATCGTGGTGTACACAATTTTTTAATAGATGAATTTCAATGAACAAAGTTAGTAAATTAAATAACAGTATTAAGGAAACAATTCCTGGTGATAAGTAAATATGATTGATGTGTGGGAGACACTAGGCTAATACCAGGTGAAGGAGAACGTAAAGTTGTAGAGAGGAGTGAGGGAAATAGCACCAACCTGAGTATTTCTCTGAAGTAGTCCAGAGGGTTGAGAGAGAACTCAAAAGGGAATCCCTTTCTCACCATAAGATTTGATGCTGTTTGCTTCCATCTTTGAAACGCACCTAAAGCCAACTTGTAGACTCCCATAAGACAGGCTCCACACCATGGGAAACACTGCGTAACCCATACATACCTGGACTCAGACATCTATTTGTTTAGGTCTGGATTCTGTTCCTGATCCTTAGACAGCCAGCATACGGATTGACCTTATTTTCCTGCTTCAATGACGGCAGTTCTGCATCTTTCTCTGATGACCACCACAGCTCTGGGATTGTGTTGGCTTAAACATTAGACCTATTTCATAAAAGCCCAAGAGGTGGAGAAAATGCTTGTCTTTGACTTTGGGCTCCTCATGTTTAATTTTCTCCTGTATTATTGTATAAACAATTGAGTCATAATTAACTCTGTTTAAATAATTTAGAAGGGGAAACAACAAATTGAAAAATAGATAATATAACTAAAGATAGAACAAATGATGTAGAAAAAGAAAAATAATTAGTTTAAGCAGAAATCTAATATTTGATTCTTTGAAAAAGAATTGATGAACAATATTAATTTTGATAAACAAATGAGAATGAAAATTAAAATGAAGTCAGGATTTGGAAAATACATTTAATAGCTAGTACAAAAGATTGACATTTAAGTTGAATATTATTTTCAATTATAAGCTAATATATTTTATCAAATAAAATAGAGGGCTACTTACAAATATATTAAATACCCCCAGAGGTGCAAAAAGAATTAGAGAATGTGAATATAATGCTAATAGGGAAAGACATCTAAAAGGGCATCTGACACCAATGAAAAAAATCTGACTTTCCAAGAACCAATAATTAATTCAGTAATAAAAAACTTGAAAACATAGAAAAGTAAGATATATTAATACTCTGTAAAATGGATAGAGTAATAATATCTGCTTAAAGGGGTTGTTGTGCAGATTAAATGAGAAGATACCCATAACGTATGTAGAACAGGGCATTGTACATAGAAAGCATCCAGATACCTTGGCTATGATTATTACTGTAAATATTATTCAATTCATTTTTGGAGGGAAATATGATTTGAAACTCAAAACAAAGACAATAAAAGGAATATTTTAGACCAATTTCATTTATAAACATAGATGCAAATGCCCCAAATAAAATACCTGCAAACTAAGAAAAGAACACATTCAAAGAATTAGCTGTTAAAATCAAAGGAATCTATTAACCTAGTAAATCACAAACAAAATATCAAAATAATGTAATTAGATCCAGATAAATTTATCACCACATTATAAATTAAACTCTGAAGACTTTAGGAGTGTTTTTTCTTAATATGATAAACTGTGTTTTTAAAAACAACAGTCAACATCATGTTTATTGATGATTTAAACTTTATTCCTAAAAAGAAGAACAAGATATGGGTGTTCTCTGTTATCATTCCTTATTTAATATTTCACTAGAAATGCTGGTGATGGCTACCTGAAAAGAAAAAAGAAATACAAAATAAAGAAAACATTTTGCAAAATATTTATCTTATGACTAAGCTGTTAAAAGAAATGAAATCATTGCTAAAAATAAAGTTAGGTGAGCAAGGTTGTAGGCTATCATATCACACAAAAATCAGTAAATTGCTTACTGATATGTCAAAAAAAAAAAAAAAGGAATGGAAAGGGTGGTTTCATTGCCCTTAATATGAAATTAAATATTTGAATTTTAATTAAACTTGGAAATTTATAATGTATAAAGTAAAGGAACATATAAGATATAAATAGATTTTAATTGAAAGGTTTAACTATATTCAGCTGCTCATGCATTCCAAGTGTATAGATATGCTATTATTTATAATAAATTAATAAGAATATACTTTATAGTGGGCACTGTACTAAGTACTTAAATATTAGCTTTTAAATTCTACTCAAAACTCTATAGGTAGGTACAGTTATCTAACTTACAAAGCTTTATAGAGATTATGTAAATAAATATAAATGTAGGAATTTTATTTTTGGGACCCTAGAGCAGGAAACAAGTCAGATGGAAAAAGAAGATAATTTGTTCAAAGATATTTGTTGAAACATTATTTCTAAATTGAACAAAAGGTTTAAGGAGAATAATATTGTATGGTAACTATAAGGAAAAAAATAGTCACAGGAGGTGGAGTATAGGATAAGGAAGATAGTCAGTGGTAATGTAACACCTATATAAGATGTCAGAGGGATAGTAGCTTGGAGGAGGGGGGTTATCACTTTGTGAGGGGTGTAAATGTCTAACTATTATTTTGCTTTGTACACCTGAAACTAATAAAAAAAGAAAAAGAAAGATTTAAAGCAACCAAATGTCCAAAATAATAGAATAGATTTGCAACTATGATATATCAATGCAATGGAATACTATACAGATATTAAAAATGAAAGAATATTTCAATTTCTGGATATTTGTCTATGATATAGACTTTAAAAGCAGAACATAAGATAGCATATACATACAGATAACACATCTGCCAAAATGTTTGTACATCTGCTAACAAAAATATTAACTTGGAAGGTAATGGGAACAGTTTGAGGTTTCATTTTACTAGTCCCCCCCCCTTAAATTGCTTACACTCAACATAATGTAAAAATTAGGCCATTGTAGGCATTCACCTGCTCTGCTTCCGAGCCTGTCTTAGCACCAGCAAATATTTTCAGATGTCTCTGCCAAGAATAAGAATTAGAGAAGGTTGGAATTACTGGATAGGCCTCCGTAGTCAGGAATGAGGGCAGAGGTTGTTTAGGAATCAAATCCTGTGTGATTTTAGGAAGTGTGTACTCTGCTTTCTTGTCTGTAAAGTGATGGGGTTGGATCCCTGCATGATTTCCAAGGTCCTCTACAGGTCTCTGGCTCTGTTTGTCTTTGAGAAGTGGAGGAGGAGGAGGAGATGTCTTTAGGCTTATAATTTTGGGGCAATGAGAGAGGACTGTCTCCTCCTGCACCCACGTTGGCACTGACCTGTCCAGGTGGTCTGATTTCTGCCAACCCTGCCCGAGGAAACTGCCTCCTCCTGAGTTGCTTCTTTTCGCTAAGGAGGAGACATATGGCTCACAAGCAGCCTAGAGCCAGAGACACAACCCCAGGCCCCACGGAAAGTAAGATGTGGGGCAAGTCTATGGGTGGAAGGCAGGGTAAGCAAGGAAGCTGAGAGAGCAGGGCTCCATTCCCTGATTGGTGGGCCAAGCAGAGGTGTGTGGACCTCACACTTAGATTATTCACAGGGCCACTCTCGACCTCTAGGGAGTAATACCCAATGGGCATTATTAAAAATAAGCATGCAGTAATTGCCTTGGGTCTGGCTGGGCCCAATTCTCCAGGGCTCCAGACACATCATCTCCTTAGGGTTTTCCTACTGGAAAGTTATTGCTTTCAGTGGATTAATTTGTTATTTTTGTCTACAGGGGAGATCTTAATATTTTCCTACTTTTAATTTTCATTCCAGGGAATTTATCTTGTTTATTCAATCGATCAGAACTCCAATGTTTATCTTGATAATCATTTAAAAAATTGTGATAAAATGCACGTAACATCAATTTACCATCTTAACCATTTTAAAGTGTACAGTTTAGTAGTGTTAAGTACATTCATACTGTGTGTAACTAATCTCCAGAACTCTTTTTATCTTCCCAAACTGAAACCCTGTACCTATTAAATAAGTCCCCATTCCTCATTTCCCTCAGCCCCTGACAACTACCATTCTACTTTCTGTCTCTATGAATTTGACTCCTCTAGTTACCGCATGTAAGCGGATTTATCCAGTATTTGTCCTTTTGTGACTGGATTATTTTACTTAGTATAATGTCCTCAAGGTCCATCAATTTTGCAGCATATGCCAGAATTTCCTTCTCTTTTAAAGGCTGAATATTCCATTACATCGGTATAGCACATTTTGTTTATTCCTCTGGTGATGGACGCTAGGCGTACTCCCATCTTTGGCTATTGTGAATAATGCTGTTAATGAACATGGGTATACAAATATCTGTTCAAGCCCCCACTTTCAATTCTTTTGTGTATATACCCAGAAGTGGAATTTCTGGATCATGTGGTTGCTGTATTTTTAATTTTTTGAGGAACCACCATGGTGTTCTCCATAGCAGACGCACCATTTTACATTCCCACCAACAGTGCACAGGGTTCCAATTTCTTCACATCCTCACCAACACTTATTATTTTCTGTTTTTTATTATTCAAGTTTATTAGGCACAAAGAAGTGAATCTGCAGAGGGAAGGAACATCAATAAATATAAAATACATGTGAGACATTGGGAGAATCACAGACCATGGTGTCAGCAAGAACATGCGAGGATGGTAGGGCTGCTATGACTTGGATGCCTCTACATGTGAGTTTCTGTTCAAGGAGCTAAACCTTTGTCCTACCAGAAAGAACTCTGCACCAGCACAAGTTCAAAGGGCATGAATTCAGGAGAATTCAGGTCTCCAGGAGAGATGTAATGCCAGATTCCTGAGAGTTCTCCTTAATTGTGATTTTTGGTTTCTGCTCATTCCTTCCCTAGCAAATAATTTTATTTTTAATTGCTATTCCAGCAGTGGGGACGATTAATGCATAAAGACCTCATTATGACAGGCAGTCTACTCTGAAGGTGGAATTGCCTTTGTCTAGGGCCTCTTACTCATAATAATTAAAATGTTTATAATTATTTTATAAACATGGAGGGAGGTGGAATGGATACTGTTTTATATATATAGTAATAACCATCCTGATGGATATGAGGTGGTATCTCATTGTAGTTTTGATTTGCATTTCCCTAACAATTAGTTTTTTTGAGAATTTTTGCATCTGCTTGTTGACCATTTGTATATCTTTGGAGAAATGTCCATTTAAGTCCTTTGCCAATTTTTAAAAAAAATTCTTCTTCTTCTTCTTCTTATTTTTTAATTGGGGAATATTGGGGAACAGCGTGTTTTTTCAGGATCCATCAGCTCCAAGTCAAGTGGTCCTTCAATTTTAGTTGCAGGGGGCACAGCCCACCATCCCATGCGGGAATTGATCCGGCAACCTTGTTGTTGAGAGCTTGCGCCCTAACCAACTGAGGTTACCGGCCGCCCCTCCAGCAGCACAGTGGCAGCTCGTTGTCTTCAGTCTAGTTGACGAGGGTGAAGCTCAATGGTCCATGTGGGAATTGAACCAGCAACCCTGTTGTTCAGAGCTTGCGCTCTAACCAACTGAGCCATTCAGCTTCCCTGTCCTTTGCCAATTTTTAAATCAGGTTTTTAAAAAATTGGTAAGTTGTTGGAGTTCTTTATGTATTCTGGATCAGACCTCTGATCAGACATATGATCTGTAAATATTTTCTCGCAGTCCATAGGTTGCTTTTTACTTTGTTGATTGTGTTCTTTGATGCATAGATGTTTCAAACTTGATGTTCAGATGATCTGTTTTTTCTTTTGTTTCTTGTGCTTTTGGTGTTCTATCCAAGAAATTATTGCCAAATTCAATGTCATGAGATCTCCCCGTTTTCTTCTAGTAGTTTGATAGTTTTAGCTTCTACATTTAGATTTTTGATCCATATTCAGTAAACGTTTATATATGGTATAAGGTAAAGGTCCAACTTCATTATTTTGCGTGCCGATATTTAGTTTCCCCAGAACTATTAGTTGAAAAGACTGTTCTTTTCCCATTGAATGGTCTTGGCACTGTGGTAGAAAATCATTTGACAATATATATGAGGGTTTATTTCTGGGTTCTCTATTCTCTTCCAATGGTCTATATGCCTCTCTTTATACCAGTGCCACACTATTTTGATTACTGTAGCTTTGTAGTAAGTTTTAAAATCAAGGAGTGTGAGACCTTCAACTTTGTTCTTCTTTTTCAAGAGTATTTTCATTATTCAGGGTCCATTGAGATTCCATATGAATTTTAAGATGGATTTTTCTATTTCTGAAAAGAAATGCCATTTGAAATTTAATAGAAATTGCATTAAGTCTATAGATTGCTTTGGTGGTATTGACATTTTAACAATAAGTCTTCTAATTCGTGAACATGGGGTCTCTTTCCATTTATTGGTGTCTTTAATTTCTTTCAGCAACTTTTTATAGTTTCCAATATACAACTCTTTTGCCTCCTTGGTTAAGTTTATTCCTAAGTATTTTATTTTTTTCCACGCAATTGTAAATGGAATTGTTTCCTTATTTTTTTCAGACTATTCCTTGTTAATGTATAGAAACACAACTGATTTTTTAGTGTTGATTTTGTATTCTGCAATTTTGCTGAATTTGTTTAAGAGTTCTAATATTATTTTTTGTGTGACATCTTTAGGGTTTACAACATATAAAATCCCTTCATCTGTGAAAAGAGATAATTTTGTTTCTTCCTTTTCCATTTGGATGCCTTTTATTTCTCTTTCTTGCCTAATTGCTCTGGCTAGGACTTCCAGTACAATGTTGAATAGAAGTGGTGAAAGTGGTCGTCCTTGTCTTGTTCCAGATCTTAGAGGAAAAGCCTTCATCTTTTCACTGCTGAATTTAATGTTAGCTATGGCCTTGTCATACATGGCCTTTATTATGTTCAGATACATTCCTTCTATACCTAATTTGTTGAGAGTTTTTATCGTGGAAAGATGTTGTATTTTGTCAAATGCTTTTTATGCATCTGTTGAGAAGATCAAATGATTTCCCCCTTCATTCAGTTAATGTGGGGTATCCCTTGATTGATTTGCATATGTTAAACCACCCTTGCATTCCAAGGATAAATCCCACTTGATCATGGTGTATAATCCTTTAAATATGCTGTTGAATTTGGTTTACTAGTATTTTGTTAAAATTTTTGCATCTATGTTTATCAGGGATATTGACCTGTAAGTTTTTTCTTACCAAGATAATGCTGGCTTCATAAAATGAGTTTGGAAGTATTCCTACCTCTTCAATTTTTTTTTGAAGAGTTTGAGGTGGATTGGCATTAATTCCTCCTTAAATGTTTGTTAGAGTTCACAAGTGAAGCCCTCTGGTCCTGGACTTTTCTTTGTTTAGAGATTTTTGATTATTGATTCAATCTTTTTTACTAGTTATAGGTCTATTGTGATTTTATATTTCTTCATGATTCAGTCTTGGAAGGTTGTATGTTTCCAGGAATGTATCCATTCTTCTAGGTTATCCAATATGCTGGTGTATAATTGTTCATAGTAGTCTCCTATGAACCTTTGTATTTATGTAGTATCAGCTGTGATGTCTCCTCTTTCATTTCTGATTTTTTTTGACACTTCTTTATTTCTTCTTAATCTTGCGAAGGATTTGTTAATTTTATTTATCTTTTCAAAAAACAGCTCTTAGTTTTGTTTATTTTTCTTTTTTTTATAGTGGTGTGGTACTTTATTTTTTTGTTTGTTTGTTTTTTTAATTTATTTTTTAAAAATTTATTGGGGTTACAATTGTTAGTAAAATTACATAGATTTCAGGTGTACAATTCTGTATTACATCATCTATAAATCCCATTGTGTGTTCACCACCCAGAGTCAGTTCTCCTTCCATCACCATATATTTGATCCCCCTTACCCTCATCTACCACCCCCCACCCCCCTTACCCTCTGGTAACCACTAAACTATTGTCTGTGTCTATGAGTTTCTGTTTCTCATTTGTTTGTCTTGTTCTTTTGTTGTTTTTGGTTTATATACCACATATCAGTGAAATCACATGGTTCTCTGCTTTTTCTGTCTGACTTATTTCGCTCAGCATTACACTCTCAAGATCCATCCATGTTGTCACAAATGTTCCTATATCATCTTTTCTTACTGAATAGTATTCCATTGTGTATATATACCACAACTTCTTTATCCATTCATCTATCGAAGGACATTTTGGTTGTTTCCATGTCTTGGCCACCGTAAACAAAGCTGCAATGAACATTGGAGCACACGTGTCTTTATCTATAAATGTTTTCAGATTTTTGGGGTAGATACCCAGGAGAGGATTGCTGGGTCATATGGCAATTCTATTCGTAATTTTTGAGGAACCTCCACACTGCCTTCCATAACGGCTGCACCAGTCTGCATTCCCACCAACAGTGTATGAGGGTTCCTTTTTCTCCACAGCCTCTCCAACACTTGTTACTATTTGTCTTGTTGATGATAGCCATTCTGACTGGGGTGAGGTGATATCTCATTGTGGTTTTGATTTGCATTTCTCTGATGATTAGTGATGTTGAGCATTTTTCATATGTCTATTTGCCATTTGTATGTCCTCTTTGGAGAAATGTCTCTTCAAGTCCTCTGCCCATTTTTCAATTGGGTTGTTTGTTTTTTGTTGTTGAGTTGCATGAGTTCCTTGTATATTTTGGATATTAGCCCTTATCGGAGGCACTGTTTGCAAAAACTTCTCCCATTCAGTTGGTGGCCTCTTTATTTTGTCAATGGTTTCTTTTGCTGTGCAGAAGCTTTTAAGTTTCATATAGTCCCATTCGTTTATTTTAGCTTTTACTTCCATTGCCTTTGGAGTCAAATTCATAAAATGCTCTTTGAACCCAAGGTCCATAAGTTTAGTACCTATGTTTTCTTCTATGCAGTTTATTGTGTCAGGTCTTATGCTTAAGTCTTTGATCCATTTTGAATTAACTTTGGTACATGGTGACAAATAGCAGTCCAGTTTCATTCTTTTGCACGTGGCTATCCAATTCTCCCAGCACCATTTATTGAAGAGGCTGTCTTTGCTCCATTGTATGTTTTAGCTTCTTTGTCAAAAATTATCTGTCCATATTTATGTGGTTTTATTTCTGGGTTCTCAATTCTATTCCATTGGTCTATGTGTCTGTTTTTCTGCCAATACCATGCTGTTTTGATTATTGTAGCCCTGTAGTACAAGCCAAAGTCAGGAAGTGTGATACCTCCATTATTGTTCTTTTTCTTAAGATTGCTTTGGCTATTCGGGGTCTTTTGTGGTTCCAAACAAATCTGATGATTTTTTGTTCTATTTCTTTAAAATATGCCATTGGGATTTTTGATGGGGATTGCATTGAATCTGTATATTGCTTTGGGTAATATGGCCATTTTAACTATGTTGATTCTTCCAATCCATGAGCACGGAATGTCTTTCCATTTCTTTGTGTCTTCTTCAATTTCTTTCAAAAATGTCTCATAGTTTTCAGCATATAGGTCTTTCACATCCTTGGTCAAGTTTATTCCTGGGTATTTTATTCTTTTTGCTGAAATTGCAAAAGGAATTGTTTTTTGCATTTCTTTTTCTGAGATTTCATTGTTAGTATATAGGAAGGCAATGGACTTTTGTACATTGATTTTGTAGCCAGCAACTTTACTGTATTCGTTGATTGTTTCTAATAGCTTTTTGGTGGAGTCTTTAGGGTTTTCTATATATAGCATCATGTCATCTGCAAAGAGTGATAATTTAACTTCTTCATTCCCAATTTGGATGCCTTTTATTTCTTTCTCTTGCCTGATTGCTCTGGCAAGGACTTCCAACACTATGTTGAAAAGCAGAGGTGATAGGGGACATCCCTGTCGTGTTCCTGAACGTAGAGCAAAGGGCTTCAGTTTTTCACCATTAATTATGAGATTAGCAGAGGGCTTGTCATATATGGCCTTTATTATGTTAAGGTATTTTCCTTCTATACCCATTTTATTAAGTGTTTTAATCATAAATGGATGTTGTATCTTGTCAAATGCTTTTTCTGCATCAATTGATATAATCATATGATTTTTGTCCTTTATTTTGTTTATGTGATGTATCACATTGATGGATTTGGATGTTGAACCATCCTTGTGCCCCGGGATGAACCCCACTTGGTCGTGATGAATAATCTTTTAATGCATTGTTGTATTCGATTTGCTAGAATTTTATTTAGGATTTTTGCATCGGTATTCATCAGAGATATTGGTCTGTAGTTTTCTTTTTGTGCTGTCCTTACCAGGTTTTGGTATCAGGGTAATGTTGGCCTCATAAAATGAGTCAGGGAGTACTGTCTCTTCTTCAATTTTTGGAAGAGTTTGAGCAGGATTGGTATTAGATCCTCTTGGAAGGTTTGGTAGAATTCACTAGTGAAGCCATCTGGTCCCGGACTTTTGCTTTTGGGAAGGTTTTGGATGACTGATTCAATTTCCTTACTGGTGATCGGTCTGTTTAGATTTTCCAGTTCTTCATGGTTCAGCCTTGAAGGCTATATGTTTCTAAGAACTTGTCCATTTCTTCTAGGTTGTTGAATTTGGTGGCATATAGTCCTTCATAGTATTCTTGGATGATCCTTTGTATTTCTGTGGTGTCCGTGATAACTTCCCTTTTCGTTTCTGATTTTGTTAATTAGTGTCTTCTCTTTTTATCTTAGTGAGTCTAGCCAAGGGTTTGTCAATTTTGTTAATCTTTTCAAAGAACCAGCTCTTTGTCACATTAATTTTTTCTATTGTCTTTTTGTTCTCTATTTCATTTAGTTCTGCTCTAATTTTTGTTATTTCCTTTCTTCTGCTGACCTTGGGTTTTACTTGTTTTTCCTTTTATAGTTCTTTAAGGTGTAACATGAGGTTATTTATTTGGGAGTTTTCTTGTTTCTTGAGATAGGCCTGTGATGAGATAAATTTCCCTCTTAAAACTGCTTTCGCTGCATCCCAAAAATTTTGGTAGGATGTATTTTCATTTGTTTCTATGTATCTTTTGATCTCTCCTCTAACTTCTTCTTTGACACAGTCCTTCTTTAAAAGTATGTTGTTTAATCTCCATGTATTTGTGTTTTTTCCGCTTTCTTTTTGCAATTGATATCCAATTTCAAAGCCTTGTGATCAGAGAATATGCTTGGTATGATTTCAATCTTCTTAAATTTGTAGAGACTGATTTTGTGTCCCAATATATGGTCTATCCTTGAGAATGTTCAATGTACAGTAGAAAAGAATGTATAGTCTGATGTTTTAGGATGAAGTGCTATACAAATGTCAATTATGTCCATTTCTTGTAATGTGTCATTTAGGGCTGCTATTTCGTTATTTATTTTCTGTTTGGATGATCTATCCATAGCTGTCAATGATGTATTTAAGTCCCCTAGTATAATTGTGTTTTGGTCAATTTCTCCCTTTAGTTCTGTTAGTAGTTGCTTGGTATATTTGGTGCTCCCTGATTGGGGGCATAAATATTGATGACTGTTATGTCTTCTTGTTGTACAGTCCCCTTCACCATTATGAAATGTCCATCTTTGTCTCTTGTTATCTTTTTCACCTTGAAGTCTGTTTCATCTGATATCATTATGGCTACACCTGATTTTCTCTGGGTACCATTTGCTTGGAGTGTCAATTTCCACCCTTTCACTTTGAGTCTATCCTTGTGCTTGTAGCTGAGATGTGTCTCTTGGAGACAGCATATGGTTGGGTTTAGTTTTTTGATCCAATTCTGCTACTCTGTGCCTTTTTATTGGTGAGTTCAGTCCATTTACATTTAGGGTGATTATTGATATGTGAGGATTTCCTGTCATTCTATCTTTAGTTTTCTGGTAAGGCTGTGTCTCCATTGTTTCTTTGCCTTTTTGTTGTTGTCTATTATTTCCTTGTGGTGGTATTCTATGTTGTTTCCCTCTGTTTCTTTTTTTTTTAACAGTATATATTTCAGTTCTGGATTTTTTTTTAATGGTTACCCTTAAGTTTATGTAAAAGAAAGTTTGATATTTAGAGTATTCCATTTTCTTCAGCACACTTACTTTCTCCATTCCCATATTCCGGTTCAGGCCTTTACTCTCCCCCTTTTTGATTTTTGGTTGCCACAAATTGTCCCTGTTGATGGTGGTTGAATAGCCTCCTTTAGTATTTCTTGTAGTGCAGGTCGTGTATTAGAAAATTCCCTCAGCTTCTGTATGTCTGGAAAGGTCTTTATTCCTCCTTCATATCTAAAGGATATCTTTGCTGGATATATTATTCTTGGCTCATGATTTCTCTCTTCAATAGTTTGAATATTTGGTTCCACTCCTCCTGGCTTGTAGAGTTTCTGCTGAAAAATCTGATGATAATCTAATGGGCTTTCCTTTGTAAGTTACCGTCTTCTTTTCCCTGGCTGCCTTGAGGATTCTTTCTTTGTCGTTGATTTTAGACAGCTTCAATACAATGTGCCTTGCAGAAGGCCTGTTGGGATTGAGGTAACTAGGTGTTCTATTTGCTTCTTGGATTCGAGGATCCAGTTCTGTCCACAAGTTTGGGAAGTTCTCATCGACAATTTGTTTGAATATATTCTCTGGTCCTTTCTCTCTTTCTTCTCCTTCTGGTATGCCCATTATTCTTATATTGTTTTTCTGATGGAGTCAGAAAGTTCTTGTAGAGTTCTTTCATTTCTTTTAAGTCTCAAGTCTCTTTCTTCTTCCATCTGTGTCATTTCCAGGTTTCTATCTTCGATGTCACTGATTCTTTCCTCCATCTGGTCAACTCTACTACCTAAGCTGGTTATTTCATTCTTAATTTCTTCTATTGAGTTCTTAATCTCCAGAAATTCTATTTGGTTCTTTTTTAAAATTTCAATCTCTTTCGTAAAATGCTCATGCTGTTCTTTGATTGTGTTTCTGAGTTCATTTAACTGCCTATCTGTGTTTTCTTGCATCTCGTTGAGTTTTTTCAGAACTGCAATCTTGAATTCTCTGTCATTTAAGTCACATATTTCTGTGTCTTTAAGTGCCTTTTCTGGAGATTTTTCACTTTCTTTCTGAGCTGTCTTGTTGCCTTGGTTATTCATGGCAATTACTGGTTTACTATTTCTCTTCCTAGACATCTACAGGAGTGGCTTCTGCAACAGGTTAATAGGAAGCGGTCTTTCTTTTGTTTTCCAGTACTTGTTGGTAGAATGTTTTATTTTCTCTCCGACTGCAGCCTTTTTTTCTCTCTCTCACAGGGTAATGCTATGTTTTCTCTGCACTATTCCAGCTTCTCCCACAATGGGGGGATTCCCTGGGAGACAGACTTCTCCTCTGTTAATAGTTTGTCTGGGTAACCGGGCGCAGTGTCCGTGTGGGTATGCAAAGAGCTTTTGATGTTCCAAAGCTCTTCCTGCTCTCGATGCAGAGTCCGTATATTTCAGCAGTTCTGTTTACTCCTGCAGGGATCCACCCAGATATGTGGGGCCAGGGGCGGGGTGAGTTGTGAGAGGTGGCCCAGAGCAATGGCAGTGACCACCACCACAGCCGGTCCCGCTTCCACAGCTCCCCCTCCCCTGTTGGAACCAGCGGCCCCGAATCCGTGTCCAGGATCCACAGCTCCCAGGACAGCAAACACTCCATCCCTTTGATCTGACACTTCCACTGCCCCGCCTCCAGCACTGGGCAGGTGGGGGCGGGGCAAGCCCCAGGAGGGTAGGGAGGGGGCGGCCAGTCCCAGTGCCCAAGGCCCCAGTCCTCTGCCCCGCACTGAGGCCCAAACCACCATTTTCAGCCCCTGTCCCCCAGTCCCCTCCCCTGGGTCTCCGCCATGAGCGCTGGGTCCAGCCGTGCCACATGCTGCCTCCTCAACCCTGCGGGCCACAAGCGGAGCCCCAGCAGTTGAGTTCCTCCTCCCCCCACCCATCTGCTGCGCAGGGAGTCCTCCTTGGAGTCACCATTGCTCGACCAGTTGCAAACTCCAAAGGAGCCCCTCAGAGGCCCACGTCACGCCACCACCCTGACGATGTCTCTGATAGTAACTTTAATTTGAACACATTCCAAAGCTTTACACTTTTACTCTCTCCCTAAGTTTTATATTTTTGATGACACACTTTACATCTTATTATGTTATGTATCTCTCAACTAATTATAGTATTTTAAATTAATTTTACTACATATTTCTTTTACCCTTTATATTGCTTTATACGTGATTGATCCACTACCTTTAATATTTATTCATTTATTAATCTTTAATATTTATTGACCTTTTCTGATGTGGATTTTGCTTTTGTGTGTTTCCTTATTATTAATTAATACCTTTTCTTTTAAGCTTAGAGAAGTTTCTTTAACATTTCTTGTAAGGCTCGTTTTGTGGTAATGAACTCCTTTGGCTTTTGCTTATCTGGGAAAGTCAATATTTCCTTCAATTCTGAATGATAACCTTGCCAGATAGAGAATTCTTGGTTGGAAATTTTCCCTTTCAACCCTTTGAATAAGTCTTGCCACTCCCTTCTGGTCTGTGAGGTTTCTGCTGAACAATCTACTGATAGCCTTTATGAGGTTTCCTTTATATGTAATAAATTGTTTTTCTCTTGCTGATTTTGAGATTCTCGCTTTATCCTTAACTTTTACCATTTTAATTATAATGTGTCTTGGTGTGTTTCTCTTTGGGTTTATTTTATTTGGAATTCTCTTGGCCTCCTTGATCTGCATATCTGTTTCCTTCCCCATATTAGGGAAGTTTTCAGCCATTATTTCTTTAAATAATTTTTTCTGGCCCTTTCTCTCTCTCTTCTCCTTCTGGGACCTCTATATGAATGTTATTCTGCTGGATATTGTTCCAGAGGTCCCTTAAGGTATCCTTGCTTCTTTTAATTCTTTTTTCATTTTCCTATTTAGTCTGGGTGTTTTCCATTGCTTTGTCTTCCAGCTCGCTCATTCATGCTTCGATTTCATCTATGCTGCTGTTGAACACCTCTAGTATATTTTTTCTGTTTAATTACAATTTCTGTTTGGTATCTTCTTATATTTTCTATCTTTTTGTTGAAATTTTCACTGTGTTAATCTATTCTTCTCCTAAAATTGGATTCTTACTTTGGACCATTACTTTGAACTCTTTACCAAGTACGTTGCTTATCTTCATCTCATTAAGTTTTTCTGGGGATTTGCTTTCTTTGGTTTGGAACATATTCCTCTGTTTCTTCATTATGCGTATCTCTCTGTGTCAGACTATATGTATTAGGTGAAATGGCTACCTCTCTTAGTCTTGAAAGAGTAATCTTGAGTAGGAGCTGTTCTGTGTAGCTTAGAAGCACAATCTCCCGTGTCCACCAGAGCCAAATACTCTATGGGCTTCCCTCATGTGTGCTGCATGTGCCTGCCATCTGTAACAGGGTTGCAACTACTGTATGGGGATGGCAGGGCTCAAGACACTCACCTAGGAGGTTGAGGCTAAGTCACTGCATGGTGAGGGCAAGGTGTGGGATGCTCACCCAGTCCAGTGGAAGCTTTCTTTGGTTTGGAACCAAAGAAAGACATGTGGATGGCTGGTCTTGGGATACTCACCAGACTCAGTTGCAGTTCTACTACTGTGTGTACAGGGTGGGACACTTGCCAATCCGTGCTGTGGCTCAGTCTCTGTGTGGGGTGGGCAGGATTCAGGGCCCCACTCTGGCCAATCGCAGCTTGCCTGCTGCAAGGAGGAGGACAGGGCTCAGGGTGCTTGCCTGGCCCAGTTGTGGCCTGGTGGCTGCACAGGAACAGTAAGGCTTGTAGCACTCACCTGGTCAGGTTTCATGGGGTGGGTGGGGTGTGGGACACTTGTCCAGCCCACTTACTTCAGGTTGGAGCACACCCCCTGATGCTAGCAGGCTAGAGGGACAGTTCTAAAAATAGCACCTGTCATCTCTGTCACCCGCAGGTTAGTATGAAATAGCAAAAATGTTGTCCACCAGTAGTTTTGTCCCTGGATAAAGTCCCTGCAGGTTCCTGCCGCTCTGGCAGCCTCCTTACAGTTAGTTAGTAGAGCTCCCTTACTTAGGGTCTAGGGGCTTTTCAAACTGTTGTTTTTGTGCTGGAACTCAGGGGGAGTGGGTTTGTGTGCAAGCCCTTTAAGAGCAGTTTCTCTAGTCCTATAGTTCTGTTTTTACTGGTCTTAATCCTCATTGTTTTTCAAAACCAGACATTTTGGGGACTTGTGTCTCCAGTGCCAGCCCTCAGGATTGGGGTACCTGATGTGAGGCCTAATCCCTTCACTCCTTAAAGGAGAGTTCCTTTCCGGGAGGGGAGGGATCCCTCCTGCTTGTGGGTCACTGCACCTGGTGTGGGGTCCTGGGTGAGGTCATGTCTCTGCCTCTCCTACCCTTCTCAATGCATCTCTTTTGTCTTTGGTTGTGGAGGCGCCCTTCCTCTAGTTCTCAGGTCATTATTAGAGGAAAACTTTTCCATATGTAGCTGAAATGAAAATTTGTTGTGACCCTGGAAGGAGATAAGTTCAGGGTCTTCCTACACCATCATCTTAAACCCCCCTCCTCTCAGATAGTTTTGATCTTCCTCATTATGATGATGAGATGCTTTATTAAAACCTGAGGATCTGAAGATAAAACTGTCTGGATTGATGACTGTATTTCTGTTGTGGATAAAAATAAGTCTCGAGTCACTGCTTTTTGTTCAGCTATTCATTAATATGCTTCATATATTTCTGCCCCTAGAGCAAATTAATGTTTAATTATTTTGTATTGTAGTTCACTTAAACTTAAATTCTTTGAACATAGCTAAATTGTAGTGTGACATCATCTAAGTCCTTGAAAAGACAGATGGAGGTAAGTTCCTTTATTAAAAAGTTGTACTTGAACCCACGCAGCAGGTGCAGTAAATTGAGTCCTTTCAGTCACTGTATGCATATAGCAGTTTTGCAATGAGGGGAAAAACATATTGGGAGGAGTGGCTGTTGAATGAGTGACTTCCTCAAACTGAGTTCTATGCTTTTGTCTTTTAAATCCTATGATAGAACAAAATGTGGAGTTACAAACCAAAATTACAATACTACAGGTTTTTATATTGGAGGACTACGTATTTTTGTATGGTTTTGAGG
The DNA here is from genome assembly GCF_036562045.2 of Rhinolophus sinicus. Taxonomy (NCBI): domain Eukaryota; kingdom Metazoa; phylum Chordata; class Mammalia; order Chiroptera; family Rhinolophidae; genus Rhinolophus; species Rhinolophus sinicus. The sequence continues at coordinate 110,066,559 of NC_133753.1, read as the reverse complement.
AACTGTGTAGGAGAAAAAAGGAGAATCCATTTCTAGCCTATTATAGTACTAAGGGAATGTCACACAGTCCCTGCCTCCTTCCAGAGAGGTATCTGAAAAATTCTGGCTTCTGTTATTACTAAAGTAACTTCACTAGCATTGGGTTTTATTGATTAAAGTCCCCTAGATATTTTAATGGGTATGAATTTATTATGTCTCCGTCAACTTCCGTAGGGCCTTTTCTTTGGTGAATAAATTTTTTTTCTGGGCATGCAGTTAACAGCCTTTTAGGTTCTACTTCAATGTATATATTCTGAGAGAATTGAAACTGCCAAAGTAGTCTTGACTTTCAGTGGCAGGTGCTAGAGTTGCCTCGTAATGTGTCCCTTGAGTGAGCAGAGTTCACGTTCTCAACCTACCTGAACTAGCCTGATTATAACTTGAACTTCCTAAGGTTCATGTGCCAATTTGAGTTCACTGTTTAATATTCAACAAGGATTATGCCAGCAAGGCTGTGCGGTAGGAAAACATCAGATAGCGATGTCGTTGGTGAATTGATTTGAGTTGCAACACGGTCCACCTGGCTACTGAGCTTACCCCGCATCCCTGCCTCTGTCTTCTAGGTCTGCAACCTTGGAAGTTTTGAACTTAGTTCATAGAAATCTAGTACCTGCGCAATGGGAGCATGTACTACGACATCCCTATGATCCCTATGTGATGGACAGGGAATTGAGAGTGGAAGGGTCTTGCCCACAGTCAAGTAAGTGAATGACAGATTGGAGTGGGACCCTGGAATCTGGACTCCCATGATGACTTCCTCCCAACAATTCTGTTTCAATTGTCCCTTCATTTCCTGTATAATCTCATGTCTATCTGATCTGCCATTTTCTGCTTTCCACTCCCTGCCTTCAATGCGTAGGAGGTCCATAGGTCATTCTGTGATTCAGAGACCCTCTCTGGCATTCGACTACATTCTTAGAGGGAATGCTTAGCCTAAATTTACAAAGCTGTTCTGGGTGAAGCTGATGGGAAGCCTGGGCCTTGTCCACTTGGCATTGTCATCTTCTGACGTCTGTCTTCCACTTCTGGAGGTGGCTCCTGCTTGGAAAGAGCTGATCTAGGAGTCAGACTTGATCCTTTGGCTTATTCTGGAATGCCCATTCAATCAGCTGGTCTGTTCCTTCCTGTTCCATCTTTCATCCATCTAGACATATCCTCTGTTCTAACCTAGCAATTCTGGGTGTTGTCTCCATGGAAGGACTTTGCTTTCAGAACTGTGCTGGGCTCCGTGAAAAGAGCTGCAGGCCCTTGGGAGTGGCTTGAAGAAGGCTCTGGAATAGGAGGTGAGGGCAACATTAGCAGTTAGCAGGCCAAGAGGCAAAGGCTGAGCATAAGGCCCTCACTGTCATCTAGTTGGATAAGCATGTCTTCCTAAGCTGTCTTGCTTTTGCCAGGCATGGTGCTTGATAGTAGAGAAATAAAAACAATTTTACTTCTATCAAGATTTCCAACCATATTATCCATTAATTTCATTCTTTGGTGGTGTATGCTGCAGGCAAAAAGGAGGAAGGAGAAGGAAAAGTGACATTCAGTTATGTGCATATTGGAATAGACGCTTTTGGTGCCCTACACATATCCCTGCAGACAGTTTCCATGCTGGGGCTTCCTGTGCTTTAGGAACTGAGGCTACTGTCTTCCCACTGGCATGTGCTTGGCTTGATGAGGGACAGGTAGGAGATGCTAGGTAATTAAAGCCCAGAAGAGCAATACTTCACAAATAAGAGGTGCAGAAGCATTCGAGCCTCCCTTTCCCTCAACACAGTTCTGAGGCATATTCTGCCTAGTTGATCAGATGGTCTCCTGTGAGCTGGACTTCCAGTTGCCCATAGAAGTGAGCTGCTCATGAATATACACTGTATTTGCATTTCTACCTTCCTTGAGTCACTTCTCCATCCTCTCGAAATGTTTCCTGGATCACCGCCTAAATGAACTATTTATATCCAGATGTTGGGCTTAGGGTCTGCTCTTGGGGGAAATTCAAACTAAGAATCCTATTATGTACGTGGAGTTTTACAAGTGTTATCATATTCACTTTTCACACAAGCTATGATATATGCATCAAATCCTTTTTAGAGATGAAGCTGTTGAAGTTCAGAGAAGTTAAGTGGGTTCCTCGGAGTCACACAGCTAATAAGGGTAAAACCAGGATTTGAAACTGTGTCTGTGTGACTCCTAAGCCTGTCCCATTTCTACCACTTCAAAGAGCTGGTTGGGGGCAGGAGACCTAAGCTCTGGGTGTGGTTCTTCCTCCACATCAGTGTGTGAACTTGGGCAGACCCCTTCCTTGTTCTTGATTTAAGCCTCGTTACATTCCCACCTCAGGGTTTTGCACAAGTTACTCTCTTTGCATGGGGTGTTCTCCCTCCAGTTGCTCTCTGTGTCAGATGTCTTGAAGACCAAAATCAAGTTCAGTGATTTGCTAGGGTTCACAGAACTCCACAAAGCTTTTGTAATCATGGTTATGATCCATTACTGAAAAAGGATCTAGGTTAAAATTGGCAAAGGTGAAAGGCATGGAGGATCCAAGACTTCCAGTTTTCCCCTTCCAAAGGAATTGTACAGACAGCCTAGAATGCTACTCTGGTTTTCTTATTTTTTCTCTTCTATTTTCCATCTTTTTATTTCTTTTTTTGAAGTAAATTAGTTAACTTCCCTTTCCTGCCTTTCTATGGAATGTTACCTCTTCTGTTGTATTTTTTATTTCCAAGAGTTCCTTTTTACTCTGTTCTCCTTTAATGTGAGCACATCTCTCAGGTCACTATGGCTGCTTTCCAAGCTCCATTCCGACCCCACACTGTTTGTTCTCCTTTAAGCGTCTATCCCTGTTTGTTTTAGTCTTTCCCTTAAATGCTGGCTGGTCTGCCTGTATTTGAGAGCGTGCATAATTTGTCACTGGTGGGCTTTGGAGTAGAGCCATCTGACTGGAGGACCCCTAAATCTCTATATCAGTAGCTCATTGGGACTGCTCAGCTTCCCCAGGAGGAATTCTCTGGTCTTCTGCCCAGGAGGCGGAAGGTGAGGGAAATCTCATGATTCCCCTAATTCTAGTCCAGCGCCCCCTTCTCCTCTCTGCCAGGGGTCCCTAAGTCCAGAGTGTGTCCAGTTCAACATGGGCAGAGTCGTGTCCACAGTCTTCTGCAGGGTAGGAAAGGTGGCCGTAACAAAGCACCACAAACTGGGAAACTGGTGGCTTAGTACAAAAGAAGTTGATTGTCTCACTGTCCTGGAGGCCAGAAGGGAGAGGTCAGGGTGCTGGCAGGGTTGATTTCTATTGGAGCCTCTGAAGGAGAATCTGTTCCATGCCTCTTCCTAGCTTCTGGTGGTTACCGGCAATCTTTGTGTCCCTTGGCTTCTGGTAGCATCACTTCAAGCTCTGCCTCCATCTTTACACTGCTGCCTTCCTTACGGGGGTTTCTGGGTTTCTTCTTATAAGGACACCACTTGCTGAATTGGGGCCCACACACTCCAGTATGACCACATCTTACCTTAACTAACTACATCTGCAAATATTCTGTTTCCCAATAGAGTCACATTCTGAGGTTGCTGGAGGACATGCATTTTGGGGGACCACTATTCAAGCCAGTATGGGAGGAAATCTGGAAATCTATTTATTATGCAGACTTTAAGCAATCATCCTGTTCTCAGTCACACCTCCTGATGGTAGACATGCCTGTGCATTCAGTTCCTGAGTCTTTGTGGGCCTGGTGGCCTGGTTCTGTTTTGTCTGGTCTCCCCAGTGCTGTGGGCTCAGCTCCAGCTTTCTCTGTTCTGCACAGTGAGGGCTACTTCTACTTCTAGGTTTCAAACATTTGGAGGCAGTTGTTTGCTCTGGTTGTCTTTGTCACTGTGGATTTATGTCTTTTAAGAAAGCACTTCAGTGCATTTTATGGGGCTTCTGGAGGCTCAGAAGTAAATCACCATGTTTAAGTTTCTGAGAGGAATCTTAAAGATGAGGAGGTGATTGAGAGAGAAGAGGCAAGCGGAGTAATATGAGCAAACGTGTGGAGATGTGAGCACCAGGGTGTGTGCAGGGACCTGTAACGACTCCAGGGTGACACAGCGTGAGGTCTGAGGATGGGCACTGGGAACACAGCAGGTGCCTTGAGTCACCTCTCACCTGGGCGTGGCACAGGCAGTGCCCAATGTGAGGGATCAATTCTGGGAGCGCCCTGACTGATGTGCAAAGGTCACCCTCCGACAAGAGATCAGCCATGAGGCTGTGGTTATGGTCTAGGCCAGAGATGACGATGTCTGACTAAGGCAGGGGCTGGGGAAGGAGAAGGGGGGAAGTTTGAAAGATATTTAAACTCTTAGAAAGTACTGCTAATAATGTCTTCCCGAATTTTTAGAATGATAATTTTCAAATATAGAAAATTTCAACAGAAAGATGGGGAAAAAATTGTGTAGTAAACACCCACCACTCTGATTCTACAATTGGCGCTTCTTTACTCGGTTTATCATTTATCTGTTCACTCCTCTATCTATTCATCAACCCATTTTATTTTTTAATGCATTTCAATGTAAGGTGCAGAATGAGAACACTGTGCCCCTGAACACAGCAGCATGAGTGTAATTACCTAGATGAACCTTGCTATGTAAATAAAATTAACCTACTAATCCTCCCTTTGTTTAAAATTTTGATATTTTGTTCCTGATAGATATTTTGCATTAATATTGATTGTTAAATATATTGCATTTCAATGTAATTAATAATTATTACTGAGATTTTTGGCAATTTTGCTCTCAAGTGGATTGTTTTACTCTATTTGTCCTAGTCTTGGCCCTGCCTGGAAGTTTCCACCAAATGTTATAAATAGCCTGTGTTAGTAAGGAGGAAACAAGCTCTCCCCAATCCTTCTTGTGGTTCCTTTGGGTTTTGCCTTTTCTCTTCCTACAAAGTAAAGTGCTCAACTTTGGGAACTGTTTAAAACAAATTCTGCTGCACCTGAGGAGGGTGAGAGGGATTTCAACCCATGGGGTGTTAAGATCCCATAAGAGTGCAAAAAGGTGGGGTGTGGTGGGCCTGCTCCAGGCCCTGTGCTCACACAGTTGGACAGACAGTTCCAGCCCTAATTAGAATCCAGGAAATTAAGTGTCTAAACATTTATGAGCTCAGCAGCTCCTCACCCAGCAAGTGGTAAAAAGAGCTATTTATTTTATTTGTTTTTTAAAATTAAATTTATTGGTTAATAACATTATGTAATTTTCATGTATATAAGATTATAACTGGACATCTGTGTACCCTGTTGCATTCTCTGCAACCGAAGTCTAGTTTCCTTCTGTTAGCACATATTGACCTCTTTTGCTCACTTTTCCTGCCTCCCACTGTCTTTCCCCTGTGGTTACCACCATTCTGTTGTCTGTATCTATGATTTTGTTTATTTATTTTTGTTGGTTTGTTTGTTGCTTTTTTTCCCCATTTTTATTTTATTTTATTAGTTTCAGGTACACAAGACAAAGCAATACTTAGACGTTTATCATTTATATCCCTCACACTGTGTGAACCCCCCTCCCCCCATCCACTATCCCTCTGACATCGCACAGAGCCATTACATTTCCACTGTCCCTATTCCTAATGATGTACTCCGCTTCCTGTAACCATACACACACACACACACACACACACACACACACACACACACACACACACACACATATATATAATTATAGTTGGCATTCATTATTGTTCAGCTTCAGGTGTACAGTGCAGAGATCAGGCATCTACATCATCCCTGAGGTGGTCTCCCAAATGGGACACGTGTCCATCGGATACCCTACAAAATCTTTACATTATTGATTACATTCCCCAAATTAATTTTCAAAACCCCGTGGCCATCTTGTGGTTACCAACTATTTTCTGAACCCCTCACCTTCCCCCTTATCCCCACCCCCCGCCCAAATAGCAACCCTCAGTTTTTCCTCTGTCTCCAAAACTGTTTCTGATTAGTTCATTCACTTATTCTTTTCTGTAGATTCCACGTATAAGTGAGATCATATGGTATTTGTCTTTCTCTGTCTGACTTATTTCACTTAACATAATGTTCTCTAGGTCCATCCATGTTGTTGCAAATGGTAAGATTTCTTTCTTCTTTATGGCTGCCTAATACTCCATTGTATAAATGTACCAGTTTCTTAATCTAGTCATCTACCGATGGGCATTTCGGTTGTTTCCATGTCTTGGCTATTGTGTATAGTGCTGCAATAAACATAGGAGTGCATAAAGATTTTTAAATTGGAGTTTTGGATTTCTCTGGATAGATACCTAGGAATGGAATTGCTGTATCATAATATAGTTCCGTTTTCAGATTTTTGAGATACCTCCATACTGTTTTCCATAGTAGCTGCACCAATCTGCATTCCCACCAACAGTGCACAAGGGTTCCCTTTTCTCCACATCCGCGCCAGCACTTGTTGTTTGTTGATTTATTGATGATAGCCATTTTGACTGAGGTGAGGTGGTATCTCATTGTGGTTTTTATTTGCATTTCTCTGATGGTTAGGGAGGTTGAGCATTTCTTCATATGTCTGTTTGCCATCTGTATGTCCTTTTTAGAAAAATGTCTCTTCATGTCCTCTGCCCATTTTTAAATTGGGTTGTTTGTTTTTTTGCAGTTGAGTTGAGTGAGTTTTTATAAATTTGTGATATTAACCCTTTATCAGATATATCATTGGCAAATATCTTTTCCCATTCAGTAGGATCCCTTTTTGTTTTATTGATGGTTTCCTTTGCTGTGAAATAGCTTTTTAGTTTGATGTAATCCCACATGTTTATTTTTTCTCTTACTTCCCTCGTGCGAGGGGATATATCAGTAAAAATCTTACTCTGGGTAATGTCTGTGAAGTTTCTTCCTATATTTTCTTCTAGGAATTTTATGGTTTCAGATCTTACATTTAAGTCTTTAAGCCATTTTGAATTTATTTTTGTACATGGTGTAAGGAGGTGGTCCAGCTTCATTTTTTTGCATGTGTCTGTCTAGGTTTCCCAGCACCATTTATTGAATAGACTGTCTTTACCCCACTATACATTCTTCCTTCCATTGTAGTAGATTAAATGACCATATAGGCATGGATTTATTTCTGGGCTCTCTATTCTGTTCCATTGATCTACGTGTCTGTTTTTATGCCAGTACCATGCTGTTTTGATTACGGAAGCCTTGTAGTATAATTTGATGTCAGGTATTGTTATATCTCCCACTTTGTTCTTATTTCTCAAGATTGCTGAGGCTATCTGGGGTCTTTTATGGTCCCATATAAATTTTAGGATTATATGTTCTATTTCTGTGAAAAACGTCATTGGTAGTTTGATAGGAATTGAGTTGAATATGTATATTGCCTTAGGCAGTATGGACATTTTAACTATATTAATTCTTCCTATCCATGAACATGGTATGTGTTTCCATCTATTTGTATCTTCTTTCATTTCTTTCTTCAGCGTCTTATAATTTTCTGAGTATAGATCTTTTACTTCTTTGATTAAATTTATTCCCAGGTATTTTATAGTATTTGGAGCAATTGTAAATGGGATTGCTTTTTTAATTTCTCCTTCTGATGTTTTATTATTGGTATATACAAATGCAACTGATTTCTGAATATTAATTTTGTATCCTGCTACTTTACTAAATTCATCTAACAGCTCTAATAGTTTCTTGGTGGAGTCTTTAGGGTTCTCTATATAATCATATCATCTGCATATAATGACAATTTTACTTCCTCCTTACCGATTTGGATGCCTTTTGTTTCTTTTTCTTGTCTGATTGCTGTGGCTAGAACTTCCAGCACTATGTTGAATAGAAGTGGAGAAAGTGGGCAACCTTGCCTTGTTCCTGATCTTAAGGGGAATGGTTTTAGCTTTTCCCCATTGAATATGATGTTAGCTGTGGGTTTATCATATATAGCTTTTATTATGTTGAGCTATGATACCTCTATTCCCACTTTCTTAAGGGTTTTTTATCATAAATGGCTGCTGGATTTTATCAAATGTTTTTTCTGCATCTATTGATATGATCGTGTGATTTTTATTTTTCATTTTATTAATGTGGTGTATCACATTAATTGATTTACGGATGTTGAACCACCCTTGCATACCAGGGATGAATCCCACTTGATCATGGTGTATGATCTTTTTAATGTATTGCTGAATTCTGTTTGCTAATATTTTGTTGAGGATTTTTGCATCTATGTTCATTAGAGATATCGGCCTGTAGTTTTCTTTTTTTGTGGTGTCTTTGTCTGATTTTGGGATCAGGGTGATAGTGGCTTCGTAAAAAGTGTCTGGGAGGCTTCCCTCCTTCTAGATGTTTTGGAAGAGCTTGAGGAGAATAGGTGATAATTCTTTTTTGAACATTTTGTAAAATTCACCTGTAAAGCCATCTGGTCCAGGGCTTTTGTTTGTTGGGAGATTGTTGATTACTGATTCAATTTCCCTGGTGGTAATCAGTCTATTCAGGTTTTCTGTTTCTTCTTGAGTTAGCCTTGGAAGGTTGTACGCCTCTAGAAAATTGTCCATTTCTTCCAGATTGTCAAATTTGTTGGCATATAGTTGCTCATAGTAATTTCTTAAAATTTTTTGTATTTCTGCAGTGTCTGTTGTCACTTCTCCTCTTTCATTTCTGATTTTATTAATTTGGGTCCTCTCTCTCTTTTTTAAAAAAGACCTCATTAAAATGAGTCTTGCTAAAGGTTTGTCAATTTTGTTTATCTTCTCTAAGAACCAACTTTTGGATTCATTGATCTTTTGTATTGTTTTTCTGGTTTCTATTTCATTTATTTCCGCTCTGATCTTTATTATCTCCTTCCTTGTATTCCCTTTGGGCTTATTTTGCTGTTCTTCTTCTTTTTTTTTTTTAACAGGACTTTATTGGGGAACTTTCAGGACTTTTTCTCCAAGTCAAGTTGTTGTCCTTTCAAACTTAGTTGTGGAGGGTTCTGTTCAGCTTCAAGTTGTTCTTTCAGTCTTAGTTGTGGAGGGCGCAGCTCAGCTCCAGGTCCAGTTGCCATTGCTAGTTGCAGGGGGCACAGTCCACCATCCCTTGTGGGAGTCGAACCGGCAACCTTGTGGTTGAGAGGACACGCTCCAACCAACTGAGCCATCCGGGAGCTCAGCAGCAGCTCAACTCAAGGTGCCATGTTCAATTTTAGTTGCAGGGGGCGCTGCCCACCATCCCTTGTGGGACTTGAGGAATTGAACTGGCAACCTTGTGGTTGAGAGCCTACTGGCCCATGTGGGAATCGAACCCGGCAGCCTTCGGAGTTAGGAGCACGGAGCTCTAACCGCCTGAGCCACCGGGCCGGCCCTTATTTTGCTGTTCTTTTTCCAGATCCCTTAAGTGTGAAGATAAACTGTTGATTAGTGATGTTTCTTTAGGTAGGCCAGCAATGCTATGATTAGTGTTGTTTCTTTAGGTAGGCCAGCTATGATTAGTGATGTTTCTTTAGGTAGGCCTGCAATGCTATGAATTTCCCTCTTAGGACTGCTTTCGTGGCATCCCGTAGATTTTGGGTCATCGTGTTTTCATTTTCGTTTGTCTCGAGATATCTTTTGATTTCTTCCTTGATGTCCTGCATGACCCATTCATTATTTAGTAACATGTTATTCAGCCTCCATGAGTTTGTGTTTCTTCCAGTTCTTTTCGTGTAATTCATTTCTAATTTCATAGCACTGTGGTCAGAGAAGACAATTGGTATGATTTCAATTTTCTTAAGTTTATCAAGACTTGTTTTGTGGCCTAACATATGGTCTATCTTGGAAAATGTTCCATGTGCTCTTGAGAAGAACGTGTATTCTGCAGCATTGGGGTGAAATGCTCTGAAAATATCGATTAAATCCAAGTTGTCCAATGTATCATTTAAGGCTGTTGTTTCCATATTGATTTTCTGTCTGGAAGACCTGTCCCTTGTTGTCAGAGGTGTGTTGAAGTCCCCTACTATGATAGTGTTACTGTTGATCTCTGTGTTTATGTTAGTCAATATCCGTTTTATATATTTAGGTGCTCCCATATTGGGTGCATAGATGTTTACTAGGGTTATATCCTCTTGTCGGATCGATCCCTTTATTATTATATAGTGCCCATCTTTGTCTTTTAATATGTTCTTCATTTTAAAGTTTATTTTGTCAGAAATAGTATTGCAACTCCAGCTTTTTTCTCATTTCCATTTGCATGAAATATCTTACTCCAACCCTTCACTTTCAGCCTGTGTGTGTCTTTTGATCTGAGGTGAGTCTCTTGTATACAGCATATAAAAGGATCTTGCTTTCTGATAAGCCACCCTATGTCTCTTGATTGGGCATTTAATCCATTTACATTTAAAGTGATTATTGATAGGTACATAGTTATTGCCATTTTAAAATTTGTAGTTAGATTGTTTTCATCTTTCTTCTATTTACAGAAGTCCTTTTAGTATTTCTTGCAATGCTGGCTTGGTGGTAATAAATTCCTTTAGCTTATTCTTTTCTGGGAAGCTCTTTATCTCTCCATCAACTTTGAATGATAGCCTTGCTGTATAAAGCAACCTAAGTTGTAGGCTTTTGTTTTCCATCACTTTGAGTATCTCCTGCCACTCCCTCCTGGCCTTCAATGTTTCTGCAGAAAAGTCATTTGATAGTCTTATGGGAGTTCCCTTGTATGTAACCCTCTGTCTTTCTGTTGCTGCTTTTAGGATTCTCTCTTTGTCTTTAACCTTTGCCATTTTAACTATAATGTATCTTGGTGTGGACCTGTTTGGGTTTATCCTGGTTGGAACTCTCTGCACTTCCTGGGCTTGTATGCTGGTTTCCTTCATCAGGTTAGGGAAGTTTTCGGACATTATTACTTCAAATATGTTCTCAATCCCTTGCTTCCTCTCTTCACCTTCTGGTATTCCTATGATGTGCATGTTGTTGTGCTTGATGTTATCCCAGAGGTCTCTTAAACCATCTTCATTGTTTTTTATTCTTTTTTCTTTCTGTTGTTCTTTTTGGGTGATCTCTGCTAACTTGTCTTCTAAGTCGCTGATTTGATCCTCTGCTTCATCTAACCTGCTGTTAATTCCTTCAAGTGAGTTCTTTATTTCAGTAATTGTGTTCTTTAGTTCTAACTGGTTGTTCGTTTTGTCATCTCTAAGCTTCTTAAACATTCTTATCATCAGTGTTCTGAACTCTGTCTCTGATAGGTTGGTTACCTCTGTTTCATTTGGTTCCATTCTGGAGGTTTCTTCTGTTCTTTTATTTGGGACATGTTTCTTTGTTTCCCCATTCTGGCTGACTCTCTGTGTGTGCTTTGATGTATTAGGTAGATCCCCTAGAGTTCTTAGTTCTTGCTGTGTTATCTTATGTAGTATGTGTCCTTTATATTTGACTTGCACTACTTCATTCTTCTCCTCTGCGTGTGCTCCAAAGGTGACTCTTGTGTTGTGTATATTGTCCTGTTAAAGAAGATCTTTAATTGCTTTTCACTTGTGAGTAGGTGGGGTTGACTCCTAGGCTGACTAGTTGTGAGACTTGGCTCTGCCCACTGCAGGGTGTTCTGGTGCGTGAGGGTTGACTGCTTAAATGTGGTTTGGCCTCTATGGGCTCTTGTGCCTGTAAAGAATTCCCTCTGGGTGTGTCACTTGTAGGTCAAACCCGGTAGTACTCAGGTTTGGTCTGGAGTTGGCCTCTGGGTATGTTGAATCTTGTGCCTCTTAAGCTGGGCCCTGGTAGGGCAATTTCTGAACAAAGCAAATCACCAAGCACAACAACAACAACAACAACAACAAAGAAAAAATCAAATACATTCACATGTAAAAACAACCAACAACCCCCACTCAACACAGGCAAAGATATCAAAGATATAAAGACAAAACAAAACAAAACAAAAAGCAGTGCCAGTCTTGGCTTTAGCCTACCAAGTAATCTCCAGGTCGTCCTCTGCTGTACCAGAGTTCCCTGCGTATTGTGCAGGCAGAGCAGGTTACCTGGTGCCCAGAGTGACATTGGGACTGCAGATTTAAATGCGTGGGGCTGAGGGGTCTGGATGGTAGTTTTTACAAAGCCAGTGCAGTTTCTGCCTTTGCCTGCACATACGCACACTGAGAGTAGCACCACCAGCCCTGTGTCCAGTTCTCCTGAGTCTTAGGGCACTTCTTCCGTGTGTGTGTTTGGTGGGTGGGAGATTTCTGAGCTGCTGAAAGCCGGGAGCTGCATCTGCCACTTACTGCTGATCCCTGGGAGTGCCTCCGCTGATGTAATTGCCTCGCCCTAGGCAGGCCAGAAAGGGTGGGTGCTGGGGATGGAGGGGTCTTCTCTCTCCCAGCCCAGCCATGTCACACTCTTCCCGCAGACCAGAAAATGTGGTGGCTGGGGGTGGTGGAGTCCTGTCTCTCCCAGCCCAGCAAAAACGACACTCCTCCCAGCCTCCTCCCTGGGCCAGAGCCACCCGCCAGTCTTCCCAGCCTGAGCACCAAGTCTCCTCTGCAATCTGACACCACTCCTCAGTTCAGGGGCCAGTTGAAATCTCTGGAAGGGCGGGGGTAAGATTGGAAGAGCGGGGGGAGGGGCCCAGGTATGGAGTTTATGTCTGTTGTCCAGCCTAGGGCTTAACTGGAGGTATCAGCTGAGGTTATTGCCTCAAATGCTAGATATTCTGCCCACTCGGCGGGAGAGATCAGCTGTGGGACGCAGGGAAAGAGCCCACCTCCTGGCTTTTGTGTTCTCTGTTCCATTCTGGGATCCCCTGTGTCTCTGCAGCTGTGGATGTCGGCCACGTTTCCACCACTGCAGATGTGGTTGGCACCTCCACAGCTGAAGGTGTGGGCTGCGTCCCCACAGCCACAGGTGCGGACCTGTTTGTTACTCTTTGTTTTGTATTTCACACATGAGTGAAATCATTTAGTTTTTGTCCTTTTCCATCTGATTTATTTCACTTAGCATAATACCCTTCAGATCCATTCATGCTGGCACAAATGGCACCATTTCATCCTTTTTATGGCTGAGTAATATTTCATTGTATATATGTGCCTCTTCTTTTTATCTAATCACCCATCAAAGGATACTTTGGTTGTTTTTATGTCTTCGCTATTGTAAATAATTCTACAATGAACATAGAAATACTTATATCTTTATGAATAAATGTTTTCATACTTTTCAAGTAATACCCAGAAGTGGAATTGTTGGATTGTTTGGTAGTTCTATTCTTAATTTTTGAGAAACCTGCATACTGTTTTCTATAGAGGCTGCACTAATTTATATTCCCACCAACAATATATGAAGGTTCCCTTTTCTCCACATCCTTTCCAACACTTTTTGATCTTTTTTATAACAGTCATTCTAATGGGTCTAAGTGGTACCTCATTGTGATTTTGATTTGCTTTGCCTAATAGCTAGTGATGTTGAACATCTTTTTTTTTTTTGTCCCCACCACCACCACTCACCCCTCCCACCCCCCTACACCCCCACCCACCGTCCTGGTTTTTGAACCATTGTTCTCAGTCTAGTTGTAGGGCACAGCTCCCTGGTCCATGCTGGTATTATGAGCCTTGCGCTCCACCAGCTGAGGAAGTTGGTCGCCAGTCGTCGGTTGGCCACTCACAGCAGCTCACGGTGGCTCTTGCCGGCTGCCGGCCACTCACAATGGCTGCCAACCACTCACACTGATTGCCGGCCACACACTGGTTGCCAGCCAACCTCCAGCTGTTCACAGCAGCCCAGCTCCAGGGAGAGCCATTGTTCCCAGTCTTAGCTGTAGAGGGCGCAGCTCACTGGCCCATGTGGGAATCGAACCAGTGGGCCTTTGGTGTTAGGAACACGGGCTCCCAGGCGCTCCAAATGCTTGAGCCCCTGGGCCTTCCCTGAACATCTTTTCTTATGTCTCTTGGCCATCCGTATGTCTTCCTTGGAAAAGTGTCTGTTCAGGTCCTGGCCTCTTATTATTATTTTTTTTAAAAATCACATTGTTTTTTGTAGGCGACCCTGGATGAGGCCAGTCTAGTGTCAGACAACACACCTCAGGAGGTGACATGAACAATCAGGTTAGACTGTGAAAGATTTGCCCCCATTTTGCAACATATCCTGAGTTGTTTATCTTTTTTCACAATACACTTCCTGTTTTATTAATTCCTGTCCACTTAGTCTTCTGTTATTTGCCTACCATTCTCTGATTCCTCTTTCACGCATTGGTTTCATCACCTTTTACTTTCTGTCTCCCTGGAAGCCTAAATGATTTTGACGGTGACATGTCAGAACTATTTGGAACATCTCCTGTCTGCTGATGCCATGAGTTCAGTGAATACGCAGTTTTGTAATGGGTAGTAGGATGTGCATTTCGTTTTGCAGTAAGAACCAGCTGTGTACTATTCTTGCAACTACAGTGGAAGTGTGCTGGGAGGTGTGGAAGGACATGTTTATTCCATGCGAGGCTGACAGTCTGCCAAGTTATTTCAGGAGGCCTCCTGGAATCTAAGCAAGCATGACACCGGCACACTTTGGAATCACAAGATCTGGCTCCCTGCCCTGGATTCATGATTAATTGCTTGGACAAGACTCTTCTCCATCCTGAATTATATTTTCACATCTGTAAAGTGGAAATTAAAATATTCCAGCACTGCTTATCTCACAGGGTTGCCACAAGGGCGAATTAAGAGAGATGTGAAAGAACTTCATAAACTGTACATTAAGGGAGAGATATGTTACTTTTTCTGGGGATCATCGTCCAGCCTCCCATGTCTGCCCTTTGTTGGTATTAAAGCTTGCAACCTTCCTTTTAAAAAATTTATTTTGATTTTTTTTTCTTTAATTTTTCAATTAGAGTTGATATTCAATATTATTTTTTATTAATTTCAGTTGTACAGCATAGTGGTTAGATATTTGTGTAATCTATGAAGTGATTCCCCTGAATAGTCTAGTACCCACCTGGCACTATACAGAGTTATTACCATATTATTGGCTATATTCCCTATGGTGTACTTCACATCTCCATGACTATTTAGTAACTGCCAATTTGTACTTCTTTATCCCTTTTCCTTTTTCACCCAGTCCCCCAAACTCTCTCCCATCTAGCAATCATCAGTTTGTTCTCTGTATCTATGAATCTGTTTCTCTTTTTCTGTTGTTTAGTTTGTTCTTTAGATTCCACCTGTGAGATCATATGGTATTTGTCTTTCTCTGTCTGATTTATTTCACTTAGCATAAAACCTTCTAGGTCCATCCATGTTATTACAAATGGTAAGATTTCTTTTTTTTTTTTATGACCGAGTAATATTCTATTGCATACCTGTGCCACCTCTTCTTTACCTAATCATCTACTGAATCATCTATTGATGGGCACTAAGGTTGCTTCCATATCTTGGCTGTTATAAATAGCATTGCAGTCCTTTCTTACTTACCTCTCTGTAGGGCTCCATTATCCTTGCAGAGGTAAGCCGCTTTCTCAGCACAGTTACGTGTCTCTCTCCCTCCACTGGAGGCCACTCCCAAGGATGGGGACTGTATGGCTTATAGCCCACAGCCTGGCACGATATGACACATAACACTTGTCCTTGACTCAATGCGTGGATGAATAGGTGTATTCGCTCATTACACTTTCCAGTGGCAGCTATGGAATTTGACATGTCCTCCTGGAGAAAACCTTAACCCAAAGGTGACAAACCATGATGGTAGAAATTTCAGCTGCATGACAAGCTTCCAAGTGAATAAAAGGAAGGGGGTAAGATAGTTGGGACTTACTGCATTTACCAATGAGACGTCCACCTACTCAGTCCAGTGTCAGGGAGCCCTGGGGACTTTCAGGCCAGAGGGACCTGAAGAATTGACGACAGATGAGTATCACTTTCTGCAGAAGGGCTGAAAGTGAGAAAGGATGAAGAGAGAAGGAAGTGCACAAACACAATTTAAGTGTCTCCTCTTTCTTTGTGTATTAAGGAACTTTGAGGTTTTTTTGTGACATAATCCACAGGGTCTCAGTCCAAGCAGACACAGAACGTGCATCTGAGTGATGATAATGAACCCATGGAAATTCCAGGTGCTCAGGCCTCACATTTCTCCCATCAGGAATGTGGCAGAGGCAGAGGGGCAGGGGTCTGGAGTCACAGGTGACACTGATCGCTGCTACAGGCCTTTCCTGACCAGCTCCTCAGTGCCCATTAAAAAAGCCCCCACAGGTCTGAAAGCAGGAAGCCACCTCTGCTATGACCCCTTTGGCCCCAGAAAAAATCTCATGTCCTGTATACTGTGTGTACTACCCACAGTGACATTTGCCATGCCAGCTGTGGCTTAGGTGATCGGGGTCCACTTGGCCATCCAGGTTGCTGTTCTCTTCACACCCATTGTTCTTGGACTTGTGGTCTTTCCAGAGAGAGGGAGCCATTCTTTTGTCATGAACCTGTCTGTTTTTCTACTGTAGGACCCTCTGAGGGGCAGGAAAGGAAGCAGCATGAATTGATAAGCTTGGTGTAGCCATCACCCTCTTGACCACGTGTTGCCTCTCCTTCAGGGGCTCCTTGTCAATGAAATCCTAATGCATCGGCCTGAACTTGACAATCCAGGAAGATGGTGTGGTCACCAGCAAGCTATGGAAAGAATACATAGGGCACCCAGCAATCTCACCTTTACCAACTCAACTCCACCAACATTTCTCTCCTTTTTATTTTTTTTACACTTTATTCATTTAGACATTCCATATTATTTTATATAGATTTCCGGTATACAGCATAGTGTTTAGATATTTATATAATTTAAGAAGTTATCCCCCTGACTGGTCTAGTACCCACCTGACACTATACATAGCTATTGCCATATTATGGACTATATTCCCTATGCTGTACTTTATATCCCCATGTCCATTTTGTAACTATCAATTTGTACTTCTTAATGCCTTCACCTTTTTTATTCTGCCCCCAACCCCTCCCATCTGTCACCTTGATAAACCTAGTACCCATCTGACATCACACATAGTTATTACAACATTATTGACTATATTCCTTACACTATATTCTCCTATTCTCCGATTTTTCTTTTTTAAAAATTTATTGGGGTGACAATTGTTAGTAAAATTACATAGATTTCAGGTGTACAATTCTGTATTACGTCATCTATAAATCCCATTGTGTGTTCACCACCCAGAGTCAGTTCTCCTTCCATCACCATATATTTGACCCCCCTTACCCTCATCTCCCACCCCCCACCCCCCTTACCCTCTTGTAACCACTAAACTATTGTCTGTGTCTATGAGTTTCTGTTTCTCATTTGTTTGTCTTGCTCTTTTGTTGTTTTTGGTTTACATACCACGTATCAGTGAAATCATATGGTTCTCTGCTTTTTCTGTCTGACTTATTTCGCTTGGCATTATAATCTCAAGATCCATCCATGTTGTCACAAATGTTCCTATATCATCTTTTCTTACCGCCAAATAGTAGTCCATTGTGTATATATACCACAACTTCTTTATCCATTCATCTATCGAAGGACATTTTGGTTGTTTCCATGCCTTGGCCACCGTAAACAAAGCTGCAATGAACATTGGAGCACACGTGTCTTTATGTATAAATGTTTTCAGATTTTTTGGGTAGATACCCAGGAGAGGGATTACTGGGTCATATGGTAATTCTATTCGTAATTTTTTGAGGAACCTCCACACTGCCTTCCATAACGGCTGCACCAGTCTGCATTCCCACCAACAGTGTATGAGGGTTCCTTTTTCTCCACAGCCTGTCCAACACTTGTTACTATTTGTCTTGTTGATGATAGCCATTCTGACCGGGGTGAGGTGATATCTCATTGTAGCTTTTATTTACATTTCTCTGATGATTAGTGATGTTGAGCATTTTTTCATATGTCTATTTGCCATTTGTATGTCCTCTTTGGAGAAATGTCTCTTCAGGTCCTCTGCCCATTTTTCAATTAGGTTGTTTGTTTTTTTGTTGTTGAGTTGCATGAGTTCCTTGTATATTTTGGATATTAGCCCTTTATCAGAGGCACTATTTGCAAAACTCTTCTCCCATTCAATTGGTTGCCTCTTTATTTTGTCGATGGTTTGTTTTGCTGTGCAGAAGCTTTTAAGTTTCATATAGTTCCATTCATTTATTTTAGCTTTTACTTCCATTGCCTTTGGAGTCAAATTCATAAAATGCTCTTTGAACCCAAGGTCCATAAGTTTAGGACCTATGTTTTCTTCTATGCAGTTTATTGTGTCAGGTCTTATGCTTAAGTCTTTGATCCATTTTGAATTAACTTTGGTATATGGTGACAGATAGCAGTCCAGTTTCATTCTTTTGCACGTAGCTATCCAATTCTCCCAGCACCATTTACTGAAGAGGCTGTCTTTTCCCCATTGTATGATTTTTGCTTCTTTGTCAAAAGTTATCTGTCCATATTTATGTGGTTTTATTTCTGGGTTCTCAATTCTATTCCATTGGTCTATGTGTCTGTTTTTCTGCCAATATCATGCTGTTTTGATTATTGTAGCCCTGTAGTACAAGCTAAAGTCAGGGAGTGTGATACCTCCAATATTGTTCTTTTTTCTTAAGATTGCTTTGGCTATTCGGGGTCTTTTGTGGTTCCAAACAAATCTGATGATTTTTTGTTCTATTTGTTTAAAAAATGCCATTGGGATTTTGATGGGGATTGCATTAAATCTGTATATTGCTTTGGGTAGTATAGCCATTTTCACTATGTTGATTCTTCCAATCCAGGAGCATGGAATGTCTTTCCATTTCTTTGTCCTTATACTATATTCTACATCCCCATGACTACCATGTAACAACCAATTTGTACTTCTTAATCCCTTCCCGCTTTTCACCTATCCCCACCCACCTCCTATCTGGCAACCATCAAAACGTTTTCTGTATCTATGAGTTTGTTTCTGTTTTATTTGTTTATTTTATGCTTTAGAGTCCATATAAAAGTGAAATCACATTGCATCTGTCTTTCTCTGTCTGACATACTCCACTCAGTACAATATCCTCAAGGTCCATCCATGCTGCCACAGATGGCAAGAACCCATTCCCGTCCATGGGTGAGCAATATTCTATTGTACATATATGTACCACCTATTATTATTATTATTTTTTTTAAAGTCAATTTTTCATTCTGATGAAAAAAAAAATTTTATTGGGGAACAGTGTGTTTCTCCAGGACCCATCAGCTGCATGTCAAGTCGTTTTTTTCAATCTAGTTTTGGAGGGTGCAGCTCAGCTCCAAGTCAAGTTGTTGTTTTCAGTCTAGTTGTGGAGGGCGCCACTCACTGGCCCAAGTGGGAATCGAACCGGCAACCTTGGTGTTATGAGCACTGCACTCTAACAACTGAGCCAACCAGCTGCCCTGCCTTATCCATTCATCCATCGATGGATACCCAGTCTACCTCCCCATCTTGGCCCACATAAACAATGCTGGATTGAACATATGGATGCACAGGTCCCCTGGAAGTAGTGTTTTGTGTTTCTTTGGATAAATACCCAGAAGTAGGATTACTGGGTCCTTGTTTGTCTCTTTTTTAAAGTCTATTTTGTCTGGTATAAGTATTGCTACTCCAGATTTTTGTTTGTTTGTTTCCATTTTCATGAACTATCTTTTCCCCATGTCTTTACTTTATTATTTATTTATTTATTTATTTATTTATTTATTTATTTATTTATGTATGTATTTATTTAATTGGGGTGACAATGTTCAACAAAACTATGTTGGTTTCAAGTGTACAATTCTATAATACATCATCTATATATTATATTATGTGTTCACCACCCAGAATCAGTTCTCCTTCTATCACCATATATTTGATCCCCTTTACCCTCTTCTACCACCACCCCTCCCCCTTACCCCCTAGTAACCACTAAACTGTTGTCTGTATCTATGAGTTTTTGTTTTCTTTTGTTTTTTTGTTCCTTTTGTTTGTCTTGTTCCTTTGTTGCTTTCAGTATCATATCCCACATATGAGTGAAGTCATATGGTTCTTGACTTTTTCTGTCTGACTTATTTTGCTTAGCATAATAATCTCAAGATCCATCCATGTTGTCACAAATGGCAGTATTTCTTTTTTTTTATGGCTTAGTAGTATTCCAACCATCCCTTTACTTTCAGTCTTGATTAGATCTGAAGTTGGTCTGTAGTAGGTCGCATATTCATATGTAAGGGTCTTGTTTTTTTATGCATTCAGCCACTCTGTCTTTTGATTACAGCATTTAATCCTTTTTTCACTTAAAGTGATTATTGATAGATATGTTGCCATTTTATTATTCACATTTTTTATCTTTTTTGTTTTCTTTGTCTTAAAGAAGTCCCTCTTACATTTCTTGTAATACTGGTTTCATAGTGATGAACTCCTTTAGCTTTTTCTTGTCTGGGAAGCTCTTTATCTGTCCTTCGATACTAAATGATAGCTTCCTGGGGTAGAGTAATCTTGATTGTAAGTCCTTGCTTTTTATCAGTTTGAATATTTCCTGCGAATCCTTTCTGGCCTGTAAAGTTTCTGTTGAGAAATCACCTGACAGTCTTATTGGAGCTCCTTGTAGGTAACTAACTGCTTTTCTCTTGTTGCTTTTAAGATTCTCTCTTTGTCTTTAAGCTTTGGCATTTTAATTATGATGTGTCTTAGTGTGGGCCTTTTTGGGTTCATCTTATTTGGAACTCTGCATTTCCTGGGCTTGTATATCTATTTCCTTCGCCAGGTTAGGGAAGTTTTCTATTATTATTTCATCAAATAGATTTTCAATTCCTTGCTATCTTCTTCTCCTTCTGGTACCCCTATAATATGACTGTTGGTACTCTTGATGTTGCCCCCGAGGCTCCTTAAACTAGTCTCACTTCTTTGGATTCTTTTTTCTTTTTGCTTTTCTGTTTGGGTGTTTTCTGGTACCTTATTTTCTAAATCACTGATTCGATCCTCTGCTTCATCTAATCTGTTGATTCCCTGTAATGTATTCTTCATTTCTATCATTGTATTCTTTAATTCTGACTGGTTCTATCTCCGTTTTTATGTTTCCTATCTCTTTGCTGAAGATCTTTCTGAGATCATTGAGCATCCTAATAACCAGTGTTTGGAATTCCATGTCTGGCTTTTCTCCATTTTGTTTAGTTATTTCTCTGGTACGTTGTTCTGTTCTTTTACTTGGGACATGTTTCTTTGTCTCCCCATTTTGGGTGCCTTCTTGTGTTTTTATTTATTTATTAGGTAGGGCTGCTATGCCTCCTGGTCTTAGTAGAGTGGGCTTATGTAGTAGGTGCCCTGTGGAACCCAGTGGTGCAGTCTCCCTGGCCACCGGAACTGGGTGCTCCAGATGTGTCCCTTGTGTGGGTTGTGTGTGCCCTCCTATTGTAGTTGAGTGTTGGTTACTGATTGCACATCAATGGGACAATGGGAGGGTTTGACCCTCACGCTGATTGGCTGTGAGGACTGGCCTTGACTATAGTGGAGGAGCTGTGGTGTTGGGGCTGACCCTACAGAGCAGGGTTTGCTTTAGTGGGACTCTGGTGCCTGCCCAGTCTGCCCTTTGGGTGTGTTGTCCTTGGAGGTGGCCGGGTGATGCTCCAGCTCTGTTTGAAGCTGCCCACTGGGCATGCCAGCCTCGGGGCCTCCTGGGAGGGAACTTGCAGCAGATCAAGATGCAGCCTGTGCCCTGCCTGGGGCCATCTGGCATGAGCCACAAAGCAACCCGCAGATGGCCACCACCTGTGCTAGACTTGAAGGTACCTTGAGAGGCCAAGCCACAAACCAAAGCCTGCTGCTGCTAGTACTGAGATTGGGGCTGCACAGCAAGAGGTACAAAACATGCCATAGCCAGATGCCAGATGCTACTTGTTTGGTTTTTGTGAACCTTTGAGAGACTTTATGAAAGTCCGCAGCATGAACTAAGGCAGGAGGTTTGTATGGAAAAGCCGCTGGAAGTCGCTTGGTTGTGCCCAAAAATTGGGTGGGGCAGTGACTCCAGGAATTGCTAGGGTGGGGCAGACAAAAGGTGATAGCCAGTTTGATTGAGACTCAGAAATGTCATCTGCCTGTGTCTGCATACAGGGAGGGGGGAGTGCTCAATACAGAAACAATGACTTCTGCTGACTCCTCCAACCAGTAGAAAGCTGCCCTTTTAGCCTTGGCCCTGAAGCCAGACAATTTAGTTCTTCCCCATATGTCCTTGGCACCTTTTGAGCCTTTGCCCCAGTGCTGGAGCTCAGAGCAGGTGTGTCTATCAATGAGTAAGTCCCTTTAAGAGGAACACCTGGGAGTGCAGCCACCCTCCATCTCACCTAACCACAGTCTCCACTGGTTTTCACAACCAGAAGTTTTGGGGCTTCTCTCCCTGGCACTGGAACCATGGGTAGAGGAGCCTGGCATTGTGCTGGGACCCCTTGCTCCTGCAGGAGGGACCTCTGCAGGTGAGAAATGCCTCCCAATTTTTAATAGTCACACGCTGGGGTGGGACCAGCCCGTTCCGTGTCTCTGCCCCTCCTACCAGTCTCGAGGTGGCTTCTTCTGTATGCTGTAGTTATAGGGCTTTGGTCAAACTAGATTTCATGTGATTCTCAGTGATTATTGTTCTGTGGTTTAGTCGTAATTGATGTGGTCCTGAGAGGAGGTGAGCACAGTATTTACCTACTCTGCCATCTTGACTGGAAATCCTCCACCAACCTTTCTTGAATGCCATTCTGTATAAAGTACTCTGCTAGGGACTAGTGACATAAGGGTGACGTAAATACCCAGACCATGCCCTTGAGAAGCTCTCAATCTGGTAAGGGAACTTGATGTGGAAAACAACAGTGGTGCTGGAGAATAGAGAAGACAATAATAGAATTGTGTGCAGGGAATAGAGGTTGTCCAGAGGAGGAAGTGGTTATATGTTCAAGGAGGTCAGTTAAGAAAGACTCTTGCAGAAGGGATTCTGTCTAGGCTGGATTTTGAAGGATGAGTAGGAGCCTTCTTGGGGGCACACAGGCATTTCTTGGCTGAGGAAACTGCATGGGTAAAGATTTGTAGACCTAGTTTGTTTGAAGGAATTCAAGTATTTTTTAGAGCAGGCAGCCATGGAGTCAAGGGCAGGTTAGAGATTTCAGGCCAGTGGCTTTACTTGAGTTTCTGTAACCTTTGGGCTTGCTGATAAAACTGAGTGAGTTGTTGATTGATTTCCCACAGAACACGAACTCAAGGGTGGTCAAAGTGGGAGTGTCCATCAACATTCAAGGTGGAGAGGGCAGGTGCAGGTGGAGCACAGATGGCCCTTTTACTGGCTGCAGATCTAGTCACGCCCCTTTTCTCAGCACATAAACATCCAGTGTAGCTGAGTCACAGCTGGGTGGGTGGGAAGGGAAGCTCCGCACGCACAGGCTGACAGAGACTAGCACACACTGCTGAAAGGGAGCCTCAGAGTGGCAGATCTTAGAAGAAAACGGCCATGGACCTGATCCCAAGCTTTTCCACAGAGACCTGGGTTCTCCTGGCTACCAGCCTGGTGCTCCTCTATTTGTGAGTAACTGTCCAAATGTGTATCCTCTGTAACCTTGGACTTGGGGAGCTAATCAGGGTTCCCTTTCCCTTATGTATTTGGAAGATCAAATATTTAATGAAGGGGGAGTTTCTTAAGCATTGGGGGCTACAAATACAAAAGGAGTTATTACTGATCTTGTTTGAAGGAGTATCGCCTCCCTCCCCCTCTAAATCCCAACCTTCACTGCCTGGAATTTTTAGTGACATTGTTTACTCCTGGGGATAATCTTGTAATCGACTGTCAGTTTGGATGGAGTTAAACTAACCAGAATTCAGAAGGGGCTGATTAAAAACAACTGGCTTCTGTGCAGTGAGGTCCTCACTCTTTTCCCATTTTGGGGGATCCTGAAGGCAGGAGGGAGTGGCCTGGGGATTTGTCTGATTACTTTCACTTTCCAAGTTCCACTTTCCAAGTTCTGTTTCTACTGCAAAAAATATGTAGAAGGATCGTCGTCCCCTGTGTGACTAGGTTGGTTCCTCCTCCCCTCCGACTGCCTGGCATCATTAACACAAGGAACCAGGGTGCACCCCAGATTTCATGGGGATTGGAGACTGTCCCACCCTCCTCTTCACACTGGCTCTTCCCTCTTTTCTGTGTCTCTACCCTGGCGCTCCCCTCTGAAGACTCATTCCCCCACCCTGTAATAGGCAGAACTTTTTACCCCTAAATAAAAATCACAGAGTAGAGAAACTTGGCAGAAATCATGAAATTGTATTCTTTTCTTTAACTTTTTCCTTCCAGTCTTTGGGGAGGTCAGCATCAGTATAGAGATTAATATTCCCCCTATATGAAATCAGCTAACAGCCTGCAAAGCCATGAACCGACAAGCCAATTTGGATTTAATTTTGTTCCCTTTAAGTTACAGTGCAGGAAGACAGATCTAACAGAAGAGTTCCTCTTAAGGGTGGGATTCCTGGTATCACAGAGCAGGTGGGGGAGGAACTTTCTTGACTTGTGGGTAGGGAAGGCTCCCTCCTTGTCCTGTTTCACCTCTGCCTCAATTTCAGTTTCATGAAGAGCAGGAAATCATGATGACATGAATATAGAATATATAAACTTTGCTTAATTTTTTTGAAAGAAATATTACAAATTCAGCGTATTGTGGCAACATATTTTCTGTGTGATGACTTTTTAAAATTAATTGACACAATTTAGTTTCATTCTATTTAACACCAGAGTTTTTTTTACTGAGGTAAGACTGTTCCTTCTGAAGGATAAAAGAGGGCTGTTGGTTCCGAATTTGTGGCGACAAATGTGTGTAAATAACCTTACCCTTCTAGAATAATGTCAGGAATATGATTCCAGTGTACAAATATATACTTTTATGACGTAGATTATCTATATGTTTTTAAATATACCTGCCCAGCCAGTTATTTTAATCTCACAGTGCAGATGAGTAAGTGAGATTGTGAGCCAGTGACTAAGACAGGCATCCAGGTAGCATCTGGGTGGAGTGGGAGAATATTTCTCCCAGATACTCCACGTCCTGGTCCACAGGAGGTCACTCACAGGGCAGCAGGGTAGGCATCTCATCTGCTTGAAGCCTGGGGTCGGGGACACCATCTAAGTCACACTGTGTGGTCTGTCTGGCAGTGGGGCTGTCACTACTGTCACCAGTGGATACACAGCACTCTAACCTTAGGTAACACTGGTACAGCTGAGTCACTAGCTGTAGAGTAGAGAGTATCCTCTTATGCCCACACAATGTAAATGCAATAGAAATGATTGGCTTTATGTTAGCCCCTTCATTTGCACCAAAGCAGTATTACTCTACCAAAAAGAGGGAAGCTGGGAAGAAACTGAAGAGTCCCCCAGCCCACCCTTGGCCTTGATATGGAACCATGTGAGTTTAGACCTTAGATTTTCCCTTGGGATCAATGTTGCTGACACATTCATTCAATTGCTTAGCCTTATTTGAGGGTTTATGTAACATGTTGAAAGTTCAGAAGTAGAAACTGGTTTAATTGATTTGCTATGGTTGTCATTGCGAAGGAAGGAACTAAGATGGCATGAACCAAGAGTACCCCGTTTTTGACAGTCAGTGTACATACTTCCACCAACTTTCTGGAGGAAGGATCCAAACACCCAGCTGGGCCTGGTTGAGGTACCTCTGCTGTGTCCTTAAGCATAAGTACTTTCATACAATTTTGGGCATTTATTTCACCACATATTATGTGATTTGCTGGAGCAGTACAAAATATTTGGAACCTATATTTCCTTAAAGGCTAAACTCTAAAAAAGAGGACACAAGGTCTTAATCCAGCTCTGGAACATTTTGTAGTTACTAATCTTATGTTTTATAACACATCTTTTGCTATCAACAGGAAGGTACCCTGTTTGCAAGGCCACCTATCTTTCAGCTGAAAGTGTTTGTAGAGTACGTAGGACCATTATACAGAGCCTGCTTTTCAGCCATAATTCCCTAATTTGCCTCTATGGGCTTCGTCTTGTAGGCCTAGAAGCTTCATGGTTGAAATGGTTGCCAACGGCCTCTTTCCTCAGCCTCTCTTCCTCCTCCCCTCTGACCTCTCTGAGTAACCCTGGAGTGGGAAGGCTTGCAAGGATCCAGAGCCCCCAGCTGTGGGACTCCACATATGACACATGAAGATCAATTTCAGGCAGGCCTGCCGGAGGAAGCACCAGCCTTAATGGGATTTTGAGATGGTTGACACACAGAGCCAGTAAACCAACTGCATGGTGACTGGCCATCATGACAAACGGCGTGAGCCTGGCACGCTTAGCAGGTGACCATCACAGGCTGGTGGACCAGATGCCACCAGGGGAAGAATGGTCTGGAAATGCATTATTTAGTCATTGGTTCCTTCATACAGCTTCATTCAGGGCCCATGTGGGACAATCACTCTTCTCTAGAGCACATGGCACCAAATTTCCTGAGAACATGGGTGTAGCTGAAAGGCTACGAGGAAAATGGAGGCCTTGAGCCCAGTTTCATGCTATAGAGATAAGAACACTGTGGCTAGTCAAGGCCTCCCTGTGATGATATATTTAAGAAGATCCAGATCCTAAAGCAGGGTCAGGGGCTAGAGGGAAGGCAAAGCATAAAGTCACAGAGCAAACTGTAAGAACTCTATCTCTGTGGGCGCTCACTAACCCTCAGTCATTGACGGATGCAGTTATGCAAAATCTCATCATCGGAGCAGAAAAACCTTCTTCCTTTTTCTGCTTAGAATTAGAATCTCCAAAATCCTGGAAGAGTCAACTTACTAAATAGAATTCCAGCCTGAGCCTCTCAGGAGCGCTCCAATCTGGAAAATTTATCAAGCATTCACTCTAGGATTGGGGCCCTGAAGTCTTCAGCTCTTTTTAGCTAATAATCATTACTTTATGTGGGTCTCTCAGTGGAAGTGAGAAAGGAGATGACGAGTGAATGGAATTATTGCTGTTGGAATTGCTTTATTACTTATCGCCTACATGTTACCTCCGCTTGACTGTTCCAGTTCCAAGTCCGCAATCACCAGCCCCAGCACCTATTCCACAATTCCTGCTTTCTCTTTTTCTTTATAGATATGGGACCTCTACACATGGGTTTTTTAAGAAGCTGGGAGTCCCTGGGCCGAAACCTCTGCCTTTTTTTGGAACTGTTCTGGGTTACCGTAAGGTGAGTGGTGTTTGGGCTCCCTCTTTCTCTCTTTTATTTTAGAGTATCATCTTTGTTTATATTCTTTATTTTTTATTAGTTTCAGGTGTACAAAACATTGTAATAGTTAGACATTTACATCCCTCACGATGCTAACCCCCCTCCCCCAATCTACTACCCCTCTGACATCTTATATTGCGGTTACAATTCCATTGACTCTGTCCCAGCTGAGTTCCATAGTCAAAGTGCCCTCCTCATGAGGATGTTCTGAGGTTTCACACTTTCCGGAATGGATGTCATATGCCCCATCCAGCACTGGGCCAGGTTTACCCCAAGGCCCTGTTGTCAGCTGTTAGGAGTCTCAGGTTTTGCCTCAGTCGGACAGCATCCCGCTCTGGCTGGTTCAGCACAGGACTTGCTGTTCCAGCTTGTGAGCATCGTGAGAAGCATTTTCTTGCAGCCAGGTGAAGATTCCCAGAAAGGCATAATCGTACTTAGTATTAGGTGAAAAGCATGAAGGAGGTGAGTGGCACTGCCTCATTACGGGTATACGCTAGAGTCAGACTTCCTGCTCGTAGCATAAGCTCCTGGTAGCTCTTGCTTCCGTCCTCCTGGAGAGCTTGGAAACTTCAGTGTATTTGGCAGCCCCAGTGTTCACCATCGGGGAATCTGCGTACATGCATTCTCTAAGAACTGCTAAATGCCTGTAGTTATATCCATGGCCCCTACTCACGCTTTGCTCGCCTTGACGACTTTGGGGGACAAGAGAGATGGAACAAGAGCTTTCTGCTTTACTTCTCTGCCCTCAGAGGAGGCACCTATGGGTGAGTCTGAGCAGCTATAACTGAGGCAGCATGGGGGCTGTCTGTCAACTTCAGATATTTAACCTCTAAATGAGTTGTGTGGGGTTTTTGTAAGTGAGAGAGAATTACTTATACAAAATCACTAGAAAGGAGATTATTTGACAAAATAGCGAAAAATTGAATTTAACTGAATGGAATATACTCGTTGACACATGGACTGTGGATTTTGGTGCGGCCTTTGTGATATATCCTGACCTTATGCTTCACCCAGGGCGTGGCCCCTGGACAAAAGGTTACCAGCTCACATCCTCAGGCCAGAAGGCAGAGCCTTGAATACAGGCTGCTCTCTGCCAGATTTCCTTTCCCAGAGACCAGAGGCTTGTTTCTCAGATCCTAATTCTCCCAACTGAGGTCTTCAGTGTTTCTATTAGTCTAAGAACTTCCCGTAATTTTTCCCTCTGAAAAAGCAATAATTTCCTTTCCACCTTTCCTACATCAACTCCTTATAGATGCACCCCCACACCCACATTCTTGGGACCTTCTTTTGCATGGTTAAAACATCTAATATCACAGCTAAAACTTAGCGATCAGAAGATTTGTATTTTAAGTGACAGAAGTGAAAACTCAGAACAAGTGTGTTGATTTGCTCAGGCCTGGTGGAATGGTGCCATCTCCCCAGCTTTTCTATGTTGAGCTGGAAAACCAGAGGCAAATCTACTTTGTCATTCATTCATTCCCTCAGTCAGTTTCTCACTCAACAAACGTGTCTCACATTTATTCAAATCTGCTAGAATAAAAGAGTCACTGGTGAGTCAAACGTCCTAATTCTGCTGGAATTCTAGAGAGGGCTCATGAGATAAATGAAAATCATGCTTAACCAGGAGATCAAAGAGTGCGCAGGCCACTCTTACTTTCCCTCAGCTTCAGTTCTCAGTGTCCACGGTGGTAATAATTCTGGGGTTTAGGAGATTTTAGAGGCAACACATGTACAAAAAAAACCTTTAGAAAGACAAGGAGTTAGTTAATATCATAGACAAGGAAGGGTAAGTCATTCAGTAGCTATACTAGTTACAGAAATTTGAAGAGTGATTTAAAATTCTCCATTTCAATTATCTCTTTATTTTCTCTCCATTTCCCAAAACACCTCTGAGTAAGAGCTTCCCTCTACCTGCCAGTGAAAAAGAGTAAACTTGATTTCATGAGTTTGAGTCATTTTTGTCCCAATTAGAGGTAGGGTTCAGTATGTTTAGATTAATTATCTAATTTTGTTTCTCCTTGCAGGGTTTTTTGGAGTTTGACCAGAAGTGTTTTAATACGTATGGAAATATATGGGGGTGAGTATACTGGAAACTTCTATTGCATAGCCTTGCTGATATAATGAGACCCCACCCCCACCCCATGGTGTTGAAGACAGTCTCAGCCTATAGTGTTATTGTACAGCTTTGGAGGCTTGTTCTACTAGGGATCCGCTATGTCACCAGGTGTCCAGGGCTACATTCTGAATCAGCTGGACAGGTGCAGGTTATCACTAGTCGCCAGATTTGGTGGCTTGGGGACTCCTGACGTCTCTCTCTGTCCAGTGTTTAATCATTCTCCCCTTCTTTATTTTTCCTTCCTTAGGTCACCTTTTATTGGATAAAATGCATTATTTCATTCCTAATATGCTCATAAATGCATGGCATTTCTCCCTTCCCACATGATTCACTGTTAATCAAGAGCCAAATGTTCTTGTTTAAAATTGGATTTGTTATGTCATTTTGAAAAATGGCTGTGGGTATAGGTACACAGAATGGGAAACCATTTGTACTCAGCTTTTTTCACTTTCTCCACAAGTATGAAGTTTGGGTTTTTAAAAGAATTTTAAGCCAAGACTTTTCAATAGAAGTTTAGATTATACAAGTATTGCTTTATCTACCCTATTCTCTAACTTTGAAGAGATGTAGCACATTTTCAAACCACCCTTTTCCTGGTGGGCTGATGGACTTGAGGATTGTATAGAGTGGCCTTGGCCAGTTCCAGCAGCTGTTCCCCTTCGGAGCTGCTAGAGGTGTGGTGAGAGCAGAGGGAAAGGTAGAAGGTGGTGCTTGCATGCTAGAAGCAAGTAGGAGAAGGCTTTATCTCTCTGTACTGGCCATCTTCTAAGTGGCATCTCATTAAATTATGTCACTGTTTCAACACTAAATGTACTCGACACCCACTCAAACCTTCTGAGTTTTAGAACATTTTTCAGAAATGGGCAGCATTAAATGCAGTGGGTCTCATCCATTTTTATTTGCAAACACAAAACCTTTTGAAATCATCTGTAAAGTCAAAGAGAGAATAGGTAAGTCTTGTGGAAAATCTTCCATTTGTTCTACCTAATGCATCTGATTTATAGTAAAAAAATAAAATTCCAGAGGACAGTGTAATTATAGTAATCCATGAGATCAGGCCAAATTGGGATGTATCACATAGAAAGAATCCCCTTTGTGTGATACGTGTGTCAAAAGTGGGCTTGCTGTGCTATTAACAGATGTCACCTACACAGAGACCAAGTCCCACAGGGGACCCATATACAAAATAAAAATAAGCAGTGAAAAGAAAGAATTTTTTAATGAATTATACATGCTCCCCTGTATTTTTTAATATTCTTTCCTTAAACATTTTTCTAACCTTGATTCTACCCAGAACTTCTCTTTAATAGTTAAAATAATATTTCCTTTAAGAAATTGTAAACTACTGAACAAACTTTATAAAATAGGGCAAAGAAACCATTCATGTTCCTATTATATATTTTTGGGCATTCCCAGTCTTTTTCATTTGCTGACACATTTTTACATACTTGTGATCTATATGTCTACAATTTTCATCTAATATGAAGTCATATGCATTTTTCATGTTTTTTGATATATCTTTAAAAGTGTATATTTTAATGACTGAGTGGGTGGACTCTTATTTGTCTTTTGTTCTCAGATAATTTACTTGCCTTCACCTATTTACTAACCTAACTTTATGTTTGATAATAAGGTATTTTAACATATAAAAATGATGGAGAATGGTATAGAAAATACCCATGTACACACCATCTGGACTTAACAAATGCTCTAATGTTGTTTCTAACCATGTCCTCTAGGAATATGGATTACGTAACATCAAAGGAAAGTCTGGACTTCCAGGAGTGGCTGTGTCTGCAGATATTGGTTTGTTAAATTTAATCAACTCTGTTTTCCCAACACAGGTTCTATGATGGTCGACAGCCTATATTGGCTATCACAGATCCAGACATGATCAAAACAGTACTGGTGAAAGAATGTTATTCTGTGTTCACAAACCGGCGGGTAGGCATGCATTCTTTTTTAATTTAATATTTCATTCATTTTTAATTTTGAAATAATAATAGATTAACAGGAAGTTGCCAAAAAAAACATCCAGGAAGGTACCATATCATCTACCTTGCACTCTGTTTTCCCCAAAGGTAATATCTTGTATGACTATAGTACAATACTAAAGTAGGGAACTTACATTGGTACTATCCACAGAGCTTAATCAGATTTCATCAATTTTATGTGCACTCAGTTGTGTGTGTGTGTCACTATAAAAATTTATGATCTATGTAGATTTGTGTAACCACCACCACAATGAAGATGCAGAACTATTCCATTGCCATAAGGCTCTCTCTTACTATTCTTTCATAGTCACAGTGTGTAACTTATTTTTTCCTTTTATTAGGGTTTTCAGCAGAGCAAACATTTTTGACACCAATTTATCAATGTTTTTATGGGTTGTGTCTTTAGTGCCAAGTCAAAAACTGTTCACCTAGCCCTGGGTCCTGAAGATTTTCTCCTATTTTTCTAAATGTTATATAGTTTTATGTTTTACATTTAAGCCTGTGATCCACTTTGTGTTAATATTTGTATAACATGTGAAGTTTAGGTCAAGGTTCTTTTTTTCTGCGTATGACTTTCTAATTGCTGCAGCACCATTTGTGAAAAGGCTAGCCTTCTTCCTTGAATGGCTTTTGCACCATTGTCAAAAATCACGGGACCTATTTGTGTGGATTTATTTCTCATTCTTTGTTCTGTCCATTGATCTATGTATCTACCCTCCACCAGTACCACACAATCTTGATTACTGTAGCTATATAGAAAGTCTCAGCATGGAGAATAATCCACCATTTTTTTCTGAATTGTTTTAGCTATTCTATATCCTTTGCCTTTCCATACAAAGTTAAAATGAGCTGATATATGTTTATAAAAAGATTGCTGAGATTTAGGTAAGACACAATTAGTCATATGGATCAGTTTGGAGAAAATATCTATATCATTACTAGATCAGTTGTTTCAATCCACGAACATAGTATGTCCCTCCATTTATTTAGGTTTTCTTTGATTCCTTTCACCAAGTTTTCAGCATAAAAATCCTATACATATTTTGTTAAATTTACACCTATAGTATTTCATTTTCTTTGGAGTGATTGTAAATCGTATTGTATTTTCACATATTCATTATTATACAGAAATGTGGTTGATTTTTATGTGTTAATCTTGTGTCCTGCAACCTTGCTGAACTCATTTATTAATTCTAGAGGTTTTCTTTTTATATTCCTTGAGATTTTCTACATTGACAGTTATGTCACTGAAAATGGGGACACTTCTATTTTTTTCCCTTCCAATCTGTATCCCTTTAATTTCTTCTTCATTTTTTCCTTTTATCTTTTTCTTTTTTTGGTCTTCTTACTACACTAGCTAGGATTTCCAGTATGATGTTGTCTAAGAGTAGTGTCTGTGGAGATTTTGCCTTGTTCCTGATCTTAGGGGAAAGCATTCAGTCTTTCTCTGTTTTAAAAATTTTATACACTTATTTTTGACAAATAAAAATATAGGTATATAAGTGTATAATGTGACAATTTTTTATATATGTACATACATTATAAAGTGATTCCCACAAATGAATTAACATATCTATCACCTCTCATAGTTACCTTTGTTTTTTCATTTGTAGTAAGAACACTCAAGATTTACTGTCTTAGCAAATTTCAAATATACAATACGGTATTATTAATTATACTCACCATGCTGTACATTAGATCTCCAGAACTTATTCATCTTATAATAAAATTTTCTGGTACAATGAGTTTAACTATTTTTTTTGGACTCCACGTATAAGTAAGATTATATGATATTTGTTTTTCTCTGTCTGACTCAATTGACTTAGTATATTGTTCTCCAGGTTCATTCATATTGTTGTAAATGGCAGGATTTCCTTCTTTTGTAAGGCTGAATAAAATTCCAGTGTGTATATATGTACACATATATACATATGCTACATTTTCTTTATCATTCATACGTCCACTTACATAGAAAACTAGTATTCATAGGTACAACTTACTATTGCCATTTTGTTAATCCAGATATGTCATAGATCCTTTGTCCCATCTTCCTCTCTTCTTCCTGTCTTTCTTTGGGGTTTGATTTTTTATAGTAGTATGCTTTGATTCCTTCTTCTTCCTCTTCTCTATTTCTACCATAGGTTTTTGCTTTGTGGTAACCATGAGACTTATGATCAAGAACAACACAGGGATACCCCCTCTCACCACTGTTATTCAACATAGTATTGGAAGTTCTAGCCAAAGCAATCAGGCAAGAGAAAGAAATAAAAGGCATCTAAATTGGGAATGAAGAGTCAAATTGTCACTTTTTGCAGATGACGTGATTCTTTATATATAGAACCCTAAAGATTCCACCAAAAAAACTATTAGAAAGAAATAAACAAGTACAGTGAAGTTGCAGGATGCAAAATCAATGTACAAAAATCCATTGCATTCCTATATACTAACAATGAAAGTTCAGAAAAAGAAATGAAAAAAAAAACGTTTTGCAATTGAAACAAAAAGAATAAAATACCTAGGAGTAAACTTAACAAAGGATGTGAAGGACCTATACACTGAAAACTATAAGACATTATTAAAAGAAATTGAAGAAGACACAAAGAAAACAAAGATATTCCATCTTCATGGATTGGAAGAATCAACATAGTTAAAATGGGCACTGACTCTTCTTCTACTTGATTGGGTCAGCTCTTATACCTCTCTGTTGCATGCTTTTAGTTCAGTCATTGTATTCTCCAGCTTCAAAATTATTTTGTTCTTTTTTATGTTTTATATCTCTTTGTTGAACTCTTGTTTTGTAATTTTTTCCCCGATTTTGTTAAATTTTTCAAAAATTAAATTTATCGAGCTAAAGTTGGTTAATTTTAGTACACAGAAACCATACCATTGCAAGACTGTAGGGATCATGACGAATCAGGGAACATGATACCAAGTGATCTTGTTATATTTTTAAATCTGTGTTTCTTTAGCTCTCTGAACTTCTTTAGAACAAATATTTTGAATACCTTGTCAGGGCAATTTGTGATCTCCTTTTCTGCGATGTCTGTTACTAGAAGTTTATTGTGTTCCTTTGGTAGTGCCATGTCTCCCTGATTCTTTGTGATTACTGTAGTCTTGCAATGGTGTCTGTGCATTTGAAGAAGCAGTCACCTCTTGCAGACTTGATCAACTAACTTCAGTAAGGAAAGACCTTTACATTTGGGTTGGAGCACACTGGAGTGTGCTGTGGCCCTTGGTCTAGTGGTACAGGGTGCCAGTGTGGGTGTGTGTGGTGGCTCCAGGTCTGGATGGCAATGTTGATCAGGTAGTTAGGTTCACCACATCGCCAACTGCATGATCCTTGGCAGCAAGAGCTGTGGAGGGTCCATGAGGGCTGTAAAGGCTGTTGGTGTATTCAACATCTCAGCAAGTCCAGTGGTGAGGGACTGGGGTAGGCAGAAACGGTGGCCAAAGTTGATGGTATGCAAATTGTGGGAATTAACTGCAGGCAAACATGTCCAGTGGTAAGTGCAGGGGCCAATGGCAAGGGTTGGGGCCAACTGTGGGCACACAGGAAGCTTAGAGTGCACAGGCTGTCAGTGTGCACTCATGTGGCTACAGTGGCTACCTACTGGCACACGCACAGCAATCAGGGCTGGTGAATGGATTTTAGGCTGAAAGTATACAGATGTGTTGCTGCAGGGGTTAGGTGTGGGTGTATGTGTCAGTATAGTCCACTGACAGGAGTCAGGGCTGGCTCCAGGCACCTGAGCAGCTGCAGGAGCCTGGGCTGGTGCTATGTACATGGCCAGCCACAGAGGCCATGGCTGGCTGTTGGCATGGATCCTGAGGCTAAGGGTGTTAGTAGTGGCATTCATTTGGGCAGGTCTGGTGGGGGTGGAGTGTGGTGGAGCAGGAGTCAGGCCCCTGGAGTCTGCAAATGTGAAAACCTGTGGGCTAACAACAGCAAAATCTACAGGGGGTTCAGGGCGGCTATGCTGGTTGTTGGCTTCCTCAGCAGCAACGGCTGTTGGGGTCTTCTGTAGAGCAATACACAGACAATTATGGTCACTCCTGCCTCGTGTCTGATACTGGTAGTTACTGCTCTTCTTTGTTCTGAGCTCTCTCAACTTCTCATCTACACCATAGAGTGGGGGCAGTGAAACCAAAGCAGGTCATTTGTGCAGTGCATTGAAAGGCTGGGGAAAATTGTCACTCACCCGGTTCTTTTCTCAGCAAGGGAAAGTAGGTCAGGCTGGGGAGTTCCCTCTTGGCACTGAGCTGTGCTTGCCTGGGGGATGAGATGATGCAGGCAAAATTAAACTATTCTCCTTATCCATTTTAATATAGTTAATCTCAGGATTTTTGCTTCACTCTGTTTCTGATCTTCTTAAGTGAACTCCTAAGCTCTCCCAGATCTATATTTGTTTCTGAATGGCTGTCTAATTGTTGTTCTCTGTGGGGGTGCTGGAGGCTGGAGTCTCCTACTCCGATCTTGGTGATGTCATTCAAGGTTCTTATCATTAAATGTGATGTTAGTTGTAGGTTGTTTTGTAGATGCTCTTCATCAAGTTGAGAAAGTTTTCCTCTTTTCCTAGTTGGTGAGTTTTATCATTGAATATGTATTGGAGATACTCACTTTAAAACAAAATATTGTGTTGGAAAATGGAAGAAAGTCTCAAGCGAGTTGACTTGATAAGCCAGTCCCAATCTGAGAAATAGAATTACCTACTGTTTTTCTCCTTCTATCCCTGGTGGGAAAATGTAAAGGAAAAGGATCTCCATGTAATTGTATCATTTTTTCAGAATAGCCAATAGATTCCTTATCTGTAAATTTTAACTCTATTTTACAAAAAGTTACCATATTAACACATCACTTTTTCAAGTTGCTCATGCTGTAGACATAAATAAAGCTAGAACTGGTCTGAAGCAACACAGAGTTTACCTAGGCTATGTGGCTATCTCTCAACAATCCCTTTCTACTCTACTGAGCCCTGCAGGATATACTAGAACTTACACCTTTGTATTCCCCTGGAAGAGCAGTTTCCCTACCACATGGGTCATTTGCATTGAAAAAGACATTGGAATACAAATGCCTAATACCATATCAAGTAGCTGGATGTCTCCTCCACCCTCACAGGAAGCTAGACATTTGGGATAAGTATTTATTGAGTCTCTAGCATTGGGTCTGCTACTAAGTAGACTGTCACTAAATATTTGTTGAATAATTGATGCCCATTTAACAAATATTCTACAACTGTTGAGACCTTCAAAACTTATGTAGAACAAAATGTTTTTTGCTTTCAACTCTAGTCTGTTGGCCCAGTTGGATTTATGAGAAGTGCCATCTCTATGTCTGAGGATGAAGATTGGAAGAGAATACGAACATTGCTGTCACCAACGTTCACCAGTGGAAAGCTCAAGGAGGTAAGAAAATAGAGGACTTTTAATTAGAAAGTTAAAGAATGCAGCTGGGAATAGACTCAGAGATATAGAAAAAAAAAGTGTTGGTTATTAGATGGGAAAGGGGAGGGGATGGGGGAGGAAGTGAGGGATTAGAAAGAGAAAATTAGTAGACACAATATCGTCATGGGGATATGAAATACAGAATGGATAATATAATCAACAATGTTGTAAAGATTATATAAGGTGTCAGATGGGCACTGGACTGATCAAGGGGATGACTTCATGGACTGTAGATGCCTGACTAATGCCTTGTACAACTGAAGCTGAAGTAGAATGATATTGTATGTCAACTATAAGAATATATGTGTATATGTGGTCATGGGAGGTGGAGTACAGCATAAGGAAGATAGTCAATGCTATTGTAATAGCTATATAAGATGTCAGAAGGGTGGTAGATTGGGGAAGGGGGGTTATCACTTTGTGAGGGGTATAAATGTCTAACTATTATGTTGCTTTGTACACCTGAAACTAATTAAAAATAAAGTAAAATAAAAAGAATGCATCTGGGGACAGGTAGAAAATAACGTAGTTTCCTTCCAATGAGTAGTAGCATGCTGAATTTGAGCTTCCAAAAATAGTCTTTTATCTTTAGGTCCTAGAAGTGACATTAGAAAGTGTCACTGTTCCATGGTCTTGAAAGCCAGGTCCTTCTAGGACTTGAGTATTCGCATTTAACTTTGAGTGTTGTACTTTTTGTCTAGATGTTCCCCATCATTGGCCAGTATGCAGATGTGTTGGTGAGAAACCTGAGAAAGGATGCAGAGAAAGGCAAGCCCACCACCTTAAAAGAGTAAGTATGAGTGCAGCTGCTGGGATTCTGAGCTCTGCCCCAAGACCCTCTAGCTTCTTGCCATCAAGTCGAAATTCCCACTGTTGAGTAACTCTAGTGACCAAACAGAAGTAGGTGTGTGGTGTTAGAATACCAATGGGGTACGCAAGAAGACGTGGCTCATCCAAAAAGGCAGGGAAGCCAGGAGAGAAAATTTCTATGTACACTAGCCAAGATTAATATATCTGCTTAAGTGTCACCTTGGATACTCTGGAAGACAAAAGTACATAGTTTAGAAAGAAGAAACTTGACCATTACTGAGTTTTGAGTGTAGAGTGTATGGAATAGTGGCAGGGAAAATACTTCGTACACGCTGGCAGGTGGTGGGGAGGGTAGGAAAGTTACAATGTGGAACTTATAACAACTTAAAGACCACTTCCTGATTTTCTGAGTATACTAGCAAAATACTCCATATTAAATCTTATCACCACTTCTCCTTTCTTCAGTTTCAAAAGAGAGAACGTTCTGTATAGACTATGATGGGTAGAGTGGCCATATCATTTGTTGTCTAAACTAAGACACTTTTTAGTTATGCAGGAATAATAGGTGTAAACTGGGGCTGATCTGGGATAAGTGATAACTGATCATATGTCCATTACCTATGGGATTTCCCCAAATCAATTTTAGAATGATTTATTTTATATATATATATATATATATATATATATATATATATATACACATATATATATATATATGTATATATATATACATATATATATACACATATATATACACATATATATATACACATATATATATACACATATATATGTACATATATATATATAATAAATCATGCTCTAACCAATTGAGCCAACCGGCTGCCCAAACTAGGAGCATTCTTAATTCTTACATTTATACAGAAATGAGTCTGCCTTCAGGGGAACCTCAGCTCACTGGAGTTGAGAGCGGGTCTTTCAGGAGCCTTAGCGGGGTGTAGAAAAGGAAGGATGACATTCCTGGCAACTCAGACCAGGGTGCTGTTGCTCTGTAATGTGCTGAAGAGGAATCAGCTCAGCATAGACTCTGTGGTGACACAAGACCCAGATCAATGTCGCCTTTTTTGACTCCACGAGGAAGAGTTACTTTTTCTACCCTTTGTCCCCCTCAAACACAGAGCAGCTACTATTGCTCGCACTCAAAACACACTACTGTCATTTGATTATGGTCTCCATCCTCCTGTGACTGATCTCCTTGAGCTCACAAGGGGTGTAACTTGTCGTAGTGACCCCATCACCCCCAGCACAGGGCCAGCTACATCAGTGCCACACGATAAACACCTCATGTGTGAGTGTGGCAAGAGCATAGACTCTTCAGATGGTCCAGCCGATGGTTTTGACAGCATGTGGCTCTTTACCTGTCTGCCTGAGCATATGCTCTTACATGCTCTTCTTGCTGCAGCTGTTGGATAAGGAAAGCAAAGAGGTGCTGATGTTAACTTCCCATGTCTGTCTTTATGCAGCATCTTTGGCGCCTACAGCATGGATGTGATCACCAGCACATCATTTGGAGTGAACATCGATTCCCTCAACAACCCACAAGATCCCTTTGTGCAAAACATCAAATTGCTGTTAAAATTTAATTTCTTGGATCCATTCATTCTCTTAATAAGTACGTGGACTACTATATTTATTTTTCTTTCTCCCTCAGTCCCTCCCTTCTCACCCACTTTCCCCCACCTCTCGTCCTTCTACCATCCTCCTTTTCTCCCTTCCTTTCTTCATCTCTCTCTTTCATTCTTTAAAAGTTTTATTGAGATATATGAGGTGTGATCACAAAATATGGTGACTGTTTAAATAAAAAAAATTTATTACAATAAAAGGACATATTGCCGTTAATCTCCTTCAAAATACTCCCCCTCTTTTCGAACACACTTATTAATTCTTGCCACTTTTTCAAGCAGTTCTGGAAGTCCTCTTTTGTGAGTGTCTTTCGTTGCTCTGTTGTGGCTGCCTCGATGTCCTGAATCGTTTTGACTTTAAGGAAGAGCCAGAAGTCACATTGTCCCAGATCCAGTGAACAAGTTGGATGAGGACACACCATAATGTTTTCATGTGACAGAAATTTCCATACCAGAAGGTATGTGTGACACGGAGCCTTTCTGTTGTGATCACAAAATGCAGTGAATGCTGCTGCCAAGAGCCATCCAACAGAAAGGCAGGGATCTTCAATATGGGAAGTGGCGCATCCAACCTTAGTAACAGTGTGTGACAAGTTTAAACTTATTCAGTGCAGTCAGTTGGATGTTAGCTGTGGTTGAGAAAAGGTGTGTGTGGTATTTATTTATTTATTTGTTATTAGTTTCAGGTGTACAAAGCAATGTAATAATTAGACATTTACACCCCTCACAAAGTGATAATCCCCTGCAATCGCCTACTCCTCTAACATCGTATATAGCTGTTGTAATACCATTGACTATATTCCTTATGCTGTACTTTACATCCTGTGACTATAGATATAATATATTTAATATTTATTAATCTTTAATATTATATTATATTTAATATTGAATTATAGTTGACTTTCAATATTATTCTACTTTAGCTTCAGGTGTGTAGTGCAGTGGTCAGCCATCTATACGGTCTATGAAATGATCCCCCTGATAAGTCCAGTACCCATCTGGCATCCTACATAGTCTTTACAACATTATTGATTATATTCCCCATACTGTATTTTATATCCCTGTGACTATATTGTGACTACTACTTTGAGAGAAGGTTGATTTAAAGTGTGCTCTAAATCATCCTCTATCATAACAATGCTCCATGTCACACATCACTTCTGGTATATGGCAATTTCTGTCAAATGAAAACATTATGTTGTGTCCTCATCTGCCTTATTCACTGGATCTAGCACCATGTGACTTCTGGCTCTTCCTCAAAGTCAAAATGATTCAGGACATCAGGGCAGCCATGACAGCTCAACTGGAGATTCACAAAAGAGGACTTCCAGAACTGCTTCAGAAAGTGGCAAGAACAATGGGATAAGTGTTTTCAAAGCAAGGGGGAGTAGTTTTAGGGGGATTAATATCAATGTGTCTTTTTTTATTTAAACATTCACATATTGTTTGATCACACCTCGTAATTCACATAGTACATAATTCATTCACTTAAAATGTACAGTTTAATCACTTTTA
Organism: Rhinolophus sinicus; assembly: GCF_036562045.2. Taxonomy (NCBI): domain Eukaryota; kingdom Metazoa; phylum Chordata; class Mammalia; order Chiroptera; family Rhinolophidae; genus Rhinolophus; species Rhinolophus sinicus. The sequence goes on along the minus strand of NC_133753.1, from coordinate 110,025,921 downwards.
CAACCTAGTGTCCATTGACAGATAAATGGATAAAGAAAATATGAACAGGAAGAGGACTTCTTGCTTCCAGTAGCGGGGGTTGAGGGGGTGGGGGTGAGGTTACTCAGACTAACCTTTTCATTGTAAAAAACCTGAATAAAATATTTTTAATATACACACACACAATGGGATACTCTTCAGTTGTAAAGAGGAAAGACATTTTTTCACTTGTGACAGCAATGCTCGACCTTGAGAGCATTATGATAAGTGAAATAAGTCAGACAGAGAAAAACAAATACTGTATGATCTCACTTATATATGGAACCTAAAAAAATACCAAAACTTGGGACAACGAGAAATGCTTTGTGATTTTCAAGGTGGGGGATTAAATGAAGGTGGTCAAAACATACAAATTTTAGTTGTAGGATAAATAACAGTGTAGATTCTAAAAGTTCTTATTACACGCGAGAAAAATATTTTTGTAGCTACGAGGTGATTGATGTTAACTAAACTTACTGTGGCAATTATTTTGCAATATATGAATGTCAACTCATTATGCTGTATACCTTAAACTTATACACAATGTATTTCAATTATAACTCAATAAAACTGAAAAAATGTGTTTTGGTACATTCAAAGATACATGCAACCATCATGATATCAATTGTTAGAACAATTTTGTCTACTTAGAAACCCTGTAAGTTTTAACTTTCACCTCCCACTCCCCTTAGCCCTAAGAAACAACCAATCTACTTTATGTCTTTATAGATTTGCCTGTGCTAGACACTTCAAATAGATGGAATCACATAATATGTGGTCTTTGTGGCTTGCTTCTTTCATTTAGCAGAATGTTTTCAAGGCTCATTCATGCTATACTTCATTTCTTATTATGGCCAAATAATATTCTACTTTATGGACACTGCATTTTGTTTATCCATTCACCAGTTGATGGACATTTAGGTTGTTTCTACCTTTTGCCTATTGTAAATAGAGCTGCTATGAACACTCATGTACAAGTGTTTGTTTGAATACCTGTTTCAATTCTTTTTAAAAAAATTAATTTTATTGGGGTGACAATGGTTAGTAAAGTTACACAGGTTTCAAGTGTATAATTCTGTAATGCATCATCTATACATCACATTGTGTGTTCACCACCCAGAGTCAGTTCTTGTATCACCATATATTTGACCCCGTTTACCCTCATCTACCATTCCTCTCCCCCCTTAACCTCTGGTAACCTCTAAACTATTGTCTATGTCTATAAGTTTTTGTTTCTTTATTTGTTTGTCTTGTTCCTTTGTTGCTTTCAGTTTTATATCCCACATATCAGTGAAAGCACATTGTTCTTGACTTTTTCTGTCTGATTTATTTTGCTTAGCGTAATAATCTCAAGATCCACCCATGTTATTGCAAATGGCACTATTTGATCTTTTCTTATGGCGGAGTATTCCATTGTGTGTGTATAACATATCTTCCTTATCCAATCATCTATCAAAGGGCACTTTGGTTGTTTCCATGTCTTGGCCACCATAAATAAGACTGCAATGAACATCGAAGCACATGTATCTTTACAGATAAATGTTTTCAGATTTTTTTGGGTATATACCCAAGAGAGGGATTGCTGGGTCATATGGTAATTCTAGTCGTAATATTTTGAGGAACCTCCACACTCCTCCCATAACGGCTGCACCAGTCTGCATTCCCACCAACAGTGTATGAGGGTTCCTTTCAAAATGTCCTTCAATAGATGAATGGATAAAGAAGTTGTGGTATATATACACAATGGAATACTATTCGGCGGTAAGAAAAGATGATATAGGAAAATTTGTGACAACATGGATGGATCTTGAGCGTATAATGCTAAGCGAAATAAGTCAGACAGAAAAAGCAGAGAACCATGTGATTTCACTGATATGTGGTATATAAACCAAAAACAACAAAAGAACAAAACAAACAAATGAGAAACAGAAACTCATAGACACAGACAATAGTTTAGTGGTTACCAGAGGGGTGGGAGATGACGGTAAGGGGGATCAAATATATGGTGATGGAAGGAGAACTGACTCTGGGTGGTGAACACACAATGGGATTTATAGATGATGTAATACAGAATTATACACCTGAAATCTATGTGATTTTACTAACAATTGTCACCCCAATAAATTTGAAAGATAAATTTAAAAAAATTATCAGTTTTGTTTATCTTTTCAAGAACCAGCTCTTGGTTTCATTGATCATTTGTATTATTATTTTAGACTCTATTTCATTTATTTCTGGTCTGATCTTTATTATTTCCTTTTGTCTTCTCACTTGGGATTTGTTAGCTATTCTTTTTCTAGTTCCTTTAAGTGCAATGTTAGATTGTGTTGTTTTTGTTTTTTTATATTTTTAAAATTAGTTTCAGGTGCACAAAGCAATGTAATAATTAGACATTTATCATTTATATCCCTCGCACAGTGACAACCCCCTCCCCCATCCACTACCCCTCTGACATCGCTCACAGCCATTACATTTCCACTGTCTCTATTCCTAATGCTGTACTCCGCTTCTTGTAACTATATATATACATATATATAAAATTGTAGTTGACATTCATTATTGTTCAGCTTCAGAAGGTTAGGTTGTTTATGTGAGAATTTTTTTGTTTGTTTCTTGAGGTAAGCCTGTATTGCTATGAATTTCCCTTAGGACTGCTTTCACTGTGTCCCATAGATTTTGGGTCATTGTGTTTTCATTTGCATCTCTCTCAAGGTATCTTTTGATTTCTTCCTTGATCTCGTTGTTGACCCATTCATTATTTAGTACCATGTTATTTAGTCTCCATGTGTTTGTGTGTTTTTCAGTTTTTTTCTTGTAATTGATTTCTAGTTTCATACCACTGTGATCAGAGAATATGCTTGATATGACTTCAGTCTTCTTAAATTTATTGAGACTTGTTTTGTGGACTGTCATGTAGTCTACCTTGGATAATGTTCCATGTGCCCTTGAAAAGAATGTATATTCTGCTGCTTTGTGGTGAGATGCTCTAAAAATATCAATTAAATCCATCTGATATAGTGTGTTATTTAAAGCCACTGTTTCCGTGTTGATTTTCTGTCTGGAGGATCTGTCTATTGGTGTCAGTGTGTTGTTAAAGTCCCCTACTATGATTGTGTTACTCTTGATCTCCGTCCTTATGTCTGTCAATATTTGTTTTATATATTTAGGTGCTCCTATGTTGGGTGCATAGATGTTTACTAAGGTTATGTCCTCTTGTTGGACTGATTCCTTTATTATTATGTAATGTCCTTCTTTGTCTCTTATTACAGTCTTCGTTTTAAAATCTATTTTGTCCGATGTAAGTATTGGTACTCCATCTTTTTTCTCATTTCCATTTGCATGAAATATCTTTTTCCATCCCTTTACTTTCAGTCTGGGTATGTCTTTCGATCGGAGGTGTGTCTCTTGTAGATAGCATATGCCTGGATCTTTTTTTCTAATCCACCCAGCTACCCTATGTCTTTTGATTGGAGCATTTAATTCATTTACATTTAAAGTGATTATTGCTAGGTATGTAGTTACTGCCATTTTATTATTCATATTTTTGATCTTCGTTAATTTGTTTGTTTATTTTCTTTTTTCTTCTGCTTAAAGAAGTCTTTTTAACATCTCCTGTAATACTGACTTGGTATTAGTGGTAATGAATTCCTTTAGCTTTTTTTTTTTTTTTTTTTTTTTAATCTGGAAAGCTCTTTATCTCTCCTTCAATTTTAAATGATAAACTTGCTGGGCAGAGTAGTCTTGGTTGTAGAGTTTTGTGTTTCATTACTTTGAATATTTCCTTCCACTTCCTTCTGGCCTGCAAAGTTTCTGTTGAGAAATCAGCTGATAGTCTTATGGGAGCTCCCTTGTGAGTAACTAGTTGTCTTTCTCTTATGGAGAAGGCCGGTGTCTTTTACTCTTCTGATAGGTAGACAAAATTATAATTGCTCCAGGTACATTTTGTATTTTCACTGTGGTTTCCTTTTTTTCCTACAGCATTCTTTCCATGGCTTACCCCAGTTTTTGAAGCATTAAATATCTCTCTGTTTCCAAAAAGCGTTACTGAGTTTTTCAAAAAATCTGTGAAACTGATGAAAGAAAATCGTCTCCAAGATAAACAAAAGGTAAAACCTGGTGATGGTTACATGAGGGTGTTCACTTTTGATAATTTATTGAGCTGTATACATATGATTTGTGCACTTCTCTTTTTTTTAAAGGCAGGTAGAGACTCTAGGGTTTAGCACAGGAGAATTATAACATTTCATAGGGAATGAAGAAAGTAGAGGTTTGGGAAGGAAATAAGAAAATGAATCAGAAAGATAATATTTATAATGTAATAATAGGCTCAACAATTAGTATGTCACTGCATGAATGTTATTGAGATAAAAAATACACTATTATACTACTGTTCAATAAATTGTCAAAAAAGAATTATTGTTTAAAAATGATTTCTCTGGTATTATAATTTCTCCAGATATTATGTAGGCAAAGAATCACATCAATTCTAAACCTCTTATTTTACACATTCTGCAATGGAAATTCCAATGAATTTCTACCTGATGGAACATAATTTATGTTAAATTTGAGCCTGCCAGAAACTGGAGAGGGCAATAGTCTTCTCTTGGCATTGGAACTTTGCCTTAATGGGCCTGGAGGCCAGCACAAGAATGTCTGCAGGTCAGGGGGACAGGGCTGGGTACCCGAGGATGTTACTGCAGGTTGTTCAGAGTTCTGGGAGGGTGGAGCATTTGAAGCTACTCATGGAAAAGATGCCGATCAACTCAGCAAGTGTCAGGGTTGTAATCTATGTGGCCATTCATTAAGGATAAAGGATGGAGAAAATAAAAAAGATTGAAGTCAGTGACTTTTTTCTGAGCAAGCACACATGATAAGAGAGAGAGGAGACAACTCTTTTACGAGGAAGCTATATTTAAAACCAGAGAATTTGAAGATCAAAGACAGTTAAGACCAAAAAGCAGTTGGACATGATTGCTGGATTTCCCTCAGGGAAGCATCCTGCTCTCCAAGATTTGTAGATGGATGTGTCATTCACTGATGACTCAGGCAGCACCAGTCAAACTTCTGGACTAAAACAGGCCATACTTTCAGGGAAGAGGTGAAGTACTGCAGTCCTGATTTATTTCTGACTTCACAAGTGACTTTCTGTCATTGAAATTTCTCCTTCTGCTTCCAGCACCGAGTGGATTTTCTTCAGCTGATGATTAACTCCCAGAATTCCGCAGAAATGGACAATCATAAAGGTAACCAAGGTGAGCTTCAGAGAGCTGGTGATGGGGAAGCTCAGAGGTAGAGGCTTGGTTCTGAAAATGTTCAGGAAGACTTTTAGGCAGATAAGAATTTCTGCCAAATTGAAGAAAGGCACATGGTCAGAGACAGAAGGTAGGCAGTTGCACTTTCTAGAAGTATGCAGACATGACTTTGTTCAAAGCTTAAATGACAGCCACAAATAAGTATTTTATGTCCTGAAATCAGTCAGTGGTCTGTACATCAGAACCTCTGGGGAGCTTATTTCCAATGTCCATTCTCCGGCCTCATCTGCCCCACTGAATCAGACTCTCTGCCTGGAAGTTTGCTTTAAGGCTCCATCACATCAGGAGGCACATTGCCCCAGTGTGGGTGACCTTAACTTGGAACACTTGGTTGAAATTGTGTTCACTAGCTTATCTACTGGAAACTTTTATTTTTCCTTTGTAACTAATAAGTAAGTTGTGTGGAAGCCTTTGAGACTAAGGAAATATTCTATTTTCTCTTCAAACTTTCCCCCACTAGTTTTATTATCCATGAACGGTTTTTGACTGAAATCATTATTACTGTGATGGTTGCAAAATGATGACTTCCTAATTCCATCATTTCTTCTACATTTACAGTTGTTGTTCTAGTGTAAGGGAGAGCTCTCCATTCTCCCTCATTTATTTATTTGTTTATTTATCTGTATCAGTATGATTTAATATATTACAAATTTACTCTTACATCAATCTTATTTTTGATGGTCATATTGTCTCAGCTTTGTCTACTGGAGCCCTTTCAAGTGGGCTCTGGGGTCATTTTTTTCTTTTTCTTGCTTTTTAATTTTTTTACTTTGTCAATAGACTTTATCTTTCAGGGAAGTTTTAGGTTCACAGCACAATTGAGTGTAATGGACAGAGATTGCCCTTCAAACTTTCCCCCTTTGCCATCTATACTCAGACTCCTCAACTATCAAAATTCTTTACAGGTGTGTATCATTTGTTTTAATCAATGAACATACACTGATGCATGATTATTACCCAAAGTCCATAGTTTCCACTAGTGTCCACTATTGGTGTACGTTCTATGGGTTTTGACAAATGTATAATGACATATATCCACCATTATAGTATACAGCGTGTCCTGTATCCTTTTCACCCATCATTTTGTGAGTACTTCCTTGTTTTCTGGTTGAGAAAATTCTAGTATTCTCTATATTTCCCCTGATCAACCCTGGAATCAGTCATTTCTCCAAGGAGCTATGGTTCATTTTAGTGAAAAATAGTATTTAGAAACCAAAATATGGGATTTGGAATGCTCATTGCTACTTGGATTTCTTTGCTTCTAGATCACCATAGGGGACAAGCTAAGAACATCAAATATATTTACATAGATATCATAAATATAAATATACCCATAATCAGACTAGTGGTGTAAAGATATCTCTCTTTCTCTCAAAAGAAAATCTTTTATTTACAGTTTATTTTCATAATATAAATAATCCCATCATGGTTAATTTCAAACTACCAATGGTTTGACAACTATCTCACAAAATTTCTGAATATTTAATAGTTGGTTCTAGAGAGCAGGGATGAGATGACTCTAATACACCAGCATAAATGTATCTATATCTATGTCTATACCTACATATTTCTTTCCTTTTTCCTTTTTTTATTAGTTTCAAGTGTACAGAACAATGTAATAGTTAGACATTTACATCCCTCACAAAGTGAGAACCACCTCCCCCAATCTACTACCTTTCTGACATCATATATATCCTCTCTTCCTTCCTTCCTTCCTTCCTGTGACCCTTTCTATATATATATATATATATTTAAGTGTCCATCTAACTCTTCTTTATGTCTTTACCTTTTATTTATCTATCTATCTATCTATCTATCTATCTATCTATCTATCTATCTATCTATGTATTTATCGACCTATCAATCATCAATCTGGTCCAAATTTCTGGAATGGAGGAAATATTCTATATCTACATTGTTCAATACCGTAACCACTAGACACTTGTGTCATTGAGCACTTGACATGTGACCAGTGTAACTGAAAACTGAATCTTATATTTATTAATTTTAATTAATTAAAATTTAAATTTAAACTGTCACATGTGGCTGGTGGCTACCATATTGGACAGCACAGCTCTAAACTTTGGATAACATGGGGTATATGCTAACTGGAGGTTAAAAACATTTATAGTTGAATTTACCCCCAACAGCATCATAGAAATCATCATTGGAAAATCAGAACTCTGTAGACATTTCTTACACTCATTTTGTATTGTTTTTACTCACAAATTACATGGTTAGAGTGGGTCCCATGTTTATTTCAGTGCTCTAAGTAGCTACAGGTCCTAATCCAGTCCCAGTCAAATCAATCAGAGCCTGACCATGCTTAGTTTCTCTCAGGAGAAAATTTAAAAAGAGGCCAATTTGATCATAAGAGCTGTTTGCTGAGTATACATTAGAGGAAAGAGAGAGTGCATATGCTGAGAAAGATGACATTCAGGCCATAATTGAATAAGCATTGATAATTCCACTCACTGGTACCTGTTTTATTATATTTCATGCTGGTCAATGCCCTTGTATTGACACATTCCTCTGCTATTTTTTAATATTAAAATGGAATGTTTATAGAATACAGAGGAAAATGAACTATGGATCCTGGTTGGCACACATATATTTCACTGTTCTATCAACTGACATGGCCTAGAAGCAACAACACCTCAGTATCAAGAGCACATCTAGCACCCAGTTCTTGTTTCCTTAATAACATTAAAGAATAAAGGAATCAGGGCTCCTTGAAAGAATGATTGACTCAGAGATTGGGACAGGAACAATATAAAATGAACCCAGAGCATCTTACAGAGCCATAAAGTGAGACATGCTTAAAAACAATATTAACCCCACAATGATGGGAGTGTACAGAAGGGACACAGAAGCCAACTGAAAGAGCTCCCAATGGCCAAAAAAGTATAAAATCAATATCCATGAGTTCATAGTGGTATAAATAAATTGAATAAATGGGGGAGAAAAGACCAATTTCTTTCTGAAAAATTCCAAGTAACTTATGTAGACATTCCACCTTTAAGGAGAGCACAACTCCCCTCTCCTAAGGGGTGGGCAGCACACAATGACTTCATTGCAAAGTGTGCAGTATTGGGTGGAGGGGAGGAACTTTACAGTGGAGAAACCTGGCAAATAAGACCTCAGCCAGGTGACCATGTCTAACATCAACAGTCATAAATCATGTTGTTATCATGTACTCTTGATATGTGATGGGAATAGCACTTGACCTCTGTGGTCTTCCTCTCAAAATTCCTTAAGCCCAGCCTAATCATGAGAAGAACTCAATCCTAACTGAGGGACTTTTTACAAAATACCTGACTCAAAAACTCAAGGTCATCAAAAACAAGGAAAATCTAAGAAGTTGTCACAACTAAGAGGAGCCTATGGAAACATGATGACTAAACGTAATATCCTCAGTGAGATATTTTGTGTGAATTCTCTTTTGCGTGAATTCCTAGGCACCGAGCCTCCTATTAGTGTCTCTTTGGGGCATGTAGATTTATTCCTCTGGGGTTTGTTTCCCTGATTAAAATTTGAGATGTGACCCAAATTTTCAGCACAAAAGTCTATTGACAATAATTTCTTTCAACCTAGTAGTTTCTTTCAATAAGTGGTTATTTATCTTGGTGTCACACAGGGCTAGCTGTCAGACATCTGAGGTCATGATGGAGGCAGGTTTCTCACTCAGGTGAAGGCATCTGAAAACTCCATACACAGACTGTCCACCTGCCACTAATTTCCTCTCTTCAGAAGAGCCAAGGATGCCCTACTTTCAAGTCATCCTGGCTCTGCATCTGACCAAAGTCTACAAGTGGCCCCTCTGCACGTGTCTGGAACTCTGCTGGGGTACGCCAACCCTGGCAGAACCACAGGGAAAAGACTCTGCTACTGTTTTAATGCTATCGATTATAATAGGATAGTGCACCACTCCTCTAGCTTTGTGTCTATCTCTGTAGTTTCCGTACACATCTGAGATCATCCATGTTGAAGACATGTGCCCAGGTATTCTAGTCCCTGATGCCTCTTAAAGGTGTAATCCATACTTCTCGACCTCAGTTGTGCTCACAAATCACCACATCTCTTGAAAATTCAGATTGTGATTCAATCGTTCTAGTGTGGGGTTTGAGATTCTGCATTTCTAATAACCTCCCGGATGCTGCTGATCCAGGGACAGTGCTTTGAGCAACAAGTATCTGTAGCCCAACTGTTCTCTTAAATTTCTGTAAAATGTTTAAATAAAAGATCCTTCAATTTTCCCCTACATGAGCTTTAGTACTGTAAACTCTCTCAAAGTTTTTCAAGTGTATTTTAGCCAGAATAATTTAAATGTTTCCAGAGGGAGAATGCTACCCCATATTACTTGTAGCTGTACTACTTTTGGGTTCTCCAAGAAACATATGGATCACACTGTGTGTGTTACATAAAAATACAATCTCTGAAATTACACATCTGTGTTAGTAGTGATAGTGGCATAACCAGTAACAGATGGCCAAGAATAGGAAAAGCTGGATTAAGACAATATTTGCCCTTTTCTGGCTCTGTCTGATGTACATCAGCATACAAACCACTCCCAGTTTGACTGAATTACTTTTCCAATTTTTCCACTAGGGCTTTGGGAGTTGAATTTAGATTTTTCATCATTGAAACTGTGATAATGTACATTGACCTGCTTATATAAAATGTCTTTCCTTTCCTTTTAGCTTTGTCTGATCTGGAGCTTGTGGCCCAATCTATTGTCTTTATTTTTGCTGGCTATGAGACCACTAGCACTGCTCTTTCCTTCCTGATGTATATTTTGGCCACTCACCCTGAAGTGCAGCAGAAACTGCAGGAGGAGATTGATACAACTTTCCCCAATAAGGTGAGTAGGTGATACCTGGAGAAGGAGGGAGAAAGTGAAGCCTTAGCAGGAATGCCTCCTAACCAGTTCCTAGAAGAATTTTTGCAAAGAGCGTACGAGATCTGACAATCAAGTTCGCAAACTTGTTGCAATGATGTTGCTAACCTTTTTTGATATCAGAGTGATTATTCATTATGAATTTGTACCAAGTGGACAAACGGTTAACCAAGCTTACTATTTGGAAGTACTAAAAGGCTGCGTGAAAAAAGTTAGACGACCTGAACTTTTCACCAACAATTCATGGCTCTTGCATCATGACAGTGCACCGGCTCACACGACGCTGTCTGTGAGGGAGTTTTTAGCCAGTAAACAAATAACAACATTGGAACACCCTCCCTACTCACCTGATCTGTCCCAATGACTTCTTTCTTTATCCAAAGATAAAGGAAATATTGAAAGAAAGACATTTTTATGACATTCAGGACATCAAGGGTAATATGATGACAGCTCTGATGGCCATTCCAGAAAGAATTCCAAAATCGCTTTGAAGGGTGGATTAGGTGCTAGCATCGGTGCATAGCTTCCCAAGGGTTGTATTTTGAAGGTGATAGTAGTGATATTCAGCAATGAGGCATGTAGCATTTTTTCTAGGATGAGTTCACAACCTTAATTGTCTGACCTCGTGAGCATCAACTCTTTCAGCTGGACTATTTAGGAAAAGTGTAAAGAAATAAAAGCAAATGGAAAAACATAGGTAATGTATGCTTTTCACAGATATATAAGATCTTTGAAAGAATTGCTTATCATGGCATATCAGTTATCTGTTACCACAATAATGTTAATTAAAATTTTTTTAAAAACCTCAGTGGCAATTTCTTGCCCAAGTGTATTGATAGATATCTCTGATGATATTGGTGGGACTTGCTTTATTCTGGCTATTGGCTGGTCTAGACTAAACTTGGCTAAGCTGGCTGGGCTGACTAACATACACACATGCTCCACGTGACTCCCATACTCCAGAAAGTTAGCCTGCGTGTGTTTTTCTAAGGTCATGGCAGAGGGCAGGAGCAAGAAACTCAATCATAGAGGTACCTTTCAGAATCTGCCTGCATCACATGTAGCCAACATTCCTTTTCAGACTGTGGTTTTGGACAAGTCCAAAAACCTTTCTAATTTATAGGTCCTTCAAATATAGGAAAAGATTTTAGGGCCTATTTAAATGACAGATTATCTGTCTTCTCTGGGAAAGCCTATCTTGGGATTCTTTTGATTGCCATACGATGGAAAGGTCACTAAGAGATAGAGACTACCTAAAGCATTGTGTTCTGCCCTTTTTATAGTAGTAATTGCAAAGAAATAACAACACTAAAGCTAACATTTGTTTCTTACTATATATGTGTATTCTAAATGCCTTCTATTTACAAATGAATTTAATCTTCAAATATTCTGTATTAGTCAGGATAGGCTAGGCTATATCTCAGTAACAGATTGGCCCTCAAATCTGAGTGGCTTTATATAGCAAAAGTTTACTTCTTACTCATATTTGCATGTCCAACGTGGCTTTTTAATGGAGGATGGGAGTGGGACTCTCTGCTCCATATTGTTACCCGAAATAGTTTCCCTGAAAATAAGACCGGGTCTTATATTACTTTTTGCTCCATTAGGCCTTATTTTCAGAAGATGTCTTTATTTTTTCATGTACAACAATCTATGTTTATTCAAATACAGTCATGTCATCTTCTTCTGGAACATCCTCATAGTATCCTAAATGCATCCGTCTGGCTGAGATGTTAACTTAAGCTTATTTTCAGGGTAGGTCTTATTTTTGGGGAAACACGGTAGGTAAAAGAGGTTCCACTTTATTGCAGCTGCACTGTCTGGAACACGATGCCTTCATGTGGCTGGGAAATGAAAAACTAGTGTGTTGCTCATTGGAGTTTCAAATGTTTTGGCCTCCAACTAACATATACCACTTCGGCTCACAGCCCGTTCACAAAGTTGGTTTCCCTAACTTCATGTGTCCTTGGAGATATGGGAAACTGCAAGGATATTGGGTGAGCAGTGAGTGTCTCTGCCACACAAGCCTATGAAGAGTCAGCTCTAACTATCTCCATGTAACATGTCAGAAAACTGAGCTATGGAGAGATGAAGTCGTTTTCATCCGCTAGTCACACAGCTAGAGGTTAAGACCAGTTTATGAACCAGGGTGTCTAACTCCTGAGTCCAACTCTTATCCTCTACAATATTGCCTCTTCAGTGTGACACCAAGTGATAACCACCTATTGCCCACAGAGTTTTCAGATCTCTGCTGAAACTGGAATGCTTTGTGGTGTGAAGAGACTGGCCTCTGGGGCTGGAGAGGCTTGTTTGAGGTCTCCACAGCTTGCAGTCAAGCCCTGAAGTGACAATTAGGAGATGTGGGGCTGGCCTGGTGGCTCAGGCGGTTGGAGCTCTGTGCTCCTAATGCTGAAGGTTGCCGGTTCGACTTCTTGAATCCAACCCAACTGGACCTGGAGCTGAGCTGTGCCCTCCACAACTACAATTGAAAGGACAACAACTTGACATGGAAAAATCCTGGAAATACACACTGTTCCCCAATAAAGTTCTGTTCTCCTTCCCCAATAAAATCTTAAAAAAAACAACAACAAAAAAACCAATCAGGAGATTGTTCCAGTGAGACAGCATGGGGCTGAGTGGGGTCCATCTCTTTATAACTTTCCCTAGAATGAAATTGTGGACCTTGGTAGCATCCAGCCAAACCCTCCTTTTGTCAAATAGGGAATTTCTTATTTTATACATCCTCTTTCCTTGTACACATGTGAAGCCTCTCTTTTAAAAGGAAACAGTGACTGGCACATTTCACCAAGAGTAAGGGCCATAGTTTATTAGTTACACTTGTTTACCCGTGAAGGAAAATCGCTACATGGTCATGTGTAATGATTTTGGGTCCTGTTTAGGGAATTGTCCAAACAGTCCCATAGTCATAACTACTCCACACACGTCAGTGAGCCATTGAGTAGGTCAAAGGACATAACAGATATTAAAATGCCTGTAAATCCTAAGTTTCTTCACCAAAATAAGTTATTATTTGGAGCTCCTAACAGTTCAGGAGTACTGCATAGAGTGACTTGAAAGTTGATCCCAAATCTCCATTTATCAAAATCTGTTTCTTCCCAGGCACCTCCCACATATGACGCCCTGATACAGATGGAATATCTTGACATGGTGTTGAATGAAACTCTCAGATTATTCCCAATTCTTGGAAGAATTGAGAGGGTCTGTAAAAAGGATGTAGAAATCAAGGGGGTGCTCATTCCCAAAGGGACAGTGGTGATGGTGCCAAACTTTGTTCTGCAACGAGACTCAACATTCTGGCCAGAGCCTGAGGAATTCCATCCTGAAAGGTACTGGGCTCCATGGAGAGAGAACCCACCCTGACGCAGGCTGGTTGGAGCATATTCTGATGTCTGTTAGTAAGATGACAATGTGTGCTTGTACAATAATTGATTTCTACTTCTTTTTATTTTAACAAGTTTGTTTACTTATTAAAAGCGTGATTATTGTTTGTGGTCAAAATTTTACAAACTCTAGGCTAGAAGAAACCTGTGTCTGTCCACAGTCCCACCACCCTAAGACAGGCCTCATTAAGAATGTGGTGTATATCATATTGACATTTTTCTGAGCATATATTTTTTAAGTTAAAATGGTCATATATTTTCTTTTATTTTGAACTGCTTACTTTATTTAACAGTAAAGTACAAACAACGTCCTATTATATATACAATCATATATAGGTATATATGAACCATCATATACCTATTTGTGTGTGTGATTATATGCATAGGCCATAATTTACTTAACCACCATCTGATTTTAGGAATATAGGTTTTTTTTCTTTAAGTTTTTCTGTGCTGGACTCTTTAGCTCTGAGTTTACCACAATTTTCCCACATTCTATTTTTTTACACGCTGGCCATTTTTCCTGTAGCGTTATTGTGAGAGTGCAGGCTGAGAACCTGACAGGTCCTCATCCCTGATGGTTTAAGCTGCCTCATTGAGGATGGAGGGGAACACAGGTCCCCCGGTACCTCTGTGGCTGCTGTCCTGTGGCAGCTCCCTCCTACTCTCAGTATTTGGTGACTCTTCCAAAGTGAAGTCATCTGTTTCTATACATCAGGACCCTCCTTTGGAGGGTGGAGGGAGTCTTTAGCAGGCTATTCTGGGAATTCAAAGCCAAAGGCGGGTTTGGGCACAGCTTGAACTCTGGAAAGAGGTGATATTTCCCATTTATTGTAATGGTAAGAAAAATTGGAATGAACTAATAGAGGCACTAGCTGGGATCCAGACTTTTGTCAGCTCGACTGTACGATCCCTAATGGCGGGGACCTTGTCTCACTTGCCAGCAGTCCTCAGCTCCAGCGTAGAGCCGACACATGATACTTGTTGAAAGAAGAAGCTAGAGTTGACCAAGTGCTCCGTTTCCTGGACCAGGGCCACTCTGTGCTTCCTCCAAGCTCAGCACTTTCCCTCACTGTAGTTTCATGAACATGAAACCAGAGATCCTTACTGTACGTCTCTTTTTTATGAACTATATTGGGCTAACTTTGGATAATAATACTATATAAATTTCAGGGGTACATCTTTATAATACATCTGTATACTTATTATGTGTGCTGTCTATCTGAAGGCTAGTCTCCTTCTGTCCTTCTGTATTTCACCCCCTGTACCCTTCTTCCCCCTACCTCCCACTCTCCTTCTCTTCTGGTAACTGACATTCTGTTATCTGTATCTTTTTGTTTGCCTTGTTGGTTGCTTTTTGTTTTGCATCCCACATATGAGTGATGTGCTGTTGTTGTCCTTTTCTGTCTCAGTCATTTCACTTAGCCGAATACACTCAAGATCCATCCATGTTGTCACAAATAGCAACATTTCATCTTTTTTATGGCTGAGTAGTATTTCATTGTGTGTGTGTGTGTGTGTGTGTGTGTGTGTGTGTGTGTATATCACATCTTCTTTATCCAATCATTTGTCAAAGGATACTTGGGTTGTTTCAATGTCTTTGCTATTGTAAATAATGCTGCAATGAACATAGGGGTACACATATCTTTACAAATAAATATTTACAAATTATTCAGGTAGATACCCAGAAGAGAGATTGCTGGGTCATATGGTAACTCTATTCTTATTTTTTGAGGAACCTCCATATTGTTTTCCATAGTGGCTGCACAAGTTTAAATTCATACCAGCAGTGTATGAGGGTTCTCTTTTCTTCACATCTTCTCCAGTGTTTATTTTTTGTCCCATTTTGTTTGTGTGTATCCCTTCTATTTATTTATGTATTTTTGCTTTTAACTTTTTCTTTTAATTAAAGTTTATTGGGGTGACAATCGTTAGTAAAGGTTACATAGATTTCAGGTGTACAGTTCTGTATTACATCAACTGTATATCACATTGTGTGTTCATCCCCCAGAGTCAGATCCCCTTCCGTCACCATGTATTTGATCCCCTTTACCCTCATCTACCACCCTCCTCCCCACTTACCCTCTGGCAACCACTAAACTATTGTCTATGTCTATGAGTTTTTGTTTCTTTGTTTGTTTGTATTGTTCCTTGTTGTTTTCAGTTTTATATCCCACATATCAGTGAAATCAAATGGTTTTTGACTTTTTCTGTCTGACTTATTTTGCTTAGTATAAGAATCTCAAAATCCATCCATGTTATCGCAAATGGCACTATTTCATCTTTTTTTATGGCAGATTTGTCCTATTGTTAGTAGCCATCTAACCAGAATGAGGTTAGCTTTGATTTGCATTTCTCTGATAGCTGCTGATGTTGAGCATATTTTCATATATCGGTTGGCAATCTTGTAATTCTGTTTGATTCATTCAGTCATCATACAGACAGTAAGTGCTTACCATGTGTGAGGAAGTGGTCCAGGCAGTGAGAAATCCAAATGTTAAAATAATGGGTATTTAGAAAAATTTTGACATACACAAGTATATGTGTATTTGACATATACACAAGCATTTTCTATAGGCATAAGGGATGTGTCCGTAGAATACTATGGAATACTTGAATGTATCTATGTGTGCCCATCACCTGCCTTAGAGCCATCAGACTATGTCCACTGTCCCATCCACACACCACTACTGTCCTTCTCCTGATTCCCATATTATTTTAAGGCACATCATCTGTAAATAGACAATGTTCTCCAAAATATGGAGACTGTTAAAAAATACGTAACAACAATGCCATGATTACTTTCTCCAATATCCGATTTTTTTCTCAATAAAATCAAATATTGAGGAATCAAATTTAAATAAAACATAGATCTAAACATCAAGAAATTTATAGCCCAGCCGAACAGACAGACAAGGAAATCAGGGATTAGAGTAGAATAGCATCATATGACCATGAAAATCATCTGATTTATGCTATTCTGTGGGAGGTAGGGGGACAGAAGCTGAGAGTCCAGGGGAGGGGGTGGGAAGGAAGTGAAGACAGAGGAAGAAAAAGGAAAGGAAGGGAAAGAAAAAATAACAGTTTAACTAACAGGAGACATTATTCCTGCTTCCTTCCTCTGTGAGCATGTGACCAACATGAGTTTGAGTGGAGGCAGGAACCCACTGTTCCTTCAGTCTCATTTCTTCCTTGCAGCTCCTCAGAGGGTGAACATCTCACACTAAATGTAATTTTAGTGTTTGAAGATAAATTTTCCTTTAAATAGCACTCATCTTGTGTCTTCAATGAGACCAAAAGCTCCTATAGCCTAAGGAGAATGGAAAGGACCTGTAGCTTACAATTCTCACTGCAAAATAATCACAGCAGCATCTCAATGACTAGCCCCCGGAAGCGTCCTGTGTACCTCTGGTTAAGGAGTCTGAGCGAGAACCCCAAACATGTGAGGGTTGTGGTGTTATATTTCATTAACTTGTTTCCATCTACTGTTGTGGAACCAGGTTCAGTAAGGAGAACAAGGACAGCATAAATCCTTACATATACCTGCCCTTTGGATCTGGACCCCGAAACTGCATCGGCATGAGGTTCGCTCTCATGAACATGAAACTTGCTGTCGTCAGAGTCCTGCAGAATTTCTCCTTCAAACCTTGCAAAGAAACACAGGTCAGACAGTTAACTTTCTGCGTGCATAGTGCTGTATTGGGAGAGTTTTCTTACTGGGGGATATATATGCATATATATTATGAATGTGCTCATTCACTGTTTGGTAACTTAGTCTACGTGCCAGAGAATCTATTTGGAGTCATCTGTGCCCTTTAAGATGCTGTTAGCTCTGGAGTGCTAAGTCTGTGATTTTATATTAACCCAGCTGTAAAAGTCATCTGGAATCAACGCAATTAGCATGACATGAAGCTGTGCAGTCCTGTGAGCAAAGTTTTAAATTTGGTTTCAAGTCCACTGGAAGGGAGGGGGAGTGTTGTGTGCAGTCATGAAGTGCAATGAGAATAACCACGTCGTGACTTTTGAACAATGCTCTTCTCCGCCTGAACTTACAGATGCTCTTACAGCAGTGGTTCTCAACTACTGGCTGTGCACCAAAATCAGAGGGGAGTTTAAAAATTCCTGATGCCTAGGTCATCTCAGAATCTAAAATCATCCATCCTGTGTGACTTGAAGAGTGCCCCCTTTGATTCTCATGTGCAGCCAAGGTTGAGAATCACTGATTAAAGCATTTCTGCCAGATGTGAAGGATTCCCACAGTCTAAGGCCATCCTGGCTACTTGACCCCACCTCCTGGGAGCCCCCTGCATTCAAGCTTGGCTCCTTTTATATCTGAATAAGATCTCTGTGATGTTCTCTCTCTCCTCGCTATTCTGTTCTCATCTTTCAAGTCCTAGTTCAAATTCCCAAGTCCCTCCAGGAGCCGTCCCCATCTAGTCCAAAGCCCGTTCTCTCCTCTGCTCTATTACTACTCACTGCAGGCTGGTCTCATTGGTTGTATCACCTCACCTAATACTTTGTCATTAAATCATCCAGTCTGGTGCTCCATTTCTTTGTAACTAAGAAAGGTACAAAGCTCCTCATTTTGTGCCTTTCATAAATTCCTTGGCACTCATGCAGCAAATGATTAAGTAATGATTTGCAGTTGATCAGAGCTCTCGGAGATAAATTTTAAGCATCTTAATTTGAAAATTTTAACAAATAACATTTGTGATGTCCATTCTGTATGAGTGTTACAGTTTATAGAGGAAATATATACATGTGATTTTAAATTGTATAATAGAAAGGTTTTACACTAATAGAGAGATCTGGAATCTCTCCTCTGAAGAACAGAGAACTGTTGCCACTGGTTCATATCAAGCAAGGCATAATAAGGCTTATTTCTCGGCCTCGTGCGTTTAACATTCATCCACTCCCCTTACGGAGGCTTTCTCAGGGAAGAGGAGGAGGAGAGAGATGGTTCTCATCTTATCCGCGGCTTTGGGCAGCTGAGTAGCCGTCCTGTAAATGTGTACAAATGGGGAACTCAGCTCTGAGAGGAAGTGGGCCTCTGGCACACCTGGGTGGGCAGATGCTCCTGCAAACTCCCAGTCATCCACGCTGGTGCTTCTCAAACTCCATGACAATTTGCTTGCCCTTCTCTCAACTGAGATCAGAAGGTTATTGTGTTGGTGGCTCTCCCAACACTGAAGGAGCAACTGGGTGAGAATGGAACTAAAAGTATTAGTCAAAACACTACATAGGCCTTCAGAAGTTCACCATTTACACTGCCCCTGAGAACCAGGACATGTTACAATGCAGGCGTAATGCTTCACAGAGAACTCTTCCCATCATGAAACTGGAAGAGTTCCACTGGGAGAGGTGACTGGACTCTAGAAGTCAAGGATGGTCCACACTATTAAAATGCATAATACATATTCAAAATTACCTTGCAATTTTCAATATGCACAAAATTAACTTTATATGGCTTTTTAAAAGTTTGCCATAATGCCTAAGAATCTGGTTTAAATTTAAAAAATTCATCTTTTTTATTTAAAATTTAAACCAAACACAAACCAACATGGTTTTGTCTCTGGCCTGGTATATAATAGGCACTGTGTAGATATTTTGTTGAATGAATGGATAGATGCATATTTTCACTGTCCAGTCTTGACACAGCTTATTGAATAAGTATTAGGAATCAAGGTGTATGGTGCTAAAAGTAGTTTTTATATATTTGTAAGTCATTATTGTTCTTAATGTATCTTGTCGACTTTGCTTCTGTTGTTGACAATGCTTCATTAATTGCTTCTCATGTGCTGTTTAACCTTTGCAGATCCCTCTGGAACTGCAAGCTCAAGGACTTATTCAACCACAAAAACCAATTGTTCTAAAGGCTGAGTTGAGAGATGGGACCGTAAGTGGAACCTGACTTTCCCTAAGGACTTCCGCTTTGTTCTTCAAGGGAGCTGTATCCCATGACACCACAGACCTCAATTTACTTTGTGAATAAAACCCAGAAATGAAGATGAGCTTAACCTACTGCACTTGATGGATAACTAGGGAGTCTGTACCTTCATTTAGCTTTCTCAGTAGCTACACAGAGTATTCTATACTGTGTAATATAAAAGATGTGACTAAATAAGTACCATATATGCAGACCCAGTTTATTTGGTTCTCATAGTACTATCTCCATTCACCTCCACTTAGGACCATTTACTCTTCCTGACCACTGATCAAGAATACAAATTTCTGTATTACATCATCTATAATTGTACACCTGAAATCTATGTAATTTTACTAACAATTGTCACCCCAATAAATTAAAAAAAAGAAATTTAAAAAAATTTCAAAAAGAAAGAATACAAATTTCTCAACAATGTTACCACAAACTTTAATAAAAACAAGAATTATTGTGATAACTGCAGTAGTGACATTTATATCCCATGTTTTATTTCGAATATTTTATATTGTATGTTATACAAGCAAGTCAAGAAACATCTCTCTACAATAGTATTATCTGCTGCCTTCATGCACAGTAGGGGGAATTGAATCAGTGAGAGCCAGTGACTAAATGTTTTTGACCCTCACAATCACTGGCTGGGTGGGGCCTTTTTCAGAACTCCAGTTTGATATATTAATATAGGTAAGAGTTAATCCCCTGTGTCTTGGCCCTTGTTTCAAAAATATATTCATAGTTTAATTCTACATTTATGGAGCACATATTTTTTTATCCTCAGCTGAGTTATTTATTATTATATTTTACTTTTGATTTAATGTTTCGTCTCATCTCCCTTGATGTTTCCGGAAGGCAAGAAACATGTTTTTATTTATTTCTTTGTATGTCATCCTCAACTGTCAACTATCTTAACACAATGAACATGAAATAAAAGATGGTCGACTGGTCAATTGATTGGGCAGAAAAGCTGCAAGCATTCATCAGTTTCAATTGGCATCAGAAGCTGCACAGGTTCTTAATTTTCTTTCTCTGTCCCTTCCCTCCCATTTATGTCCCTTCCCTTTCCTTCTCCCCTATATTCTACCTGCCTTGCCTCGCCTTGCTTTGCCTTTCCTACCCTACCCCTTCCTTTCCCTTCCTGGATAATTCAGACCTAAAGCAAATCGCTGGGACAGCATTGTGGGTAAACATACACTGGTAGCGGGGAGACAGGGGCAGAGAAGGGTGTCACAGTGACTCCAAGTCAGAGACCAAGAAGGGTGGGAGGGTGTCCACATGGGGGAGCAGACTGACATGTGCCTGGGAACCCATGCAGAGCGTGTCATGGTGAGAGTGGCGAGAGCTTAATAGGGTTTGGAGAATCTAAGTAGAGCAAGGAGGGCATCCGTGTGTGTCAAGTGATGGTGCGGGGTTTGTCTATATTAAGGGGAAGTTGATCAAATAAGTAAATGTATAATAATGGATAATGGCAGCCAGGTTTCACACTGTTGGAGAAGGGAGTCATTCAGAAAGGGAGAAACTAGAATGAATCCTGTGGATTCAGCGATGGGACCAAAATGCATTGTGTAAATTCATGCTTTTGATGATAACTTGTGTGTGTGTGTGTGTGTGTGTGTGTGTGTGTGTGTACACATGTGAAGGAATACGGTTCATCAGTTGTCCTGATGGGAGGGCAAAAATTACAGCTGCTGGTAGGGTGTGGTGGTTGAGGTGGAAGGCTCTCCCTGAATTCATAAAGCAGCTCTGCCACTTGGAGGCTGGGTAACCTAGTTATTTAAGCTTGGGGCACCTCACATTCCTCATCTGTGAAGCAGGGATGATCATAGCACCCTCCTAGTGGGCTAATTGCGAGGATTATGGAAGTTAATGCAGATGAGACTGAGAATTATTCCAGGCATGTTGTGAGCCAACTGCAGCACTGGCCGGTGGTGTTACGAGTCATACTCCCAGAACAGTGCTCTTCTGAGCTGCCGATGTCATAGAAGAGCCCAGTTTGTCACAAATCAATTTGCGGGACAGCCAATTTGCTGAATGACTCAGTCACTGGGTTCCTGACAGCCTCTCTGAGGTTTCGGTTCTTTCCCAAACTGGGCTCTGCAACTCTGCTCTAAGATGTGAATGTGGGGACAGAGCCAGGAGTGCAGTTTCCAGGCTCTCGGCCTCACGTGGAAAGGTGCTGGCTCGGGTAGTAGATGGCCATCAGCTGTGACTGGTTGGCCATCAGCTGTAACCAGTTAGCCAATTAGCCACTGATATAACTGCCGTGACTGCATTGGTTTGTTGGTTCATTGGCAGGCAGAGAAGCTGACGGTGGATTGTGGATCGTGTGGATCCTACTGCCTGTGTGTGTCTTGCTTAGCCGCCAGCGAAAATATAGTGGTATGACTCCCCTATCTATGGCTCCGTGGGTGTTCCTTTTTGGCCTCACTATATCCTGAGTTCTTATGTGGGGAGCGGGAGATGAGACCCCGCATGACACCCCGTGTGAAAGTGAATAAGTGGGTTTTCCTGCAAACATACTGTACTGTTTTTTTCTATACTTATGTCCTACCCTGGCATCCGCCCCATGCCCTGCGTTGTACCTTTCTTTGGCCCACCCTGCTGCCCCCATTCAATGGGCACATTGGTGCGTTCGTGGGCTTTCCTTTAAACATACTTCATTGTTTTCTCTATTTTTGTGGATTTATGTTTTGGTGTTTGGCAGAAAATTGGCAGTAATGGAATATCATAGGTCTTAATGTCTTATGGATTTGTCTTATGTCTTAATGTCTTCTGAATTGACTTATCTTGAATTGACTTCAGGTGAAGTGCTAGAAGCGGGCACTGGGCTTAAAGCCAACTGCTCCAGGTGTCGGTGGTCCTATGGCCCTGGCCACATTTGCTCAGAGCTTGGCCCTGCCTATTCCAGTAAATTGCAAGTGGCTTCCATTATTGTGTCCCATGACCCTTCATGTTATGCCATAAGAACTGGTCCTAACGATCAATCAATTGGTCTATTTACAGAGTGATGTGACCTATGCATAATCCATCTTATTAAATTTGAAGGTGGTTGTGCAAAATGGAGGTGATTCCTTCATTCATGTATTCATTCAAAATCACCATACCAACTATACCATTTTTAGGCCTCAGGACTATAGAAGGGAATACATTGTGGATCTCAAAATTTAATTGGAGAGACAGAAATATAATTGTTGTATAATCATTGAGTCCCCAGGCACCCTTGAGAGAAGGAGAATGGATCTGTATTAGTTTGCTGGAGTTGCCATAGCAAAGTACAATAGACTGGGTGACTTAAGCAGAAGAAATTTATTCTCTCACAACTCTGGAGGCTGCAAGTCCAAGATCAAAGTGTCAGCAGAGTTGGTTCCTCTCAGTTGGCTTCAGGAAGGCCATCTTTTCCTGTTCTTCACATGGTCTTCCCTCTGGCCTGTCTGTGTCTGAATCTCCTTTTCTTATAAGGATACCAATCATTGTAAATTGGGGCCCACCCTATGGTCTGATTTAAACTTAATTAACAATTTAAAAGCCCAATCTCCAACTACAGTCCATTCTGAGGTGCTGGAGGTTAGGAACACAACATGAATTGGTGGTAGGGGGGCATAATTCAATCTATAACAGGATTTGAGGAGAGCCCATGGGTCTGCACGTAGCTGACACAGGAGGGCTAAGGGCTCCCACACAGCACTGAACATGTACTCTCACCAAGTCTGGGTGGAGGCTGGGGGCAGGGCCTGGATGCCAGTGAGAAGTGCCCAGGGGAGACTCTCAGGTCTAATAGAGCCACGAATGCAGCAGCAGACCCTCTAGGAGCCTCTGCAGAAGACGGCAGGGAGCAGACGTGGCCTACCAGGCCCCAGGGGAGGGTGAAGGTCTGAGGCTCACTTTCCCATTACATAGTTCATACCCCTCAATATCCTGACCTCATCCTGGAAGGAACAAGAAAAGGAGGGGCTCAGAAAGTCCAACTCAGAGAAGCTCCTTAGGCAAATGAGACCGCAAAGTTGTTTTATGGTAACCAAAAAATTCTCCCTTCCCAATCCTGCCTCAGGTACGGTCCCATGGGGATGATGATCTCATTTATGAAAAGTTAAAAGGCTGCGTTTTCTTTGAGCACCTGTGTGCATTTTCAAAAGTGCTATATCTCTCATTTCTACAGTTGGTACAATAACACAGATGATTCACAGACAAAGATGAAATGAAAGAATCAGACAGAAGTCATCTCAGAGATCAAGCCAAAGCTTAAGTTTTACAGATTTCTCACTTATTCCTCCTAACAGCCCTCAGAGGAGACTGAGGCACAGAGAGATGAATGACTTGCCCAAGGTGAGAGCTGGGAAAGGCAGAGCCTTCCAGACCTGTGGCCTTAACCATATGTGGTGCTGTTGCCAAACAGCCTCCTGAGTCTCACTGCTGGGATAAACCCCAGGAGATCCCAAAGTTAGAGTCATGAATAGATCAATTCACTATGGTGGGAGGTCTGCCTGGTGCTTTTGGAGCACAGAGAAGGGCACTTAGCCCCAGAGGAGGTTTGGAGAAGGTGACGTCGGATCTGACACTTTTAAAAATTCATTTAAAAAATAAAATTTATAGATGTACATGCTTTAATTTTTTAAGATTTTTATTAAACCATGGCTAACATACAGTATTATTTTATTTTCAGGTGTACACCATAGTTATTCAACATTTATATACCTAAAGAAATAATCACCATGATAAGTCCAAAACCATCTGCCACCATACCAAGCTATCACAATATTATTGATTATATTCCCTATGCTGCACATTACATCCCCATGACTTATTTGTTTTACACCTGGAGATTTGAATCTTTTATTCCCCTTCACCTTTCCCCCCTCTTTTTAAATTTTTCAGTTAGAGTTGACATTCAATGTTATTTTATATTAATTTCAGGTGTACAGCACAGTGGTTACACATTTATATAATTTAAGAAATGATCCCCCTGACTAGTCTAGTACTCAGCTGGCACTATACATAGTTATTACCATATTATTGACTATATTTCATGTGCTTCACTTTACATCACCATGATTGCTGAGTAATTACCAATTTATACTTTTTAATCCCTTCTGCTTTTCACCCTGTCCCCAACCCCACTCCCATTTGGCAAGCATCAATATGTTCTCATGTATCTATGAGTTTCTTTCTGTTTTGTTTGTTTATTTTGTTCTTTAGATTCCACATACTTATAAGGGAAATCACATTGCATCTGTCTTCGTCTTACGCTCCACTCAGCACAGTACCCTCCGGGTCGCTCCAAGCCACTGCAGATGGCAAGAACCCATTTTCTTTCAGGGCCAAGCAATATTCCATTGTATATAAGTTCCACCTCCTCTTTATCCATTATTCCATAGACAGGCACCCAAGTTGCCTCCACATCTTGGCCATTATAAGAAATGCTGCAATGAACATATAAATGCACATGTTCCCTCGTAATACCATTTGGGTTTCTTCAGATAAATACCCTGAAGTGGGATTACAGCATCCTTCCTTGTCTCTTGTTATAGTCTTTGTTTTAAAGTGTATTTTTTCTCATATAAGTACTACTATCCCGGCTTTTTTTTTTTTCCATTTCCATTTTCATGAAATATGTTTTTCCATCTCTTTCATTTTTGTGTGTGTGTCTTTCAATCTGAAATGATTCTCTTGTAGGCAGAATATATAAGGGTTTTATTTTCTTATCTAGTCAGCCTTCCTATGTCTTTTGACTGGCGCATTTAATCTATTTACAATGAAACTGATTGTTGATACATATGTAGCTATTGCCATTTCATTATTCATAATAGTGATTTATTTTCCATCTTAAAGAAATCCCTATAACACTCCTTGTAATACTGGTTTGGTGGTGGTGAACTCCTTTTGTTTTTTCCTGTTTGGGAAGCTCTTTTTCTGTTCTTCAATTCTAAATGATAGCCTTACTGGGCGGAGTAATCTTGGTTGCAGGTCCTTGCTTTCCATCACATTGAATATTTTATGCCAATCCCTTCAGCCTGCAAAGTTTCTGTTGAGAAATCAGCTGACAATCTTATGGGAGCTCCCTTATAAGTTACTAGTTGCTTTTCTCTTGCTGCTTTTAGGATTCTCTTTTTGTCTTTAACCTTTGCCGTTCTAATTATAACGTGTCTTGGTGTGGGCCTGTTTGAATTCATCTTGTTTCAAACTCTCTGCACTTCCTGGGCTTACATGTCTATTTTCTTCACCTGGTTAAAGTTTTCAGTCATTATTTCTTCAAATAGGTTCTCAATCCCTTGCTTTTTCTCTTCTCCTTATGGTGCCCCTATGATGCGAATTTTGGTATGCTGTATGTTGTCCCACAGGTGTCTTAAACTATTCTCATTTTTTTGAATTCTTTTTTTCTTTCTGCTGTTCTGATTGGGTGCTCTCTGCTACCTTCTATTCCAAATCACCATTTCGATCCTCTGCTTCATCTCTTTTGATGGTGATTCCTTCTAGTGCATTTTTCATTTCAGTTATTGTCTTCTTCACATCAGACTGGTTCTTATTTATGGTTTCCGTGTACTTTTTTATGCTTGCTAACTCTTTGTAGAAGTTTTCACTAAGTTCCTTGAGCTTCCTTAAACCATTGTTTTGAAGTCTTTCTCTGATAATTTGTTTGCCTCCATTTGTTTAGTTCTGTTTCTGGAGTTTTCCCCTGTTATTTCATTTGGGATGTATTTCTTTGTTTCCTCATTTTTGCTGCCTCACTGTGTGTTTCTATTTATAGCAGGTGCCCTGTGTGTTTCTATGCTCTGTCTCCCAGTCTTGGCTGGGTGGCTTTATAACAGGTGCCCTGTTGGGCCCTGGCAGTCTCCCTGGTCACCTGCTCTGGGTGCTCCAGGAGTGTCCCTTGTGGGGGTTGTGTGTGCCCTCCTGTTATAGTAGAGCCTTCATTGCTACTGGCACATCAGTGGGTAGGATTGATCCCCAAGCTGATTGGCTGTGAGGTTTGGCCATATCCACAGCTAACAAGCTGCTGTGCAGAGGCTTACTCCACTGAGTGGGATTCACCCCAATGGGTTCTTGTACCTGTTGACATTGCCCTTTGTGTGTGCTGCTTATGGGGTTAATTGGGTGGTGCTCTGCTGTGATCTGAGGCCATCCTCCAGGTATGTTGGTTCTGGGCCTTTTTGGAGAGGCTTTAGTGCAGGCTCAGGTCACCCACTGACTGTGACTGGTCTGGGGCTATCTGGTAGGAGCTACAAAGTGATCCATGGTTGTTCACTGCCTGTGGTGCATGGGAGAGGCCACACTGCAAACCAAGGATGTCTGCCAACAGTACCGGGCCTGGGGTAGCTCCACGAAATACCAGGACACCCCAAGGTTTGCTGCCACCTGTCAGCTCCCTTAAGGTTCAGCCACTGATAAAGTTTTGTGTGGTATGCACGTTGGGTGAAGCAGGGTTGCAGAGAGTCTCTAGAGTAGGAAGAGCTCTTGTCACCAGGTTAATGTAAATTCTGGTTGGTGCCAGTGCTGAGCCTGAAGCTACTCAGCAAAAGTCTCAGAGCACACCGAGGCCAGTTGTCATCTGCCTGATGGCTGTGGAATCCTATAGTTTTCCAAGAAAGAGTGCAATGCGGGAGGTGCTGCTCTTGGAGAAAATGCCTCTGGCGTTGGGGGACTTGGGTTGGGCAGGGTCCCAGCTGAGTCAGCAGGGTGGAGCCAGAGAGCTGCAGAGCACAGCAGACAAATCAGATTCTGATTTGGCCAGCAGCATAGGGGGAGAGCTCCACACAGGAAAGATGGTGGCCACCTGCTGGCTGCATGGATGCCGGACCCCACACAGGGTAAATGGCGGCTGTCCTCCAGCCATCCCACTGAGGCCACATACCACAAACTGCCCCTTGTATGCCTCCGACACTCCTCGAGTCACCGTCTGTGTGCTGGAGCCCAAAGTGAGTGCCTGCGAGTGAGTGAATCTGTGCACAGGCCCTTTAAGAGGACACCTGGGTTTCCCGTCTCAACCAGATAGTCAGAATCCCCACTGTTTTTCACAACCAGATATTGTGGTGGCTCCTCTTCGTGGCAGCAGTACTCTGGACTAGGGAGCCTGGTGTGGACCTGGGGTCTCTTGCTCCTCTGGGGGGAACCTCCGTGGCCAAGATATCCCTCCCGGTTCTCAACCACCAAACAGAGGTTTGGGGCCAGTCCGTTTCTCATCTTTGCCCCTCCTACCAGTCTCACCTTTGCTTCTTCTTTATGTCCTTAGTTATAAAATTTCTGCTCAGTCACACGTCAGATGGTTTTCCAGGTTGATTGTTCTATAATTTTGTTGTAATTTTAATGTGTTCACAAGAAGGAAGCAGGCACAATATTTATCTACTTTGCCATCTTGGATCTCCTCTCTAGATGTACATGGTTTAAAGACTCAGACAGTCCTACAAGGTTTATAACAAAACTGTTGTCAACTTGCTCTACCTGATTCCTACTGTGGTGTTACCATCCAGAGTCCACTTTAACCACTTTTCAACCACTTTCTTCTAGTGTTTACTGCTGTGCCATTAAATGGCATGCTTATACTACAACTTCTTGATTACTATGGAAGATAAGTGTTCAGGTTCCTTCCATCCTCCTCTGCCTCACCCCACTTCCTACCTTCCCGAAACAAGGATGGGACTCTGATTTCTATTCAGTGTTTGCATCAATATAACTTAAGTGTCTATTATTCACAATTGAGCCACACACACTCTGTGCTTGACAACATTTATGTTCTTGACAACTTTTCATTTTCATTTTCCTTGACACCAATAGTACCTTTTTGTAATTTGATGAGTTTTCTCTGTCCTTATCATCCGTTTTCCAGCAGAACTGTAATTCCCCCCTCTGCCCCTTTAAGCCCTCTGGAGGCCCTCTCCTTGCTTTCCATCTGGACTGCTTACTCCTGATGGCTTCTGCACAGCCTTGCCCCCTTGCCTCTCAGCTGTGCTGAATGACCTGTTCCCAGATCCTGTGCCTGTCTCGCTCTCTCTCGGTTTTCACCATCCTTTTGATAGTGTGCCATCTTGTGACTTGCAGAGGAATGATGCATATGAGTAAATTTTTAAAATAACCTCCACATCTGAATACATCGAATGCATGTACCCTCATGGTTGGTTGATTATTTCGGCATAGAATTCTAGGCTGGCCAGAATTTTCCCTCTAAATTTGGAGACATAAAGTCTTGCTTCTAGTTTTGCTGTTGAGAAGTTTAATGCCTTTCTGAATTCTGAGCCTTTGTATGAGAACTGTTTCCTGCTCTTGCTACACTTTCTGCCAGGTTTGATATGTTCGTGTTGTCCCTGGTGTTCTGAAATTCCATTACAATGTGTCTTAGTGGATCTGCTTTCATCCATTATTTTAGGCCAGAGCTGTCCAATCAACCTTTCTGTGATGAGTCAAATGTTCTCTCTCTGTATTGTCCAATAAAGTGGTTGCCAGCCATATGAGCTATTGAGCACTGAGGAATTGCTTTTGTAATTTTTTTTTAAATTAAAATTTATTGGCGTGATGATGGTTAGTAAAGTTACATAGGTTCTAAGCGTACAATTCTGTAATACATCATCTATACATCACATTGTGTGTTCACCAACTAGAGTCAGTTCTCCTTCCATCACCATATATTTGACCCTATTTACCTACTTCTACCAGCGTCTGCCCTCATTACCCTCTGGTAATCACTAAACTGTTGTCTGTATCTATGAGTTTTTGTTTCTTTGTTTGTCTCATTCCTTTGTGCTTTCAGTTTTATATCCCACATATAAGTGAAGTCATATGGTTCTTGACTTTTTTGGTCTGACTTATTTCACTTAGCATAATAATCTCAAGATCCACCCATGTTGTTGCAAATGTCACTATTTCATCTTTCCTTATGGCAGAATGGTATTCCATTGTGTATATATAACACATCTGTCTTATCCAATAATCTATCAAAGGACACTTTGATTGTTTCCATGTCTTGGCCACCATAAATAAAGCTGCAATGAACATCAGAGCATATATATCTTTACGGATAAATGTTTTCAGAATTTTGGGGTAGATACCCAGGAGAGGATTGCTGGGTCATATGGTAATTCCATTCTTACTTTTTGAGAAACCTCCACACTGCCTTCCATAACGGCTGCACCAATCTGCATTCCTACCAACAGTGTATGAGGGTCCCTTTTTCTCCACAGCCTCTCCAACACTTGTTACTATTTGTCTTGTTGATGATAGCCATTCTGACTGGGGTGAGGTGATATCTCATTGTGGCTTTTATTTGCATTTCTCTGATGATTAGTGATGTTGAGCATCTTTTAATATATCTATTGGCCGTCTGTATGTCCTCCTTGGAGAAATCTCTATTCAGGCCCTTTGCCCATTTTTTAATTGGATTGTTTATTGTTGTTGTTGTTGATGTCATTGTTGAGTTATATGAGTTCCTTAGATATTTTTTGGATATTAGCCCTTTATCAAAGGTGTTGTTTGCAAATATCTTCTTCCATTCTGTTGGTTGCCTCTTTAGTTTGTCGATGGGTTCTTTTGTTGTTCAGAAAACCACATAAATATGGATAGATACTTTTCAACAAAGGAGCCAAAAACATGCAATGGAGAAAAGACAGCCTCTTCAATAAATGATGCTGGGCGAACTGGAAAGCCACATGCAAAAGAATGAAACTAGATTGCTATCTGTCACCATGTACCAAAATTAACTCAAAATGGATCAAAGACCTAAACATATGATCTGAAACAAAAAACTGCATAGAAGAACACATAGGTACTAAACTTATGGACCTTGGTTCCAAGAGGATTTTATTAATTTGACCTCAAAGGCAAGAGAAATAAAAGCTAAAATGGGATTATATCAAAGCATTTATGATTTTATTTAATTTCAATTAATTTATATTTAAATATGACCATCAGTGGGACTACTGTATTGGACAGAGCAGCATATCATGTTTTCATTTGAAGACTCCTGTCTTTGATTCTGGTAAATTTTCTTGAATTCCTTCCTGTATTTCTTTTTCTATTTTCTTTTCTGATACCTTTATTTGACAGAAGATGGAACTCCTAGAATGCTTCTGTAGTTTTCTGATGTTTTCTCCTCCATTTTCCATCTCTTTTCTTCTCTTTTGAAGTGAATTGGTTAACTTTCCCCTTCTATCTTTCTGTGGAATGTTACATCTTCTATGATATATCTTATTTCCAGAGTTCCTTTTCACTCTGTTCTGATTTAATGTCAGTATATTGCTCAAGTCACTATGGCTGCTTTCCAAGCTCCATTCCTACTTCACACTGTTTGTTTTCCTTTAAGCTTCTATCCCTGTTTGTTTTTGTCTTTTCCTTAAATGCTGTCTGGTCCTTGCTGGTCTGCCTGTATTTGAGAGCGTGCATAATTTGTCACTGGTGGGCTTTGGAGTAGAGCCATCTGACTGGAGGACCCCTAAATCTCTATATCAGTAGCTCATTGGGACTGTTCAGCTTCCCCAGGAGGAATTCTCTGGTCTTCTGCCCAGGAAGCGGAAGGTGAGGGAAATCTCATGATTCCCCTAATTCTAGTCCAGTGCCCCCTTCTCCTCTCTGCCAGGGGTCCCCAAGTCCAGAGTGTGTCCAGTTCAACATGGGCAGAGTTGTGTCCACAGTCTTCTGCAGGGTAGGAAAGGTGGCCGTAACAAAGCACCACAAACTGGGAAACTGGTGGCTTAGTACAAAAGAAGTTGATTGTCTCACTGTCCTGGAGGCCAGAAGGGAGAGGTCAGGGTGCTGGCAGGGTTGATTCCTACTGGAGCCTCTGAAGGAGAATCTGTTCCATGCCTCTTCCTAGCTTCTGGTGGTTACCGGCAATCTTTGTGTCCCTTGGCTTCTGGTAGCATCACTTCAAGCTCTGCCTCCATCTTTACACTGCTGCCTTCCTTACGGGGGTTCTGGGTTTCTTCTTATAAGGACACCACTCACTGAATTGGGGCCCACACACTGCAGTATGACCACATCTTACCTTAACTAACTACATCTGCAAATATTCTGTTTCCCAATAGAGTCACATTCTGAGGTTGCTGGAGGACATGCATTTTGGGGGACCACTATTCAAGCCAGTACAGGAGGAAATCTGGAAATCTATTTATTATGCAGACGTTAAGCAATCATCCTGTTCTCATTCACACCTCCTGATGGTAGACATGCCTGTGCATTCAGTTCCTGAGTCTTTGTGGGCCTGGTGGCCTGGTTCTGTTTTGTCTGGTCTCCCCAGTGCTGCGGGCTCAGCTCCAGCTTTCTCTGTTCTGCACAGTGAGTGACCTTTCATGGCAAATATACAGTGGTCATGGGCGTAAATTCTGGGGCCAGAACACCTGGGTTCAAATCCTGGAGCTCTGGCTGTGTGACTTTGCACAAGTGAATTAACCTCTCTGTGCCACAGTTTGCTCATTTGTAAAAGGTGGTTGCTAATAAAAGTACCTACTGCATACAGTTATTCTGAGGTATAAGGGGAGTGTTTAGCAAGGTGTCCGGCAGGAAGAGCTGTGATGACTCTTGGCTACTTCTACTTCTAGGTTTCAAACATTTGGAGGCAGTTGTTTGCTCTGGTTGTCTTTGTCACTGTGGATATGCCTTTTAAGAAAGCACTTCAGTGTATTTTACGGGGCTTCTGGAAGCTTCAGAAGTAAATGCATGTGTTCAATCACCATGTTTAAGTTTCTGAGAGGAATCTTAAAGATGAGGAGGTGATTGAGAGAGAAGAGGCAAGCGGAGTAATATGAGCAAAACTGTGGAGATGTGAGCACCAGGGTGTGTGCAGGGACCTGTAACGACTCCAGGGTGACACAGCGTGAGGTCTGAGGACAGGCACTGGGAACACAGCAGGTGCAGTGAATCACCTCTCACCTGGGCGTGGCACAGGCAGTGCCCAATGTGAGGGATCAATTCTGGGAGCGCCCTGACTGATGTGCAAAGGTCACCCTCTGACAAGAGATCAGCCAGGAGGCTGTGGTTATGGTCTAGGCCAGAGATGACGATGTCTGACTAAGGCAGGGGCTGGGGAAGGAGAAGGGGGGAAGTTTGAAAGATATTTAAACTCTTAGAAAGTACTGCTAATAATGTCTTCCCGAATTTTTAGAATGATAATTTTCAAATACAGAAAATTTCAACAGAAAGATGGAAAAAAAATATGTAGTAAACGCTCATGTACCCACCACTGAGATGCTACAATTAGCATTTCTTTATTTAGTTTATCACTTATCTATCCACGCCTCACTCCATTCATCAACCCATTTTATTTTTTGATGCATTTCATTGTAAGTTGCAGAATGAGAACACTGTGCCCCTGAACACAGCAGCATGAGTGTGATTACCTAGATGAACCTTGCTGTGTAAAAAAAATTAACCTACTGATCCTTTTATTTAAAATTTTAGTACTTTGTTCCTATTTTTGCATTACTATTGATTTTTAAAATATTGCATTAAAATGTAATTAATAATTATTACTGAAGAGGCATTTTTGCTCTCAAGTGGAATGCTTCACTGATTTGGCCTCGTCTCGGCCCTGTCTGGAAGTCCTCACCGATTTTTTTTTTTAAGACAGAGAATACTTTATTGAGACCCATCAGAGAAATGGACAGGCTGGGTCTGTAACAAGCGTCATGCTTTAAAGCGTAGGCCAGTAATTGTATATGAGAGTATACACTGCTCCCTACAAATTAGCTGATCAGACCACAGCTTTTTAATGTTTAAAACAGAATAAGCCTCCCTGTAAAAGCAGCAGCTTTGTGACATGTTAACTTTAGTATTTCTCTCCATCTTCCTTAACCCTTCTTCCATTTATTTTTATAGACACCTTGTGTTGGCAAAGACGGAATCAGCTCTCTCTATTCCTTATGTGGTTCCTTTGGGTTTTGCCTTTTCTCTGCCTACAAAATAAAGTATTCAACTTTGGGAATTGTTTAAAACAAGTTCTGCTGCACCTGAGGAGGGTGAGAGGGATTTCAACCCACGGGGGCTTTAAGATCACACAAGAGTGGGAAAAGGTGGGGTGTCGTGGGCCTGCTCCAGGCCCGGTGCTCACACAGTTGGACAGATAGTACCAGCCCTAATTAGAATCTAGGAAATTAAGTATCTAAACATTTATGAGCTCAGCAGCTCCTCACCCAGCAAGGGGTAAAAAGAGCCATTTATTTTATTTATCTTTAAAATTAAATTTATCGGGTAACAGTGGTTAATAACATTATATAATTTTATCTAATTATATAATACAAGATCATAACTGGACATCTGCGTACCCTGTGGCATGCTCTGCAACCCCAGTCTAGTTTCCTTCTGTTAGCATGTACTGTCCTCCTTTGCTCACTTTTCCTGCCTCCCACTGTCTTTCCCCTGTGGTTACCATGGTTCAGTTGTCTGTAGCTATCATTTTGTTTTTGTTTGTTTTATTATTTCATTACTTTTTGTTCTGTATTCCACATATGAGTGAAATCCTATGATTTTTGTCGTTTTCCATCTGACTTGTTTCACTTAGCACAATACCCTCCAGATTCATCCATGTTGTCAAAAATGATAATATTTTATTTTTTTATGACTGAGTAGTAATCCATTGTATATATGTACCACAACTTCTTTATTCAATAATCTGTCAATGGGCACAGGTTGTTTCCATGTCTTGGCTTTTGTAAATAATGCTGAAGTCAGCGTAGGGGTACATATATCTTTAGGAATAAATATGTTTTCGTATTTTAGGGATAAATACCTAGAAAAGGAATTGCCGGATCATATCATAGTTTGATTCATAATCCTTTGAAAAACCACCATACTGTTTTTCACAGAGACTGTACTAATTTATACTCCTACCAACAGTGTGTGAGGATTTTCTTTTCTCCCCATCCTCTTCCACACTTGTTATTTTTTGTCTTTTTGATAATAGCAATTCTAATGGGTGTGAGGTGGTATCTCATCTTGGTTTTAATTTGCATTTCTCTGATGCTTAGTGATGTTGAACGTCTCTGCATATGTCTGTTGGCCATCTGTATGTCTTCCTTGGAAAAGTGTCTATTTAGATCCTCTGTCCATTATTTAAATCAGATTGTATGTTTGGTTTTTTGTTGTTGAGTTGTGTAAGTTCTTTACATATTTTGGATATTAGCTCCTTATCAGAGGTATCACTTGCAAATATCTTCTAACATTCAGTTTGTTGCCTTTTTGTTTTCTTAATGGGTTCTTTTGCTGTGCAGCAGCTTTTAGAGTGATGTAGTCCCATTCTTTATTTTTGCTTTTACTTCCCTTGTCTTTGGGATCAAGTTTACAAACACCCCTCTGAGACCGAGGTTTATAAGTTCGGTACCTATGTTTTCTGCTAGGACTTTTATGGTTTTGGGCCTTACATTTAAGTCTTTAATCCATTTTGAATTTATTCTTGTATATGATATAAGATAGTAGTATAGTTTCATTCTTTTACATGTGTCTGCCCAGTTATCCCAAGACCATTTATTAAACAGTCTGTTTTTACCCCATTGTATATTCTTGCCTCCTTTGTCATAGATTAAATGCATATATAGACATAGGTTTATTTCTGGACTCTTTTCTGTTCCATTAATCTATGTGTCTGTTTTCCTACCAGTACCATGCTTTTTAAAATTACTATGGACTTGTAATAAGTTTGATATAAGGTATTGTGATATCTCCAGCTTTGTTCTTTCTCAAGATTGCTTTGGCTTTCGGGGTCTTTTTAAAAAAAGATTGTTATTAAAATATAGCTAACATACAATATTACATTTGTTTCAGAAGTGCACCATAGTTATTCAACATTTATATACCTAAAGAAGTGATCACCATGATAATTCTAGAAACCGTCTGACATCATACCACACTATCACAATATGATTAATTATATTCCCTATGCTGTACAATACATCCCATGACTTATTTATTTTATACCTGGAAATTTGAACCTCTTATTCCTCTTCACTATGGGGAATATACACAGGCTTTTAATTTTTTCAATTAGAGTTGATATTCAGTGTTATTTTATATTAATTTCAGGTGTACAGCATAGTTTAAATTAAACATTTATATAATTTAAGAAGTGATCCCCCTCATGAGTCTAGAAAATTCTGTATAACACTATGCAGAGTTATTACCAAATTATTGACTATCTTCTCTATGTTTTACTTTATATCCTCATGACTGCTTTGTAACTATCAATTTGTACTTAATCCCTTCACTTTTTCTCCCTCCCCCCAATTCCCCTCCCATCTATTACTCTGATAAATCTAGTACCTATCTGACACCATACATAGTTACCACAATATTATTGACTAGATTTTTTTATACTATACCCTACATCCCCATGACAACTTTGTGACAACAAATTTGTACTTCTTAATCCCTCCCCTTTTTAAACCACCCCCCACACCCTCCCATCTGGTAACCATCAAAATGTTGTGTGTATCTATGAGTTTGTTTCTGTTTTGTTTGTTTGTTTAGCTTGTTCTTTAGATTTCACATACAAGTGAAATCACGTTACATCTGTCTTCCTCTGTCTGACATGCAGTCATCTATTGATGGGCACTTAGGTTGCTTCCATATATTGGCTCTCTTAAGCAGTGAACATAGGAGTGTGTTTATCTTTTTGAATTAGTGTTTTGGATTTCTTCAGGTAAATACCGAGAAGTGAAATTGCTGGGTCATAATTTTTTGAGGAACCTCCAAACTGTTTTCCATAGTGTCTGCACCAATTTGCAGTCCCACCAACAGTGTACAAGGGTTCCCTTTTCTCCACCACCTCACCAGCAGTTGTTATTTTTTGATTTATTGATGATAGCCATCCTGATAGGTGTGAGGTGATATCTCATTGTGGTTTTAATTTATATGTCTCTGATGATTAGTCATATTGAGCATCTTTTCATATGTCTGTTGGTCATCTGTATGTCCTCTGGAGAAATATTTATTCAGGCTCTCTGCCCATTTTTTAATTGGACTGTTTGCTTTTTTGGTGTTGAGTTGTATGTATTCTTCATAAATTTTGGATATTAACCCTTTATCAGATGTATTCTTGGCAAATATCTTCTCCCGTTCAGTAGGATGTCTTTTCATCTTACGAATGGTTTCCTTTGCTGGGCAAAAACTTTTTTGATTGATGTAGTTTCATTTGTTTATTTTTTTCTTCTTTTGTTTCCTTGCCTGAGGAGATACATAGAAAAAAAATATTACAGAGAACAATGTCAGAGAATTTACCACTTATATTTTCTCCTTGGTATTTTATGGTTCAGATGTTACATTTAAGGCTTTAATCCACTTTAACTTTATTCTTGTATATGGAATAAGATAGTAGCCTAGTTTCATTCTTTTTCATGATATCTGTCCAGTTTTCCCAAAACCATTTATTGAATAGACTGTCTCTATCCCATTGTATATTCTAAAGCTGATATTTCCTTATTGGCTTTCTTTCTGTCTGGATGATGTATCTATTGCTACAGGATGGGTGTTCAAATCCCCTCCTATAATTATATTTTTGTCAGTTTCTCTCTTAAGGTCTGTTATTGTTTTATATATTTGGTGCTCACAAATTGGGTGTGTGTATATTGGTAAACCTTTTGATGAATTTTCCCCTTTATCATTATAAAATGTCCATCTTAATCTCTTTTTACCTTCTTGGTCTTAAAATCTATTCTGTCTAATGTAAGTACTGATACACATACTTTTCCCTGGATGCTATCAGCATGGGGTACCATATTTCACCCCTTCTCTTTAAGCCTATGTTTGCCTTTGGATCTCAGATGAGTCTCCTGAAAGCAGTATATAGCTGGGTCTTATTTTTTTTTTAGTACATCCCAGCACTGTCTCCCAAGAAGAGCCATTTAAAGACAATCGATGACATGGAAAAGGCCAACAGTTCACAATCAGCAAACTCCCAACATTCTAATTATTTTTCAACTAAACCTCGAAGTTGTTTCCCCTTCTTGCTAAAAGAAAATACATTACACAATTTGGAGTTACTCTATAACTGTTGTCTTCTCTCAGCCACTGGTTGAACTGTTTATGAGTTCACATGAGTGAACATTTCTAGATGAACTGTTCATCTAGATGAAAGGGTCAGCTATATGGCCCGACAATGTCATTGTTTTCTTCAGTTGTAGTCACCATGAGTCAGACTTGCAGATCTAGGTCTCAAACCATGGCAGTTCACAGATCAGGGTCTCCTCTGGTCAGGGTTCCTTTGGGAAGGAAAAGCATAAAATATTAATGCTCATTTTTAATGCTCATGCAGCAACTGAGGCTGAGGGTGCTTAAGTAACTCCCAGAGGGCCTGTGGATCCCTACTAGCTGGCTGTGTACACACAGAACATACGTGTCCCTGGAGTCCATAGAAAGCTCAGGAGCCAACCAGGCCAAGTCCCCACCACACCCTTTACTTGTCCCCCTCTGTCCCTGGTTTGTTTTCACAGGTTCTTACCCATTAAATTGCACAAAGTCAAAATCCCAGAAAAATTAGCACTTTACAACCACTAGGATGGCTGTAAAGAAAAATAACAACTATTGATAAGAATGTGGAGTAATTGAAACACTTGTACATTACTGGT
The DNA here is from genome assembly GCF_036562045.2 of Rhinolophus sinicus. Taxonomy (NCBI): domain Eukaryota; kingdom Metazoa; phylum Chordata; class Mammalia; order Chiroptera; family Rhinolophidae; genus Rhinolophus; species Rhinolophus sinicus. Next base: position 109,987,822 of record NC_133753.1, on the reverse strand, counting down.
GGGAATGTACAATGGTTCATCCACTGTGGAAAACATTTTGGTAGTTCCTCAACAAGTTAAGCATAAAATCACCATAAACCCAGAATTTCTACTTATGGGTATGTACCTAAGAAACCTGAAAAGAGTTTCTTAAACAAATACGTGTACCCTTATGTTCAAAGCAGTATTCTTCACACTAACCAAAAGGTGGAAACAACACAAAACAATGGATTAATGGCCAAGCAAATTATGGTATATACATACAACACAATAGTATTCAGCCATAAAAGGACTGAGGTACTAATAATACATGCTACAGTAGGGATGAATCTTGAATACTTTACCCTATTTGAAGGATGTCAGATACATAAGGCCATATATACATGATTCCATTTATATGAAACATCTAGAATGGGTAAATTCATAAAGCCAGAATGTACATTGGTGATAGCCAGGGGCTGGGGCGAGCAGAGACTGGGAAAACGGTGCTCAATGGGCATAGGATTTTATTGTGGTGCAATGGAAATGTTCTGGAAGTCGGTTGTACCACATGTACTAAAGGACACTGAATTGTTCACTCTAAAATGGCTAATTTTATGTTATATGGAATTTACCTATGTACATTTTTTTTCACTCCCAGAAATGTACCCTAATAAGTACAAGACAGGTCACCATGGAGCCTGCCAAGCACAGTGGCTGTTTTCAGAGGCCCTTCCCAACCTCCAGTCCCCTGCTGCCTGGTCAGGGCTGACCTTGGCCCCAGACACAGAGGCTCCACAGTGTGGTCTGTGAAATGATTACCTCCTTATTAGCAGTAATAAGAGTTGACATGATTCAAACTCTGTACTTTGCAACCAAGAAATGATAAACATAATAAATAATGGTGATGGTAAGCTAGGCCATTCTGGCAGCCTGAGAGGCCCCCTCTCCTTCTTCTGTTCAAACACTCCTCTGTCCATCACACTGTAAGCAGACTGTCACCTCCTCCGGGAAGCACACCCGTTGTCCCTCTAAGTGGCTCCAGATCCCACTTATTTCTGCCTTCCCCCAAGCTCCCGATGCCTTTGGAGGTGTCTGCCTACAGTGGAGCCCCACACTTAGGTCCCTTTGAGATGGTCTTGTTCACACCTCGTCCCCATGGCACATCATAACACTGGGCACAGCAAAGATCCAAGTCAGACTTATAGAGAGGACCCATGGCCCTGGGAATAACCCTGTGACTGATCGGAATAGGGCATCTTGTGCTGCAATTCAGGAATGGGCTGAACTTGGCTGGGCAGGTCTCCTGGAGAAAGGCACTGGGCTTGGCAGGCACCATAGTGACTTATCTCCTTGGGAACCCCTTTGAACTGCATACAAAATGTGAGTGTTTGTTTTCTGGGGAGGTTGTTCATTACTTTTATCTGATTATCAAAGGATCCCATGTTCTGACTAAAGGTCAAGAACTCTAGCTTGTGAACCTAGGTGATCTTAGCTGAATAAATCTCTGGGCTCTCCCTTCCCCCCATGCCCTTTGCTGCCCTTAGATCTGGTTAGTTCATAAAGACTCATAAGGGAGAATAGTACTTAATTTTTTCAGTGATTTTTCAAATTGTTCACCGAATCATCAAGCAGCATTTCTGACAAAAACAAGTAATGATATTCTTCATATTTACAGGAACAATAAGTTAATTTATCAGATGTTCTTTATTTAAGAAGTTACTATACAGCTATATACAATGTCAGAGGGGTACTAGATTGGGGGAGGAGGTTATCACTTTTTGAAGGGTGTGAATGTCTAACTATTACATTGTTTAGTGCACCTGAAACTAATAAAAAAAATCATGAATTTGGGGGAGAGCGAGAGGGATTAATAGGTGAAGTACAGAAGGTTTTTAGGGCAGTGAAACTATTCTGCATGGTACTATGATGTGGCTACGTGGCAATATGCGTTTTTCCAGACATATATAAGACAAAGAGTGAACCTTAATATTCACTATGGAATTTAGTTAATAGTAATGTATCAGTATTTGTTCATCAAATTTAAAAAGTACCACAATAATGGAACACATTAATAAGGGAAGAAGCTATGTAGGCGAGAGGGAGTGTATGGAAACTCTTTGTACTATCTACTCAATCTCTCTGTAAACCCAAAACTTCTTTAAAAAATTAGTCTACTAATTTAAAAAAAAAACACCAAGAAGTTACTGTTTTTGAAAAGGCTATATGTACACAAATTAAAATATTAAATGATATAAAAGGATAATGTTTTTATACTATGAAGAATGATGTGTTCTTTAGGTTTCTTGGTAGATACTTTTATCAGGTTAAGGAAATCCTTACTATGAGTAGTTTAAGATTTTTTATATCATAAATGGGAGTTGACTATTAGTAAATGAAACTATTGATACGATATGATTTTTCTCTTTAATCAATTAATGTGATAACTGATATTTATATTTTTTCTCTGTTAACTACCCTTGAGTGAGTTCCAGGGTCAAATCCAACTTGGCCATGATGTACTGTCACTGCTGGATTTGGCTAGCTACTATCTTTTTTTTATGGTCTTTAAAGTTTATGTTTCATTTGGCAGCTCGCTTTTTTTTAAAAATTAGTTTCAGGTACACAAGACAAAGTAATACTTAGACGTTTATCATTTATATCCCTCACACTGTGTGAGCCCCTTCCCCCCATCCATTATCCCTCTGACATCGCTCACAGCCATTACATTTCCACTGTCTCTATTCCTAATGCTGTACTCTGCTTCTTGTAAGTATACACACACACACACACACACACACACACACATAATTGTAGTTGACATTCATTATTGTTCAGCTTCAGCTTCAGGTGTACAGTGCAGTGATCAGGCATCTACAGCATCCCTGAGGTGGTCTCCCTAAAGAGACAAGTGTCCATAGGATACCATACAAAATCTTTACAACATATTGATTACATTCCCCAAATTAATTTTCAAAACCCCGTGGCCATCTTGTAGTTGCTGACTGTTTTCTAATCCCCTCACCTTCCCCCTTATCCCCACCCCCTCCCATCTAGTAACCCTCAGTTTTTCCTCTCTGTCTCCAAAACTGTTTCTGATTAGTTCATTCACTTATTCTTTTCTTTAGAGTCCACATATAAGTGAGATCATATGGTATTTGTCTTTCTCTGTCTGACTTATTTCACTTAACATAATGTTCTCTAGGTCCATCCATGTTGTTGCAAATGGTAAGATTTCTTTCTTCTTTATGGCTGCCTAATACTCCATTGTATAAATGTACCACAGTTTCTTAATCCAGTCATCTAATGATGGACATTTTGGTTGTTTCCATGTCATGGCTATTGTGTGTAGTGCTGCAATAAACATAGGAGTGCATAAAGATTTTTTAATTAGAGTTTTGGATTTCTCCAGATAGATACCTAGGAGTGGAATTGCTGGATCATAATGTAGTTCCGTTTTCAGATTTTTGAGATACCTCCATATTGTTTTCCATTGTGGCTGCACCAATCTGCAATCCCACCAACAGTGCACAAGGGTTCCCTTTTCTCCACATCCGCGCCAGCACTTGTTGTTTGTTGATTTATTGATGATAGCCATTTTGACTGGGGTGAGGTGGTATCTCATTGTGGTTTTTATTTGCATTTCTCTGATGGTTAGTGAGGTTGAGCATTTTTTCATATGTCTGTTTGCCATCTGTATGTCCTTTTAAGAAAAATGTCTCTTCATGTCCTCTGCCCATTTTTTAATTGGGTTGTTTTTTTGGAGTTGAGTTGAGTGAGTTTTTTTTATAAATTTGTGATATTAACCCCTTATCAGATATACCATTGGCAAATATCTTTTCCCAATCAGTAGGATCCCTTTTTGTTTTATTGATGGTTTCCTTTGCTGTGAAAAAATCACACATGTTTTTTTTCCTCTTACTTCCCTTGCCTGAGGGGATATATCAGTAAAAATCTTACTCCGGGTAATGTCTGTGAAATTTCTTCCTATATTTTCTTCTAGGAATTTTATGGTTTCAGATCTTACATTTAAGTCTTTAAGCCATTTTGAATTTATTTTTGTATATGGTGTAAGGAGGTGGTCCAGCTTCATTTTTTTTGCATTGTGTCTGTCCAGGTTTCCCAGCACCATTTATTGAATAGACTGTCTTTACCCCACCGTACATTCTTGCTTCCATTGTCGTAGATTAAATGGCCATATAGGCATTGATTTATTTCTGGGCTCTCTATTCTGTTCCATTGATCTATGTGCCTGTTTTTATGCCAGTACCATGCTGTTTTGATTACTGTAGCCTTGTAGTATAATTTGATGTCAGGTATAATTATGCCTCCCACTTTGTTCTTATTTCTCAAGATCGTTATTATCTCCTTCCTTGTACTCCCTTTGGGCTTATTTTGCTGTTCTTTTTCCAGATCCCTTAAGTGTGAAGATAAACTGTTGATTAGTGGTTTTTCTTGTTTCTTTAGGTAGGCCTGCAATGCTATGAATTTCCCTCTTAGGACTGCTTTTGTGGCATCCCATAGATTTTGGGTCATCGTGTTTTCATTTTCATTTGTCTCGAGATATCTTTTGATTTATTCCTTGATCTCCTGGTTGACCCATTCATTATTTAGTAACATGTTATTCAACCTACATGAATTGGTGTGCCTTTCAGTTTTTTCCCCCTGTAATTCACTTCTAAGTTCATAGCACTGTGGTCAGAGAAGACAATTGGTATGATTCCAATTTTCTTAAATTTATCAAGGCTTGTTTTGTGGCCTAACATATGGTCTATCTTGGAAAATGTTCCATGTGCGCTTGAGAAGAACGTGTATTCTGCAGCTTTGTGTTGAAATACTCTGAAAACATCGATTAAATCTGAGTGGTCCAATGTGTCATTTAAGGCCGTTGTTTTCATATTGATTTTCTGTCTGGAAGACCTGTCCCTTGTTGTCAGAGGTGTATTGAAGTCCCTTACTATGATAGTGTTACTGTTGATCTCTGTCTTTATGTCAGTCCATATCTGTTTTATATATTTAGGTGCTCCTATGTTGGGTACATAGATGTTTACTAGGGTTATGTCCTTTGTCGGATCGATCCCTTTATTATTATATAGTGCCCGTGTTTGACTTTTAATATATTCTTCACTTTAAGTCTATTTTGTCAGATATAAGTATTGCAACTCCAGATTTTTTCTCATTTCCATTTGCATGAAATATCTTACTCCAACCCTTCACTTTCAGCCTGTGTGTGCCTTTTGATCTGAGGTGAGTCTCTTGTATACAGCATATACAAGGGTCTTGCTTTCTTATCCCCTCAGCCACCCTATGTCTCTTGATTGGAGCTTTTAATCCATTTACATTTAAAGTGATTATTGATAGGTACATAGTTATTGCCATTTTTTAAATTTGTAGTTAGATTGTTTTCATCTTTCTTCTATTTACAGAAGTCCTTGTAGTATTTCTTGCAATGCTGGCTTGGTGGTAATAAATTCCTTTAGCTTATTCTTTTCTGGGAAGCTCTTTATCTCTCCATCAACTTTAAATGATAGCCTTGCTGGATAAAGCAACCTAAGTTGTAAGCCTTTGTTTTCCATCACTTTGAGTATCTCCTGCCACTCCCTCCTGGCCTTCAATGTTTCTGCAGAAAAGTCATTTGATAGTCTTATGGGAGTTCCCTTGTATGTAACCCTCTGTCTTTCTGTTACTGCTTTTAGGATTCTCTCTTTGTCTTTAACCTTTGCCATTTTAACTATAATGTATCTTGGTGTGGACCTGTTTGGGTTTATCCTGGTTGGAACTCTCTGCACTTTCTGGGCTTGTATGCTGGTTTCCTTCATCAGGTTAGGGAAGTTTTCGGACATTATTACTTCAAATATGTTCTCCATCCCTTGCTTCCTCTCTTCACCTTCTGGTATTCCTGTGATGCGCATGTTGTTGCACTTGATGTTATCCCAGCGGTCTCTTAAACCATCTTCATTGTTTTTTATTCTTTTTTCTTTCTGTTGTTCTTTTTGGGTGATCTCTGCTATCTTGTCTTCTAAGTCGCTGATTCGATCCTCTGCTTCATCTAACCTGCTGTTAATTCCTTCAAGTGAGTTCTTTATTTTGGTAATTGTGTTCTTTAGTTCTAACTGGTTGTTCATTATGATTTCTATATCCTTCTTTATGTCGTCTCTAAGCTCCTTAAACATTCTTATCATCAGTGTTCTGAACTCTGTCTCTGATAGGTTGGTTACTTCTGTTTCATTTGGTTCCCTTTCTGGAGGTTTCTTCTGTTCTTTTATTTGGGACATGTTTCTTTGTTTCCCCATTCTGGCTGACTCTCTGTGTTTGCCTCGATGTATTGGGTAGATCCCCTAAAGTTCTTAGTTCTTGCTGGGTTCTTATGTAGTATGTGTCCTTTATATTTGAATTGCACTACTTCGTTCTTCTCCTCTGCGTGTGCTCCAAAGGTGACTCTTGTGTTGTATATATTGTCCTGTTAAAGAAGATCTTTAATTGCTTTTCACTTGTGAGTAGTGGCGTTGACTCGTAGGCTGACTAGTTGTGAGACTTGGCTCTTCCCACTGCAGGTTGTTCTGGTGCGTGAGGGTTGACTGCTTAAATGTGGTTTGGCCTCTTTGGGTTCTTGTGCCTGTAGAGAATTCCCTCTGGGTGTGTCACTTGTAGGTCAAACCCGGTAGTACTCAGGTTTGGTCTGGAGTTGGCCTCTGGGTGTGTTGAATCTTGTGCCTCTTAAGCTGGGCCCTGGTAGGGCAATTTCAGAACAAAGCAAATCACTAAACACAACATGAACATCAACAACAAATTAAAAATCAAATACATTCACATGTATAAACAACCGACAACCCACACTCAACACAGGCAATGATATCAAAGATATAAAGACAAGACAAGACAAAACAAAACGAAAAGCAATGCCAGTCTTGGCTTAAGCCCACCAACTAATCTCCAGGTTGTCTTCTGCTGTACCAAAGAGTCCCCTGCGTATTGTGTAGGCAGAGCCGGTCACCTGGCACCCAGAGTGATGTTGAGACTGCAGATTTAGATGCGTCGGCTGAGGGGTCTGGATGGTAGTTTCTACAAAGTCAGTGCAGTTTCTGCCCTTGCCTGCACGTATGCACACTGAGAGTAGCACCACCAGCCCTGTGTCCAGTTCTCCTGAGTCTTAGGGCACTTCTTCCGTGTGCGTGTGTGTGTCTGTGTGTGTGTGTGTGTGTGTATTTGGCGGGCGGGAGATTTCTGAGCTGCTGAAAGCCCAGAGCTGTGTCTGCCACCTACTGCTGATCTCTGGGAGTGTCTCCGCAGTTGTAATTGCCCTGCCCTAGGCAGGCCAGAAAGGGTGGGGGCTGGGGATGGAAGGTTCTTCTCTCTCCCAGCCCAGCAGTGTCACACTCTTCCTGCAGGCCAATAGAGGTGGGGGTAGGGGTGGAGGAGTCTCTTCTCTCATAGCCCAGCAAAAATCACACTCTTCCCAGCCTCTTCCCTAGGTCAGAGCTGCACACCAGTCTTCCCAGAGCTTGAGCACTAAGGCTCCTCTGTAATCTGACACTACCCCTCAGTTCAGGGGCCAGTTTAAGTCTCTGGGAGGGCGGGGGTAGGATTGGAAGGGGGGGAGGGGCCCAGGTATGGAGTTTGTGTCCTTTGTCCTATCTAGGGCCCAGCTGGAGGTCTCAGCTGAGGTTACTGCCTCAAATGTTGGATATGCTGCCCCCTCGGTGGGAGAGATCAGCTGTGGGACTCAGGGAAAGAGGTTTTGTATGCTCTGTTCCATCCTGGGATCCCATGTGTCTCTGCCGCCTCAGATGCGGCCGCATCCCCACAGCCACAGGTGCGGGCAGCGTCTCCACTCCGCTCCCTTCCCTCTTCCCCAGCTCTCCCAATTTGCCCACCTTCCAGTAATCCTTGCACAAGTCTCTTAGCTGTTCTGCGTGATGAGCAGAGAGTCCTTTGATGGCTTATAGATGTCCCATTTGTGGTAAGATCCGGAGGAGAACTCAAAAAGTGCTCCCCGCTGCCGCCATTCCTATGATGTCACCTTGCTAGTATTTTGTTTGTGATCTTTGTGTTGATGCTCCTGAGTGTGACTGACATGCAATCTTCATTTCCTATCCTGTCTTATTTAATTTGGATCAAGGTGATACTGTCCTCATAGAATGAGCTGGGCGTGAAGCCTTCTGTTTCAGTTCTCTGGATTGATTTTACATGACACTTTAGAGTCTCTTGGCTTGATGTCTGTGGCAGCATCCTCTAAGACAGTGGGCAATGCTCCCTACCTCCCACTAGTTACAGGCCTGTGTAATCACCTCTCCTTGGTGTGGGCTGGATCACGTGACTTGCTTCTGATGAATAGAATATAGCAAAAGATGTAGAATGCCACTTCTAAAATTAGATTATAAAAAGACTGTGGCTCTAACCAAAAGGTTGGTCATCAATGCATCCTTTGGATTAATTTATGACAAAAAAGGGGGAATTGTGGATTAAAAAAGAGGTTCTATGGAAAGTAACCTCACAGGATGATCTGATCATAAATTCCTAACTGGGCCAGTTATGGTGGGTAATCCTGACCCAGGCATATAACTTTTTAGTAAAAGGTTTATCTTTACCTTAAGCAAGACCTGTCTATTGTTTCTGTGAACCTAGGTAAACATACCTTTGGAATGCTTCTTTTTAGATCCCTCCTTCTAATGCTGGAACCACCTTTCAGATGCCTCCTTTTGATTTAACCACTTTCGTGAGAGCAAATAATCTTAACTATTCTTTAATCCAATCCCTGCCTTTCTTTTTCTCACCTTCATGTAATCTTCCTTACATTCGCTCATTAATTTCAAATGCATAATAGAAATTACAAAACTGTCATTCTCTAGAACATTTTAAATCTTGCTCTCTGGAATATGTTGTGAGTTTGGTTCAAATAAACTCTTATAAAATTTTTTTTAAGTCTGTGGCTTCTATCTTGGGTACCTGCTTCTAGTAGTTACACCCCTGTGTAATCACCTCTCCATGGTGTCGGCTGTATCACATGACTTGCTTCTAATGAATATAATATGGCAAAAGAGATGGGATGCCACTTCTGAGATTAGGTTATAAAAAGTCTGTGGCTTTCATCTTGGACACCTGCTGTCACTCACACATTCTGAGGGAAGCCAGCTGCCATGTTGTAAGCTGCTCTATGGTGGCAGAGACCCAGGTGACAATGACCTGATGGAGGCCTCTGGCCAATAGCCAGTGATGAACTGAGTCCATGATCTTGTGAGGAACTGAAGCCTACCAATGGCTACCTACGAATAAGTAGATTTGGAAGTGGATTCATCCCCAGTGAAGTCTTTGGTTAGGAATGTAGCCCTGCCTGACTTCAAAATTGTAACCTCATGAGAGACCTTGAGCTAAATCATATCAGGATTCCTAAAAAAAAAATCTGTAACAGAATAAAAGTTTGTTGTTTTAAGCTGTTCCACTTTGGGATAATTTGTTGGACAACATTAATAACCAACTTACCTATCCCGTTCTTTGGCCACTTGTTTGGTTTCAACTGCCACTGCAGGGACCATCTTTACATAGGTTCAAACTTAAATTACATAGATGTAGCCTGACAGTGCCTCCCAACCTACCAAATCATCTGTAATACAGAATTTTGGAGGAGTTAATGCCCCATGGGAAGAACATTTGACCAACAGGAGAAGGAAGCCAGTGGATACCTTCTTCCTCTTTCCTTCCCTTGGACGGACTGTCCTAGATGTAGTGGTCATGTAGCCTCTCAGAAGATGGTCTCTCTTGATCAGAGAATCAGTTGCTTTTGATAATAATTGTTGGCCGTGTGCGAAAGGAACCCTCCAGTAGGTTATCCTTCCTTCCATGCTTCATTCCTATGTTCTTTCACACTTGATCCCATGAGATTATATTCTGTAACAAAATAGTAGCACAAACCCTTGTGTCTCAAGCTCGCTTTTCTTGGAAACCAGGCTGAGACATATTTGTTCCTTGAAGGTTGTTTTAAAACTCTATCGACATTATGTTTTCCTTGTGGGGAGATTTTGACGTCTCATTAAATTGTTTTAGTATTTTTTTTTAGATTATTTAGCTTTCTCTTTCTCCTTGGGTTGGTTTTGGTACATTATGTTTTCCTAGGAACTACCCCATTGCTTCTAATAGTAATGTTTTTCAAATTTTTGGCAAGAATTATTTATTATTTTCTTGAGTTTAGGTATTCAATCTACAAATTAAAAAATAAAAATTACCAGTATGTGCTACTGGTTAACTGCTAGAAAGTGCTTGCTTTTGACAAAGTGAATGCAGAAGCATCAGGTGAATATTAATTGAACAACTGAGAAATGGTCAATTATGCCTTTTTCCTTGTAGACATGTGTACTTATAGCTGTAATTTTATATTCCAAGCCATAAATTATAGTTTTATTTTTTGCTTAGTAGTATCTCATAGTTGATATGATAGAATTAAAAATATCAGTATTTCATGAAATAGACTTGTGGCCTCTAGAAACAGTTGCCTCCTAATGAAGCTTGAGAACTGTTGGCTTTTCTCCGACGTGTGGCCACGTCCAAACCAACCACGCCCTCCACCTTCACTACCAAGTTCCTGCTTTGAACCTGGCCAACTAGGGAGCACTGCCAACAGAGGTCTCCAGAGACTCTCAAATGACAGTGATAATGTTTACTTTATATAGGAAACTATTTTGTGTTTCCCACATCTGAAGCAAACAACCCCCTTAAACAAACTGGCTTCCCTCAATGGTGTTTGCATTATTTTACATGACTTGGATGGCTGCTTTGTTGGATCGGTCAGATCCTTTTTGGTCATTGTCCTCATTACTTGAGCATTTCCCAAATTTATCTCCCTGATCACTAGCTTACTAGCTGGTTACCAGCTTACTAGCTGGTTACCAGCTTAGGAGTTGCTCATTCTCTCACTTGCTACTGTTTCCTATTTGTGATTTCCAGGATACTCTCAACTCTCATTAACCTTCGTTGATTTGATTCATTCAGTCAGTTTTCCATTCATTCATCATATATGTACTAAGTGTCTGTGATGTGCCGGCCAGTGTGCTGGGCCAGGGAGACAGAATCAAGAAGATAGTTCTTGCTCTCAAGTTGGAAATCCATGTGCTGTGTACCTCATCTCCCCTAGCAGTTTCATCCCTGATTGCATGTTAGCGTGGCTTGGAGGAGAAAGTTGTTAATTTTGATGGTGTTGTTTGACTTTTAATGCTAACGTTTTTTCCTACCCTCAGATATTCTTGCGGGCCTGGGTGTCTACTATTTTTTAAAGCTCTTTATGCACATGGAATGTAATGAGAATTCTGGGCTGAGAGTCACTCCTTGTTTCTCTGTAGGTAGAATGTGTAGAATTGGGGTGCTCCCCACTACACACCTGCTGAGGCAATGGAATGGTGCTCTGGCTCCTGGAGGATGGCTAGAAATTTACCTGATGTAAAATGGGTTGGGCCCATTCCAGATGGGAGAACAGCTTGTGTGGGTACAAGGAGATGCAAACATGTCTCATTTGGGGAGCTTGAGGGAGTGGCAAATCATACCATTTGCTTAAAACATCGTGTACACTTGGGAAGTGGACCAAGAGAAGACTGAAGAACACAGCCTTGGCCAGATGGACAGGGTCTTGAGTTGGTACCCTAAGGCATTAAATTTTATCCAGGATGATAGTAGATGTTGGAAGGATTTGATAAGGGAGAAATATTAAAAGTTCTTTGTTGTTGTTTTTTTCTTTTAATTGAAGTTTATTGGGGTGAAATAGTCAACAAAACTACATTGGTTTCAAGTACACAATTTTATAATACATCATCTGTGTATTGTATTATATGTTCAGCACCCCGAGTCAGTTCTTCTTTCATCACCATATATTTGACCCTGTTTACCCTCTTCTGTATCCTCTCCCCCCTTTCCATCTGGTAACCACTAAACTATTGTCTATGTCTATGAGTTTTTGTTTCTTTATTTACTTGTCTTGTTCCTTTGCTGCCTTCAGTTTTATATCCCACATATGAGTGAAATCATATGGTTCTCGACTTTTTCTGTCTGACTTATTTCACTTAACATAGTAATTTCAAGATCTATCCACATTGTCGCAAATGGCACTATTTCATCTTTTCTTATGGCAGAGTAGTATTCCATTATGTATATCACATCTTCTTTATCTAATCATCTATCGAAGGACACTTTGGTTGCTTCCTTGACTTGGCCACCATAAATAATACTGCTATGACTATCAGAGTACATATATCTTTACAGATAAATATTTTCAGATATTTTGGGTAGATACCCAGGAGAGGGATTGTTGGGTCATATGGTAATTCTATTTTTAATTTTTTGAGGAACCTCCACACTGTTTTCCATAGTGGCTGCACCAACTTACCTTCCCACCAACAGTGTATGAGGGTTCCTTCTTCTCCACAGCCTCTCCAACACTTGTTACTATTTGTCTTGTTGATGATAACCATCCTAACAGGTGTAAGGCTGTATCTCATTGGACTATATCAAACTGAACAGCTTCTTCACAGCAAAAAAAATCCATCAACAAATAAAAAACAGGCAGCCAACCGAATGGGAGAAGATTTGTAAACAATGCCTCTGATGGGGGGCTAATATCCAAAATATATAAGGAACTCACACAACTGAACAAAAAGATAAACAATCTAATTTAAAAATGGGCAGAGGACATGAACAGAAACTTCTTCCAACAAGACATAGAAACGGCCAACAGATATATGAAAAAATCTTCAACTTCACTAGCTATTAGTGAAATGCAAATCAAAAGATCTTTGTTTTGCCAGGCTCTGTATGCTGGCCCTAGATGACACCAGCCTAAGGTCAGGCAAACACTTTAGGGCGTTTCTGTAACAATTAGGTTAGACTGTGAAGTCTTTGCCCTTATGTTGCAACATACCCTGAGATACCTATCTTTTTCTTCATCTGATGGATCCTACTTTAGTAATACCTTTCCAGGTGGTCTTCTGAAATTTACCTACCATTTCTTGATTCCTCTCTCATTTCTTGGTTTCATCTCCTTTTACTTTCTGCTTTCCTGGAAACCTAAATGATTCTGATTGCAACATGTCAGAACTGTTTGTAACAGTTCTGCTGACTGTTTCAGCTGACACCAGGAGTTCAGTGAATACACTATTTAGTAATGGGTAGAAGGATGAGCGTGTCGTTTTGGGGTCATAACCAGCTGTGCAGTATTTTTGCAACTACAGTGGAAGTGTGCTGGGAGGTGTGGAAGGAAATGTTTATACCATACGAGACTGACAATCTGCTAAGTTATTTCAGGAGGCCCAAACAAGTCTATGGCGGGTTCAATTTGGAATCACAAAATCTGGCTCCATGCTCTGGAATCGTGGTTTAGTTGCTTGGACAAGACTCTTCTCCATCCTGAGCTCCTGTTTCCACATCCGTATAGTGGGAGTTAAAATGATCTCAACACTACCTCTATCACAGGGTTGTTGTGAGGGTCGATTAATAGACACGTGAAAGAACCTCTTAAAATGTATAATGCAGTAGAAATGTTAGAGGTTAGCGTATCAGGAAAGAAACACTCTGGGACAGAGGAGAAAGTGAGCAGCCTTGAGGAGTCCTTCCTCCTCTCTCCTTTGCTGTAAAGTCTACAGAAGTGGTTCTACTTCAGTGAAAGGTGGATTTTCTGTATGGTACGATGTTTGTGTGTGTCAGAAAGGATATACCCCTGCCTCACCCCTGCCCCCCTTGATGGGCTTGTTAGGGTGTCTCAGCTTGTCTCTGTGTTGGGCTAGAGCGCTGGTGACTATTCTCTCAGAAGGCCTGCACTCTAGTGCTAGTCACCCCATGAATTCTTGAGCAAGTGGGCCTGGCTAAAGTTCAGACCTTGGGCTCTAAAGTTAGACAATCTAAATCTGACAATCTAAGTTTGTCTAAAGTTAGACAAACTAAATTAGTTATGCTAGTAATTAGTGATGAGAAGTGTATGATCACTTAACATTTCTGTGCCACAGTTGGCTCACCTTTAAAATAGGGATCATATCTCATAGGATTATTTGGGTGGATTGAATTAGTTAATGCAGCCTAGTACTCATAACAGTAAACATTATCTATCGTTTCCTGAGGTTAGGTCTTGGGGTGTGTGTGTGTTTGTGTGTGTGTGTGTATGTGTGTGTGTGTTTGTGTGTGTTGCCCCTTAGCTGAAGTCCTAGTTAAGAAAACACTCTAGAATTAAGAGCTCAGGACTTAAATGGGTACCTGACTTCACTCAAGTGCATCCTATTCTATCTTTGTCCTCAGGTGCTATCTGTTCCTGACTGGGCTGGGAGACCTGGGGACGGGACCCTAAATGACAAGAAGGAGAATAAAAGAGGAGGATGGAGGATTTAGAAAATCCAAGAGGTACAGAGAGTCTGAGAGAGGCTGGCAGTGAAGGGGTCTTGTGGTTTTCTAAGTCCTCCGAGGTCAGTTCTGGTCAATTTCCTTCACAGACAGGTGAGGAAACAGGCACAGGCATGCCCAAGATCACACATTTCCAATGACCAAAGTCCTGTTGATTCTGTTGTCTTCATATCTTTCAAAAGAGAAGAGAGTTTGAAGAAAGAAAGGTCAACTGTGCCAAATATTGCTGCTTCATAGCATGTGTCCTGATTAATATTCTATATTTATTTGTGTGGTGAATTGTTTAATGTCTCTAGCTGTTTTGCCTTCATGACGGCAAGGATCCTGACTCTTATATTTAGCATGGCACATGGCCCGAACACAGCAGGCACAGAATCCAATGAACACACATTGGGAGAGATGCCCACCTCCTCCAATGCCAGAGAGAATGTCCAAAGACCTGCCATGTCGCATCCAGCTCAACATGGGCAGTGAGGGAACGAGAAGGGGTGGCTTTAGGTTAAGTTTTAAGAAAGAGAGAAACAGAGACTTAATGCAGTTGAATCTCAGAGGGCCAAGGGTCTCACAGTCATGAAAGACTGGAGCGCAAAATCAGACCGACTGGTGGCTTTTATTGATTATACAAGGGAGTAAAAATTATCTTATCTCCGGTCTGTAAAACTCATCCATCATATCACAAAGGTGATGTAATCCAATTATCCCTGCCTGCAAACAGTCAGAGCAGAAAGTCCTATGATGACTTATTTAAGGTGTGTACCCTCCTGGGGATAAGTCTCTCATGATAAAACTTTATTATTGAGCTAAACAGGGAGAGCTGATATTATCGCTCTCCTAACTTCTCTCACAATCAGGTGAGAGGGAAAGCCAGTGTCAGCAGTGACTTCTTTTAAGCAGAGGGAAGGGGAGGCAATGCTCCTTCCCATATTTTCCATAGTAGCTCATTGGGGATCCCCACACGGTTCCGCCTGTCTTAGGTTGTTCCTCACGCGAGAAATCTTACCCGTCCTTGGCTGGCAAACCATCTTTTGGGGACCGGACAGAGAGACATAAGGTGTAAACATAAAGATGAAGCAAAGTCCCAAGAAGGCACAGTCTCACAGACTCTTCTTTCCTTAGGGAAAGGTACGAGGGGACAGTGTTATGATGCTGTGTGACAACACTGCCACTTTCTTCACCACTCCTCCACCAACTAAAGGCCCAGTTACCAAAACTTAGATACGAACTGGTTACAGTGAATCAGCAAGATAAAGTTTTGCCCTATAGAGAAGATGGGGAGTTGAGAGCTGAGTTACACATAATTTTGCTTTCATTTTTTGCACATTCAAGATTGTGACCTGTCTGTTTTTCACAATGGGTTTGCTGCCAGAACACAGATGTAGTGAAAAACCACTGCTAAATCTAACCCAAAATGGGAAAGGAAAAGACACACATCAACATAGTTTTCATTGGACACATAGATTCCAGAAAATCTACCATTATAGGTCATCTGATGTATAAATGTGGTGGTGGGATAGACAAAAGAACCATCAAAAATTTTGAGAAGGAGGCTGCTGAGATGGGAAAGGGCTCTTTCAAGTATGCCTGGGCCATGGGTAAACTGAAAGCTGAACGTGAGCATGGGATCACCATTGATATCTTCCTGTGGAAATTCGAGACCAGCAAGTATTACGTGACCATCACTGATGCCCCAGGACACAGAGACTTTATTAAAAACATGATTATGGACACATCTCAGGCTGACGGGGCAGCCCTGATTGTTGCTGGTGAATGTGAAACTGGTATATCCAACAATGGGCAGACCTGTGAGTATGCCTTTCTGGTTTACACGCGGGGTATGAAACAAATAATTGTTGATGTTCACGAAAGCGATTACACCGAGCCACCCTATAGCCAGAAGAGATACGAGGAAATCGTTAAGGTCAGTTACTTCAATGTAAATTCTCACACTTATAAATACTGAAGTATTTCAAAGAACCTAAAATAAGGCTTACGTAATGTTGAGTATTGTCTTGCTACAGTGAATCGTATCCAGCTTCTAGGAAAAATAAGTGATATTGGAAGTTAAAAAAAAAAGTGAAAAAAAGATTGTGACCTGTGAAATTTGAATCTAGCACATAAATCACTTCAGGGCAACATTTCCTCCTCATCCAGTGAGTAATTCTCTCTGGGTCACTGGATCTCAGAAGGGTCACCCAGAAAAGGTGCCACTTGGGCTAACATTAAAAAGGACAGAAATATCAGACTGATCATGCTCCTTGTATCACTGAGTCCCAATTACCTACCATATTGTACTGATATCTGAGCCTAATGCTTCCCTGAATGTTATTTGAGATTCAATTTGACCTTTCGCTAAGTAGACAGAGAATGCAGATAAGCCATTCTCTGTTGATGAGGACATTTTGTATCTCATACCCATTACTTTAACTAGGCTATAAAATAATTATCTGTTAATTGGTCTCTATATCAACCTGAATAATATCTGGGTCCTAATCATATTTGTACCCTAAGTATTTAGAGCAGAGTTTGAAAAGTAGGTGATGAGCACATAAGTACACAAATGAGTAGATGAGAGACAGGAGATGTGTGTGGTGTTTCTCTGACACACAGTGTATTTATTCACACATTGAGCACAACTCTTAGTATGTGAGTCTCTTTATGTTAGATGTTTCCTTCTGTGGGAGGAAGGGGCACAAAAATCATGCTTTCTATTACTTCCAATTGAGGAACAAGGCGATTTGCATTGGTTAAGACACAGTGCTGGCTACACTTTAGTCCTAATGAATGACTAGTCTATGTCTGCTGCAATAGATTTCAAACAGCCGGACCAGTCCATGAGGTGAATAGGGCCAGGGGTGGTCATATTAGGCTTCGTTGTGAAATCACTGCAGCCAAGTGTGACTTCGGAGGAAGATAAGATATTAGTTTCCACAGAGGATTTGTTTCCAAGAAGAAGAATAAAGGCTTTGTGTTTAGGTGAGTGAATTAAGTTAATAGATATAAGATGACACCTAGTTTTTCCTTGTTTGGATGTATTTTGTGTGCCTCTCTGGTTGGGAGCATAGATAGGAGATCCTACCCAACAGTACCCTTAGTATGGGATCCTAGTAATAGGGTCATGTACTGTCCCCAGTTTATAGCTGTAGAAACTGTGATTCAGTGACTGTAAGTGGCTTCCCAAAAGCTATTCATCACAACACATTACAAATAAGCTAATATGAAGGGAGACTGAAAAGTCTTGCATTTGTCTTTGTTCCTGTTGAAGTGAAGTGGAGTCCTTTCTTCTGAAGACCCATAGGCGTGCTGCTTTGGGGGTCACTGTGAGGAGCCAGAATTTTAGCCAATTGTTATTGCAGCCTTGGCTCTTCACTATTTCTCATAGTGACCCTTATCAGAGAATGACAAATGTTGACTACTGGCATTTAGAAGAAGACTTTCAGTCTCTCTTCATATTAGCTTATTTGTAGATGCTGCTGTAATGAGTACCTTTTGGGAAGCCACTTGCAGTCACCGAGCCTCAGCTTCTACAGCTACAAACTGGGGACAGTAGCATTACCCTATATAACAGCACCCAGTGTGAACACCAAGAGGGGGAAGAAATGTGTTGGAATTCCTGGGACTTTCTATCCTATTTTTCCTAGGGATCATCTTTTAGCTTCCCCTGTCTGCCTTTTCTTGGTATTCAAGCTTGCAGCCCCTTCTTACTGACCTCTCTGTAGGGCTCCATATCCCACACCTTGCAGAGGTAAGCACTTTCTCAGAAACATTATGTGTCTCTCTCCCTCCACTGGGAGGCCACTCCCAAGGATGGGGACTGTATGGCTTATAGCCCACAGCCTGGCACGATATGACACACCACACTGACCCACTTGTCCTTGACATCCAAATAGGTGTATTCGCTCATTACACTTTCCAGTGGCAGCTATGGAATTTGACATGTCCTCCTGGAGAAAACCTTAACCCAAAGGTGACAAACCATGATGGTAGAAATTTCAGCTGCATGACAAGCTTCCAAGTAAATGAAAGGAAGTCGGTAAGATAGTTGGGACTTACTGCATTTACCAATGAGCCGTCCACCTACTCAGTCCAGTGTCAGGGAGCCCTGGGGACTTTCAGGCCAGAGGGACCTAAAGAATTGACGACAGATGAGTATCACTTTCTGCAGAAGGGCTGAAAGTGAGAAAGGATGAAGAGAGAAGGAAGTGCACAAACACAATTTAAGTGTCTCCTCTTTCTTTGTGTATTAAGGAACTTTGAGGTTTTTTTGTGACATAATCCACAGGGTCTCAGTCCAAGCAGACACAGAACGTGCATCTGAGTGATGATAATGAGCCTGTGGAAATTCCAGATGCTCAGGCCTCACATTTCTCCCATCAGGAATGTGGCAGAGGCAGAGGGGCGGCGGGGGTCTGGAGGGTGTCACAGGTGACACTGATTGCTGCTACAGGCCTTTCCTTACCAGCTCCTCAGTGCCCATTTAAAAAGCCCCCACAGGTCTGAAAGCAGGAAGCCACCTCTGCTATGACCCCTTTGCCCCAGAAAAAATCTCATGTCATTGTTCTGGAGTCCTGTATACTGTGTGTACTACCCGTAGTGACATTTGCCATGTCAGCTGTGGCTTAGGTGATCGGGGTGCACTTGGCCATCCAGGCTGCTGTTCTCCTCTTCACACCCATTGTTCTTGGACTTGTGGTCTTTCCAGAGAGAGGGAGCCATTCTTTTGTCAGGAACCTGTCTGTTTTTCTACTGTAGGACCCTCTGAGGGGCAGGAAAGGAAGCAGCATGAATTGATAAGGTTGGTGTAGCCACCACCCTCTTGTCCACGTGCTGCCGCTCCTTCAGGGGCCCCTTGACAATGAAATCCTAATGCATCGGCCGGAACTTGAAGTGATGGTGGCTGAGGCACAACCAGACCTTCTTGTTGTGGTAACAATCTAGGAAGATGGCGAAGTCACCAAAGAGCCATAAGGAAAGAATGCACAGGGCACACAGTAACCTCGCCTCTACCAAATCAACTCCACTGCTCTGTATAAAGTGCTCTTCTAGGGACTAGAAACATAATGGTAATTAATACCCAGACTGTGCCCTTGACAAGCTCTCAATCTGTTAAAGGAACTTGGTGGGAAGACCAATAATGGTGCTGGAGGGTAGAAAGGACAAGAGAAGACTTATGTACAGAGAACAGAAGTTGTCCAGAGGAGGAAGTGATTTTACCTGTTCAAGGAGTTTGGTTAAGAAAAGATTCTATTTTTTCTGTCTGACTTATTTCACTTAGGATGATAATCTCAAGATCCATCCATGTTGCCTCAAATGGCACTATTGCTCTCCATTATGTATGTGGACCATGTCTTCTTTATCTAATCATCTACTGAAAGATATTTTGGCTATTTTTATGTCTTGGCCACCATGAATAATGCTGCAATGAAGACAGGAGTACATATATCTTTATGGATAAATGTTTTCAAATTTTTTGGGTAGATACCCAGAACCAGGATTGCTGGGTCATGTGGTAATTCCGTTCTCAATTTTTTTGATGAACCTCCATACTGTTTTCCATAGTGGTTGTACCAATTTATAATCGCACCAGTAGTATATGAGGGTTTGTTTTTCTCCACAACCTCTTCATCACTTGTTATTACTTGTCCTGTTGATAATAGCCATTCTAACAGGTGTGAGGTGCCATCTCATTGTGGTTTTGATTTGCATTTCTCTAATAGCTGATGAGACAGAAAATATCAAAAACCCTATGACTTCACTCATATGTGGGATATAAAACTGAAAGCAAGAAACAAGACAAAAAAACAAAAACTCATAGATGCAGACAACAGTTTAGTGGTTACCAGAGGGTAAGGGGAGAGTGGGGGTGGTAGAAGAGGTTAATATATGGTGAAGGAAGGAGAACTGTCTCTGGGTGGTGAACACATAATGCAACATATAAATGATGTATATAGAAATGTACACATGAAGCTTATCTAATTTTACTAAGCAATGTCACCCCAATAAACCTTATTTTAAAAAGAAAGGGGGTGGCCACTTGGCTCAGTTGGTTAGAGTACAGTGCTCATAACACCAATTTGGCCAATTTGACTCCCACATGGGCCAGTGAGCTGTGCCCTCCACAACTAGATTGAAAACAATGACTCCACAACTAGATTGAAAACAACTATTTGACTTGGAGCTGATGGGTCCTAGAAAAATACACTGTTCCCCAATATTCCCCAATAAAAATTAAAACAGAAAAAAGAAAAAGAAAAAGAAAGAAAGACTTTAACAGAGAAGGTTCTGTCTGACCTGAGTTTTGAAGGATGAGTAGGAGCCTTCTAGGGGGCACACAGACAATGCTTGGCAGAGGACACTGCATGGGTAAAGATTTGTAGACCTACCTTGTTTGAAGAAATTCAAGTATTTTTTAGAGCAGGCAGCCATGGAGTCAAGGGCAGGTTAGAAATTTCAGGGCAGTGGCTTTACTTGAGTTTCCGTAACTTTTGGGCTTGCTGATAAGACTGAGTTGTTTATTGATTTCCCACAGAACATGAACTCAGGGGTGGTCAAAGTAGAATATCCATGATGCTTTGCCAACTTTCAAGGTGGAGAGGGCGGGTGCAGCACAGATGGCCTTTCTACTGGCTGCAGCTCAAGCCCCACCCCCTTTTCCAGCACATAAACATCCAGTCTCACTGAATATCTACTGAGGAAGGGAAGCTCTGCATGCACAGGCTGGCAAAGACTAGTACACACTGCTGAAAGGGAGCCTCAGAGTAGAGGATCTTAGAAAAAAACGGCCATGTACCTGATCCCAAGCTTTTCCACAGAGACCTGGCTTCTCCTGGCTACCAGCCTGGTGCTCCTCTATCTGTGAGTAACTGTCCAAATATGTGTCCTCTGTAACCTTGGACTTGGGGAGCTAAGCAGGCCCCCCTTCCCCTTATCTGTTTTGAAGAGCAAACATTTAATAAAGGGGTAGCTGCATACATATTGGGCACACAAACACAAAAGGGGTTATTCTTGATTTTACTCTAATCTGTTGAAGGAGTATCACCCCGCGAACCCCCAACTCCTAATTTCTATAACACAGAAGGTTTAGTGACGTTATTTGCTCCTGGGGATGATCTTTTGATTGACTGCCAGTTTGGATGGAGCTACACTAATCAACCAGAATTCAGCAGACACAGATAAAATCACCTGGCCTCTGTGCAGTGGGCTCCTCACTCCTTTCCCAGCTTGGGGATCCTGGAGGCAGAAGGAAGTGAACAGGGCTTGTGTCCCATTACATTGACTTTCCGAGTTCTGTGTCTACTGTAGGAGATGTGTAGGGGGATTAGCGCTTGAGTAACTAGGTTGTTTCCTGCTCCCCGCCCTCCCACTGCCTGGCATCATTTATGCAAAGTACCAGAGCGCAGCCCACACTTCGTGGGGGTTGCAGACTACCCCACCATTCTCTTCACACTGGCTCTTCCCTCTTTTCTGTGTCCCTCCCGAGGCGCTCCCCTCCTAGGATTCATTCCCCGACTATGTAATAGACAGAAATATCTATCCTTAAATGAGTAATCTTTACAGCGAAACAAACTTGGCAAAAATCTTGAAATCATATTCTTTTCTTTCACCTTTTCCTTCCTGGTTTGGGGAGGGTCATCATCAAAATAGCGATTTATGTTCCCGCAATATAAAATCTGCTAACAGAGTGTAAAGCCACAAACCTACAAACCAATTGGAATTTAAATACTTTTTTTCCCCTTGAAGTTACAACACAGGAGGATGAATCAAATCACCTCGCAGAGGAATTCTGTTCAAGGGTGGGATTCCGGGCATCATGGAGCAGGTTGGGAGAGGAGTTATTTTTCATGTATGGGTAGAGAAGGCCCCCTTCATTTCCCATTTTCACTTTCATGCAGAGTAGGAAATCATGATGACATGAGTATAGAAAATATAAACTTTGTTTCATTCTTTGAATGAAATGTTATGACGACAGGGTATTGTGGCAACATAGTTTGCATCTGATCACATTTTTAAATTATTGATAATGTTTAATTTTATTCTATTTAATACTAGATTATTTTACTGAGATAAAACTATTCCCAGCATGTTCTTTCTGGAGGATACAATAGGGCTGTTGATTCAGGATCTGTGGCTACAAAGTTGTATAAATAAACTTACCCTTCTAGAATAATGTCAGGAAATGAGTCTAGTGTACAAAATATACTTCTATGATACAGATTGTGTATGTGTTTTTAAATATACCTGCCCAGCTGGTTATTTTAATCTCACAGTGCAGGTGATTAAACAAGATTGTGAGCCACTGATGGTAAAAGAGAAGGACATCCAGGCAGCATCTGGATGAAGTGGGAGAATATTTCCCCCAGGTATTCCAGTTCCTGGCCCACAGGGGGTCAATCTCATCTGCTTGAAGCGTGGGGTCAGAGACACCACCTAAATCATATTATGTGACAGTATCCACTACTGTCACCAGTGGATACACAGCACTCTACACTTCAGTAACACTGGTACAGCCAAGTGTTGGTGGCTATAGAGAGTATCCTCTTATGCCCACACAGTGTAAATGCAATAGAAATGGTTGGCTTTATGTTAGCCTCTTCATTTGTACCAAAGCAGTATTACTCTACCAAAAAGAGGGAAGCTGGAAAGAATAGTCCCCCAAGCCCACCCTCTGCCTTGATATGGAACCATGTGAGTTTAAACATTAGATCTTCCCTTGGTATCAATGTTGCTGACACTTTCATTTAATTGCTTAGCCTCACTTGAGAGTTTATGTAACGTGTTGAAAGTTCAGAAGCAGAAACTGGTTTAATTGATTTGCCATGGTTGTCATGGTAAAGGAAGGAACTAGGATAGCAGGAACCAAGAGTACCTGGTTTTGACAGTCAGGCCTCACATTTCTACCAACTTTCTGTAGGAAGGATCTAAACACCCAGCTGTACTGGGCCGTACTGCCTCCATTGTGTCCTTCAGCACAAGTCGTTTCATGGGATTTGGGGGGTTTATTTAATCACATATTATAAGATTACCTAAATTTGTACAGAATTTTAGGAACCCATACTTTCTTAAAGGGTAACCACAAAAAGAAGAGGACACAATTCAACTCTCTGGAACATTTTATATTACTAATCTTATGTTTTATAACACGTCTTTTGCTATCAACAGGAAGGTACCCTGTTTGCAAGGCCACCTATCTTTCAGCTGAAAGCGTTTGTAGAGTACGTAGGACCATTATACAGAGCCTGCTTTTCAGCCATAATTCCCTAATTTGCCTCTATGGGCTTCGTCTTGTAGGCCTAGAAGCTTCATGGTTGAAATGGTTGCCAACGGCCTCTTTCCTCAGCCTCTCTTCCTCCTCCCCTCTGACCTCTCTCAGTAACCCTGGAGTGGGAAGGCTTGCAAGGATCCAGAGCCCCCAGCTGTGGGACTCCACATATGACACATGAAGATCAATTTCAGGCAGGCCTGCCGGAGGAAGCACCAGCCTTAATGGGATTTTGAGATAGTTGACACACAGAGCCAATAAACCAACTGCGTGGTGACTGGCCATCATGACAAACGGCGTGAGCCTGGCACTGCTTAGCAGGTGACCATCACAGGCTGGAGGACCAGATGCCACCAGGGGAAGAATGGTCTGGAAATGCATTATTTAGTCATTGGTTCCTTTATACAGCTTCATTCAGGGCACATGTGGGACAATCACTCTTCTCTAGAGCACATGGCACCAAATTTCCTGAGAATATGGACTTGGGTGTAGCTGAAAGGCTACGAGGACAATGGAGACCTTGAGCCCAGTTTCATGCTATAGAGATAAGAACACTGTGGCTAGTCAAGGCCTCCCTGTGATGATATATTTAAGAAGATCCAGATCCTAAAGCAGGGTCAGGGGCTAGAGGGAAGGCAAAGCATAAAGTCACAGAGCAAACTGTAAGAACTCTATCTCTGTGGGCTCTCACTAACCCTCAGTCATTGACGGATGCAGTTATGCAAAATCTCATCATCGGAGCAGAAAAACCTTCTTCCTTTTTCTGCCTAGAATTAGAATCGCCAAAATCATAGATGTGTCCTCTTACTAAATAGACGTGAGTGAATTTTCTGGAAGAATTCCAGCCTGAGCCTCTCAGGAGCACTCCAATCTGGAAACATTTATCAATCATTCACTCTAGGATTGGGGCCCTGAAGTCTTCAGCTCTTTTTAGCTAATAATCATTACTTTATGTGGGTCTCTCAGTGGCAGTGAGAAAGGAGATGACGAGTGAATGGAATTAGTGCTGTTGGAATTGTTTATTACTTATCGCCTACATGTTACCTCCGCTTGACTGTTCCAGTTTCCAGTCAGAGACTTGCCATCCCAGCACCTATTCCACAATTCCTGCTTTCTCATTTTCTTTATAGATATGGGACCTCTACACATGGACTTTTTAAGAAGCTGGGAATTCCTGGGCCGAAACCTCTGCCTTTTTTTGGAACTGTTCTGGGTTACCGTAAGGTGAGTGGTGTTTGGGCTCCCTCTTTCTCTCTTTTATTTTAGAGTATCACCTTTGTGTATATTCTTTTTTTTTTTTTATTAGTTTCAGGTGGACAAAACATTGTAATAGTTAGACATTTACATCCCTCACGATGCTAACCCCCCCTCCCCCAGTCTACTACCCCTCTGACATCTTATATTGCGGTTACAATTCCATTGACTCTGTCCCAGCTGAGTTCCATAGTCAAAGTGCCCTCCTCATGAGCAAGTTCTGAGATTTCACACTTTCCGGAAAGGGTGTTATATGCCCTACCCATCAACAGGCCAGGTTTACCTCCGGCCCTGTTGTCAGTTGTAAGGATTCTGGGGTTTTGCCTCAGTCAGACAGCATCCCGCTCTGGCTGGTTCAGCACAGGACTTGCTGTTCCAGCTTGTGAGCAACGTGAGAAGCACTTTCTTGCAGCCAGGTGAAGATTCCCAGAAAGGCATAATCATACTTAGTATTAGGTGAAAAGCATGAAGGAGGTGAGTGGCACTGCCTCATTACGGGTATACGCTAGAGTCAGACTTCCTGCTCGTAGCATAAGCTCCTGGTAGCTCTTGCTTCCGTCCTCCTGGAGAGCTTGGAAACTTCAGTGTATTTGGCAGCCCCAGTGTTCACCATCGGGGAATCTGCGTACATGCATTCTCTAAGAACTGCTAAATGCCTGTAGTTATATCCATGGCCCCTACTCACGCTTTGCTCGCCTTGACGACTTTGGGGGACAAGAGAGATGGAACAAGATCTTTCTGCTTTACTTCTCTGCCCTCAGAGGAAGCACCTATGGGTGAGTCTGAGCAGGTATCACTGAGGCAGCATGGGGGCTGTCTGTCAACTTCAGATATTTAACCTCTAAATGAGTTGTGTGGGGTTTTTGTAAGTGAGAGAGAATTACTTATACAAAATCACTAGAAAGGAGATTATTTGACAAAATAGCGAAAAATTGAATTTAACTGAATGGAATATACTAGTTGACACATGGACTGTGGATTTTGGTGCGGCCTTTGTGATATATCCTGCCCTTGTGCTTCACCCAGGGCGTGGCCCCTGGACAAAAGGTTACCAGCTCACATCCCTCAGGCCAGAAGGCAGAGCCTTGTGTGCAGGCTGCTCTCTGCCAGATTTCCTTTCCCAGAGACCAGAGGCTTGTTTCTCAGATCCTAATTCTCCCAACTGAGGTCTTCAGTGTTTCCATTAGTCTAAAAACTTCCCATAGTTTTTACCTCTGAAAAAGCAATAATTTCCTTTCCACCTTGCCTGGATCAACTCCGTATAGATGTACCCCTAGACCCATATTTCTGGGACTTTCTTTTGCATAATTAAAACATCTAATATCACAGCCAAAACTTACCAATTAGAAGATTTGTTTTTTAAGTGACAGAAGTAAAAACTCAGAACAAGTGTGTTGATTTGCTCAGGCCTGGTGGAATGGTGCCATCTCCCCAGCTTTTCCCTGTTGAGCTGGAAAACCAGAAAGCAAATTCACTTCGTCATTCATTCATTCCCTCAGTCAGTTTCTCACTCAACAAATGTGTCTCAGATTTATTAAAGCTGCTGGAGTAAAAGGGGTCACTGGTGTGTCAGACTTCCTAATTCTTCTGGAATTCTAGAGAGGGCTCATGAGAAAAATGAAAATAATGCTTAACCAGGAGATCAAAGAGTGCGCAGGCCACTCTTACTTTCCCTCAGCTTCAGTTCTCAGTGTTCATGGAGGTAATAATTCTGGGGTTTAGGAGATTTTAGAGGCAACACATGCACAACAAAAACCTTTAGAAAGACAAGGAGTTAGGTAATATCGTAGACAAGGAAGGGTAAGTCATTCAGTATCTGTACTAGTCACAGAAGTTTCAAGAGTGATTTTAAATTCTCCATTTCAAATATCTCTTTTATTTTCTCTCCATTTCCCAAGACACCCCTGCGTAAGAGCTTCCCTCTACCTGCCAGTGAAAGACAGTAAGCCTGATTTCAGGAGCTTTGAGTTATTCTCGTCCCAATTAGAGGTAGGTTTCAGTACATTTAGATTAATAATCTAATTTTGTTTCTCTGCAGGGTTTATGGGATTTTGACAAGAAATGTTTTAAAAAGTATGGAAGTATGTGGGGGTGAGTATACTGGAAACTTCCATTGCATAGACTTGCTGATATAATGAGACCCCACCCCCACCCCATGGTGTTGAAGACAGTCTCAGCCTATAGTGTTATTGTACAGCTTTGGAGGCTTGTTCTACCAGGGATCCGCTATGTCACCAGGTGTCCAGGGCTACATTCTGAACCAGCTGGACAGGTGCAGGTTATCACTAGTCGCCAGATTTGGTGGCTTGGGGACTCCTGACATCTCTCTCTGTCCAGTGTTTAATCATTCTCCCCTTCTTTATTTTTCCTTCCTTAGGTCACCTTTAATTGGATAAAATGCATTATTTCAAAGTTTTTTAATATGTGCTCATAAATGCATGTCTGGAGCATTTCCCACATGATTCACTATTAATTAAAAATCCAAACATTTTGAAATAAAATTTGGATTTATTATGTCATTTTAAAAAAGCGCTGTGGGTATAGGTACACACAATGGAAAGTTATTTCTGCTCAATGTTTTTTACTCTCTGGGCAAGTATGGAGTTTGGAATTTTAAATGAATTTAAGGCCAAGACTTTTCAATAGAAGTTTAGATTATACAAGTATTGCTTTATCTACCCTATTCTCCCATTTTGAGGAGATGTAGTTTATTTCCAAACCACCCTTTTCCTTGTGGGCTGATGGACTTGAGGATTGTATGGAGTGTCCTCGGCCAGTTCCAGCAGCTGTTCCTCTTCAGAGCTGCTGGAGGTGTGGTGAGAGCAGCAGAAAAGGTGTAACGTGGTGCTTGCATGCTAGAAACAAGTGGGAGAAGGCTTTATCTCTCCGTACTGGTCATCTTCTCTCAAGTCGACAGAAACCATACAGTTCTACTGAGTTTGCGTGGCCCAGAAAGTCTGCGTGATGGAGTAGAATGAACGCACAGCACTGGATCACCACTGGTCCAGCTCAAACTGCCCCTTCCAACATTTACTACTTGTGTTCTCTGGGTGGAGTCTCTTGTGAGCTCTAAGGCTGGTATGAGATCACGGATATAAAGGGTGACCGAAAACCACTGTCTCTCCACCCAGGTGTTTTTGTAAAAACATGATGGGGAAGGGGACTTATCCAAGAAATATAATCAATTTGATTGACCCAAGTGCCACCACAATCACGTATATCACTGCTTCAACACTGAATGTATTCAACACCCACGTAAGCCATCTGAATTTTAGAACTTTTTTTTTTTTTGGAAATGGGCTGCATTAAGGGCAGTGGTTCTCATCCATTTTTACATGTGATCACAAAAGCATTTGAAATTCCTCCATGATGTCAAAGAAAGAATAGGTGAGTCTTGTGGAAAGTTTTCCATTTTGTTCTAGCTAATGCAACTGATTTATTGTAAACAATAAAATGCCAGAGGATGGTGTCATTAAACTTATAGCAAACCAGTCAGGAGATCAGGCCAAATCAGAATGTATCACACAGAAAGAGTCCACTTTGCGTGGTACATCTGTCAAAAGTGGGCTTGCCATGCTGCTAGCAGATGTCACCCACACGGAGCTAAGGACCCCGTTAGACCCACATATAGAGTAAATATAAGCAATGTAAAGAAGATATGTTTAAATTAATTGTACATGCTCCTCTGTATCTTTTTATTCTCTTTGTCTTTTTGTTTTAAAATTTTCTAATCTTAGTCCTAACCAGGACTCAACTTTAATAGTTAAAATAATATTTCCTGAAAGAAATTGTAAACTGCTAAACAAACTTCGGAAAATAGGGTAAATAAATCATTCATATTCCTACTAGATCTTTTTGAGCGTTTCAAGTATTTTTTGTTTGCAGACACATTTTTACATATTTGTGATCAGTATATCTGTACTTTTCGTGTAGTGTAACGTCATATGCATTTTTCCTGTTTTGATGTATCTTCAAAAGTATATTTTTAAATGACTGAGTGGGTGGACTCTCTGTTCCCAGATAATTTACTTTCCTTCAACTGTTTACTAACCTAACTTCTTTTTTGATTAATAAAATAATTAACACTCCCTTACTATGTTCCATTCACTGTTCTAAGTGCTTTAGATATATTAACTCACATGTTTAATAACGTACTTCTTTGTGTGTAATAAGCCAATAAAATAATCACACTCTCATTTGTTGCTATTGGGTATATAAGTTGGATATAATTTCTAAAGCGTGCAATATGGTAATATCTATTAAGATGACAAATGTATATACTCTTTGATTCAAGAGTAACATTTCTGAGACTTCATTATTCAAATATACTTGCACACAAGCAAAATAATGTGAGTAGAAGGTTAATCATTGTCTCATTGTTTGCTGAGTTGGGGGTGGAATCTAAATGTTCATCAGTAGCTAATTATGCTGCAGTAAATTTATACAAAGAAATGTTCTGCAGCTCAAAATAATGAGAAAATTCTCTGTGCTGATAAAGATTTCTAAAATACAAATTTAAAAAAGCAAGATAAAAATAAATATTTCAAACTTACAAAAAATTATACAGATGGTATAGAAAATGCCCATGTGCACACCACCTGAACTTAAGAAATGTGCTAATATTATTTCTAATCATGATCTGTAGGAATATGGATTACGTAACATCAAAGGAAAGTCTGGACTTCCAAGTGTGGCTGTGTCTGCAGATATTGGTTTGTTAAATTTAATCAACTCTGTTTTCCCAACACAGGTTCTATGATGGTCGACAGCCTGTGTTGGCTATCACAGATCCAGACATGATCAAAACAGTACTGGTGAAAGAATGTTATTCTGTGTTCACAAACCGGCGGGTAGGCATGCATTCTTTTTTTAATTTAAAATCTATTTATTTGTTTATTAAATTTTAATTTTGAAGTAATAATGGATAAACAGAAAGTTGCCTAAAAATCCAGGAAGCTCCCCGCCCTTCGCCGGAACCAGTTGGGCTGCGAATCCCTGCTGCGGTCCATCGCTCCCATACCAACAAACATTCTGTTCTTCCGATCTGACACTGCTAGTGTTCCGCTTCTAGCACAGGGCAGGTGGGGGTGGGGCGAGCTCTGGGAGGGTAGGAGGGAGCGGCTAGTCTCAGTGCCTAAGGCTTCCGTTCTCTGCTCAGCAGTGAGGGCTTAAACCACTGTTTTCAACCTTCTTCCCTCAGTCTTTTCTCCGAGGTCTCTGCCGTGAGCGTTGGGTTCAGCTCTGTTATATGCTGCCCCCTCAGCCCTGTGGGCCACAAGCGGAGCCCTAGCAGTCCGAGTTCTTCCCTGTCCCACAGCTGCGGTAGTTCCGGGATGCAGCGAGCTTGGAGCACTGAGCTAGGTCTGCATCCTGCATCCTGGGGTTCTGTCTCCACACTTCTCCCTTTCCTCCCCCCCCCCATGCGATTCGCCCACCTTTAGGTGAATTCAGTAGTGGGCCTCTTCGTCTTGCCTGTCTGCTGTGCAGGGAGTCCTTTGTGGGTTGTTGTTGTTCGATTAGTTGTAAATTCCAGGGTAGCTTTACAGAGGCTCACCTCACGCCGCCATTTTGATGACCTGAGTCCACTGTTTCTTGTTCTGCGTGATTGACTCTGCTCTTGCAGCTCTCTGTAGCATTTATTTATTTCAGCCATTGTAGTCTTCAGCTTCATGTGTTCTCTTTGTAATTATTTATGTTTCATATCTCTTTGTGGTACTTCTCATTTTGTTTTTGTAATTTTTCTACTTTGTTAAATTTTTTTAAATTAAATTTATTGAGGTAACATTGGTTAATACCCATGCACAGATACCATTGCAACAATCACGAACAATCAGGGATAATGACACAAAATGATCTTGTTAAAATTTTTTCTCTGTGTTTCTTGTACTTCTCTGGGTTTTTTTGCAAAAATTATTTTGAATCCCCTGTCAGACAATTTGTGATTTCTGTTTCTTTGAGGTCAGTTACTACAAGTTTATTGTGTTTCATTGGTGGTGTCCTCTTTTGCTGATTCTTCATGATCCCTGTATCTTGAAATAGTGTCTGTTCATTTGAAGAAGCAGTCACCTTTCCAGACTTTATGAACTAACTTCAGAATAGAAAGACCTTTACTTTTGGGTTGGGACATACTGGAGTGTATTATGGCCCAAAGTCTAGTGGTGTATGTTGCTATTGTGGGGAGTGGGGTGGCTCCAGGTTAGTGGGGTGGCTCCAGGTTAGCATTGTTGACCTATGCTGCTGGGGTTCACCACATCACCAATTGCATGATCCTTGGCAGCAAGAGCTGTTGAGTGTCCACAGTAGCAAAAAAGTGTCTTAAGCAGCATCAACAGCTCTAGCAGTGAGGGACTTAGTCAGACAGCCAAAGTTGGTGGTATGCAAATGCTTATCAGTGGGGGCTGACTGCAGGCACATGCCCAAAGGTAACGGCCAGGGCTATTGGCAGGGGCTGGGGCTAAATGTGGGCAGGGAGGTAGAATGTTCAGGCTGTCAGTGTGCACTCACATGACTGCAGGGGCGAGATGCAGGGGCGAGATGCAGGTGCATGCACAGCAGTGGGGACTGGTGACTGAGTGTCTAGGTGTGCAGCTGCAAGGATTAGCTGTGGACGCATGTGGCAGTTTAGTCAACTGACAGGAGTCAAGGTTATCTCTAGGCACCTGAACAGCTGCAGGGGACTATGCTGGAGTTATGCACATGCCCAGCCACATATGCCAGTGCTGGTTGTTGGTGCAGATCCTGGGGCTCAGGGTGGAGGCACTACTTGGGGTAGCTCTGGTGAGGATGGAGTGTGATAGGGCAGGTCTCAGTCTGTTGCAGTGTGCAAATGTGAAAACCTGTGTGGTAATCAGCAGCAAAACCTGCAGGGTGTTCACAACAGCTGTGCTGGCTGTTGCTTTCTTCAGCAGAAAAGTCTGTCAGGGTCTTCTGTGGAGCAAGAGAAATAAAAGCACAGTGAATCCTGTCACAAGCTGATCCTGGCAGTACTTTCTCTTCTTCTTTGTTCTTAGCTGCCTCTAGACTGCTCATCTATGCCGATATATTGGGCATAGTGAAATCAAAGCTGGTCATTTGTGCAGTGCTGTGAAAGCCTGGGGGAAATTATGACTCACCCTGTTCTTTTCTCAACAAGGCAAAGTCTCTCAGGCTGGGGCGTTCCCTCTTGGAACTGAGCTGTGCTGTCTGGAGGATGAGATGATGCAGGCAAAGTGAAACCATTCTCCCTATTTATTTTGCGCAGTTATTCTTGCTTTTTTTGCTCCACTGTGTTGTTCAAGCTTCTTAAGTGAACTTCTGCTCTCTCCTCAACTTATTTTTGTTTCTGGACAGGGGCCTAATTGTTGCTTTTTGTGGGCCACAAAGGCTAGAATCTCCTCCACCGCAATCTTGGCGGTGTTATTCCAGGTTTTCATCGTTAAGTGTGATGTTAGCTGTAGGTATTTTTGTAGGTGCTATTTATCAAGTTGAGGAAGTTCTCTTCATAGTTCTTGTGTGTTTTTTTTTAATCATGAATAGATATTGGAAATATTCATTTTAAAACATAATATAGTGTTAGAAATTGGAAGAGTCTTAAGCAGGTTGGTTAGATAGGCCAGTCCCAAGCTGATAAATAGAATTACTTCTTTCTTTTACTTCTATATCTGGTGGAAATATGTAAGAGAAAAGGATTTCCATGTAATTGTATTATTTTATTTTCAGAATAGCAATAGATTCCTTATCTTTTAAGTGTTACCTACTGTTTTATTTTTAAAAATCACCATATTAAGACCTCCCTTTTTCAAGTTGCTCATGCTGTAGACCTAAGCAAAGCTAGAACTGGTCTGAAGCAACATAGAGTTTGCCTAGGCTATCTGGCTATCTGTCAACAGTCCCTTTCTATTCTACTCAGCCCTGATGGGTGTACTATATCTTATTCGTACCTATTCTCCCTGGAAGAGTAGTTTCCCTAACTCATGTGTTATTTGGACTGAGAAAGAGATCGGAATACAAATGCTGAATACCATATTAGGTGGCTAAATGTCTCCTCCACCCTTACAGGAAGCTAAACATTTGGTATAAATATATATTGAGTCTCTAGTGTTGGGTCTGCTACTTGGTAGACAGCCACTAAATATTTGTTGAATAACTGATGCCCATTTAACAAATTGTCCACAACTGTTGAGACCTCCAAAACTTATGTAGGGCAAAATGTCTTTTGCTTTTGCCTCTAGTTTTTGGGTCCAGTTGGATTTATGAAAAGTGCCATCTCTCTGTCTGAGGATGAAGACTGGAAAAGAATGCGAGCATTGCTGTCTCCAACATTCACCAGTGGAAAGCTCAAAGAGGTAAGAAAATAGAGGACTTTTAATTAGAAACTTAAAGAGTGCATCTGGGGACAGGTAGAAAATAAGGTAGATTCTTTCCAAGGAGTAGCCTGCCAAATTTGAGCTTCCTAAATATAGTCCTGAAAGTGACATTGTAAGATTCATTATAGGAGTTCCGGTCAGGATAGTGGAGTACTGAGAAGGTAAACATTGTGCTTGGTCCTCTCATGACCACATCAAATTTACAACTAAACTACAGAATAACCACCATTGAGAATCAACTGGAGTCTAGCTGAACAGATGTCCCGTACGAGGTGTGATCAAAACATATCGCAAATATGAAATTAAAAACATATATTACATTAAACAACACATTGTCATTAATCCCCCTCAAAATACTCCCCCTTGCTTTGAACACATTTATCCCATTGTTCTTGCTATTTTTTGAAGCAGCTCTGGAAGTCCTCCTTCATGAGTGTCTTTACTTCATTCTCCATGATGACAAGGCTCCATGTCACTCATCGCTTCTGGGTGGAAATTTCTGTCAAATAAAAACATTACAGTGTGTCCTCATCCACCTTATGCACTGGATCTGGCACTGGGCAACTTCTGGCTCTTCCCCAAAGTCAAAATGACCATGAATCGATTCAGGACATCAAGGCAGCCATGACAGCACAACTAAAGACACTCACAAAAGAGGACTTCCACAACTGCTTCAGAAAGTGTCAAGAACAATGGGATAAGTGTGTTCATAGTGAGGGGGAGTATTTTGAGGAGTTTAATGGCAATATCTCTTTCACTGTAATAGATTTTTTTTATTTAAACATTCACCGTATTATTTTCTCACACCTTGTAACCAAAGATATACAGAAGAAGCCATGTCAAGACTAGTAGGAGAGCAGAGATAGGGAATAGTTTTGTCCCACACCTATATGTGGCAGTTGACAATCAGGAGGAATATCTCAGTTGCAGAGGTCTGCCTAAGGAGGAAAGGGTACCCAGCCCAAAACCAGGCACCCCATCCCAGGGTTCCAGTGGTGGGAAGCAAAGTCCCCATAACTTCTGGCTGTGAAAACTGGTGGAGATTGCAGCTGAGTGACATGGAGGGCTGGTAGAGTCCCAGGCTTTCCTTTTAAAGGGCCAACACATGGACTTACTCACTAACAGACTCACTCACTCTGAGCTCCATTGCTGGGGCAGTGGCTCAAATGGTACTGTGAACATACAAGGAAGAACTGAATTATCTGACTTCAGAGTGAGAGCTACAGGGGCAGATTTTTCCCAGGCAAATGTGATCACAGAGGCCATTGTTCCTTTGTTGAGCTCCCCACACAGCATACAGACTCGGGCACCATATCTATGTCTCCCTCACCCTAGATATCACTGTTCACTCTGCCCTCAGACCCCATCCCTACCCCCAACTTGCAGGCCCACTCAGGCCGCTTCCAGTGGATTTTCCATAAAAATGGCCTGCCTTGCCTTACGCTGCAGACATTCCTAAAATCTCTCAGGGGTTCACAAACCCCAACAAGCAGTATCCAGCCACAGTGTGCCATGTACCTCTTGGTATACAGCCCTAAGCCCCACAAGCAGTAGTTGGCCTCAATTCTCAGCTTAGCCTCTCACAGGCAACACCAAGCCTAGTACACATGGCAACCATCTTCACATCACTTTGTAACTCACACCAAGTAGACCTGGGCAGGGTACAGGCAATGGCTGACTATGGCCTACAACACAGCTGCAACCAAGTGGCCCCAGAACAAAGACATCTAGGGGACTGCCTTTGGACAACCTCGGGGCATCACCCAACCACTTCCATAGGCAACATACCAAAGGGCAGACTGGGCAGGCACCTGAGCCCTGCTAAAGTGAATCCTGCTCCATAGGGTCAGCCCTTACACAACATCTCCTCCACTGTAGTCACAGCCAATCCTCACAATCAATCAGCCTGAAGACCAATCACAAACATTGATGAACAAACATCAGCCAAGGCTCAACTACAACAGGAGAGCACACACAAAGGACACACCTAGAGCACCCAGCTCAAGTGACAAGGGAGACAGCACCACCTTACCCCATAGGAAATCTGCTACATAAGGTCACTCTACTAAGACTGGGAGACATAACAGCTGAAGCTAACATAGAAACAAACACATGGAGGCAGTCAAAATGGGGAGACAAAGAAACATTTTCCAAATGAAAGAACAGAACAAACCTGCAGAAAAAGAACTAAACAAAATGGAGAAAAGCAATCCACCAGATGCAGCATTCAAAACACTGGTTATAAGGATGTACAATGATCCAGTGAGAACATCAACAAAGAGGTAGGAAACATAAAAATGGAGAGAGAAAACATAATAAAAAAGAACCAGTCAGAAATTAAGAATTCAATAACTAAAATGAAGAATACATTAGCGGGAATCAACAGTAGATTACATGAATCAGAGGATTGAATCAGCAATTTGGGAGAGAATGTAGCAGAAAACACCTAATAAGAACAGCAAAAAGAAAAAAGAATCCAAAAATAAAGATAGTTTAAGAGGCCTCTGGAACTACATCATATGTACCAACATTTGCATCATACAGGTGCCAGAAGGACAGAGAGAGAGCAAGAAATTGAAAAACTTATTTGAAGAAATAATAATGGAAAACTTCCCTAACCTGGTGAAGGATATAGACATGTAAGCCCAGGAAGTGCAAAGAGTCCCAAACAAGGTGAAGCTAAGGAGGACCACTCTAAGACACATCAAAATTAAAATGCCAGAGCTTAATGACAAAGAGAATCTTAAAAGCAGCAAGAGAAAAGCAGTTAGTTACCTACAGGGAAGCTCCCATAAGACTGTCAGCTGATTTCTCAACAGAAACTTTGCAGGCCAAAAAGGGGTTGGCAAGAAATATTCAAACTGAGGGGCAGCAGGATGGCTCACTTGGTTAGGGCGTGAGCTCTGAACAACAGGGTTGACTGTTCAATTCCCACATGGGCCAGTGAGCTGTTCCCTCCACAACTAGATTGAAGTCAACAAGCTGCTGCTGAGCTTCTAGAGGGGCGGCCAGATGGCTCAGTTGTTTAGAGCGCAAGCTCTCAACAACAAGGTTGTTGGTTCAATTCCCACATGGGATGATAGGCTGCACCCTCTGCAACTAAGATCGAAAATGGTGACTGAACTTGGAGTTGAGCTGCACCCTCCACAAATAGATTGAAGGACAATGACTTGGAGCTGATAGGCCCTGCACAAACATACTATTCCCCAATATTCACCAATAAAAAAATAAAAATTAAATTAAAAAAAATTCAAACTGATGAAAAGCAGGAACTTACAACCAAGGTTACTCTACTCAGCAAAGCTATCATTTAGAATCAAAGGACAAATAAAGAGCTTCCCAGATAAGAAAAAACTACTACAGGAGTTCATCAGCACCAGACCAGTATTGCAAGAAATGTTAAAGGGATATCTTTTAAAAGAAGAAAAAAAGATCATAACATGAATAATAAAATTACAATAACTACATATCTATCAACAATTACTTTCAATGTAAATGGATTAAATATTCCAATCAAAACACATAGGGTGGCTGAATGGATAAGAAAACAATAGATGATGTATTACAGAATTGTACACCTGGAACCCATGTAACTTTATTAACAATTGTCACCCCAATAAACTTTAATTAAAAAAAACAAACCCTTGCACATGATGCCTATAAAAGGCTTACTTCAGATCAAAGGACAGATGCAGACTGAAAGTAAAGAAATGGAAAAAGACAGTTCATGAAAATGGAAACAAACAAACAAATAAAAACAACTGGGGTAGCAATACTTAACTCCAGACAAAATAGGCTTTAAAATAAATGTTAGAGAACAAGTGACATAGAGGACCCAGTAATTTTACTTTTGGTTATCTATCTGAAGATACCCAAAATACTACTTCAAAGTAACTAGCATTATGTACAGCAGCCAAGATATGGAGGCAATCTGGGTGTACACCAATGGATGAATTGATAAAAAGGTGGTGCATGTTGTGTACAATGAAATATTACTCAGCCATATAAAAGAATGAAATCTTGCCATCTGCAACAACATGGATGGATATAGAGGGCATTGTGCTGAGTGGAGTAAGTCAAACAGAGAAAGAAAAATGACAAATGATTTCACTACTGTGTGGACTCTAAAGCAAAAAATAAATAAACAAACAAAATAGAAACACTTATAAATACAGAGAATATTTTGATGGTTCCCAGATGGGAGGGAGGTTGGGGATGATGAAAAAGGGGAAGGGATTAAGAAGTACCAGTTGGTTGTTACAAAGTAGTCATGGGGACGTAGGGTATAGCATAAGGAATATAGTTAGTAATATTATAATAACTAAGTATAATGTCAGATAGGTACTAGATTAATCAGAGTGATCACTTCATAAGTCACATAAATGTCTAATGACTATTTTGTACACTTGAAACTAATATAATATTGTATGTCAACTGTAATTGAAAATTTTAAAAATAGAGGAAAAAATTCATTATAAAATCTCACTTACTGCTGTAACCTTGTGAAAGCCAGGTCCTTCTAGGACTGGAGTCTTAGATTTATCTTCAGGTGGTATTGTACTTTGCATCTAGATGTTCCCTATCATTGGCCAGTATGGAGATGTGTTGGTGAGAAACCTAAGGAAGGAAGCAGAGAAAGGCAAGCCCATCACCCTAAAAGAGTAAGTATGAGTGCAGCTGCTGGGATTCTGAGCTCTGCCCCGAGACCCTCCAGCTTCCACCACAGAGCTGAAATACCCACTGTGGACTTCCTCTCATGACCAAACAGAAGCAGGTGTGTAGTGTTATAAATCCAACAGGCCACCCAAGAAGAAATAGCTTACCCCTAAAGGCAAAACGGCCAGGAGGATAAATCTCCTGTATACGTGAGCCAGGATTAATATATCTGCTTAAGTGTCACTTTGGATATTCCAAAAAACAAAAGTACATAGTTTAGAAAGAAGAAACATAACTGTACCCAAGTTTTGAGTGTAGAGTGTATGGAATAGTGGCAGGGAAGACACTTGGTACACGCTGGCAGGTGGTGGGGAGGGTAGGAAAGTCACAATGTGGAACTTATAACAACTTAAAGACCACTTCCTGATTTTCTGAGTATACTAGCAAAATACTACATATTGAATCTTATCACCACTTCTCCTTTCTTCAGTCTCAAAACAGAGAAGGTCCTGTATAGACTATGATGGGTAGGGTGACCATATCATTTGTCGTCTAAACTAAGATACTTTTAAGTTATGCAGGAATAATAGGTGTAAACTGGGGCTGATCTGGGATAAGTGATAACTGATCAGATGACCATTACTTATGGGATTCCCCCAAATCAATTTTGGAAATGAATTTTATATATATATATATATATATATATATATATATATATATATATATATATGGAATTATATATATATATATATATTTTAAACTATATATATTTTAAACTATATATATTTTAAACTATATATATTTTAAACTATATATATTTTAAACTATATATATTTTAAACTATATATAAACTAGGAGCATTCTTAATTCTTACATTTATACAGAAATGAGTCTGCCTTCAGGGGAACCTCAGCTCACTGGAGTTGAGAGCGGGTCTTTCAGGAGCCTTAGCGGGGTGTAGAAAAGGAAGGATGACATTCCTGGCAACTCAGACCAGGGTGCTGTTGCTCTGTAATGTGCTGAAGAGGAATCAGCTCAGCATAGACTCTGTGGTGACACAAGACCCAGATCAATGTCGCCTTTTTTGACTCCACGAGGAAGAGTTACTTTTTCTACCCTTTGTCCCCCTCAAACACAGAGCAGCTACTATTGCCCGCACTCAAAACACACTACTGTCATTTGATTATGGTCTCCATCCTCATGTGACTGATCTCCTTGAGCTCACAAGGGGTGTAACTTGTCGTAGTGACCCCATCACCCCCAGCACAGGGCCAGCTACATCAGTGCCACACGATAAACACCTCATGTGTGAGTGTGGCAAGAGCATAGACTCTTCAGATGGTCCAGCCGATGGTTTTGACAGCATGTGGCTCTTTACCTGTCTGCCTGAGCATATGCTCTTACATGCTCTTCTTGCTGCAGCTGTTGGATAAGGAAAGCAAAGAGGTGCTGATGTTAACTTCCCATGTCTGTCTTTATGCAGCATCTTTGGCGCCTACAGCATGGATGTGATCACCAGCACATCATTTGGAGTGAACATCGATTCCCTCAACAACCCACAAGATCCCTTTGTGCAAAACATCAAATTGCTGTTAAAATTTCATTTCCTGGATCCACTCATTCTCTCAATAAGTATGTGGACTACTATATTTTTCTTCCTTCCTTCCTCGCTCTCTCCCTTCCTCCCTACCTCCTCCACCTTGCTCTCTCCCTCTTTCTACAAAAGCTTTACTGAGATATGTCATATACTATATAATTCATCCATTTCAAATGTACAGTTCAATCACTTTCACAACCTAGTGTCCATCAACAGGTAAATGGATAAAGATAACGTGATATACATTCATACAAACGCACACAATAGAATAATATTCAACCAAAAAAGGAAGGAAATCCTCCCATTTGAGACAACATGGGTGGATCTTGAGGGCATTATGCTAAGTGAAATAAATCAGACAGAGAAGACAAATACTGTATGATCTCACTTACATGTGAAATCTAAAAGAATACACAAACTCATAGAAAAACAAGAAATGATTTTTGGTTATCAGATGCAGGGGTTGAAGGTGCAGGAATTGGATGAAGTTGGTCAATAGGTACGAACTTTCAGTTATAGGATAAATGAGAATGTACATTCTAAAAGTTGCCATAACAAGGGAGAAAAATATTTTGTATCTCTATGAGGTTATTTATATTAACTAAACTTACTGTGGTAATTGTTTTGCAATATATGTATGTCAAGTCATTATGCTGTATACATCTTAAACATATTCAGAACTGTATGTCAATTATAACTCAATAAAACTGAAAAAATGGTTTTACTATGTTCAAAAATATGTTCAGCCATCACAATATTAATTGTTAGAACATTTTTATCAACTTAGAAACCCTGTACCCTTTCACTTTCAGCTCCCACTCCCTAAGCAACCACTAATCTACTTTCTGTCTCTATAGATTTGCCTACGCTAGACTTAATATAGATGGAGTCACATAATATGTGGTCTTTGTGGCTGGCTTCTTTCATTTAGCATAATGTTTTCAAGGCTCATTCATGTTGTAGTATTTAACAGTACTTCATTTCTTATTGTGGCCAAATAATGTTCCATTGTTTGGACATTCTGCATTTTGTTTATCCATTCATCAGTTGATGGACATTTGGGTTGTTTCCACATTTTAGCTATTGTGAATAGTGTTGCTATGAACATTTACGTACAAGTTATTGTTTGAATACCTGTTCAATTCTTTTTAATTTCTTTTGGTTTTGATTCTACCACTCAAGGACGGCATTGCTGAATTATGTATTAATCTGCATTTACCTTATTAAGGAACTGCTAAACTTTTTTCCACCATAACTATACCATTTTACATCTCCACCTCTTATGTATGAAAGTTCCAATTCCTCCACATCCTCACCAACACTTGGTCAACATTTTCTATCTTTTTGATTATGGCCATTCTAGTGGGTATCAAGTGGTATCTCATAGTGGTTTTGATTTACATTCCCCTAATGGATAATGAGGCTGAGCAACTATTTATATGTCTGTTGGCCATCTTTATATCTTCTTTAGGTAAATGTCTGTTCAAATTCTTTACCCATTTACAATTGGATTGTTTATCTTTTCATTGTTAAGTTGTATGAGTTCTTTATATATTCTAGATAAAATTTCTTTATCAAATATATGATTTGAGAATTTTTCTCCCGGTAGGGGTCTTTTCTCTTTCTCAATAGTGTTCTTTGAAGTACAAAAATTTTAACTTTAATGATGTACAATTTATGTATTTTTCACTTTCTGCGTGTGTCATGTCTAAAATCAGTTGCCAAATATGTCATTAATATTTACCCCTTGATTTTCTTCTCAGAGTATATAGTTTTTGCTTTTATGTTTAGTTATTTGATCCATTTTTATTTTATTTTCATATGTCGTGTTAGGTAAGAGTCCAACTTCATTCTTTTGCATGTGGCTATCCAGCTGTCCCAGTATGATTTCCCCCATTGAATGGTCTTAGAATCCTTCTCAAAATTCAGTTGACCTTAAGCTGAATAGACATTTCTCCAAAGAGGACATGACCCTTAGACATGTGAAAGAATGCTCAGCATCACTAATCATCATAGGAATGCAAATTAAAACCACAATGAGATGTCACCTCACACCTGTCAGAATGTCTATCACCAATAAATCGACAAACAAGTGTTGGTGAGGATGTGGAAAAAAGGGAACCCGTGTGCACTGTTGGTGAAATTGTAAATTGGTGCAGCCACTATGGAAAACAGTATGGAGGCTCCTCACAAAATTAAAATTAAGCTACCATATGACCCAGCAATCCCACTTCTGGGTATTTATCTGAAGAACTCCAAAACATAAATTTGAAAAGATATATGCATTTCTATGTTCATTGAAACGTTATATACAATAGCCAAGATATGGAAGCACCTAAGTGTTCATCAATAGACAACTGGATTAAGAAGATGTGATACATATATACAATGGACTATTATTTGTCTGTAAAAAAGAATGAATCTTACTATTTGCCACAACATGGATGGACCTAGGTAGTATTATGTTACGTGAAATAAGTCAGACAGAGAAAGACAGATATCATATGATTCCACTTATATGTGAAATCTAAAAAACAAAATAAACAAACCAATAAAACAGAAACAAACTCATAGATACAGAGAACAAATTGATGGTTGCCAGATAGAAAGCATGCTGGGGGAATGGGTGAAAATGTTGAAAGAGATTAAGTACAAATTGCCAGTAACAAAAGAAATAGTCATTGGATGTATACTATAGCATAGAAAATACAGTAAATAGTATTGTAATAATTATATATGACGTTAGATGGGTACTAGACTTATAGGGGTGATCATAAGGTATACGAGGCCTGACAATTAAGTTCGTGAACTTACCACCATGCGCTCACATTGGCAGCACTGTACAAATAGCTCCGTAAGGTTTCATAACCTTAGTATATCAGTGTCTCACAGCTGTGCTCCTGTCGATATGTGACGGTATCTTGCTGAGTGGCGTTCATTATTATTGTCACGTGTCTTTGTGTGCCATCCCAAGAATGTCTGAGCTTGAATTAGAGCAATGAACAAACCTTAAATTTCTTGTTAAACTTGTCAAGAGTGGAAGTGAAATCAGGGACACGTTAGTCCAAGTTTATGGAGATAATGCCATGAAGAAAACGGCAGTGTACAAATGGATTAAAGTTTTTCTGAAGTGAGAGAACATGCCACTGATGAAAAGAGGTCAGGGTGGCCATAATGAACAGAAATTCATCAAATTGTGCATCAAAATCGTCGGCTGACTGTGAGAAGTATAGCAGACCAAGTAAACAGCGATAAACAGTTAGGAAAATCTTAACTGAAAATCTTGGTATGAGGAAGGTGTGTGCAAAAATGGTCCTGAAGGAGCTCACTGATGAATAAATGCAAAGGAGAGTCGAAGTTTGCCAAGACCTTTTGGAGAGGCAAGACGATGTTTTGGGCTGTGTTATCTCCAGTGATGAAACATGGGTGTACCAACACGACCCTGAAACAAAGCATCAAAGTGCACAATGGAAGTCAGCCAATTCTCCATGACCAAAAAAGTTCTGTCAGTCCAAATCAAGAGTCAAAATGATGTTGCTGACTTTTTTTTATATCAGAGGGATTATTAATTATGAATTTCTATCAACTGGACAGTTAACCAAGCTTACTCATTGGAAGTGCTAGAAAGGCTGCATGAAAAAATTAGATGAAAAGACCTGAACTTTTCGCAACAATTCATGGCTCTTGCATCATGACAATGCA
Source organism: Rhinolophus sinicus (assembly GCF_036562045.2). NCBI lineage: Eukaryota > Metazoa > Chordata > Mammalia > Chiroptera > Rhinolophidae > Rhinolophus > Rhinolophus sinicus. The sequence continues at coordinate 109,944,687 of NC_133753.1, read as the reverse complement.
CCACCTCAAATAGCGCTGTCTGTGGGGGAGTTTTTAGCCAGTAAACAAATAGCTGTATTTGAACACCCTCCCTAGTCACCTGATCTATCCACCAATGACTTCTTTCTTTACCCGAAGATAACGAAAATATTGAAAGGAAGACATTTTTATGACATTCAGGACATCAAGGGAAATATAACAACAGCTCTGATGGTCATTCCAGAAAAAGAGTTCCAAAATTGCTTTGAAGGGTGGACTAGGCTCTGGCAGCATCAGTGCATAGCTTCCCAAGGGGAGTTCTTTGAAGGTATCCTTAGTGATACTCAGCAATGAGGTATGTAGCACTTTTCCCAGGATGAGTTCACGAATTTACTTGTCAGACTTTGTATGTAAATGTCTAATGTATATTGTACACCTGAAACAAATATAATACTTATCTCAACTGTAATTGAAAAATAAACTTAAGTTTAAAAAATTCGCTTGACCTTAGACACATGGGTTTATTTTGCACTCGAAATTCTATTCTATTGGTTTGTATATCTGTCCTTAAGCCAGTACCACACTGCCTTGATTATTATAGCTTTGTGGTGAGTTTTGAAATTGGGAAGTGTGAGTTTTACAACTTTAATCTTTTTTTCTGATTGATTTTGATTATTCTGGGTCCCCTTCAATTTCATAAGGTTTTTTAATTGAACTTGTTGTAAATGTATACAAAAAAAAACAAACTCAGGTAATATTTTGATAGGGAATGCATTAAACCTATAGATTGATTTCTGAAGTCTTGCCATCTTGACAATATTAAATTTTCTGTGCCATAAACATGGATGGTTTTCTATTTACTTTTGATCTATTTTAATTTATTTTAACAATGTTTTGTAGTTTTCAGAGTATAAATTTTGCACTTTTATTAAGTTTATTTATCATCTTCTTGATGTTATTGCAAATGGAACTATTTTTGAGTTTTCTTTAATTAAAGATTATTGGGGTGACAATTATTAGTAAAGTTACACAGGTTTTAGGTGTACAGTTTTGTAATACATAATCTATATATCACATTGTGTGTTCACCACCCAGAGTCAGTTCTCTTTCAAGATATATTTGATCCCTTTTACCCTCATCTACCTTACCGTCTGGCAACCACTAAACTATTGTCTGTGTCTATGAGTTTTTGTTTTGTCATTTGTTTGTCTTGTTCTTTTGTTGTTTGCAGTTTTATATACCACATATAAGTGAAACATATGGTTCTCGACTTTTTATGTTTCACTTATTTTGCTTAACATAATAATCTCAAGATCCATCCATGTTGTTGCAAATGGCACTATTTCATCTTTTCTTGTGGCAGAATACAGATGGAACTATTTTCGTAATTTAACTTTTGAATTGTCTACTGCAGTTTATAGAAATACAATTGACTTTATACATTGATCTTGTATCATGAAACCCTACTTGTTTATTAGTTCTAATAGGTTTTTAGTGGATTTCTTAGGATTGTCTATATACAAGATCATACTATTGATAATAGAGATCGTTTTTCTTCATTTCCTATATCAATACCTTTTACCTATTTCTTTTTCTAATCTACTTCCCCTGGCTAGAACTTCTAGTACAATGTTGAATAGAAGTGGTGAGAGAGGCATCCCTATCTTGTTACTAAACTTAGGGGAAAGCATCCAGATTTTCACTATTAAGTATGGTGTTAGCTACGGGTTTTTCATAGATACTCTTTATCAGGCTGAAAAAATTCCCTTCTATTCCTAGGTTGTTGAGTGTTTCTGTTGCAAAAAGGTGTTGGATTTTGTCAAATGATTTTTTTGCATCTATTGAGATGAACACGTGGTTTCTGTTTTTTATTCTATTGGTATAGTACATTACACACCCTGAATTCCTGGGAGAAACACCACCTGATTATGGTGTATACTTCTTTTTATATGTTTCTAGATTGAGTTTGCTAGTATTTTGTTGAGGATGTGTGCATCCATATTCATAAGATATGATGGTTTGTAATGTTCTTTTCCTGTGATATCTTTTCAGGTTTTAGTATCAGGGTAATACCATCCTTGTAGAATGAGTTTGGAAGAGTTCCCTCCTCTTCTATGGTTTAGAAGTGTTTGTGGAAAATTGGTGTTCATTCTTCTTCAAATATTTAGTGGAATTCACCATTGAAGCCATCTGGACCTGAGCTTTTCTTTGTGGGTAATTTCATGATTACTAATTGAATCTTTTTTCCGGTTATAGGTCTATTCAGATTGTCTATTTTTTATCTTAGTCAGTTTCTATAGTTTGTGGCTTTTTAGGAATTTGTGCTTTTCATCTAAGTTACATAATTCATTGATATACAATTGTTCATAATATTCCTTTTATTTTTTAATGTCAGTTATAATCTTCCCTCTTTCATTTTTTCCCACATTTCTTCCACTTCTTTCTTTCTTTACTTTTATTTTATTTTCATTTTTTTGTACCTTAAAATTTTTATTTTATCTCAAAACACATGTTTTTATTAGTTTCAGGTGCACAAAACAAACTAATAGTTAGACATTTATTATTTATATCCCTCACACTGTGTCAACCCCCCGCCCCCCCATCCACTATCCCTCTGACATCGCACACAGCCATTACATTTCCATTATTCCTAATGCTGTACTCCACTTCGTGTATATATAAAATTATAGTTGACGTTCATTATTGTTCAGCTTCAGCTTCAGGTGTACAGTGCAGTGATCAGGCGTCTACATCTTCCCTGAGGTGGTCTCCCTAATGAGACAAGTGTCCATCGGATACCCTACAAAATCTTTACAGCATTATTGATTACATTCCCCAAATTGACTTTCGTATCCCCATGGCAATCTTGTGGTTACTGATTGTACTTTCTAATTCCTACACCTATCTCTTTATCTCCCCCCCACCTAGCAACCCTCAGTTTTTCCTCTATGTCTCTGAGACTGTTTCTGATTAGTTCATTCATTTATTCTTTTCTTTAGATTCCACATATAAGTGAGATCATATGGTATTTGTCTTTCTCTGTCTGACTTATTTCACTTAACATAATGTTTTCTAGGTCCATCCATGTTGTTGCAAATGGTAAGATTTCATTCTTCTTTATAACTGCGTAATACTCCATTGTATAAATGTACCACAGTTTCCTAATCCAGTCCTCTACTGATGGGCATTTCAGTTTTTTCCGTATCTTGGCTATTGTGTATGGTGCTGCAATAAACATAGGGGTGCATACATTTTATTTAATCAGAGTTTTGGATTTCTCCAGATAGATACCTAGGAGTAGAATTGCTGGATCATAATGTAGTTCCATTTTCAGATTTTTGAGATACCTCCAAACTGTTTTCCATAGTGGCTGCACCAATCTGCATTCAACCAACAGTGCACCAGCGTTCCCTTTTCTCCACATCTGCGCCAGCACTTGTTGTTTGTTGATTTATTGATGATAGCCATTTTGACTAGGATGAGGTGGTATCTCATTGTGGTTTTTATTTACATTTTTCTAATGGTTAATGAGGATGAGCATTTTTTCATATGTCTGTTTGCCATCTGTATGTCCTTTTTAGAAAAATGTCTCTTCATGTCCTCTGCCCATTTTTTAATTGGGTTGTTTGTTTTTTGGAGTTGAGTTGAGTGAGTTTTTTATAAATTTGTGATATTAACCCCTTATTGGATATATCATTGGCAAATATCTTTTCCCATTCAGTAGGATCCCTTTTTGTTTTATTGATGGTTTCCTTTGCTGTGAAAAAACTTTTTAGTTTGATGTAATCCCACATGTTTATTTTTTCTCTTACTTCCCTTGCCTGAGGGGATATATCAGTAAAAATCTTACTCCGGGTAATGTGTGTGAAATTTCTTCCTATATTTTCTTCTAGGAATTTTATAGTTTCAGATCTTACATTTAAGTCTTTAAGCCATTTTGAATTTATTTTTGTATATGGTGTAAGGAGGTGGTCCAGCTTCATTTTTTTGCATGTGTCTGTCCAGGTTTCCCAGCACCATTTATTGAATAGACTATCTTTACCCCACTGTACATTCTTGCTTCCATTGTCGTAGATTAAATGGCCATATAGGCATGGATTTATTTCTGGACTCTCTATTCTGTTCCATTGATCTATGTGTCTGTTTTTATGCCAGTACCATGCTGTTTTGATTACTGGAGCCTTGTAGTATAATTTGATGTCAGGTATAATTATGCCTCCCACTTTGTTCTTATTTCTCAAGATTTCTGAGGCTATCCGGGGTCTTTTATGGTCCCATATAAATTTTAGGATTATATGTTCTATTTCTGTGAAAAACATCATTGGTAGTTTGATAGGAATTGCGTTGAATATGTATATTGCCTTAGGCAGTATGGACATTTTAACTATATTAATTCTTCCTATCCATGAACGTGGTATGTGTTTCTATCTAATTGTATCTTCTTTCATTTCTTTCTTCAGTGTCTTATAATTTTCTGAGTATAGATCTTTTACTTCTTTGGTTGAATTAATTCCCAGGTATTTTATAGTCTTTGAAGCAATTGTAAATGAGATTGTTTTCTTAATTTCTCCTGGTGTTTTATTATTGGTATATACAAATGCAACTGATTTCTGAATATTAACTTTGTATCCTGCTACTTTACTAAATTCATCTATCAGCTCTAATAGTTTCATGGTGGAGTCTTTACGGTTCTGTATATATAGGATCATGTCATCTGCATATAATGACAATTTTACTTCCTCCTTACCTATTTGGATGCCTTTTATTTCTTTTTCTTGTCTGATTGCTGTAGCTAGAACTTCCAGCACTGTGTTGAATAGAAGTAGAGAAAGTGGGCAACCTTGCCTTGTTCCTGATCTTAAGGGGAATGGTTTCAGCTTTTCCCCATTGAGTATGATGTTAGCTGTGGGGTTTATCATATATGGCCTTTATTATGTTGAGATATGATCCCCCTATTCCCACTTTTTTAAGGGTTTTTATCATAAATGGCTGCTGCATTTTGTCAAATGCTTTTCCTGCATCTATTGGTATGATCATGTGATTTTTATTTTTCATTTTGTTAATGTGGTGTATCACATTAATTGATTTGTGGATGTTGAGCCACCCTTGCATACCAGGGATGAATCCCACTTGATCATGGTGTATGATCTTTTTAATGTATTGCTGAATTCTGTTCACTAATATATTGTTGAGGATTTTTACATCTATGTTCATTAGAGATATCAGCCTGTAGTTTTCTTTTTTTGTGGTGTCTGTCTGATTTTGGGATCAGGGTGATAGTGGCTTAATAAAAACTGTTTGGGAGCCTTCCCTCCCTCTGGATTTTTTGGAAGAACTTTAGGAGAATAGGTGATAATTCTTTTTTGAACATTTTGTCAAATTTACCTATAAAGCCATCTGGTCCAGGGCTTTTGTTTGTTGGGAGATTGTTGATTACTGATTCAATTTCCTTGGTGGTAATCAGTCTATTCAGGTTTTCTGTTTCTTCTTGAGTTAGCCTTGGAAGGTTGTATGCCTCTAGAAAATTATCCATTTCTTCCAGATTGTCAAATTTGTTAGCATATAGTTGCTCATAGTAATTTCTTAAATTTTTTTTGTATTTCTGCGGTGTCTGTTGTCTCTTCTCCTCTTTCATTTCTGATTTTATTAATTTGGGTCCTCTCTGTCTCTTTTTAAATGAGTCTGGCTAAAGGTTTGTCGATTTTGTTTATCTTTTCTAAGAACCAACATTTATCTTTTGTATTGTTTTTCTGGTTTCTATTTCATTTATTTCCTCTCTGATCTTCATTATCTCCTTCCTTGTACTCCCTTTGGGCTTATTTTGCCATTCTTTTTCCAGATCCCTTAGGTGTGAAGATAAACTGTTGATTAGTGGTTTTTCTTGTTTCTTTAGGTAGGCCTGCAATGCTATGAATTTCCCTCTTAGGACTGCTTTTGCTGCATCCCATAGATTTTGGGTCATCATGTTTTCATTTTCGTTTGTCTCGAGATATCTTCCTTGATGTCATGGTTGACCTATTCATTATTTAGTAACATGTTATTCAGCCTCCATGAATTGGTGTGTCTTTCAGTTTTTTCCCTGTAGTTCATTTCTAATTTCATAGCACTGTGGTCAGAGAAGACAATTGGTATGATTTCAATTTTCTTAAATTTATCAAGACTTGTTTTGTGGCCTAACATGTGGTCTATCTTGGAAAATGTTCCATGTGCTCTTGAGAAGAACATGTATTCTGCAGCTTTGGGGTGAAATGCTCTGAAAATATCGATTAAATCCAAGTGGTCCAATGTGTCATTTAAGGCTGTTGTTTCCATATTGATTTTCTGTCTGGAAGACCTGTCCCTTGTTGTCAGAGGTGTGTTGACGTCCCCTACTATGGATAGTGTTACTGTTGATCTCTGTCTTTATGTCAGTCAATATCTGTTTTATATATTTAGGTGCTCCTATGTTGGGTGCATAGATGTTTACTAGGGTTATGTCCTTTGTCGGATCGATCACTTTATTATTATATATTGCCCATGTTTGACTTTTAATATATTCTTCACTTTAAAGTCTGTTTTGTCAGATATAAGTATTGCAACTCCAGCTTTTTTCTCATTTCCATTTGCGTGAAATTACTTATTCCAACCCTTCACTTTCAGCCTGTGTGTGTCTTTTGATCTGAGGTGAGTCTCTTGTATATAGCATATACAAGGGTCTTGCTTTCTTATCCCCTCAGCCACCCTATGTCTCTTGATTGGAGCATTTAATCCGTTTATATTTAAAGTGATTATTGATAGGTACATAGTTATTGCCATTTTTTAAATTTGTAGTTATATTGTTTTCATCTTGCTTCTATTTACAGAAGTCATTTTAGTATTTCTTGCAATGCTGGCTTGGTGGTAATAAATTCCTTTAGCTTATTCTTTTCTGGGAAGCTCTTTATCTCTCAATTTTAAATGATAGCCTTGCTGGATAAAGCAATCTTGGTTGTAGGCTTTTGTTTTCCATCACTTTGAGTATCTCCTGCCACTCCCTCCTGGCCTTCAATGTTTCTGTAGAAAAGTCATTTGATAGTCTTAGAGGAGTTCCCTTTTATGTAATCCTCTGTCTTTCTCTTGCTGCTTTTAGATTCTCTCTTTGTCTTTAACCTTTGCCATTTTAACTATAATGTGTCTTGGTGTGGACCTGTTTGGGTTTATCCTGGTTGGAACTCTCTGCACTTCCTGGGCTTGTATGCTGGTTTCCTTCATCAGGTTAGGGAAGTTTTCGGACATTATTACTTCAAATATGTTCTCAATCCCTTGCTTCCTCTCTTCACTTTCTGGTATTCCTATGATGCACATGTTGTATGCTTGATATTATCCCAGCGGTCTCTTAAACCATCTTCATTTTTTTAATTCTTTTTTCTTTTTGTTGTTCCGTTTGGGTGATCTCTGCTAACTTGTCTTCTAAGTTGATGATTTGATCCTCTGCTTCATCTAACCTGCTAGCAATTACTTCAAGTGTGTTCTTTATTTCAGTTATTGTATTCTTTAGTTCTAACTAGATGTTCATTATGATTTCTCTGTCCTTCTTTATGTCATCACTAAACTCCTTAAATATTCTTATCATCAGTGTTCTGAACTCTGTCTCTGATAGGTTGGTTATCTCTATTTCATTTGGTTCCAATTCTGGAGGTTTCTTACATCTTTTAGTTGGGACATGTTTCTTCGTTTCTTCATTCTGGCTGACTCTCTGTGTTTGCTTTGATATATTAGGTAGATCCCTTAGGGATTCTTCGTTTTTGCTGGGTTATCTTATGTAGTATGTGTCCTTTATATTTGACTTGCACCACTTCCTTCTTCTCCTCTACGTGTGCTCCAAAGGTGACTCTTGTGTTGTGTAGAATGTCCTGTTAAAGTTGATCTTTGTTTTTAGCTTGTGAGTAGGTGGGATTGACTCCTAGGATGACTAGTTGTGAGACTTGGCTCTGCCCACAGCAGGATGTTCTTCTGCTGCATGAGGGTTGACCGCTAAATGAGGTTTGGCCTCTACGTGCTCTTGTGCCTGTAGAGAATTCCCTCTTGGTGTGTCAATTGTAGGTCAAACCCAGTAGTATTCTGGTTTGGTCTGGAGTTGGTCTCTGGGTGTGTTGATTCTTGTGCCTCTTAAGCTGGACCCTGGTAGCGCAATTTCAAAACAAAGCAAATCACCAAGCATAACAACAACAACAACAACAAAGAAAAATCCAAATACATTCACATGTAAAAACAACCGATAACCCACACTCAACACAGACAAAGATGTCAAAGATATAAAAACAAAATAAAACAAAAAAAAGCAGTGCCAGTCTTTGCTTAAACCCACCAAGTAATCTCCAGGTTGTCCACTGCTGTGCCCAAGAGTCCTCTGCTTATTGTGCAGGGCGAGCCAGTCACCTGGTGCCCAGAGGGACGTTGGGACTGCCGATTTAGATGAGTGGCGCTAAGGGGTCTGGATGGTAGTTTCTACAAAGTCAGTGAATTTCTGCTCTTGCCTGCACATGTGTGCACTGAGAGTCGTACCACCAGACCTGTGCCCAGTTCTCCTGAGACTTAGGGCACTTCTTGTGTGTGTGTGTGTGTGTGTGTGTGTGTATTTGACGGGCGGGAGATTTCTGAGCTGCTGAAAGCCCAGAGCTGTGTCTGCCACCTACTGCTGATCTCTGGGAGTGTCTCCACAGTTGTAATTGCCCTGCCCTAGGCAGGCCAGAAAGGGTGGGGGCTGGGGATGGAAGGTTCTTCTCTCTCCCAGCCCAGCAGTGTCACACTCTTCCTGCAGGCCAGAAAAAGTGGGGTGGGAGTGGAGGAGTCTCTTCTCTCCTAGCCCAGCAAAATCACACTCTTCCCAGCCTCTTTCCTGGGTCAGCCAGTCTTCCGAGAACCACAGCACTATGGCTCCTCTGTAATCTGACGCTACTCCTCAGTTCAGGGGCCAGCTTAAGTCTCTGGGAGGGCGGGGGTAGAATTGGAGAGTGGGGGGAGGGACCCAGGTACGGCGTTTATGTCCTTTGTCCCACCTAGGGCCCAGCTGGAGGTTTCAGCTGAGGTTACTGCTTCAAATGCTGGATATGCTGCCCTCTTGGCAGGAGAAATTGGCTGTGGGACACAGGGAAAGAGCCCACTTCCTGGCTTCTGTGGTCTCTGTTCCATCCTGGGATCCCGTGCATCTCTGCAGCCATGGATGCCGGCCGTGTCTCCACTCCGCTCCCTTCTCTCTTCCCCTGCTCGCCCAATTTGCCCACCTTCAAGTAATCCTCGTACGAGTCTCTTAGCTGTTCTGTGTGATGAGCAGAGAATCCTTTGATGGCTTATAGATGTTCCCTTTGTGGTAAGATCCGGAGGAGAACTCAAGAAGTCTGCCTCGCTGCCACCATTCCTATCCCTCTTTCGTTTCTGATCTAGTAATTTGAAATCTTCTCTCCTTTTTTTGATTAGTTTAGCTAAATGTTTTCAAAGAATCAGGTTTTTATTTCATTGGTTTTCTGTATTGTCTTTTATTCTTTATTTTATTAGTTTCTTCTCTCATCTTTATTTCTTTGCTTTTGCTTGCTCCAGGCTTCATTTGCTCTTTTTATTCTCTCTCTCTTTTTATTCAGTGTATTAAGGGAAAAGTGTGGTTATGGATTTGAGATCTTTGTTGTTGTTGTTGTTGTTGTTAATATAGACATTTGTACCCATAAATTTCTCTCTGATAACTGCTTTTGCTACGTCCATGAATTTTGGTATGTCATGTCTTCATTTTCATTCATCTCAAAGTAATTCCTAATTGTCCTTTTGATTTCTTCTAAGACCCATTTGTTATATAGGAGGGTATTGTTTAATTTCTACATATTTGCAAATTTCCTGATTTTCTTTCTGTTATTGATTTCTAATTTCATTCCATTATGGTTGAAAGTCATACACTGTATTATTTCTATCCCAACTATTTCTTGAACAGAACTATTAATTAAAGTAGTATACTATGGTCTAGTTTATCCAAAGTCATTTTAGTCCAATAGATAAAGGGCTAAGAGGTCCATGAATTTAATCCTGTTCTTTCCACATCCAAAGATGTGGAAGTTGCCAGTGATCTCACTGCTATAGAGAAGGCCCTTATGGTTGGACTTCCACTTGCCTAGCCATGGACTTGGAAGTCTAAGAAAAGGTCATGGAAGGAATGGCTCCTGGTGAGAAGCCTGGTGTGTTTTACTCTTCTGATTGGTAGAGAAAACTACAATCGCTTCAGGTATATTTTGTATTTTCATTGTGCTTTCCTTTTTCCCTACAGCACTCTTTCCATTCCTTATCCCAGTTTTTGAAGCATTAAATATCTTCATATTTCCAAAATATGTTACTGATTTTTTCACAAAATCCATAAAACGGATGAAAGAAAGTCGGCTCCATGACAAACAAAAGGTAAAATCTGGTGGTGGTTACATGGGTGTGTTCACTTTTTGATAATTTATTAAGCTGTATACATATGCTTTGTGCATTTCTCTTTTTTTAAATGCAGGTAGAGAATTCTAGGGTTTAGAGCAAGAGAGTTAAAAGATTTTATGGAGAATGAAGAAGATGGAACTTCAGAAAGGAAATTAAAAATGAGTCAGTGAGGCAATGTTTAAAATGTGACAACAGAGAGGCAGCAGGCAGGCAAACAGGGGGTGGGGGGACATCTTGTGATCCGGAGAGTGCTGGGTGGGCAGAGCAGGGGCAGCAGCCACCAGATCTGTTCTCAGAGTGATGGGCCTTGGAGACTGGGTGCCACCATGATTGGGGGTTTATTCATCTATAATCATAAGGGGAAGGTGCTCATCTCCCAGGTCTACCGAGATGACATCAGGAGGAACACAGTGGGCGTCTTTTGGGTCAGTGTTATCCATGCCCCGCAGCAAGTGTACAGCACTATCACCAACATCGCTAGCATCAGTTTCTTCCATGTTAAGTGGTCCAACATCTGGCTGGCAGCTGTCACCAAGCAGAATGTCAATGCTGCCATGGTTTTTGAATTCCTCTATAAGATGTGTGAAGTAATGGCTGCCCACTTTGGCAAGATCAGCTAGGAGAACATCAACAATTTTGTGCTCATAGATGAGCTGCTGGATGAGATCCTAGACTTCGGCTATTCACAGAACTCAGAGACAGGCACACTGAAAGCCTTCATCACCCAGCAGGGCATCAAGAACCAGCATCAGACAAAAGAAGAACAGTCCCAAATCACTAGCCAGGTGACTGGGCAGATTGGCTGGCAGTCAGAGGGCATCAAGTACCCCCGGGAGAAGCTCTTCCTGGATGTTCTGGAGAGTGTGAACCTCCTCATGTCCTCTAAGGGGCAGATGCTGAGCGCCCATGTGTCAGGCCGGGTGGTAATGAAGAGCTACCTGAGTGGCATGCCTGAGTGCAAGTTTGGGATGAATAACAAGATTGTCATTAAGAAGCAGGGCAAAGACACAGTTGATGAAACAAGGAAGAGCAGGAAGCAACAAATTGCTATCGGTGACTGCATCTCCCAGCAGTGTGTGCGACTCAGCAAGTCTGACTCTGAAGGCCGCATCAGCTTCATTCCACTAGATGGAGTTTGACTCATGAGTTATGGCACCACCAAGGGCATCATCCTTCCTTCCGGGTGATCCCGCTAGTGCGGGAAGTGGTACGTACCAAGCTTGAGGTCAAGGTGGTCATCAAATCTAACTTTAAGCCCTCATTACTGGCACAGAAGATTGAGGTGAGGAGATCCCAACCCCACTGAACACAAGCGGGGTGTAGGTGATCTGCATGAAGGGGAAGGCCAAGTACAAGGCCAGTGAGAACGCTCTCGTGTGGAAGATCAAGTGCGTGGGAGGCATGAAGGAATCACAGATCAGCACAGAGATTGAGCTTCTGCCTGCCAACGACAAGAAGTGGGCTCCACCCTCCATTTCCATGAACTTTGAGGTGCCATTCACGCCCTCTGGCCTCAAGGTGCGCTACTTGAAGGTTTTCGAACCGAAGCTGAACTACAGCGACCATGATGTCATCAAATGAGTGCGTTACATTGGTCGGAGTACCTAGTAGCAGTTAGCCTGCCTCCCTACCCTCCCTCTTCCACAGGTCCAGGTGCCCCCCCACCACACATCAGTGTCTCCTCCCTCCTGCTTTGATGCCTTCCCTTTGTATCAGCACGAGTCTAGGTCTGGACCAACCACATCATTGGTGGGACTGGTGGAGCTCTCCCTGGGCAAGATTGTTTTAGGGGTTCCTACTTCTCCATCCATATGTCTGCCCTGACCCAGTGCCAGGCTCTGAGTCCTGTGACCAAAGCCAGGTGGGCTCCCTCTCCTCCCCTGCCCTGTGACCACATATCTTGAGGGGGAGGGTTGTCTGTCCCTCAGCTCAGAGCTCCCCCAATAGCCAGTAACAGATCCCCAGCCCTCAATTCCTACTCTGCTTTGGGATAGTGTGAGCTTCATTTTGTACATGTGTGATTTCATCCAATTATAAACCCAATAAACTCTGTAAAGCAGAAAAAATAGAAGTAATAGGCACAATGATTAGTATATCATTGTGTGAATATTGTTGTGACAAAAAAATATACCACTTCCCTTCAATAAATTGTCAAGGTATAAAAATTACTGATTAAAAATTATTTTCCTGGTATTATAATTTGTCCAGATCTTAAATTTTCAAAGAATCACTTCAATTCCAAGACTTTTTAAAATTAGTTTTAGGTTTACAAAACAATGTAATAGTTAGACATTAACACCCCTCACAAAGTGATAATACCGCCCCAATCTACTACCTGACTGACATCGTATATAGTTGTTACAATTCCATTGACTATATTCCCTATGCTGTACTCCACATTCTGTGACCCTTTCTATATATATTGTATTACACTTGACATTCAATATTATTCAACTTCAGCTTCAGGTGTATAGCGCAGCGGTCTGGCATGTGTAGTCAATGAAGTGGTCTCTTATTTTACACATTCTGCAAAGGAATGCCCAATGAGACACCTGGTGGAGTATAGTTTATGTTAAATTGGAGCCCAGTCAGACACTGGAGAGGACAGGAGTCAACTCTGGGCATTGAGGCTGCAAGCTAGCTAACACAGATTTGCCTTCCTAGAGGCCAGCACAAGAATGTCTGCATGTCAGGGGGACAGGGCTGGGTACCCCAGGGTGTCACTGAAGACTGTGCAGAGTCCTGGGAGGGTGGGTATTTGAAACTGCTCTTAAAAAGCCGCCGATGGACTCCGCAAATGTCAGGGGATTCAGATATATGGCCATTGGTTAAGAATTAAGTCATGATAATAAAAAGTACTGAAGTCGGGGACTTCTTCCTGGGAAAGGAGGCATGATAGGGGAGGGAGCAGACAAGTCTTTAGCCAGTAAGCTGTGTTTAAAACCAGAGAAGTAGATGATCAGTTAAGATAAAAATCAGTTGGATATAATGGCTGGATTTCCCTCAGGGAGACAGCCTGCTCTCCAAGATTTGTAGATGGATGTTTTCGTTCGCTGATGATTCAGGCAGCACTAGTCAAATTTCTGGACTAAAACAGGCCATACTCTCAGGGAAGAGGTGAAGTACTGCACTCCTGATTTATTTCTGACTTCACAAGTGACTTTCTGTCATTGAAATTTCTCCTTCTGCTTCCAGCACCGAGTGGATTTTCTTCAGCTGATGATGAACACCCAGAATTCCACAGAAATGGACAATCATAAAGGTAACCAAAGTGAGCTTCAGAGGGCCAGTGATGGGGAAGCTCAGAGGTAGGAGGTTGGTTCTGAAAATGTGCAGGAAGACTTTTACGCAGATAAGAAATTCTGCCAAATTGAAGAAAGGCACATGGTCAGAGATAGAAGGTAGGCAGTGGCACTTTCCAGAAGTATGCAGACATGACTTTGTTCAAAGCGTAAATGGCAGCCATAAACAAGTTTTTTATGCCCAGAAATCAGTCAGTGGTCTGTACATCAGAACCTCTGGGGAGCTTATTTCCAATGTCCATTCTCCGGCCTCATCTGCCCACTGAATCAGACTATCTGCCTGGAAGTTCGCTTTAAGGCTCCATCACATCAGGAGGCACATTGCTTCAGTGTGGGTGACCTTAACTTGTGTTGAAATTGTGTTCACTAGCTTATCTACTGGAAACTTTTATTTTTCTTTTGTAACTAATAAGTAAGTTGTGTGGAAGCCTTTGAGACTAAGTAAATATTCTATTTTCTCTTCAAACTTTCCCCCATTAGTTTTATCATCCATGAATGGTTTTTGACTGAAATCATTATTACTGTGATGGTTGCAAAATAATGACTTCCTAATTCCATCATTTCTTTTACATTTATGAGTTGATAGTCCATTGTAAGGGAGAGCTCTTCATTCTCCCTTGTTTGTTTGTTTGTTTGTTTATATCAGTATGATCGCATATATTACCAATTACTCTTTTCCATTATTCTTTCTTTGTTGATGGTCAATTCTCTCAGCTTTGTCCACTGAAGCCCTTTCAAGTAGGCTTCAGGGTCCTTTTTTGCTTTCTTTTGAATTTTTCAATAGACTTTATTTTTTAGAGCAGTTTAAAGTTGACAGCAAAATTGCAGGGAAGTGACAGAGATTTCCCATGTACCCCTGACTCCACCTATACTCAGCCTCCCTGACTATCAAAGTCCCTCATAGGTATGGATCATTTGTTATAATCAGAGAACATACATTGACACATGATTATCACCCAAAGGCCATAGTTTACATTAGGGTTCACTCTTGGTGTTGCACATCCTATGGGTTGTACATTCTATGTATAATGACATATGGCCACCATTATAGTATACAGAGTATCCTGTATCCTTTTCACCCATCATTTTGTGAACACTTCTTTGTTTTCTCACATGAGCCATTCCAGATTTCTCTATATGTCCCCTGATCAGCTCTAGAATCAGCCATTTCCCAAGGAGCTATGGTGAGATATGGTGTTTAGTGTCAAAATCTGGGATTTGGGAATCCTCATTACTACTAAGGTTTCTTTGTGTCTAAACCCTTTCAGTGGACAAAGCTAAGGACATCAAATATATTTAAATAGCTCTGATAAACATAAACATATTCTCTCTCTCAAAACAAGAAAGATCCATGTATTACAGCTTATTTCCACGGTGTCAATACTCCCATGATGGTTAATTTCAAACTACCAATGGTTTGACACCATCTCACAAAATTTGTGAATATTTAATAGTTGGTTATAGAGAGTAGATATGAGATTACTGTAGTACACCGGTATAAATACGTCTATATCTATACCTTTCTCTCTCCCTCTCTCTCCTTCTCTTTCTTCCTTCCTTCCTTCCTTCCTTCCTTCCTTCCTTCCTTCCTTCCTTCCTTTCTCTTTCATCTATTTGTCTGTCTATCTACTTTCCTATATATCATCTATCAATCAATCAATCAATCAATCAATCAATCTGTCTATCTATCTATCTATCTATCTATCTATCTATCTATCTATCTATCATCTATCTATCTATCATCTATCTATCTATCTATCTACATGGTCCAATACAACCTTCTGTGATGAAGGAAACAGTCTATGTGCACATTGTTTAATACAATAACTACTAGACACATATGTCTGTTGAGCACTTGACATGTGACCAGTGCAACTGATAACTGAATCTTAAATTGTATTAATTTTAATTAATTAAAATTTAAACAGCCACATGTGGCTAGTTGTTACCATATTGGACAGCACAGCTCTGAACTTTGAGTATCATGGGCTATATTCTAACTGGGGGAAATAATTTGATAGTTGAATTTACCCCCAACAGCATCATAGAAGCCATCATTGGAAAATCAGAACTCTGTAGACATTTCTTAACTCATTTTGTATCGTTTTTACTCACAAATTACATGGTTAGAGTGGGTCCCATGTTTATTTCAGGGCTCTAAGTAGCTACAGGTCCTAATCCAGTCCCAGTCAAATCAATCAGAGCCTGACCATGCTTAGTTTCTCTCAGGAGAAAATTTAAAAAGAGGCCAATTTGATCATAAGGGCTGTTTGCTGAGTATACAGTAGAGGAAAGAGAGAGTGCGTGTGCTGAGAAAGATGACATTCAGGCCATGATTGAATAAGCATTGCTGATTCCACTCGCTGGTGCCGATTTTTCTATATTTCATACTGGTCAATGCCCTTCTATTGATACATTCATTCTTCAGCTATTTTAATGCTACTGACTAGAATAGAGTAGTGCACCCCTCTTCTAGCTTTGTGTCTATCTCTGTAGTTTCCGTACACATCTGAGATCATCCATGTTGAAGACATTTACTCAGGTCTTCTATTACCTGATGCCTCTTATAGGTATAATGCATGCAAATCACCACATCTCTTGAAAGTTCAGATTGTGATTCAATAGTTCTACTGTGGAGTTTGAGATTTTGTGTTTCTAATAACCTCCCTGATGGTGTTGATGTTGCTGGTGTATGGACGATGCTTTGAGTAACAAGTATCCGTTGCCCAGCTTAAGTTTCATTTATGTTTAAATAAAATATCCTTCAATTTTCCCCTGCATAACCCTTAGTATTGTAAACTCTCTCAAAGTTTTTCAAGTGTATTTTAGCCAGAATAATTTAAATGTTTCCAGAGGGAGAATGCTACCCCATATTATTTGTAGCTAAATTACTTTTAGGGTTTTCTGAAGAACATACTGATCACACTGTGTGTGTTACACAAGAATGCTATCTCTGAAATTACACATCTGTGTTAGTGGTGGCCAACAATAATATAGACATTGGGGAAAGCTAGATTAAGATACTTTTTGCGTTTTTCTGGCTCTGTAAGATACACATCAGTGTGCAAACCACTCCCAGTTTGACTCTGAATTGTTTTTCCAATTTTTCTCCTAGAGCTTTGGGAGTTTCATTTAGATTTTCCTTCCTCAAAACTGTGATAATGTACATTGACCTTCTTTATGTAAAATGTCTTTCCTCTCCTTTTAGCTTTGTCTGATCTGGAGCTCGTGGCCCAATCTATTGTCTTTATTTTTGCTGGCTATGAGACCACTAGCACTGCTCTTTCCTTCCTGATGTATATTTTGGCCACTCACCCTGAAGTGCAGCAGAAACTGCAGGAGGAGATTGATATAACTTTCCCCAATAAGGTGAGTAGGTGATACCTGGAAAGGGAGGGAGAATGTGAAGCCTTAGCAAGAATGCCTCTTAACCAGTTCCTAGAATTTTTGCAAAGGACATAAGCATCAATTCTTTCAGCTGTGCTATTTAGGAAGGGTGTAAAGAAACAAAAGAAAATGGAAAAAACTTAGATAATGTATGCTTTTCACGTATATATAAGAAATTTGAAAAAAGTGCTTGTCATGGCATATCAGTTATCTGTTATCATAATAATGCCAAGTAAAAATCAACAAACCTCAGTGAATATTAACAATAAGCATTGATTGCTCAAGTCTCTGGATAGTTATCTACGTTGATACTGGCTGGACGTGCTTTCGTGTGCCTCTTGGCTGATCTTGACTGCCTTTGATAAGCTGGCTTGGCTGATTCAGACCCTCATGGTCTCAATACTTCTCCCATACTCCAGAAAACTAGGCTGGGTGTGTTCTCCTTAATAATGTCAGAGGGCAGGAGCAAGAAACTCAATTATATAGGTACCTTTCAGAATCTGCCTGCATCACATGTAGCCAACATTCCTTTGGTTCAAAGCAAACCACATGGCCAAACCCATAAGGGAGGGCTCCACAGAGTTAGATGGCAAAGGACATGGAAACAGGAAGGGGTGGAGACTTGGCACCAGTAGTGCAATGTACCCTGGATAAACTTTGCAGACAAAGAGCAGCTGGTATGCAGGAAAGAGCATAGGGTAGGAAATAGAAGACATGAGTCTGACTCCAGACTGTGGTTTTGGACAAGTCCAAAACCCATTCTAAGTTATAGGTCATTCAGATATAGGGTAAAGATTTAAGGGCCTATAACATTAGACATTATCTGTCTTCTCTGGGAAAGCCCATCTTGGGATTCTTTTGATTGCAGGAAGATGGAAAGGTCACTAAAGCATTGTGACTACCTAAAGCATTGTGTTCTGCCCTTTTCGTAGTAGTAATTGCAAAGAAATAACAACACTAAAGCTAACATTTGCTTCTTACTATATATGTGTATTCTAAATGCCTTCTATTTACAAATGAATTTAATCTTCAAATATTCTGTATTAGTCAGGTTAGGCTAGGCTATGTCTCAGTAACAGAATGGCCCTCAAATCTGAGTGGCTTTATATAGCAAAAGTTTACTTCTTACTCACATTTGCATGTCCAACGTGGCTTGTTAATGGAGGTTGGGAGTGGGACTCTCTGTTCCACATTGTTACCCGGAAATATAGGTAGAAGAGACTCTACTTTCTGGTAGCTGCACTGTGTGGAACACGGTGCCTTCATGTGGGCTGGGGAATAAAAAACTAGAGCGTTGCTCATTGGAGTTTCAAATGTTTTGGCCTCCAACTGACATATACCACTTCGGCTCAAAGCCCGTTCACAAAGTTGGTTTCCCTAACTTCAAGTGTCCTTGGAGATATGGGAGACTACAAGGCTATTGGGTGAGCAGTGAATGTCTCTGCCACACAAGCCTATGAAGAGCCAGCTCTAACTATCTCCATGTAACATGTCAGAAAACTGAGCTATGGAGAGATGAAGTCGTTTTCATCCGCTAGTCACACAGCTAGAGGTTAAGACCAGTTTATGAACCAGGGTGTCTAGCTCCTGAGTCCAACTCTTATCCTCTACAATATTGCCTCTTCAGTGTGACACCAAGTGATAACCACCTATTGCCCACAGAGTTTTCAGATCTCTGCTGAAACTGGAATGCTTTGTGGTGTGAAGAGACTGGCCTCTGGGGCTGGAGAGGCTTGTTTGAGGTCTTCCCAGCTTGCAGTCAAGCCCTGAAGTGACAATTAGGAGATTGTTCCAGTGAGACAGCATGGGGCTAGGGGTTCATCTCTTTATAACTTTCCCTAGAAGGAAATTGTGGACCTTGGAAGCATCCAGCCAAACCCTCCTATTGACATATTTGGTTTAGAAAGGAGCTAGTTTCTCTCCAAATTATTTATAGAGTCTCTATATAACATAGTGTCCTTCACTAATATATATATATATATATTTGAATAAATTTAGCAAGCAGGGCTTTTTAACTAAAAACCACCATGTTAAACAGGGCATTTGGTCTTTTATAGATCCTCCTTCCTTGGTACAGAAGTGAAGCCTGTCTTTTGACCTAAGTGTAAGGGCCATAGTTTATTAGTCACATTTGTTCACCAGAAAACGAAAATCGCTATGTGGTCATGTGAGGGATTTCGAGTCCTGTTTAGGGAATTGTCCCAACAGTCTCCCATAGTCATAACTACTCCACATACGTCAGTGGGCCATTGAGCAGGTCAAAGCACATGACAGATATTAAAATGCCTGTAAATTCTAAGTTTCTTTACCAAAATAGTTATTCTTTGGAGCTCCTAACAGTTCAGGAGTATTGCATAGGCTGAGTTCAAAGTTGATCCCAAATCTCAATTGATCAAAATCTGTTTCTTTCTTCCCAGGCACCTCCCACCTATGACGCCCTGGTGCAGATGGAGTATCTTGACATGGTGTTGAATGAAACGCTCAGATTATTCCCAGTTGCTGGAAGAATTGAGAGGGTCTGTAAGAAGGATGTAGAAATCAAGGGGGTGCTCATTCCCAAAGGGACAGTGGTGATGGTGCCAAGCATTGTTCTGCAACGAGACTCAACATTCTGGCCAGAGCCTGAGGAATTCCATCCTGAAAGGTACTGGGCTCCATGGAGAGAGAACCCACCCTGACGCAGGCTGGTTGGACCATGTTCTGATGTCTGTTAGTAAGGTGACAATGTGTGCTTGTACAGTAATTGATTTCTACTTCTTTTTATTTTAACAAGTTTGTTTACTTGTTATAAGAGTGATTATGTTTACTCACAAAGTTTTACAAATTCCAGAGTAGAAAAGGAAAATTGTGTTTTTCTACAGTCCCACCACCCTAAGATAGGCCTCATTAAGAATGTGGTGTATATCATATTGGCATTTTTCTATGCATATATTTTTTAAGTTAAAATGGTCATACATTTTATTTTATTTTGAACTTGTTACATTATTTAACAGTAAAGTACAAACAACGTCCTATTATATATACAATCATATATAGGTATATATGAACCATCATATACATATTTTTGTGTGTGTGATTATATGCATAGGCCATAATTTACTTAACCACCATCTGATTTTAGGAATATAAGCTTTTATTTTTTTCTTTAAGTTTTTCTGTGCTGGACTCTTTAGCTCTCTGAGTTTACCGCAATGTTCCCACATTATACTTTTTTACACACTGGCCATCGTTCCTGTAGCGTTATTGTGAGAGTGCAGGCTGAGAACCTGACAGGTCCTCATCCCTGAAGGTTTAAGCTGCCTCATTGAGGGTGGAGGGGAACACAGGTCCCCCGGTACCTCTCTAGCTGCTGTTTTGTGGCAGCTTCCTCCTACTCTCAGCATTTGGTGACTCTTCCAAAGCGAAGTCATCTGTTTCTATACATCAAGACCCTCCTTTGGAGGGTGGAGGGAGTCTTTAGCAGGCTATTCTGGGAATTCAAAGCCAAGGGCGGGCTTTGGGCACAGCTTGAATTCTGGAAAGAGGTGATATTTCCCATCTATTGTATTGGTGAGCAAAATTGGGATGAACTAATAGAGGCACTAGCTGGGATCCAGACTTTTGTCAGCTCGACTGTACGATCCCTAATGGCAGGGACCTTGTCTCATTTGCCATAATGTCCTCAGCTCCAGCGTAGTGCCGACACGTGATACTTGTTGAAAGAAGAAGCTAGAGTTGACCAAGTGCTCCGTTTCCTGGACCAGGGCCACTCTGTGCTTCCTCCAAGCTCAGCACTTTCCCTCACTGTAGTTTCATGAACATGAAACCAGAGATCCTTACTGTACTTCTCTTTTTTATTAAATGTATTGGGCTAACTTTGGATAATAATACTATATAAATCAGGGGTACATCTTTATAATACATCTGTATACTTATTATGTGTGCTCTCTATCTGAGAGCTAGTTTCCTTCTTTCATTTTGTATTTCACCCTTTTTACCCCCACGCTCCTTCTTCCCTCCATCCCCCACTCTCCTCGTCTTCTGGTAACTGACATTCTGTTATCTATATTTTGTTGTTTGTTTGTCTTGTTTGTTGCTTTTTGGTTTATATCCCACATGTGAGTGACAGCATGCTGTTGTCCTTTTTTGTCTCAGTCATTTCACTTAGCCGAATACACTCAAGATCCATCCATGTTGTTTCAAATGGCAATATTTCATCTTTTTTATGGCCGAGTAGTTTTCCATTGTATATATATCACATCTTCTTTATCCAATCATCCGTCAAAGGATACTTGGGTTGTTTCAATGTCTTTGCTATTGTAAATAATGCTGCAATGAACATAGGGGTACACATATCTTTACAAATAAATGGTTACAAATTATTCAGGTAGATACCCAGAAGAGGAATTGCTGGGTCATATGGTAGCTCTATTCTTATTTTTTGAGGAACTTCCATAGTATTTCCCATATACAAGTTTAAATTCACACCAGCAATGTATGAAGGTTCCATTTTCTTCACATCTTCTCCAGCATTTGTTATTTTTTGTCCTATATTTGTTTGTCTGTATTCCCTCTATTTATTTATGTATTTTTGGTTTTAACTTTTTCTTTTAATTAAAGTTTATTGGGGAGACAATGGTTAGTTAAAGTTACATAGGTTTCAGGTGTACAATTCTGTATTACATCATCTGTATATCACATTGTGTGTTCATCACCCAGAGTCAGTTCTCCTTCCATCGCGATATATTTGATCCCATTTACCCTCATCTGCCACCCTCCTCCCCACTTACCCTCTGGTAACCACTAAACTATTGTCCATGTCTATGAGTTTTTGTTTCTTTGTTTGTCTTGTTCCTTTATTGCTTTCAGTTTTATATCCCACATATCAGTGAAATCATATACCTTTCGACTTTTTCTGTCTGACTTGTTTTGCTTAGCATAATAATCTTGGGATTCATCCATGTTGTCGCAAATGGCACTATTTTATCTTTTCTTATGGTAGATTTGTCCTACTTATAGTAGCTTTCTAACAGGAGTGAGGTTAGCTTTGATTTGCATTTCTCTTATAGCTGCTGATGTGAGCATATTTTCATACATCGGTTGGCAATCTTGTAATTCTGTTTGATTCATTCAGTCATCATACAGACAGTAAGTGCTTACCATGTGTGAGGAAGTGGTCCAGGCAGTGAGAAATCCAAATGTTAAAATAATGGCTATATAGAAAATTTTTGACATGTACACAAGTATATGTGTATTTGACATACACACGAGCATTTTCTATAGGCATAAGGGATGTGTCTGTAGAATACTATGGAATACTTGAATGTATCTATGTGTGCCCATCACCTGCCTTAGAGCCATCAGCCCATGTCAACTGTCCCATCCACACACCACTACTGCCCTTCTCCTGATTCCCATATTATTTTAAGGCACATCGTCTGTAAATAGACAATGTTCTCCAAAATATAGAGACTCTTAAAAAGTACGTAACAACAATGCCATGATTACTTTCTCCTATATCAGATTTTTTCCTCAACAAAATAAAATTTTGAGGAATCAAATTTAAATAAAACATAGATCTAAACATCAAGAAATTTGTAGCCCAGTGGAACAGACAGACAAGGAAATTGGTGATTAGAGTAGAGTAGCATCATATGCCCATGAAAATCATCTGATTTATGCTATTCTGTGGGAGAGAGAGCGACAGAAGCTGAGAGTCCAGGGGAGGGGGTGGAACGGAAGTGAAGACAGAGGAAGGAAAGGGAAAGGAAGGGAAAGAAAAAATAACAATTTAACTAATGGAAGGCATTATTCCTGCTTCCTTCCTCCGTGAAAATGATCAACATGAGTTTGAGTGGAGGCAGGAACCCACTTTTCTTTCAGTCTCATTTCTTCCTTGCAGCTCCTCAGAGGGTGAACATCTTACGCTAAATGTAATTTTAGTGCTTGAAGATAAATTTTCCTTTAAATAACACTCATCTCATGTCTTTAATGAGACTGAAAGCTCCTATAGCCTAAGGAGAATGGGAAGGACCTGTAGCTTACAATTCTCACTGCAAAATAATCACAGCAGCATCTCAATGACTAGCCCCCGGAAGCATCCTGTGTACCTCTGGTTAAGGAGTCTGAGCGAGAACCCCAAACATGTGAGGGTTGTGGTGTTATATTTCATTAACTTCTTTTCATCTACTGTTGTGGAACCAGGTTCAGTAAGGAGAACAAGGACAGCATAAATCCTTACATATACCTGCCCTTTGGAACTGGACCCCGAAACTGCATCGGCATGAGGTTCGCTCTCATGAACATGAAACTTGCTGTCGTCAGAGTCCTGCAGAATTTCTCCTTCAAACCTTGCAAAGAAACACAGGTCAGACAGTTAACTTTCTGCGTGCATAGTGCTGTGTTGGGAGAGTTTTCTTACTGGGGGATATACATGCATATATATTATGAATGTGCTCATTCACTGTTTGGTAACTTAGTCTACGTGCCAGAGAATCTATTTGGAGTCATCTGTGCCCTTTAAGATGCTGTTAGCTCTGGAGTGCTAAGTCTGTGATTTTATATTAACCCAGCTGTAAAAGTCATCTGGAATCAACGCAACATGATGCTTCACAGTCCTTTGAGCAAAGTTTTAAATTTGGTTTCAAGTCCACTGGAATGGAGGGGGAGTGTTGTGTGCAGTCATGAAGTGCAATGAGAGTAACCACATCGTGACTTTTGAACAATGCTCTTCTCCGCCTGAACTTACAGATGCTTTTACAGCAGTGGTTCTCAACTACTGGCTGTGCACCGAAATCAGAGGGGAGTTTAAAAATTCCTGATGCCTAGGTCATCTCAGATTCTAAAATCATCCATCCTGTGTGACTTGAAGAGTGCCCCCTTTGATTCTCATGTGCAGCCAAGGTTGAGAATCACTGATTAAAGCATTTATGCCAGATGTGAAGGACTCCCACAGTCCAAGGCCATCCTGGCTACTTGACCCCGCCTCCTGGGAGCCCCCTGCATTCAAGCTTGGCTCCTTTTACATCAAATAAAAACTCTGTGATGTTCTTCTCTCTCTCTCCTCCCCATTATATTCTCATCCTTCAAATCCTAGTTCAAATCCCCAAGCCCCTCCAGGAGCCGTCCCCATCTAGTCCAGAGCCTGTCTCTCCTCTGGTGTGTTATTGCTCACTGCAGGCTGGTATCGTTGGTTGTATCACCTCACCTAATACTTTGTCATTAAATCATCCAGTGGTTCTCCTTTTCTTTGAACCTAAGAAAGGTGTGAAGCACCACATTTTGTTACTTTATAAATTACCTTGTACTCATGCAGGAAATGCTTAAGGAGTGAATTGAGGTTGATGTAAAGCTCTTGGATGTCAATTTTAAACAACTTAATTTCAAAAATTTGATAAATACCATTTGCAATATACATCTGGTATGAGTGCTGGTTGTTTATAGGGGAAATATATACATGCAATTTTAAATTTTAAAAATAGAAAGTACCTTTATACAATAGGTAGGGTATTATGCAGCCATAAAGAAGAATGAAATCTTACCATTTGCCACCATATGGATGGACCTAGAGAACATTATGCTAATTGAAATAAGTCAGACAGAGAAAGACAAATACCATATGATCTTACTTATATGTGGAATCTAAAGAAAAGAATAAATGAATGAACTAATCAAAAACAGTCTCAGAAACATAGAGGAAAAACTGAGGGTTGCTAGATGGGAGTGGGGGTGGGGATAAGGGAGAAAGTGAGGGATTAGAAACCACAATCGGTAACCACAATATGCCACGGGGATATGAAAGTCAATTTGGGGAATTTAATCAATAATGCTGTAAAGATTTTGTAGGGTATCCGATGGACACCTATCTCATCAGGGAGACCACGTCAGGAAAGATGTAGATGCCTGATCACTGCACTGTACACCTGAAGCTGAAGCTCAACAATAATGAACGTCAACTATAATTTTATATACATATATAGTTACAAGAAGTGGAGTACAGCACAAGGAATAGAGACAGTGGAAATGTAATGGCTGTGTGCGATGTCGGAGGGGTAGTAGATTGGGGGAGGGGTTATCACTTTGTGGGGGATATAAATGATAAATCTCCAACTATTACATTCTTCTGTACACCTGACACTAATTAAAAAATAAAATAAAAACTTAAAAAATAATATTAATAAAAATAAAAAAATAAAAATAGAAAGTACATTTATACAATGGAGTATTACACAGCCATAAAAAAGAAGGAAATCTTACCATTTGCAATGATATGAATGGACCTAGAGAACATTATGCTAAGTGAAATAAGTCAGACAGAGAAAGGCAAATACCATATGATCTCACTTATATGTGGAATCTAAAGTTTAGAATAAATGAGTGAACTAATCAGAAACAATCTCAGAAACATAGAGGAAAAACTGAGGGTTGCTAGATGGGAGGGAGGTGGGGATAAGGGAGAAGGTGAGGGGATTAGAAAGCACAACTGGTAACCACAATATGCCACGGGGATATGAAAGTCAATTTGGGGAATATATTCAATAATGTTGTAAAGATTTTGTAAGGTACCCAATGGACACTTGTCTTAATAGGGAGACCACTTCAGGGGTGCTATAGATGTCTGATCACTGCTCTGTACACCTGAAGCTGAATAATAATGAATGTCAACTATAATTTTACATATATATATACATATATATACATATATATACATATGTGTATATGTATGTATGTATATTCACAAGAAGTGGAATGCAGCATAAGGAATAGACACAATGGAAATGTAACAGCTGTATGAAATGTCAAAGGGGTAGTATATTGGGGGAGGGGGTTATCACTTTGTGAGAGGTATAAATGATAAATGTCTATTACAGTGTTTTGTACACAGGAAACTAATAAAAAAATAAAAAGGTTTTACACTAATAGAGAGATCTGGAATCTCTCCTCTGAAGAACAGAGAACAGTTGCCACTGGTTCATATCAAGCAAGGCATAATAAGGCTTATTTCTCGGCCTCGTGCGTTTAACATTCATCCACTCCCCTTAAGGAGGCTTTCTCAGGGAAGAGGAGAGGGTAGAGATGGTTCTCATCTTATCCGCGGCTTTGGGCAGCTGAGTAGCCGTCCTGTAAATGTGTACAAGCAGGGGACTGAGCCCTGAGAGGAAGTGGGCCTCTGGCACACCTGGGTGGGGAGACGCTCCTGCAAACTCCCAGTCATCCACGGCTGGTGCTTCTCAACCTCCATGACAATTTGCTTGCCCTTCTCTCAACTGAGATCAGAAGTTATCGTGTTGGTGGTTCTCCCAACACTGAAGGAGCGACTGGGTGAGAATGGAACTAAAAGTATTAGTCAAAACACTACATAGGCCTTCAGAAGTTCACCATTTACACTGCCCCTGAGAACCAGGACATGTTACAATACAGGCGTAATGCTTCACAGAGAACTCTTCCCATCATGAAACTGGAAGGGTTCCACTGGGAGAGGTGACTGGACTCTAGAAGTCAAGGATGGTCCACACTATTAAAATGCGTAATACATACTCAGGATTACCTTGCAATTTTCAATATGCACAAAATTAGTTGTATATGGTTTTTCAAAATATTTTGCCATAATGCCTATGAATCTGGTTTAAATTTTTAAAAAATTGTCTTTTTTATTTAAATTTGAACCAAAGCAAACACAAACCAACATGATTTTGTCTCTGGCCTGGTATATAATAGGCACTGTGTAGATATTGTGTTGAATAAATGGATGGATGCATGCTTTCACTGTCCAGTCTTGACACAGCTTATTGAATAAGTATTAAGAATCAAAGATATATGAGGCTAAAAGTAGTTTTTATATGTTTGTAAGTCATTATTGTTCTTAATGTATCTTGTCGACTTTGCTTCTGTTGTTGACAATGCTTCATTAATCGATTCTCATGTGCTGTTTAACCTTTGCAGATCCCTCTGGAATTAGATACTCTGGCAATTATTCAACCAAAAAAACCAATTGTTCTAAAGATTGAGTTGAGAGATGGGACCGTAAGTGGAGCCTGACTTTCCCTAAGGACTTCCGCTTTGTTCTTCAAGGGAGCTGTATCCCATGACACCCAAGACCTCAATTTACTTTGTGAATAAAACCCAGAAATGAAGATGAGCTCTACCTACTACACTTGATGGATAACCAGGGGGTCTGTACATTCACTTAGCTTTCTCAGTAGCTACAAAGTGTATTCTACACTGTGTAATATAAAAGAGTTGACTAAATAAGTGCCAGATATGTAGACCCAACTTATTTGGGGTTCTCATAGTACTATCTCCATTCAACCCCACTTAGGACCATTTACTCTTCCTGAGCACTGATCAAGAATACAAATTTCTCAACAATTTTGCCACAAACTTTAATAAAAACAAGAATTATTGTGATAACTGCAGTAGTGACATTTATATCACATGTTTTATTTTGAATATTTTATATTGTATGTTATACAAGCAAGTCAAGAAACATCTCTCTACAATATTATTATCTGCTGCCTTCGTGCACAATAGGGGGAATCGAATCAGTGAGAGCCAGTGACTAAATGTTTTTGACCCTCACAATCGCTGACTGGGTGGGGCCTTTTTCAGAACTCCAGTTTGATATATTAATATAGGTAAGAGTTAATCCCCTGTGACTTGGCCCATTATTTACAAAGCACATTTATAGTTTAATTCTACTATTTTGGTGCACACATTTTTTTCACGTTCAGCTGAGGCACTTATTTTTATATTTTGCTTTTGAGTTAATTTTTTATTTCATCTTCCTGACATTTCTGGAGGCAAGAAACATGTTTTCTTTTATCTCTTTGTAAACCATCTTCATCTCCCAACTGTCTTAACACAATGAACATGAGATAAAAGTTGGTTGATTAGTCAATTGATTGGACAGAAAAGCTGCAAGCATTCATCAGTTTCAATTGGCATCAGAAGCTGCACAGGTTCTTAATTTTCTTTCTCTGTCCCTTCCCTCCCATTTATGTCCCTTCCCTTTCCTTCTCCCCTATATTCTACCTGCCTTGCCTCGCCTTGCTTTGCCTTTCCTACCCTACCCCTTCCTTTCCCTTCCTGGATAATTCAGACCTAAAGCAAATCGCTGGGACAGCATTGTGGGTAAACATACACTGGTAGCGGGGAGACAGGGGCAGAGAAGGGTGTCACAGTGACTCCAAGTCAGAGACCAAGAAGGGTGGGAGGGTGTCCACATGGGGGAGCAGACTGACATGTGCCTGGGAACCCATGCAGAGCGTGTCATGGTGAGAGTGGCGAGAGCTTAATAGGGTTTGGAGAATCTAAGTAGAGCAAGGTGGGCACCCGTGTGTGTCAAGTGATGGTGCGGGGTTTGTCTATATTAAGGGGAAGTTGATCAAATAAGTAAATGTATTATGGATAATGGCAGCCAAGTTTCACACTGTTGGAGAAGGGAGTCATTCAGAAAGGGAGAAACTAGAATGAATCCTGTGGACTCAGCAATGGGAACAAAATGTATTGTGTAAATTCATGCTTTTGATGATAGCTAGCTAGGTGTGTGTGTGTTTGTGTGTGTGTCTGTGTGTTTGTGTGTGTGTACACATGTGATTTAAACTTAATTAACACTTTAAAGGCCCAATCTCCAACTGCAGTGCATTCTGAGGTGCTGGAAGTTAGGAACACAACATGAATTGGGGGTAGGGGGGCATAATTCAGCCTATAACAGGATTTGAGGAGAGCCCATGGGTCTGCACGTAGCTGACACAGGAGGGCTAAGGGCTCCTACACAGCACTGAACATGTACTCTCACCAAGTCTGGGTGGAGGCTGGGGGCAGAGCCTGGATGCCAGTGAGAAGTGCCCAGGGCAGACTCTCAGGTCTAATAGAGCCACGAATGCAGCAGCGGACCCTCTAGGAGCCTCTGCAGAAGACGGCAGGGAGCAGACGTGGCCTACCAGGCCCCGGGGGAGGGTGAAGGTCTGAGGCTCACTTTCCCATTCCATAGTTCATACCCCTCAATATCCTGACCTCATCCTGGAAGGAGCAAAAAAAGGAAGGGCTCGAAAGTCCAACTCAGAGAAGCTCTTTACGCAAATGAGACCGCAAAGTTGTTTTATGGTAACCAAAAAATTCTCCCTTCCCAATCCTGCCTCAGGTATGGTCCCATGGGGATGATGATCTCATTTATGAAAACTTAAAACACTGCATTTTCTTTGAGCATCTGTGTACATTTTCAAAAGTGCTATATCTCTCATTTCTACAGTTGGTACAATAACACAGATGATTCATAGACAAGGATGAAATGAAAGAATCAGATAGAAGTCATCTCAGAGGTCAAGCCAAAGCTTAAGTTTTACAGATTTCTCACTTATTCCTCCTAACAGCCCTCAGAGGAGACTGAGGCACAGAGAGATGAATGACTTGCCCAAGGTGAGAGCTGGGAAAGGCAGAGCCTTTCAGACCTGTGGCCTTAACCATATGCGGTGCTGTTGCCAAACAGCCTCCTGAGTCTCACTGCTGGGATAAACCCCAGGAGACCCCAAAGTTAGACTCATGAACAGATTAATTTACTATAGTGGGAGGTAAGCCTAGTGCTTTTGGAGCACAGAGAAGGGCACTTAGCCCCAGAGTAGGTTTGGAGGAGGTGACATCGGATCTGACACTTTTAAAAATTCATTTAAAAAATAAAATTTATAGATGTACATGCTTTAATTTTTCAATATTTTTATTAAACCATAGCTAACATACAATATTATATTATTTTCAGGTGTACACCATAGTTAGTCAACATTTATATACCTAAAGAAGTGATCACCGTGATAAGTCCAAAACCATCTGCCACCATAACACGCTATCACAATATTATTGATTGTTACACCACCATAACTTAATTGTTTTATACCTGGAAATTTGGACCTCTTATTCCCCTTCACCTTTCCCCCACTTTTTAATTTTCAATTACAGTTGACATTCAATGTTATTTTATATTAATTCCAGGTGTACAGCACAGTGGATACACATTTATATAATTTAAGAAATGATCCCTCTAACTAGTCTAGTACTCAGCTGGCACTATATATAGTTATTACCATATTATTGACGATATTCCCTGTGCTTTACTTTTTATCCCCATGACTACTGAATAACTACATATTTGTTCTTTTTAATCCCTTCCACTTTTCACCCTGTCCTCAACTCCTCTCTCATCTGGCAAGCATCAATATGATCTCTGTATCTATGAGTTTCTTTCTGTTTTGTTTGTTTATTTTGTTCTTTAGATTCCACATACTTATAAGGGAAATCATATTATATTTGTCTTTGTCTTACGCTCCACTTAGCACAGTATCCTCCAGATCGCTCTAAGCCCCTGCAGATGGCAAGAATCCATTCCGTTTCACGGCCAAGCAATATTCCATTGTATGTAAGTTCCACCTCCTCTTTATTCATTCTTCCATAGACGGAAACCCAGGTTGCCTCCACATCTTGGCCATTATAAGCAATGCTGCAATGAACATATAAATGCACATGTTCCCTTGTAATACCATTTGGTTTCTTCAGACAAATGCCCAGAAGTGGGATTACAGCGTCCTTCCTTGTCTCTTGTTATAGTCTTTGTCCTAAAGTCTATTTTGTCTCATAAGTACTAATATCCTGGCTTTTTTTTTTTTCCATTTCCATTTTCATGAAATATCTTTTTCCATCCCTTTACTTTTCATGTGTGTGTGTCTTTCAATCTGAAGTGATTCTCTTGTAGGCAGCATATGTAAGGGTTTTATTTTCTTATCCATTCAGCCCTCCTATGTTTTTTGATTGGAGCATTTAATCCATTTACATTGAAACTACTTGTTGATACATATGTAGCGATTGTCATTTTATTCATAGTAGTAATCTTTTTCCCCCCCTATCTTATAGAAGTTCCTATACTGGTTTGGTGGTGGTGAACTCCTTCAGCTTTTTCTTGTCTGGGAAGCTCTTTTTCTGTCCTTCAATTCTAAATGATAGCCTTGCTGGGTGGAGTAATCTTGGTTCTAGGCCCTTGCTTTCCATTACATTGAATATTTTATGCCAATCCCTTCTGGCCTGCAAAGTTTCTGTTGAGAAATCAGCTGACAATCTTATGAGCGCTCCCTTGTAAGTTACTAGTTGCCTTTCTCTTGCTGCTCTTAGGATTCTCTATTTGTCTTTAACTTTGCTATTCTAATTATAATGTGTAATGGTGTGGGCCTCTTTGGGTTCATCTTCCTTGGGACTCTCTGTGCTCCTGGATTTGTATGTCTATTACTTCACCAGGTTTGGCAAGGTTTCAGTTATGATTTCTTCAAATAGGTTCTCAATCCCTTGCTTTCTCTCTTCTCCTTATGATACCCCTATGATGTGAATGTTGCTATACTGGATATTGTCCCAGAGGTCACTTAAGCTATCCTCATTTTAAAATTCTTTTTGATGTTCTGACTGGGTGATCTCTGCTACCTTCTCTTCCAAATCACTGAATCGATCCTCTGCTTTATCTAGACTGCTAGTGATTCCTTCTAGTGCATTCTTCATTTCAGTTATTGTATTCTTCACTTCAGACTGGTTCTCATTTATGGTTTCTATGTACATTTTTATGCTTGCTATCTCTTTGTTGAAGTTCTCTAAGTTTCTTGAGCATCCTTATAACCATTGTTTTGAACTCTGTCTCTGGTAGTTTGCTTGCCTCTTTTTTGTTTAGTTCTGTTTCTGGAGTTTTTTCCTGTTCTTTCATTTGTGATGTGTTTCTTTGTTTTCTCATTTTTTTTTATGCCTCTCTGAGTGTTTTGATGTATTAGTTAGATCTGCTATGTCTCCTAGACTTAGCTGGGTGGCCTTATGTAGCAGGTGCCCTATGGGGCTGTGGGGACAGAGACAGGAGTGTAATTTCTAGGCTCTTGCCCTCACATGGAAAGGTGCTGGCTCAGGTAGTAAATGGCCATTAATTGTGGCTAGTTGGCCGTCAGCTATAACCAGTGAGTCATTGGCCACTAATATAACTGCCGTGGCTACGCTAGCAGAAAATGGGGGCTAGCAAGAAGATGGTGGCTGAGCTAGCAAGAGTGGAGTGCGACGGAGTGTGGATTGCAGATTCTGTGGCTCCTGCTTCCTGTGTCTCCAACCCAGCCGCCAGTGAAAATATAGTGGTATGACTCCCCTACCTGTGGCTCCGTGGGTGTTCCTTTTTGGCCTCACCATGTCCTGCATTCTTATGTGGGGAGTGGGAGCTGAGACCCCGCCTGGCACCCTGCACAACAGTGCTCCAGGAATGTCCCTTGTGGGGGGTTGTGTGTGCCCTCCTGTTATAGTAGAGCCTTTTTTGCTATTGGCATGTCAGTGGGTAGGATTGAACTTCAGGCTGATTGGCTGTGGGCTTTAACCATGTCCACAGCTTATGGGCTGCTGTGTGGGAGGCTGACTCCACTGAGTAAGATTTGCCCCAGTGGGCTCCGGTGCCTGTTGACACTGCCCTTTGTGTGCACTTGTGGGGATAATCAGGTGGTGCTCTACTGTGATCTGAAGCCAACCTCCAGGTACGTTGGTTTGGAGGTCTTTTTGGAGTGGCTTCAGTGCAGGCCCAGGTCACCCACTGACTGTGATTGGTCAGGGGCTACCTGGGAGGAGCTACAAAGTGATCCATGGTTGTTCACTGCCTGTGGTGCATGGGAGAGGTCACACTGCAAACCAAGGATGTCTGCCACCAGTACCAGGCCTGGGGTAGCTCTGCAAAATACCAGGATACCCTGAGATGTGCTGCCACCTGCCAGCTCCCATAAAGTTCAGCCACTGATAAAGCTTCATGTGGTATGCACTTTGGGTGATGCAGGGACTCAGGGAGTCATTAGAGTGGAAGAGTTTTTACCAGGTTAATGTATATTCTGGTTGTTACCAGTGCTGAGCCTGGAGCAACTCAGCAAAAGTCTCAGAGCACACCAGGGTCAATTGCTGTCTGCCTGGGGTCTGTTGGAATCTGATAGTTTTCCAAGAAAGAGTGCAATTCAAGCTGGGCAGGTTGCTCTCATCATTAAGGTAATTGGGTTGGGTAGGGTCCGAGTGAGTCAAAGGGCAGAGCTGTGGATCTCACCAGATGAATCCAATTCACATTTGGTCATAAGCATACAACATGGGCTCAACACAGGAAAGATGGTTCCAGACTACTGGACCCCACACAGGGTAGATGGCGACTGTCCTCCAGCCATCCCACTGAGCTCACACAACTCAGTCTGTCCCCTGTATGCCCCTGACACTCCTCGTGTCACGGTGCCTCCTCTGGAGCCCAAGGTAAGTGCCTGTAGTGAGTGAGTTTGTGCGCAAGCCCTTTAAGAGGACACCCGGGTTTCCCGCCGCCTGTGCATTCAGTTCCTGAGTCTTTGTGGGCCTGGTGGCCTCTTTCTGCTTTGTCTGGTCTCCCCAGTGTTGCGGGCTCAGCTCCAGCTTTCTGTTCTGCACAGTGAGTGACCTTTCATGGCAGAAATACAGTGGTCATGGGCGTAAATTTTGGAGCCAGAACCCCTAGGTTTAAATCCTGACTCTGTAGTTGTGTGACCTTGCAAAAGTGAGTTAACTTCTCTGTGCCTCAGTTTGCTCATTCATAAAAGGAGGTTGTTAATAAAAGTACCTACTGCATACAGTTATTCTGAGGAATAAGGGGAGTGTTTAGAAGGGTGTCCGGCAGGAAGAGCTTGTGATGATTCTTGGCTGCTTCTACTTCTAGGTTTCAAACATTTGGAGGCAGTTGTTTGCTCTGGTCTTCTTTGTCACTGTGGATTTATGTCTTTTAAGAAAGCACTTCAGTGTATTTTACGGGGCTTCTGGAAGCTTCAGAAGTAAATGCATGTGTTCAATCACCATGTTTAAGTTTCTGAGAGGAATCTTAAAGATGAGGAGGTGATTGAGAGAGAAGAGGCAAACGGAGTAATATGAGCAAATGTGAGGAGATGTGAGCACCAGGGCGTATGCAGGGACCTGTAACGACTCCAGGGTGACACAGCGTGAGGTCTGAGGACAGGCACTGGGAACACAGCAGGTGCAGTGAGTCACCTCTCACCTGGGCGTGGCACAGGCAGCGCCCAAGGTGAGGGATCAATTCTGGGAGCGCCCTGACTGATGTGCAAAGGTCACCCTCTGACAAGAGATCAGCCAGGAGGCTGTGGTTATGGTCTAGGCCAGAGATGACGATGTCTGACTAAGGCAGGGGGTGGGGAAGGAGAAAGGGGGAAGTTTGAAAGATATTTAAACTCTTAGAAAGTACTGCTAATAATGTCTTCCCGAATTTTTAGAATGATAATTTTCAAATACAGAAAATTTCAACAGAAAGATGGGGAAAAAATTGTGTAGTAAACCATCATATACCCACCACCTAGATTCTGCAATCAGCATTTCTTTACTTGGTTTGTCATTTATCTGTTCACGCCTCTATCCATTCATCAACCCTTTATTTTTTGATGCATTTCAATGTAAGTTGCAGAATGAGAACACTGTGCCCCTGAACACAGCAGCATGAGTGTAATTACCTACATGAACCTTGCTGTGTAAATAAAATTAACCTACTAATCCTCCCTTTATTGAAAATTTTGATATTTTGTTCCCCATGTTTTTTATATTACTATTGATTTTTTAAAATACTGCATTAAAATGTAATTAATAATTATTACTAAGGAGGCAATCTTGTACTGAAGTAGAATGATTCACTCGATTCATCCTCGTCTCAGCCCTGCCAAGAAGTCCCCACTGACTTTTATAGATACCCTGTGTTGGCAAAGACGGAATCAGCTCGCCCTATTCCTTTATATGGTTCCTTTGGGTTTTGCCTTTTCTCTGCCTACAAAGTAAAGTGCTCAACTTTGGGAACTGTTTAAAACAAGCTCTGCCACACCTGAGGAGGGTGAGAGGGATTTCAACCCATGGGGGCTTCAAGATCACACAAGAGTGGGAAAAGGTGGGGTGTCGTGGGCCTGCTCCAGGCCCGGTGCTCACATAGTTGGGCAGACAGTTCCAGCCCTAATTAGAATCCAGGAAATTGTCTCAACATTTGTGAGCTCAGCAGCTCCTCACCCAGCAAGTGGTAAAAAGAGCCATTTATTTTATTTATCTTTAAAATTAAATTTATCAGGTAACAGTGGTTAATAACATTATATAATTTTATCTAATTATATAATACAAGATCATAACTGGACATCTGCGTACCCTGTGGCATGCTCTGCAACCCCGGTCTAGTTTCCTTCTGTTAGCATGTACTGTCCTCCTTTGCTCACTTTTCCTGCCTCCCACTGTCTTTCCCCTGTGGTTACCACCATTCAGTTGTCTGCTATCATTTTTTGTTTGTTTGTTTTGTTATTTCATTACTTTTTGTTCTGTATTCCACATATGAGTGAATTCATATGGATTTTGTCCTTTTCCATCTGACTTATTCCACTTAGCACAATACCCTCCAGATTCATCCATGTTGTCAAAAATGACAATATTTTATTTTTTTTATGGCTGAGTAGTAGTCCATTGTATATATGTACCACAACTTCTTTATTCAATAATCTGTTAAGAAGCACTTAGGTTGTTTCCATGTCTTGGCTTTTGTAAATAATGCTGAAGTGAACATAGGGGCACAAATATCGTTAGGAATAAGTGTTTTCATATTTTGGGGATAAATACCTAGAAAAGGAATTGTCAGATCATATCGTAGTTTGATTTTTTTTTAAATTTTATTTTATTAAATTTATTGGGGTGACAATTGTTAGTAAAATTACATAGATTTCAGGTGTACAATTCTGTATTACATCATCTATAAATCCCATTGTGTGTTCATCACCCAGAGTCAGTTCTCCTTCCATCACCATATATTCGATCCCCCTTACCCTCATCTCCCACCCCCACCCCCCACCCCCCTTACCCTCTGGCAACCACCAAACCATTGTCTGTGTCTATGAGTTTCTGTTTCTCATTTGTTTGTCTTGTTCTTTTGTTGCTTTTGGTTTATATACCACATCATAGTTTGATTTTTAATCTTTTGAAAAACCACCATACTGTTTTCCATAGTGACTATACTAATTTGCACTCCTACCAACAGTGTGTGAAGGTTTCCCTTCCTTCACATCCTCTCCCACACTTGTTATTTTATGTCTTTTTGATGATAGCAATTCTAATGGGTGTGAGGTGGTATCTCATCATGATTTGATTTGTATTTCCCTAGTAACTAGTAACTAGATATTGAATATCTCTGCATATTTCTGTTGGCCATCTGTATGTCTTCCTTGGAAAAGTGTCTATTTAGGTCCTCTGCTCATTATTTAAATGAGATTGTTTGTTCATTTGTTTGTTTGTGTGTTGTTGAGTTGTGTAAGTTCTTTATATATTTTCAATATTAGCCCCTTATCAGAGGTATCACTTGCAAATATCTTCTACCATTTGGTAGGCTGTCTTTTTGTTTTGTTGATGGTTTCTTTTGCTGTGTAGTAGCTTTTTACTTTAATATAGTCGTATTGGTTTATTTTTTATTTTACTTCCCTTGTCTTTCGGGTCAAATTTACAAAAACACTTCTGACACCAAGATCCATAACTTTGGTACCTATGTTTTCTTCTAGGAGTTTTATGGTTTGGGGTCTTACATTTAAGTCTTTAATCCATTTTGAATTTATTCTTGTATATAATGTTAGATAGTAGTCTAGTTTCATTCTTTTACATGTTCTGCCCAATTATCCCAGGACTATTTATTGACAAAGCTGTTTTTCCCCCATTGTATATTCTTGCCTCCTTCGTCATAGATTAAATGACTATATAGGCATGGGTTTATTTCTGGGCTCTCTGTTCTGTTCCACTGATCTATATGTCTGTTTTTCTCCCAGTACCATGCTGTTTTGATTATGATGGACTTGTAGTATAGTTTGATATTCAGTATTGTGATACCTCCAACTTTGTTCTTCTTTCTCAAGATTGTTTTCTTTATCCAGGGGCTTTTTAAAAAGAGATTGTTATTGAAATATACCTAACATACAATATTATGTTAGTTTCAGGTGTACACCATAGTTATTCAACATTATATACCTAAAGAAGTGATCACCATGACAACTCTAGCACCCATCTGACACCATACCACACTATCACAATATGATTAATTATATTTCCTATACTGTACTTATATACCCATGACTTATTTGTTTTATACCTGGAAATTTAAACCTCTTATTCCCCTTCACCTTCCCCCTCCCCATTTTTAAGTTTTCAATTACTGTTGATATTCAATACTATTTTACATTAATTTCAGGTGTACAGCATAGTGGTTAAACAGTTACATAATTTAAGGAGAGATCCCCCTGACTAGCCTAGTACCCACCTGGCACTATACGTAGTTATTATCATATCATTGACTATACTCTCTATGCTTTACTTTATATCCCCATGACTGCTTTGTAACTATCAATTTGTACTTAATACCTTCACTTTTTTCACTCCCACCAATTCTGCTCCCATCTATCACCCTGATAAATCTAGTACTTATCTGACACCATACATAGTTACTACAATATAATTGACTCGATTTTTTTTGTGCTATACCCTACCTCATCATGACTGCTTTGTGACAACCAATTTGTACTTCTTAATCCCTCCCCTTTTCCAAACACCCACCAAATGCTCCCATCTGGCAACTATCAAAGTGTTCTCTGTATCTATGACTTTGTTTCTGTTTTGTTTGTTTGTTTAATTTGTTCTTTAGATTTCACATATAAGTGAAATCACATTACATCTGTCTTCCTCTCTCTGACATACTTACACGGTCATCTATTGATGGGCACTTAGGTTGCTTCAATATCTTGGCTATTTTAAGCAGTGAACATAGGGGTGCATATATCTTACAAAAGAAAAAAATAAACAAATAGACATACATCAAGCTAAAATTTTTTGCAAAGGAAACAAAACCATTCACAAGGTGAAGACATCTTACTGAATGGGAGAAGATATTTGTCAAGGATACATTTGCTAAGGATTTGATATCCGAAATTTATAAAGAACTCATAGAATTCAATACCAAAAAAATAAACAATCCAATTAGACCTGAATAGACACTTCTTCAAAGAGGACATAATGATGGCCAATAGACATATGAAAAGAAGCACAATATCACTAATCATCAGAAAATGCAAATTAAAACCACAAAAGCTATCACCTCACACCTGTCATAATGGCTATCATCAATAAATAAAAAAACAGCAAGCGCAGGAGAGGATGTGGAGAAAAGGGAAATTTATACACTGTTGGTGGGGCTGCAAATTTGTGCAGCCACTATGGAAAACAGTTTGGAAGTTCCTCAAAAAATTTAAAAGAGAACTATCTTATGACCCAGCAATTCCACTTCCACTTCTGGGTATTTATCCGAAGAAATCCAAAATACTAATTCGAAGCTTCCTCGCCTGCCTGGGGAGATACATAGGAAAAAAATTACTAAGAACCATGTCAGAGTATTTACTACCTATATTTTCTCTTAGGAGTTTAATGGTTTCAGATCTTACATTTAAGTCTTTAATCCATTTTGAGTTTATTCTTGTATATGATGTTAGATAGTAGTCTAGCTTCATTCTTTTGCATGTTATCTGTCCAGTTTTCCCAAAACCATTTATTGAATAGACTGTCTTAATCCCATTGTATATTCTAAAGCTGATATTTCCCTATTGACTTTCTTTCTGTCTGGATGATATATCCATTGCTGCAAGTTGGGTGTTCAAATCCCTTCATGTAATAATATTTTTGTCATTTTCTCCCTTCAGGTCTGTTATTAATTGCTTTATATACTAGGTGCTCACAGATTGGCTGTGTATATATTAATAAATCTTTTGATGAATTTTCCCCTTTATCATAAAATGTCCATCTTAGTCTCTTTTTACCGTTTTGGTCTTGAAATCCATTTTGTCTAATGTAAGTACTGATACACCAACTTTTCTCTGAATGTCATCAGCAGTATCATCTTCTATCCCTTCTCTTTAAGCCTATGTTTGCCTTTGGATCTCAGATGAGTCTCCTGAAAGCAGTATATAGCATTACCCTACATAACAGCACCCAGTGTGAACACCAAGAGGGGGAAGAAGTATGTTGGAATTCCTGGGACTTTCTATCCTACTTTTCCTAGGGATCATCTTTAACTTCCCCTGTCTGCCTTTTCTTGGTATTCAAGCTTGCAGCCCCTTCTTACTGACCTCTCTGTAGAGCTCCATTATCCCACACCTTGCAGAGGTAAGCACTTTCTCAGCAACATAATGTGTCTCTCTCCCTCCACTGGAGGCCACTCCCAAGGATGGGGACTGTATGGCTTGTAGCCCACAGCCTGGCACGATATGACACATAACACTGACCCACTTGTCCTTGCATTCCAAATAGGTTTATTCACTCATTACACTTTCCAGTGGCAGCTATGGAATTTGACATGTCCTCCTGGAGAAAACCTTAACCCAAAGGTGACAAACCATAATGGTAGAAATTTCAGCTGTATGACAAGCTTCCAAGTAAATGAAAGGAAGTGGGTAAGATAGTTGGGACTCACTGCACTTACCAATGAGACGTCCACCTACTCAGTCCAGTGTCAGGGAGCCCTGGGGACTTTCAGGCCAGAGGAACCTAAAGAATTGGTGACGGATGAGTATCACTTTCTGCAGAAGGGCTGAAAGTGACAAAGGATGAAAAGAGAAGGAAGTTCACAAACACAATTTAAGTGTCTCCTCTTTCTTTGTGTATTAAGAAACTTTGAGGTTTTTTTGTGATATAATCCACAGGGTCTCAGTCCAAGCAGACACAGAACGTGCATCTGAGTGATGATAATGAGCCCGTGGAAATTCCAGATGCTCAGGCCTCACATTTCTCCCATCAGGAATGTGGCAGAGGCAGAGGGGCGGCGGGGGTCTGGAGGGTGTCACAGGTGACACTGATTGCTGCTACAGGCCTTTCCTGACCAGCTCCTCAGTGTCCAGTAAAAAAGCACCCACAGGTCTGAAAGCAGGAAGCCACCTCTGCTATGACCCCTTTGCCCCAGAAAAAAATCTCATGTCATCTTTCTGGAGTCCTGTATACTGTGTGTACTACCTGTAGTGACATTTGCCATGTCAGCTGTGGCTTAGGTGATCGGGGTCCACTTGGCCATCCAGGCTGCTGTTCTCCTCTTCACACCCATTGTTCTCGGACTTGTGGTCTTTCCAGAGAGAGGGAGCCACTCTTTTGTCATGAACCTGTCTGTTTTTCTACTGTAGGACCCTCTGAGGGGCAGGAAAGGAAGCAGCATGAATTGATAAGCTTGGTGTAGACATCACCCTCTTGACCACGTGCTGCCGCTCCTTCAGGGGCCCCTTGACAATGAAATCCTAATGCATCGGCCGGAACTTGAAGTGATGGTGGCTGAGGCACAACCAGGCCTTCTTGTTGTGGTAACAGTCTAGGAAGATGGTGTAGTCACCAAAGAGCCATAAGGAAAGAATGCACAGGGCACACAGTAGCCTCACCTCTACCAAATCAACTCCACTGCTCTGTATAAAGTGCTCTTCTAGGGACTAGAAACATAATGGTAATTAATACCCAGACTGTGTCCTTGACAAGCTCTCAATGTGTTAAAGGAACTTGGTGGGAAGATCAATAGTGGTGCTGGAGGGTAGAAAGGACAAGACTTATGTACAGAGAACAGAAGTTGTCCAGAGGAGGAAGTGATTTTATCTGTTCAAGGAGTTTGGTTAAGAAAGACTCTATTTTTTCTGTCTGACTTACTTCACTTAGCATGATAATCTCAAGATCCACCCATGTTGCCGCAAATGGCAGGATTTCATCTTTGCTTATAGCCGAGTAATATTCCATTTTGTATATGTACCACTTCTTTATCCAATCATCTATTGAAGGACATTTTGGGTTTTTTCATGTCTTGGCCACCATGAATAATGCTGCAATAAACATAGGAGTACATATATCTTTACGGATAAATGTTTTCTGATTTTTTGATAGATACCCAGATTGCTGGGTCATATGGTAATTCTATTCTCAAGTTTCTGAGAAACCTCCATACTGTTTTCCATAGTGGTTGTACCAATTTATATTCTCACCAATAGATATGAGGGTTCATTTTTCTCCACAACCTCTTCAACACTTGTTATTACTTGTCTTCTTGGTAATAGCAATTTTAGCGTTTGTGAGGTAATGTCTCATTGTGGTTTTGATTTGCATTTCCCTAATAGCTGATGAGACAGAAAATATCAAGAACCATCTGACTTCATTCATATGTGGGATATAAAACTGAAAACAAGAAACAAATAAGTCAAAAATAACAAAAACTCATAGACACAGACAACAGTTTAGTGGATACCAGAGGGTAAGGGGAGAGTAGGGGTGGTAGAAGAAGGTAATATATGGTGAAGGAAGGAGAGCTGACTCTGGGTAGTGAACACATAATGCAACATATAAATGATGTATTGTAGAATTGTACACATGATACATATCTAATTTTATTAAGCAATGTCACCCCAATAAACTTGATTTTAAAAAAAGCAAAGAAAAGGGGAAGCCAGTTGGCTCAGTTGGTTAGAGTTCAGTGCTCATAACACCAACGTAGCTGTTCGATTCTCACATGGGCCAGTGAGCTGTGCCTTCCACAGCTACATTGAAAACGACTCCACAACTAGATTGAAAACAAAAACAACAACAACGACTTGACTTGGAGCTGATGGGTTCTAGAAAAACACACTGTTCCCCAATATTCCTCAATAAAAATTTTTTAAAAAAGAAAGAAAAAGAAAAGGAAAGAAAGACTTTAACAGAGAAGGTTCTGTCTGACCTGAGTTTTGAAGGATGAGTAGGAGCCTTCTAGGGGCCACACAGACATTGCTTGGCAGAGGGCACTGCATGGGTAAAGACTTGTAGACCTACCTTTTTTGAAGGAATTCAAGTATTTTTTTAATCTTTTAAGTCATGTTTATCAATGCATAAAAATGTAAGTGCCACCAACAAGAACATATACATATCCAGAGCAATCAACAACATCATCTTTATATATAATCAAAATGCAGAAAGCAAGCTACAAGTTGTCATGGGTTACTTGATTTATACTGAATAGACTCTACCTTCTCATTTTCCCTTCTTCCTGACCAACAGCTCAGTTATTGATATCTGATTTTGATGATGAAGATTATTTATTTAGTCTTCCAATATTATGAGCAATTCATCCCCATTATCATGTTTGGTCACCTAATG
Organism: Rhinolophus sinicus; assembly: GCF_036562045.2. Classification (NCBI taxonomy): domain Eukaryota; kingdom Metazoa; phylum Chordata; class Mammalia; order Chiroptera; family Rhinolophidae; genus Rhinolophus; species Rhinolophus sinicus. The sequence goes on along the minus strand of NC_133753.1, from coordinate 109,902,439 downwards.
AGACATTTGGCTATGCAATATTTGACATGTCCTCTGAATCCTTTGAGCTTTAAAATATAGTGGGAAAGACACTCATTCAGCAATTTAAGCACCTGCCATGCAGTAGAAAATATGTTAGACACTAGGGGCATAGTTATAAGCAGTGGGTTTTGTCTTTTTTTTTTTTTCGTTGTGTAAAAAAAAACTAATGTTTTACAATATTTGTTAGAAAAGTGACAGTATTAAAGGTTATAGAAACATTTAACATTAATTCAAGTATTTTTTAGAGCAGGCAGCCATGGAGTCAAGGGCAGATGAGAGATTTTAGGCCAGTTGCTTTACTAGAGTTTCTGTAACCTTTGGACATGCTGATAAAATGGAGTGAGTTGTTTATTGATTTCCCACAGAATATGAACTCAAAGGTGGTCAAAGTGGGAGTGTCCATGATGCTTTGCCAACTTTCAAAGTGGAGAGGGCGGGTGCAGCACAGATGACCCTTCTGCTGACTGCAGCTCAAGCCCCACCCCCTTTCCCAGCACATAAACATCCAGTCTCACTGAATATCCACTGAGGAAGGGAAGCTCCGCACGCACAGGCTGGCAAAGACTAGCACACACTGCTGAAAGGGAGCCTCAGAGTGGAGGATCTTAGAAGAAAATGTCAATGGACCTGATCCCAAGCTTTTCCACAGAGACCTGGCTTCTCCTGGCTACCAGCCTGGTGCTCCTCTATCTGTGAGTAACTGTCCAAATATGTGTCCTCTGTAACCTTGGACTTGGGGAGCTAAGCAGGCCCCCCTTCCCCTTATCTGTTTTGAAGAGCAAACATTTAATAAAGGGGTAGCTGCATACATATTGGGCACACAAACACCAAGGGGGTTATTCTTGATTTTACTCTAATCTGTTGAAGGAGTGTCACCCCGCGAACCCCCAGCTCCTAATTTCTATAACACAGAAGGTTTAGTGACGTTATTTGCTCCTGGGGATGATCTTTTGATTGACTGCCAGTTTGGATGGAGCTACACTAATCAACCAGAATTCAGCAGACACAGATAAAATCACCTGGCCTCTGTTCAGTGGGCTCCTCACTCCTTTCCCAGCTTGGGGATCCTGGAGGCAGAAGGGAGTGAACAGGGCTTGTGTCCCATTACATTGACTTTCCAAGTTCTGTGTCTACTGTAGGAGATGTGTAGGGGGATTAGCGCTTGAGCAACTAGGTTGTTTCCTGCTCCCCGCCCTCCCACTGCCTGGCATCATTTATGCAAAGTACCAGAGTGCAGCCCACACTTCGTGGGGGTTGCAGACTACCCCACCATTCTCTTCACACTGGCTCTTCCCTCTTTTCTGTGTCCCTTCCCTGGCTCTCCCCTCCTAGGATTCATTCCCCCATTATGTAATAGGCAGAACTAACTATCCTTAAATGAGAAATCTTTACAGCAGTACAAACTTGGCAGAAATCTTGAAATCATATTCTTTTCTTTCACCATTTCCTTCCTGGTTTGGGGAGGGTCAGCATCAAAATAGTGATTTATGTTCCCGCAATATAAAATCTGCTAACTGCCTATTAAGCCACAAACCTACAAACCAATTGGGATTTAAATACTTTATTTCCTTTGACGTTAGAGTACAGGAGGATGAATCAAATCACCTAGCGGAGGAATTCCTTTCAAGGGTGGGATTCCGGGCATCATGGAGCAGGTTGGGAGAGGAGTTATTTTTCATGTATGGGTAGAGAAGGCCCCCTTCATTTCCCATTTTCACTTTCATGCAGAGTAGGAAATCATGATGACTTGAGTATAGAAAATATAAACTTTGTTTCATTCTTTAAATGAAATGTTATGACAACAGGGTATTGTAGCAACACATTTTGCATCTGATCACATTTTTAAATTAATTGATAATATTTAATTTTATTCTATTTAATACTAGATTATTTTACTGAGATAAAACTATTCCCAGGATGTTCTTTCTGGAGGATAAAACAGGGCTGTTGATTCAGGATCTGTGGCTACAAAAGTGTATAAATAAACTTACCCTTCTAGAATAATGACAGGAAATGAGTCTAGTGTACAAAATATACTTCTATGATACAGATTGTGTATGTGTTTTTAAATATACCTGCCCAGCTGGTTATTTTAATCTCACAGTGCAGGTGATTAAACAAGATTGTTAGCTACTGATGGTAAAAGGACATCCAGGCAGCATCTGGATGAAGTGGGAGAATATTTCCCCCATATACCCTGGGTCCTGGCCCACAGGAGGTCACTCACAGGGCAGCAGGGTAGGCATCTCATCTGCTTAAAGTCTGGGGACAGGGACACCACCTAAATCATATTATGTGACAGTATCCACTACTGTCACCAGTGGATACACAGCACTCTAGACTTAAGTAACACTGGTACAGGCAAGGGTTGGTGGCTGTAGAGAGTATCCTCTTATATCCACACAGTGTAAATGCAACAGAAATGATTGGCTTTATGTTAGCCCCTTCATTTGTACCAAAGCAGTATTACTCTACCAAAAAGAAGGAAGCTGGAAAGAAGAGTGCCCCCAGCCCACCCTCTGCCTTGATATGGAACCATGTAAGTTTAAACATTAGATCTTCCCTTGGGATCAATGTTGCTGATACTTTCATTCAATTGCTTCGCCTCACTTGAGAGTTTATGTAACATGTTGAAAGTTCAGAAGCAGAAACTGGTTTAATTGATTTGCCATGGTTGTCATGGTATAGGAAGGAACTAGGATAGCAGGAACCAAGAGTACCCCGGTTTTGACAGTCAGGCCTCACATTTCTACCAACTTTCTGTAGGAAGGATCTAAACACCCAGCTGTACTCGGCCGTACTGCCTCCATTATGCCCTTCAGCACAAGTCGTTTCATGGGATTTGGGGGGTTTGTTTAATCACATATTATAAGATTACCTAAATTTGTACAGAATTTTAGGAACCCATACTTTCTTAAAGGGTAACCACAAAAAGAAGAGGACACAATTCAACTCTCTGGAACATTTTATATTACTAATCTTATGTTTTATAACACATCTTTTGCTATCAACAGGAAGGTACCCTGTTTGCAAGGCCATCTATCCTTCAGCTGAAAGCGTTTGTAGAGTACGTAGGACCATTATACAGAGCCTGCTTTTCAGCCATAATTCCCTAATTTGCCTCTATGGGCTTAGTCTTGTAGGCCTAGAAGCTTCATGGTTGAAATGGTTGCCAACGGCCTCTTTCCTCAGCCTCTCTTCCTCCTCCCCTCTGACCTCTCTCAGTAACCCTGGAGTGGGAAAGCTTGCAAGGATCCAGAGCCCCCAGCTGAGGGACTCCACATATGACACATGAAGATCAATTTCAGGCAGGCCTGCCGGAGGAAGCACCAGCCTTAATGGGATTTTGAGATGGTTGACACACAGAGCCAGTAAACCAACTGCGTGGTGACTGGCCATCATGACAAACGGCGTGAGCCTGGCACTGCTTAGCAGGTGACCATCACAGGCTGGAGAACCAGATACCACTAAGGGAAGAATGGTCTGGAAATGGATTATTTAGTCATTGGTTCCTTCATACAGCTTCATTCAGGGCACATGTGGGACAATCACTCTTCTCTAGAGCACACGGCACCAAATTTCCTGAGAACGTGGACTTGGGTGTAGCTGAAAGGCTACGAGGACAATGGAGGCCTTGAGCCCAGTTTCATGCTATAGAGATAAGAACACTGTGGCTAGTCAAGGCCTCTCTGTGATGATATATTTAAGAAGATCCAGATCTTAAAGCAGGGTCAGGGGCTAGAGGGAAGGCAAAGCATAAAGTCACAGAGCAAACTGTAAGAACTCTATCTCTGTGGGCGCTCACTAACCCTCAGTCACTGATGGACCCAGTTATGCAAAATTCATCATTCGGAGCAGAAAAACCTTCTTCCTTTTTCTGCCTAGAATTAGAATCGCCAAAATCATAGAAGTGTCCTCTTACTAAATAGAATTCCAACCTGAGCCTCTCAGGAGCGCTCCAATCTGGAAACATTTATCAATCATTCACTCTAGGATTGGGGCCCTGAAGTCTTCAGCTCTGTTAGCTGATCACCATTAGATTTTGTGACTCTCACAGTGGCAGTGAGAAAGGAGATGACGAGTGGATGGAATTAGTGCTGTTGGAATTGCTGTTATTACTTATCGCCTACATGTTACCTCCCTAGCTTGACTCCAGTTCCAAGTCAGAGATTCGCCATCACTTATTCTATATCCCTGGCGTTCTCTTTTACTTTATAGATATGGGACCTCTACACATGGACTTTTTAAGAAGCTGGGGATTCCTGGGCCGAAACCTCTGCCTTTTTTTGGAACTGTTCTGGGTTACCGTAAGGTGAGTGGTGTTTGGGCTCCCTCTTTCTCTCTTTTATTTTAGAGTATCACCTTTGTTTATATTCTTTTTTTAAAATTAGTTTCAGGTGTACAAAACATTGTAATAGTTAGACATTTACATCCCTCACGATGCTAACCCCCCTCCCCCAATCTACTACCCCTCTGACATCTTATATTTCGGTTACAATTCCATTGACTCTGTCCCAGCTGAGTTCCATAGTCAAAGTGCCCTCCTCATGAGGATGTTCTGAGGTTTCACACTTTCCGGAAAGGGTGTCATATGCCCCACCCAGCACTGGGCCAGGTTTACCCCAAGGCCCTGTTGTCAGCTGTTAGGAGTCTCAGGTTTTGCCTCAGTCGGACAGCATCCCGCTCTGGCTGGTTCAGCACAGGACTTGCTGTTCCAGCTTGTGAGCATCGTGAGAAGCATTTTCTTGCAGCCAGGTGAAGATTCCCAGAAAGGTATAATCGTACTTAGTATTAGGTGAAAAGCATGAAGGAGGTGAGTGGCACTGCCTCATTACGGGTATACGCTAGAGTCAGACTTCCTGCTCGTAGCATAAGCTCCTGGTAGCTCTAGCTTCCGTCCTCCTGGAGAGCTTGGAAACTTCAGTGTATTTGGCAGCCCCAGTGTTCACCATCGGGGAATCCGCGTACATGCATTCTCTAAGAACTACTAAATGCCTGTAGTTATATCCATGGCCCCTACTCACGCTTTGCTCGCCTTGACGATTTTGGGGGACAAGAGAGATGGAACAAGAGCTTTCTGCTTTACTTCTCTGCCCTCAGAGGAGGCACCTATGGGTGAGTCTGAGCAGGTATAACTGAGGCAGGATGGGGGCTGTCTATCAACTTCAGATATTTAATCATTTATCTAAATGAGTTGTGTGGGGTTTTTGTAAAGGAGAGAGAATTATTTGTAAAAAAAAAAATCACTAGTAGGAGATTGTTTGACAAAATTATGAACAATTGAATTTAATGGAATGGAATATACTAGTTGACATATGGACTGTGGATTTTGGTGCGGCCTTTGTGATATATCCTGACCTTATGCTTCAACCAGGGCGTGGCCCCTGGGCAAAAGATTACCAGCTCACATCCTTAGGCCAGAAGGCAGAGCCTTGCATGCAGGCTGCTGTCTGCCAGATTTCCTTTCTCACAGACCAGAGGCTTGTTTCTCAGATCCTAATTCTCCCAACTGAGGTCTTCAGTGTTTCTATTAGTCTAAGAACTTCCCATACTTTTTCTGTCTGAAAAAACAATAATTTCCTTTCTACCTTACCCAGATCAACTCGTTATAGATACACCCTTAAACCCATACTTCTGGGAACTTCTTTTACATACGTAAAACATCTAATATCACAGTTGAAACTTAGTAATAATAGGAAGATTTGTATTTAAGTGACAGAAGTAAAAACTCAGAACAAGTGTGTTGATTTGCTCAGGCCTGGTGGAATGGTGCCATCTCCCCAGCTTTTCCCTGTTGAGCTGGAAAACCAGAGGCAAATCTACTTTGTCATTCATTCATTCATTCCCTCAGTCAGTTTCTCACTCAACAAACGTGTCTTACATTTATTCAAATCTGCTAGAATAAAAGAGTCACTGGTGTGTCAAACGTCCTAATTCTGCTGGAATTCTAGAGAGGGCTCATGAGATAAATGAAAATAATGCTTAACCAGGAGGTCAAAGAGTGCGCAGGCCACTCTTACTTTCCCTCAGCTTCAGTTCTCAGTGTCCATGGCGGTAATAATTCTGGATATTTGAGAGGTGACACATGCACAACAGAAACTTGCATAAGACAAGGAGTTAGTTAATATAGAAAAGGTCAGTCATTCAGTATGTATACTAGTCACAGAAGTTTCAAGAGTGATTTTAAATTCTCCACTTCAAATATCTCTTTCATTTTTCCTCCATTCCCCAAGCCACCTCTGAGTAAGAGCTTTCCCCTATCTGCCAGTAAGCCTGATTTCAAGGAATCCGGGCCGTTTTTGTCCCAATTAGAGATAGGGTTCAGTACATTTGGATTAATAATCTAATTTTGTTTCTCCTATAGGGTGTATGGGATTTTGACAAGAAATGTTTTAAGAAGTATGGAAATATATGGGGGTGAGTATACTGGAAACTTCCATCAGATAGCCTTGCTGATATAATGAGACCCCACCCCCACCCCATGGTGTTGAAGACAGTCTCAGCCTATAGTGTTATTGTACAGCTTTGGAGGCTTGTTCTACCAGGGATCCGCTATGTCACCAGGTGTCCAGGGCTACATTCTGAACCAGCTAGAGAGGTGCAGGTTATCACTAGTCTCCAGATTTGATGGCTTGGGGACTCCTGACATCTCTCTCTGTCCAGTGTTTTATAATTCCCATCTTCTCCATTTTTCCTTTCTTAGATTACCTTTAATCAGATAATGCATTATTTCTGAGCTTTCTAACATATGCTCATAAATGCATGTCATTCCCCCTTTCACACATGATTAATTAAAATCCAAACATTTTAAAATTTGGATTTATCTTGTCATTTTTAAAAAGGGCTGTGGGTATAGGTACACAGACAGAATGGAAAACTATCTCTGTTCAGTGTTTTTTACTTTCTCCACAAGTATGGAGTTTGGGATTTTAAATGAATTCTAAGCCAAGACTTTTCAATAGAAGTTTAGACTATACAAGTATTGCTTTATCTATCCTATTCTCCTACTTCGAGAAGATGTAGCATATTTCCAAACCATGCTGTTTCCTGGTGGGCTGGTGGACTTGAGGATTGTATAGAGTGGCCTCGGCCAGTTCCAGCAGCTGTTCCTCTTCAGAGCTGGTGAGAGCAGTGGGAGAGGTGTAACATGGTGCTTGCATGCTAGAAGCAAGTGGAAGAAGGCTTTATCTCTCTGTACTGGCATCTTCTCTCAAGTCAACAGAAACCATACAGTTCTACTGAGTTTGCGTGGCCCAGAATGTCTGCGTGATGGAGTAGAATGAATGCACAGCACTGGATCACCACTGGTCCAGCTCAAACTGCCCCTTCCAACATTTACTACTTGTGTTCTCTGGGTGGAGTCACTTTCTTTCTTTAGAAAATGGTTCTCATGCTTGGGTGTATATAAGAAGCACCTGGGAGAGCTTGTTAATAATGCAGATTCTTGGGGCCCATGCCCTAGCAACACTGAATCTGGAGGATCTGGAATGGGGCCCAAGAATCTGAATGTTAATTAGTAGTGGAAGAAATAGTAAGGCTGGTATGAGATCACGGATATAAAGGGTGACCGAAAACCACTGTCTCTCCACCCAGGTATTTTTGTAAAAATATGATGGGGAAGGGGACTTATCCAAGAAATATGATCAATTTGATCGACCCAAGTGCCACCACAATCACTTATGTCACTGCTTCAACACTAAATGTATTCAACACCTACTTAAACCTTCTGAGTTTTAGAACATTTTTTTTTTCCGGAAATTGGCAGCATTAAGGGCAGTGGTTCTCAATCATTTTTCTATTTGATCACTGTCATGCAGGAGACCCTGCTCGCTGCGCCATTTGTCGTGGAGGGAGGCCTGCGGGGTCTCTGCTCCCGCTCCCCACACAAGAACGCAGGATATGGTGAGGCCAAAAAGGAACACCCACGGAGCCATAGGTAGGGGAGTCACACCACTATATTCTCTTTGGCGGCACTATACTCTCACTGGAGGCTGGATCCACACTGTCCGCAAACCGCCATCCACACTTGCCAGCCCAGCCACCATCTTCTTGCTAGCCCCCATTCTTTCTCTCTCTTCCTCTGCTAGCGTAGCCACAGCAGTTATATTGTGGCCAATGGCTCACTGGTTACAGCTGACGGCCAATTAGCCACAGCTGATGGCCATGCAATCACAGTTGGCCATTTACTACCTGAGCCAGCACCTGTCTATGTGAGGCCGAGAGCCTGGAAACTGCTTTCTGGGGCTCTGCCCCCACAATCACAAAACCATTTGAAATTCCTCCATGAAGTCAAAGAAAGAATAGGTGAGTGTTGTGGAAAATCTTCCATTTTGTTCTAGCTAATGCAACTGATTTATTATAAACAATAAAATGCCAGAGGATGGTGTCATTAAACTTACAGCAAACCAGTCAGGAGATCAGGCCAAATCAGAGTGTATCACACAGAAAGAGTCCACTTTGCGTGGTACATATGTCAAAAGTGGGCTTGCCATGCTGCTAACAGATGTCACCTACACTGAGCTGAGGGCCCCGTTGGACCCACATATAGAATAAATATAAGCAATGAAAAGAAAATATGTTTAAATTAATTGTACATGCTCCTCTGTATTTTTTTATTCTTTGTCCTTTTGTTTTAAAATTTTCTAATCATCATTCTAACCAGGACTCCTCTTTAATAGTTAAAATAATATTTCCTTAAAGAAATTGTAAACAACTAAACAAATTTTGGAAAATAGGGTAAAGAAATCATTCATATTCCTACTAGATCTTTTTGAGTGTTTCAAGTCTTTTTCATTTGCAGACACATTTTTACATATTTGTGATCAGCATGTCTGTACTTTTCATCTAATATGATGTTATATGCATTTTGCATGCTTTTGATGTATCTTCAAAAGTATATTTTTAAATGACTGAGTGGGTGGACTCTCATTTTTTCTTCTCTTCCCAGATAATTTACTTTCCTTCAACTATTTACTAGCCTAACTTCCTTTTTTACTAGTAAAAGTAATTAACACCCTCTTGCTATGTCCCATTCACTGTTCTAAGTGCTTTAGACACCAACTCACGTGTTGAATAACACACTTCTTTGTGTATAATAGGATAATAAAGTGATCACACTCTCATATGTTGCTAGTGGATATGTAAAGTGGATATAATTCCTAAAGAGGGCAATATGGTAATATCTAGTAAGATTACAAATGTAGATACCCTTTGATCCAGGAGGAACATTTCTGAGAATTCATTATTCAAATATGCTTGTACACAGGCAAAATAATGTGACTAAAAGGTTAATCATTGTCTCATTGTTTGCTTTAGTAAAAGATTGAGGATAAATCTAAATGTCCATCAGTAGCTAAATACATTGCAGTAAATTTATACCAAGAAATATTTTGCAGCTGTAAAAATAATGAGAAAATTCTCTGTGCTGATATAGAAAGATTTCCAAAATACAAATAAAAAGAGCAAGATTTTTTTTAAAAGAAATATTTTAAACATACAAAAAATTATGGAGAATTGTATAGAAAATAACCATGTACACACCACCCGGATTTAACAAGTGCTCTTATGTTATTTCTAACCATGATCTCTAGGAATATGGATTATGTAACATCAAAGGAAAAGCTGGACTTCCAGGAGTGGAATTTAATCTGTAATACATAATCTATATATTTTTATCTGTAATACATCATCTATATAAATTTAATCTGTATGAGAAAAAAAACTCATAGACATAGACAATAGTTTAGTGGTTACCAGAGGCTAAGGGGGGTGGGGGTGGAAGATGAGGGTAAGGGGGATCAAATATATGGTGATGAAAGGAGAACTGACTCTGGGTGGTGAACACACAATGGGATTTATAGATGATGTAATACAGAATTGTACACCTGAAATCTATGTAATTTTACTAACAATTGTCACCCAATAAATTTAAAAAAATGTTTACAATAAAAAAGAAAAAATATTTAATCTGTAATACATCCTCTATATATTAGAGAGTTGATTAAATTTTACAAGACAATGTCTGCAGACGGAACCACTCCTGGAAGCCCAGACTGTCCTTTGATGTTAGGTACTCTGTATTACAGAATTGTACACTTGAAACCTATGTAATTTTACTAACCATTGTCACCCAATAAAGTTTTTTTTTTCAATAAATTTTAATTAAAAAAAAAGTAACTCCACTAAAAAGAAAAATTAATTAACTCTATTTTCCCCACACAGGTTTTATGATGGTCAACAGCCTGTGTTGGCTATCACAGATCCAGATATGATCAAAACAGTACTTGTGAAAGAATGTTATTCTGTGTTCACAAACCGGCGGGTAGGCATCCATTATTTTTTTTACTTTAAATTTTATTTATTAAATTTTAATTTTGAAATAATAATGGATAAACAGAAAATTGCCTAAAAATCCAGGAAGGTCCCATGTCACGTACCCTTCATTCTGTCTCCCCCATTGGTAATATCTTGTATGACTATAGTACAATATCAAAGCACGAAATTGAAATTTGTACTAGCCATAGAGCTTATTCAGATTCATCAGTTTCTATACTTTATTTGTGTAGTTGTTTGTGTCTCTATAAAAATTTTCATATGTGAAGATTTGTGTAACCACCACCACAATGAAGATACAAAACTGTTCCATCACCATAAGTTTCCCTCTTACTATTTTTTTTGGTCACAGTGTGTAGCTTATCTTTTCCTCTTATCAGGGTCTTTAGCAGAGCAAACATTGATTTTGGTGAAACCAATTTATCAGTTTTTCCTTTTATGGGCTGTGCCTTTGGTGCCAAGTCTGAAAACTCTTCACTGAGCCCTGGGTCCTGAATAATTTCTCCTACTTTTTTCTAAATGTTATAAAGTTTTATGGTTTACATTTAAATCTATGATCCATTTAATTCTAATTTTTATATAAGGTATGAAGTTTAGGTCAAAGTTTGTTTGTTTGTTTGTTTGTTTGTTTGTTTATTCATTGCCTATGGGTGCCTAATTGCTGCAGCACCATTTGTGAAAAGGCTAGCCTTCCTCCTTGAATGGCTTTTGCACTATTGTCAAAAATCATTGGGCCTATTTGTGTGGGTCTGTTTCTCATTCTCTGCTCTGCTCATTGATCTATGTATCTACACTCTACCAGTTCCACACAATCTTGATTACTGTACCTATGTAGTAAGTCTCAGCATGGAAAATGAATTATCGTCCCACCTTTTTTTCAGAATTGTTTTAACTATTCTATGTCTTTGCCTTTCCATACAAAGTTAAACTAAGCTAATCTATGTTTACAAAGAAAACAATTGCTGAGATTTTCATAAGAATTGAAAGTAATCACATAGATCAATTTGGAGAAAATCTATATCGTTACAAGGTCAAGTCTTTCAATCCATGAAAACACAGTATGTCTCTCGATTTATTTAGGCTTTCTTTGATCCCTTTCTCCAATAGAAATTCTATCCATGTTTTGTTAAATTTACACCTAAAGTATTTCATTTTCTTTGGATTGTAAATGGTAGTGTTTTCCGATATCATTGTTATTATATAGAAATGGGGTTGATTTTTCTGTTGATCTCGTATCCTACAATCTTGCTGAGCTCATTTATTAGTTCTAGAGGTTTTCTTTTTATATTTTTTGAGATTTTCACGTTGACAATTATGTTACCTGAAAACAGGGATGCTTCAATTTTTTGCTTTCCAATCTGTATGCCTTTTATTTCTTCTTTTTGTCTTACTGCCCTAGCTAGGACTTCCAGTATGATATTATATAATAGTGCTTTGAGTGGACATTTTTGCCTTGTTCCTAATCTAAGGGGGAAGCATTCTGTTTTCACCATTTTTAAATTTTTATATATTTATTTTGACAAATAAAAATGTATGTATTGAAGACATGCAGTGTGATATTTTGATATATGCATACATTGTAAAATGATTACCACAAATGAATTAACATATCCATCACTTCTCATAATTAGCTTTTTTGGTGTGTGGTAAGAACACTTAAGATCTACTATTCTTAGCAAATTTCAAGTATACAATACAGAATTGTTAACTATATTCACCATGCCGTACATTGGGTCTCCAGAACTTTTTCATCTTATAACTAAAAGTTTGTATCCTTTGATCAATATCTTTCCTTCCCCTCACACTCAGATAATCACCATTCTATTCTGTTACTATGAGTTTTGTTATTTTTTTCTCTTTTTTCAGATTCTGTATGTGAGATTATGTGATATATGTCCTTCTGTATCTGACTTAATTCACTTAGCATATTCTCCAGGTTTATCCATGTTGTCCCAAATGGCAGGATTTCCTTCTTTTTAAGCTTGAATTAAATTCCAGTGGGTGTGCCATATATACAAGTGAGTGTGTGTGTGTGTGTGTGTGTGTACACACACACAATTGTATATATGAGCGTGCAGGCACACACACACACACATACACACTACATTTTCTTTATCCATTCATCTCTCCACTTATATAGAAAGTGATTATTGATAGATAATGACTTACTATTGCCATTTTGTTAATCCAGGTGTGTCATAGATCCCTGTTCCTTCTTCCTATTGTCTTGTTTTCTTTTGGGATTTCATAATTTTCTATAGTAGTGTGCTTTGATTCATTTTTCTTTTCTGTATCTACTACAGATTTTTGCTTTGTAGTTACCAGGGACTTACATGAAATATTTCATAGATATAACAGTCTATTTTAAGCTGATAACAATTTGTTCCCATTTTATGTTTTGATGTTATTCTTACATCTTTTTCTATTAGATATCCATTAACAAATTATTTTAGCTATAGTCATTTTTAACCTTTGCACTAGAGTTATAGTTGATTGCCCACCACCATTATAATATTACTGTATTTTGAATTTGACTATATATTTACACTTGCCAGTGAGTTTTATACTTTGATATGATTTTATCTTATTTATTAGTGTCCTTTCTTTCCATCTTAAGATCTTCCTTTAGTGTTTCTTATAAGGCAGTTCCGGTGGTGATGAACTCTTTCCACATTTGTTTGTCTGGAAATGTCTTTATCTCTCACTTATTGCTGAAGGACCACTTTTCTGGGCTAAGTGTTCTTGGTTGGTAGGGGTTTTATTGTTTTTGTTTTTATCTTTCAGCTTTATTTATTTATTTATTTATTTATTTATTTTAGTTTCAGCTGTACAAGACAATGTAATAGATATTTACACCCTTCACAAAGTGATAACCCCCCTCCCCCAATCTACTACCCCTCTGGCATTGTATATAGCTGTTACAATTCCATTGATTCTATGCTGTACTCCACATCCTGTGACTATATACATACATATATTAAATTATAGTTGACATTCATTATTATTCAGCTTCAGCTTCAGGTGTACACTGCAGTAGACAGGCACCTACACCATCCCTGAGGTGGTCTCCCTAATAAGACAAGTGTCCATCGGATACCCTACAAAATCTTTACAACATTATTGATTATATTCCCCAAACTGTCTTTCGTATCCCCGTGGTAATCTTGTGGTTAAAAATTTGTGCTTTCTAATCTCCTCACCTTCTCCCTCATCCCCAACCTCCTCCTATCTAGCAACCCTTAGTTTGTTTCTCTATGTCTCTGAGACTGTTTCTGATTAGTTTGCTCATTTATGCTATTCTTTAGATTCCATATATAAGTGAGATCAAATAAGTCTGTCTGACTTATTTCACTTAGCATAATGTTCTCTAGGTCCATCCATATCTTTGCAAATGGTAAGATTTCCTTCTTCTTTATGGCCCAGTAATACTCCATTGTACCATGGTTTCTTAATCCAGTTGTCTAGTGGACATTTAGCTGATGGACATTTAGTTGATGTCCATCCAGTTGATGGACATATTGGTTTTTTCCATTTCTTGGCTATTGTGAATAGTGCTGCAATAAACATATGTGATTGCATCAAATTGAAAAGTTTTTTCACAGCAAAGGAAACCATCAATAAAACAAAAAGACATCCTACTAAATGGGAGAAGATATTTGTCAGTGATACATCAGATAAGGGGTTAATATCAAATTAAAAAAAAAAACCACCTCATTCAACTCAACACCAAAGAAACAAACAATCCAATTAAAAACGGGCAAACGACATGAGACATTTTTCTAAACAGGACATACAGATGGGCAGTAGACATATGAAAACATGCTGAACCTCACTAATCATTAGAGAAATGTAAATAAAAACCACAATGAGATACCACCTCACCCCAGTCAGAATGGCTGTCACCAATAAATCAATAAACAACAAGTGCTTGCGAAGATGTGGAGAAAAAGGAACCCTTGTGCACTGTTGGTGGGATTGCAGATTGGTGCAGCCACTACGGAAATCACTATGGAGGTATCTCAAAAACCTGGAAATGGAACTATCTTATGACCCTGCAATTCCACTCTTAGGTATCTATCCAGAGAAATCCAAAACGCTAATTCAAAAAAAACATATGCACCCCTGTGTTTACTTCAGCACTTTGAATATATCATCTTACTGTCTCTGGCCTTGAAGATTTCTTCTGAGAAATCTGCTAATAGCCTTATGAGGGTTCCCTTGTACGTGATGAGCTCCTTTTCTCTTGCTGTTTTCAAGGTTCTCTGTCTTTGATTTTTGACAGTTTTATTATAATGTGTCTGAGTAAGGTATTTTTAGATCAATCTGTTCATGAAATAACTTTTTCCATCCCTTTACTTTTCATCTGTGTGTGTCTTTCAATCTGAAGTGCATCTCTTGTAAGCAGCATATGTAAGCGTTTTGTTTTTTTATCCATTCAGCATTTCTGTGTCTTTTGATGAGAGCATTTAATTCATTTACATTTTTAAAAATTGTTAATAGATATGTTGCTATTGCCATTTTATTATTCATAATTTTGATCATTTTTCCCCTATCTTCAAGAAGTCCCTCTAAGACTTTATGTAATACTGGCTTGGTGGTGATGAACACTTTCAGCTTTTTCTTGTATAGGAAGCTCTGTATCCCTCCTTCAATTTTAAATGATAGCTTTGCTGGATAGAGTAGTCTTAGTTGGAGGCCCTTATTTTTCATCACTTTGAGTATTTCCTGCCACTTCCTTCTGGCCTGCAAAGTTTCTATGGAGAAATTAGCTGATAGACTTATGGGAGCTAACTTGTAAGTAACTACTTGTCTTTCTCTTGCTGTTTTTTGGATTTTCTCTTTGTCTTTAACCTTTGCCATTCTAATTATGATGTGTCGCAGTGTTGGCCTGTTTGGGTTCATCTTGTTTGAGACTCTCTGCACTTCCTGGGCTTGTATGTCTACTTCCTTCACCAGGTTAGGGAAGTTTTTGGTCATTATTTCTTGAAATAGGTTCCCAATCCTTTGCTCCCTCTCTTCTCCTTATGGTACTCCTATGATGTGAATGTTGTTATGCTTGATGTTGTCCCACAGGTCCCTTAAATTATCTTGTTTTTTCATTCTTTTTTCTTTTTGTTGTTCTGATTGGTTGTTTTCTGCTACCTTGCTTCTGAATCACTTATTCAACACTATGTGTCATCAAATCTGTTGTTGATTCCTTCTAGTGTATTCTTCATTTCAGTTTTTGTATTCTTTGTTGTATTCAGTTATTGTATGCTTACTATCTCTTTGTTGAAATTTTCACTAAGTGAAATTTTCTTATAATCAGTATTTTAAACTCTGTCTCTAGTAGGTTGGTCTCTAGTAGGTTGGTTGCCTCCATTTCATTTAGTTCTATTTCTGGAGATTTCTCCCTTCTTTGATTTGGGACATGTTCTTTGTTTCCTCATTCTGTTTGTCTCTCTGTATTTACTTCTATGTATTCTGTAGATCTCCTATGTCTCTCAGTCTTTGCCAGGTGACTTTATATAGTAGGTGTCCTGTGTGGTCCAATGGCACAGTCTCCCTGACCTCCTGTGCGTATGTTCCAGGAATGTCCCTTGTGTGTGTTGTGTGTATTCTCCTGTTGTAATTGAGCGTTGATTGTTTTTGGTATGTCAGTGGGCGGGATTGACTCCCAGGCTGACTGACTGTGAGGATTGGCTACACCAACAGTGTACAAGCTGCTGTGTGGGGGCTGACCCTTCAGAGGGGTATTCGCTCCTGTGGAATTTTGTGCCTCTTGAGACCACTTTTGGGGTATGCTGCTTGTAAGGGTAACCAGGTAGTGCTCTGGTATGGTCTGAAGCCAGCCTCTGGGTGTGTTGTTTCTGGTGTCTCTTGGGAGGGGCTCCCCTGAAGGCCACTTTCAGCTTTGCCTGTGACCGGCCAAGGGCTACCTCGGAGGTACATCATATGTGCTTGGTTGCTGTTTGTACTAGACCTGGAGACCTAGACTGTAATGAGGCCAGCTGCCACCAGTATTGGGCCCGGGGTAGCTTGGCCAAAGGCCCAGAGCCCCATAGGTTTGTTGCCATCTGCTGGCTGCCTGTAAGGCCCAGCCATTGAAAGAGTATCCTTAGATGTGTGGGCTGGGTTGGTTGGCGCAGTATGCAAGTGGCACCAGCAATGTGGCACTAGGTGGGCAGGGTAGTGTCTAGGGATTTCCAAGGCATGACTGGTGGTTTTTACAAAGTTAATGCAGATTCAGTTTTTGCACCAGTGCCTGGACTGTGACCACTCTGCAAAATGTCCCAAGCTACTGCTGGCCTGGGCCCACAGATCCCTGGGGGCTGCCCAAGAGTGGCTGCAGCACAAGTTGTAGCTCACTGCTCACCACCAAAAGTTCCCTGAGGAGCTGTGGGCCACCCACTGCTGTAAAAGGCTACTGCAGTTTGTGGCATGCAGCTGGCCACCCAAAGGCTGAGAGGGCCCATGGAAATGCAGCCCTACATGGATAGGGTGGGGTTTCAGAGAGCCTGGGGTATGGGAAGTGGTTTCTACAAAATTAATGCAGTTTTGGTTCTTGCACCAGTACCAGGCCAGTGACCAATTTGCAAAAATACTCTGAGAACACCACAACTAGTCACCACTGGGTCAGGCCCACAGATTCCCAAGAGCCACCCCAGAGAGGCTGCAGTGTATGTTGTGGCTCAGTGCCCACCACCAAAAGTTCTCCAGGCCTCCACAGACTCTCCACTGCTGTAAAACTCTTCTGCAGCTTGTGGGGCAGGGCAGGCCACTCAAAAGCCAAGAGTGTCCCAGGTGATGCAGTATTAGCTGTGTGGGGTTGGGACCCAGGGCATCACCAAAGTGGTGTGCATGCATAGATTTTACCAGACCAATGTGGTCTTAGATTTGGCCCTTCAGGGGAGAGTTCAACATACGCATGATGGATCCCTGCTGTAGGCTACCTGTGAAGCAAGCTACACACAGAAAAAATGGCAGCTGTCCCTCCAGCCCTCACCCAAAAGCCATACAACTCAGTCTTTCCCCATATGTCTCTGGCACCTCTTGCATTGCCACCCCCCCACCAGACACCAGGTGAGTGTTTGCAAGTGAATGATTCTATGTGCTGGGACTTTAAGAGGGCATCAGGGTTTCCAGCTGCCTTCTGTCCCACCGGGACAAACAGATAGAGTCCTCACTGATTTTCACTGCCAGACATTTTGGGAACTCCTCTTCCCAGCACAGGACACCTGGGGAGCCTGATATGGGGCTGACACCCCTCCCTCTTCTGGGGGGATATCTACTACTGAGATGTCCCTCCCAGTGTGCAACCACTACCTGTGGGTTTGGGGTCAGCCCATTTTGCATCTCTGCCCCTCCTACCAATCTCAATATGGTTTGTTCATTATATCTTTAATTATATGTGTTGTGTTCAGCTAGTCTTCAAATGATTCTTGAGGTTGATTGTTCTATAATTTAGCTGTAATTTTGGTGTGAACCCTGGAGGTAATAGGCATAGCATTTACCTCACCCACCATCTTCCCAAAATCCTTTGGCAGTTGTCTCAGCCATTATTTTTTAAAATAAGCTTTCTGTCCCTTTGTCTCTTCTCCTTCTAGGACTCCAATAATGAGAATATTGTTTCATTTAATGATATCCCATAATCCTGTAAGCTTTCTTCATTCCTTTGCATTCTAAAAAAAGATCTGTCTTTGAGTTCACTGACTGTTGTTCTGCTTGATTGAATGTGCTCTTGCAGCTCTCTGTTGCATTTATTAAATTCAATCATATAGTCTTCAGCATCAAAATATCTTTTTGTAATTTTTTATGTTTCATATCTCTTTGTAGTACTTCTTATTGTGTTTCTGTAATTTTCCTATTTTGTTAAATTTTTTAAATTAAGTTTATTGAAGTAACATTGATTAATACTTATGCACAGACACCATTGCAACATATAGGGGTCACAAACAATCACAGAAAATGACACCAAATGATCTTGTTAAATTTTTGTTAATCTGTGTTTCTTGTACCTCTCTGAGCTTCTTTGGAACAATTATTTTGAATCCCTTTCAGGCAATTTGTGATCTCCATTTTTTTGAGGTCAGTTACTATAAATATATTGTTTTCCTTTGGTGGTATCATCTCTTGCTGATTCTTCATGATCCCTGTATCTTGAAATAATGTCTGTTCATTTGAAGAAGCAGTCACCTTTTCCAGACTTTATGAACTAACTTCAGTAATGAAAGACCTTTACTTTTGGGTTGGGGCACAATCGAGTGTGCTGTGACCCTCAGTGTAGTGGTGTGTTGCTATTGTGGGGAGTAGGGTGGCTCCAGGTTAGTGAAGCATTGTTGACCTATGCTGCTGGGGTTCACCACATCACCAACTGCATGATCCTTGGCAGCAAGAGCTGTTGAGTGTCCACGGTAGCAAAAAAGTGTCTTAAGCAGCATCAACAGCTCTAGCAGTGAGGGACTTAGTCAGACAGCCAAGGTTGGTGGTTTGCAAATGCTTATCAGTGGGGGCTGACTGCAGGCATATGCCCCATGGTAAGGGCCAGGGCTGGTGGCAGGGGCTGGGGCTAAATGTGGGCACAGAGGTAGAGTAAAGTGCTCAGGCTGTCACTGTGAACTCACATGGCTGCAGGGGCGAGCTGCAGGCGCGAGTTACAGGTGCATGCACAGCAGTGGGGGCTGCTGAATGGAGTTGAGGCTGACAGTGTCTAGGTGTGCAGCTGCAAGGATTAGCTGTGGACGCATGTGGCAGTTTAGTCAACTGACAGGAGTCAGCGTTATCTCTAGGCACCTGAACAGCTGCAGGGGACTAGGCTGGAGTTATGCACATGCCCAGCCACATATACCAGTGCTGGTTGCTGGTGCAGATCCTGGGGCTCAGGGTGGAGGCACTACATGGGGTAGCTCTGGTGAGGATGGAGTGTGATAGGGCAGGTCTCAGTCTGTTGCAGTGTGCAAATGTGAAAACCTGTGTGGTAATCAGCAGCAAAACCTGCAGGGTGTTCATAACAGCTGTGCTGGCTGTTGCTTTCTTCAGCAGAAAAGTCTGTCGGGGTCTTCTGTGGAGCAAGAGAAATAAAAGCACAGTGAATCCTGTCACAAGCTGATCCTGGCAGTCCTTCCTCTTCTTCTTTGTTCTTAGCAGCCTCTAGACTTCTCATCTGTGCTAATATATTGGGCATAGTGAAACCAAAGTTGGTCAAAACTGGGGGAAATTGTCTCTCACCCTGTTCTTTTCTCAGCAAGGCAAAGTCTCTCAGGCTGGGGAGTTCCCTCTTGGAACTGAGCTGTACTGGCTGGAGGATGAGATGATGCAGGCAAAGTGAAACCATCCTCTCTATCCATTTTGTACAGTCATTCTCAGGTTTTTTTGCTCTACTATGTTGCTCAAGCTTCTTAAGTGAACTTCTGCTCTCTCACTGACTTATTTTTGTTTCTGGACAGCTGTCTAATTGTTGTTCTTTGTGGGGCAACAGAGGCTACAGTCTCCTACTCCATAGTCTTGGTGATGTTACTCCAGGTTTTCATCATTAAGTGTGATGTTAGCTGTAGGTTTTTTTGTAGGTGTTATTTATCAAGTTGAGAAAGTTTTCTTCTCTTCATAGTTGATGAGTTTTTATCATGAATGGATATTGGAAATATTCATTTTAAAACAAAATATAGTGTTAGAAGTTGGAAGAGTCTTAAGCAGGTTGGCTTGATAGGCCAGTCCCAAGCTGACAAATAGAATTATCTCTTTTTTTCCCCCTTCCATCTCTGGTGGAAAAATGTAAAGGAAAAGGATCTCCATGTAATTGTATCATTTTTTTCAGGATAGCCAATAGATTCCTTATCTGTAAAGTTTAACTACTATTTTATAAAAAGTTACCATGTTAACACATCACTTTTTCAAGTTGTTCATGCTGTAGACATAAGTAAAGCTAGAACTGGTCTGAAGCAACACAGAGTTTGCCTAGGCTATCTGGCTATCTGTCAACAATCCCTTTCTATTCTATTCAGCCCTGGAGGATGTACTATATCTTATTCCTATCTATTCCCCCTGGAAGAGCAGTGTCCTTACCTTATGGGTCATTTGAAATAAAAAAGAGATTGGACTAAAAATGCTGAATACCATATCAGGTAGTTGGATGTCTCCTCTACCCTTACAGGACGCTACACATTTGGGATAAATGTATATTGAGTATCTAGTGTAGGGTCTGCTACTAAGTAGACAGCCACTAAATATTTGTTGAATAATGGATGCCCATTTAACAAATTTCCACAACTGTTGAGACCTCCAAAACTTATATAGGGCAAAACCTCTTTTTCTTTTGCCTCTAGTCTGTTGGTCCAGCCGGATTTATGAGAAGTGCCGTCACTCTGTCTGAGGATGAAGATTGGAAGAGAATACGAACATTGCTGTCTCCAACGTTCACCAGTGGAAAGCTCAAGGAGGTAAGAAAATAGAGGACTTTTAATTAGAAAGTTAAAGAATGCATCTGAGGATAGGTAGGAAATAAGGTTGTTTCTTTCCAAAGGGTAGCCTGCTGAATTTGAGCTTCGTAAAAATAGTGACATTGAAAGATTCATCATAGGAGTTCCAGTCAGGATGGTGGAATAAGTAAACATGTGCTTGCTCTTCTTGCAACCATTCAAAGTTACAACTAACCTACAGAACAACCATCACTGAGAATCAACTGAAGTCTAGCTGAATAGAAGTCCTATAACTAAGGATATACAGCAGAAGCCATGTCTGGTAAGAGGGGCCGAGACATGGAATGGGCTGGTCGCACATCCACATGTGGTGGTTGTGTTAAGGCCTGGAATCGTCCACCCCTCAGACAGACAGAGGACACACGATAATGCAAGTCACACAACGAGGTTTATTTCCAGCCAGCTGGGGTCCCAGTCTCTGCCCGACGCAGCGGGTTTTAACAAGGACCCCAAACCCTTAAAGCTAAGGGTTTTTATAGCATTCTTAAGGCACTCAGTAATTTTCCATAGTCTTAGGGAGTGCAAGATAAACTACAGGACTTACATAGCTTTAAGGAGTATAAGATAAACTACAGGACTTACATAGCTTCAAAGAGTATAAGATAAGCTACAGGACTTCTGGTCTCTGTGCTGCAACTGCCCACATCCTGGAATTTACAATTAGGTTGTTTTAAGCTAAGGGCTGTTAACCCTGACCTTAAGGTAGCAGTTCTCGTGCTAACGGTCTCTTACAGTTGAAAATCAAGAGGAATGTCTCAGCTGCAGCGGTCCACTTAAGGAGCAAGGGCTCCTTAAACCCCAAACCAGGCTCTCCGGCCTGGGGTTCCAGTGCTGGGAAGAGAAGTCCCCACAATTTGGCTATGAAATCTCGTGGAGATTGCAGCTGAGTAAAATGGAAGGCTGATGGAGTCCCAGGCCTTCCTCTTAAAGGGCCAATACATGGACTTACTCGCTGACAGACTCACTCATTCTGAGCTCCAGTGCTGGGGCAGCAGCTCAAAAGCACCAGGAATATACTAGGAGGAATTCGATTATCTGATGTCAGGGCAAGGGATGGAGGGGCAACTTTCTCCCAGGCAGAAGTGATGACAGAGGCCATTGTTCCTTTGTTGAGTCCTCACTCCACCCAGTATGTAGATGGAGGTAGGCACCATATAAGTTCCCTCAATCTGGCTAACATCATTCACCCAGGCCTGGTAATTCCCGAAGATCCTGCCCTCCTCCCACCCAGACCAATTTCAGTGGATTTGCCATAAAAATGGCCTATCTTGGCTCATGCTGAGGACTTTCCTAAAATCTCCCAGGAGTTCACAAACCCCAAACAAGCAGCATCAGACATTAGTCTGTTATGCATCTCTTGGTAAACAGCCCCAAGCCCAACAAGCAAAAGCTGTCCTCTGTTCTCAGCTTAGCCTCTCCCAGGCACCTCCAAGGCCAGCACACTGGCAACCATCTTCACATCATTTTGTAGCTCATGCCAAGTGGACCTGAGCGGGATACAGGCAATGACTGACTATGACCTGTAACAGAGCTGCACCCAAGTGACCCAGAACCAACACACCCAGGGGGTTGGCTTTGGACAATTTTGGAGCATCACCCAACCACTTCCACAGGCAAAACACCCAAAAGGCAGACTGGGCAGGCACCCAAGTCCTGCTAAAGCAAATCCTGCTCTGTAGTGTAAGCCCCTGCACAATAGCTTTTCCATTGTAGTCATAGACAATCCTCACAACCAATAATCCAGAGGGCCAATAACACCCATTGATGTACAAAGAGTAATCAAGGTTCAACTACAACAGGAGGGCACACACAAAGAACACACCTGGAGCACCCGGCTCAGGTGACCAGGGAGACTGCAGCACTGGGCCCCACAGGACACCTACTACATAAGGTCACTCTACGAAGACTGGGAGACATAGCAGCTCAACCTAATACATAGAAACAAGCATACGGAGGCAACCAAATGGGGAGACAAAGAAACATTTTCCAAATGAAAGAACAAAACAAACTGCAGAAAAAGAACTAAACAAAATGGAGAAAAACAACCCACCAGATGCAGCATTCAAAACACTACAAGGATGTCCAATGATCTCAGTGAGAGCATCAACAAAGAGAAAGGAAACATAAAAATGGAAATAAAAAGCATAATAAAAAAGAACCAGTCAGAAATGAAGAATTCAATAACTGAAATAAAGAATACATTAGAGAGAATCAACAGTAGATTACATGATGCAGAGGACTGAATAAGCAATTTGGAAGAGAATGTAGCAGAAAACATCCAATCAGAACAGAAACAAAAAAAAATCCAAAAAATGAGAGTAGTTTAAGGGGCCTCTGTGATAACATCAAGCTTACCAACATTCACATCATAGGGGTGCCAGAAGGACAAGAGAGAGAGCAAGGAATTGAAAACCTATTTGAAGAAATAATAACGGAAAACTTCCCTAACCTGGTGAAGGAAACAGACATACAAGCCCAGGAAGTACAGAGAGTCCCAAACAAGATGAACCCAAAGAGGCTAATACCAAGACACATCAAAATTAAAATGCCAAAGCTTAACGACAAAGAGAGAATCTTAACATGTTGCGTACGGCGGGGTTTAAATCCCTCGTGAAGATTCTCATGATCCGTATGCAACGTGTTAAAAGCAGCAAGAGAAAAGCTGTTAGTTACCTACAAGGGAGCTCCCACAAGACTGTCAGTTGATTTCTCAACAGAAACTTCATAGGCCAGAAGTGATTGGCAGGAAATGTTCAGACTGATAAAAAGTAAGGACCTGTGACTATGACTACTCTACCCAGCAAAGCTATCATTTAGAATCGAAGGACAAATAAAGAGCTTCCCAGACAAGACAAAGTTACAGGAGTTCATCAGCGCTGGACCAGTATTACAAGAAATGTTAAAGGGACGTCTTTAAAGAGAAGAAGAAACAAAAGATCAATAATATGAATAATAAAATGGCAATAACTGCAAATCTATCAACAATAACTTTCAGTGTAAATGGATCAAGTGCTCCAATCAAAAGACATAGGGTGGCTGAATGGATAAGAAAACAAAATTCTTACACATGCTGCCTACAAGAGACTCACTTCAGGTCAAAAGACAGACACAGACTGAAATTAAACAGATGGAAAAGGATAGTTCATGAAAATGGAAACAAACAAACAAACAAAAACAGCTTAGGTAGCAATACTTATTCCAGACAAAATAGACTTTAAAACAAAGGTTAGATAACAAGAGACAAAGAGGGACCCAGTATTCCCACTTCTGTTTATCTATCCAAAGAAACGCGAAATACTACTTTGAAGGGACATGTGCATCCATATGTTAATTGCAGCATTATGTACAATAGCCAAGATATGGAGAGAACTTGGGTGTACACCAATGAATGAGTTGATAAACAGGTGGTACATATATACAATGGAATATTACTCAGCCATATAAAAGAATGAAATCTTGTCATCTGCAACAACATGGATGGACATAGATGGTACTGTGATGAGTGAAGTAAGTCAAACAGAGAAAGACAAATGACATATGATTTCACTTCTATGTGGAATCTAAAGAACAAAACAAAAAACAAACAGAAAACCAGAAACAGACTTATAAATATAGAGAACATTTTGATGATTCCCAGATGGGAGGTACATTGGGGGTAAGCGAAATAGGGGAAGGGATTAAGAAGTACCACTTTGTTGTTACAAAGTAGTCATGAGGATGTAGGGTGTAGCATAGGAATATAGTCAGCAATATTATAATAACTAAGTATAAAGTCAGGTGGATACTAGATTTATCAGGGTGATCACCTCATAAATTATATAAATGTCTAATCACTATTTTGTACACCTGAAACTAATATAATATTGTGTGAAGTGTAATTGAAATTTTGAAAAAATAGTTAGGGAAAAGATTCATTATAAAATCTCACTTACTGCTGTATGCTTGTGAAAGCCAGGTCCTTCTAGGACTTGAGTCTTGCCATTTATCTTCGGTTGGTATTGTACTTTGCAACTAGATGTTCCCCATCATTGGCCAGTATGGAGATGTGTTGGTGAGAAACCTGAGGAAGGAAGCAGATAAAGGCAAGCCTGTCACCCTAAAAGAGTAAGTATGAGTGCAGCTGCTGGGATTCTGAGCTCTGCCCCGACACCCTCCAGCTTCCTGACACAGAGCTGACATTTCCACTGTGGATTTATTCTCATAACCAGACAGAAATACGTGCATAGAGTTACAATCCAACAGGCCACCCAAAAAGAAATAGCTTACCCCTAAAAGCAGAACAGCCAGGAGAACAAGTCTTCTCCTGTATACATGAACCAGGATTACTTTATCTGCCTAATTGTCACCTTGGATATTCTGAAAGACAAAAATATATAGTTTAGAAAGAAGAAACATAACCGTACCCAAGTTTTGAGTGTAGAAGTATGGAATAGCGTCAGGAGAAGACTCTTGGTACACATTGGTGGGGAGAGTAGGAAAGTTACAATGTGGGACTTACAGCGACTTAAAAACCGCTTCATGATTTTCTGAGTATACCAACAAAATACTACATATTACATTTTATCACCACTTCTCCTTGCTTCAGTTTCAAAAGAGAAAAGGTCCTGTATAGACTATGATGGGTAGGGTATCTTTTCTTGTCTAAACTAAGGTATTTTTTAATTATGCAGGAATAATGGGTGTAAACTGGGGCTGATCTGGGATAAGTGAAAAGTGATCATATGTCCACTTACCTATGGGATTCCCCCAAATCAATTTTGGAGTGATCTATTATATATTTTTTTAAACTAGGAATATTCCTTTTTTTTAACTTTTATTTATTTAAGTGTGTTTTTCCAGGACCCATCAGCTCCAAGTCAAGTAGTTGTTTCAATCTAGTAGTGGAGGGCGCAGCTCACAATGGCCCATGCGGGGATCGAACCGGCAACCTTGGCGCTATGAGCATCATGCTCTAACCAACTGAGCCAACCGGCTGCCCAAACTAGGAGCATTCTTAATTCTTACATTTATACAGAAATGAGTCTGCCTTCAGGGGAACCTCAGCTCACTGGAGTTGAGAGCGGGTCTTTCAGGAGCCTTAGCGGGGTGTAGAAAAGGAAGGATGACATTCCTGGCAACTCAGACCAGGGTGCTGTTGCTCTGTAATGTGCTGAAGAGGAATCAGCTCAGCATAGACTCTGTGGTGACACAAGACCCAGATCAATGTCGCCTTTTTTGACTCCACGAGGAAGAGTTACTTTTTCTACCCTTTGTCCCCCTCAAACACAGAGCAGCTACTATTGCTCGCACTCAAAACACACTACTGTCATTTGATTATGGTCTCCATCCTCATGTGACTGATCTCCTTGAGCTCACAAGGGGTGTAACTTGTCGTAGTGACCCCATCACCCCCAGCACAGGGCCAGCTACATCAGTGCCACACGATAAACACCTCATGTGTGAGTGTGGCAAGAGCATAGACTCTTCAGATGGTCCAGCCGATGGTTTTGACAGCATGTGGCTCTTTACCTGTCTGCCTGAGCATATGCTCTTACATGCTCTTCTTGCTGCAGCTGTTGGATAAGGAAAGCAAAGAGGTGCTGATGTTAACTTCCCATGTCTGTCTTTATGCAGCATCTTTGGCGCCTACAGCATGGATGTGATCACCAGCACATCATTTGGAGTGAACATCGATTCCCTCAACAACCCACAAGATCCCTTTGTGCAAAACATCAAATTGCTGTTAAAATTTCATTTATTTGATCCACTCATTATCTCAATAAGTATGTAGACTACTATATTTATTTTTCTTCCTCCCTTTCTCCTTCCCGCCTCCTTCCCTCTTTCCCTCCCTCCATCCACCTCTCTCTCTCCCTCTTTCTATATAAGCTTTATTGAGATATGTCATATACTATATAACTCATCCATTTCAAATGTACAATTCAATCACTTTTACAACCTAGTGTCCATCAACAGATAAATGGATAAAGAAAATATGATATATATTCATATACACACAATGGAATACTATTCAGCCAAAAAAGAAAGGAAATCTTCCCATTTGAGACAACATGGATGGATCTTGAGGGCAATATGAAGTAATTCAGACAAAGAAAGATCAGTACTGTATGATCTCACTTATATGTGGAATCTAAAAGAATACACAAACTCATAGAAAAACAAGAAATGATTTTTGGTTATCAGATGCAGGGGTTGAAGGTGCAGGAATTGGGTGAAGTTGGTCAATAGGTACTAACTTTCAGTTAGAAGATAAATAAGAGTGTAGATTCTAAAAGTTCCTATAATGGGAGAAAAAACTTTTTATCTCTATGAGAATATTTATATTAACTAAACTAACTGTGGTAATTATTTAGCAATTAGGTATGTCAAGTCATTATGCTGTACACATCTTAAACATACAGAACTATATGTCAACTATAACTCAATAAAACTGAAAAAATAGTTTTACTACATTCAAAGATATGTTCAGCCATCACAATATCAATTATTAGAATATTTTTATCAACTTAGAAACCCTGTACCTTTTAACTTTCACCTCCCACTCCCTAAGCAACCACTAATCTATTTTCTGTCTCTATAAATTTTCATATAGATAGAGACACATAATATGTAATCTTTTGTGGCTAGCTTCTTTCATTTAGCATAATGATTTCAAGGCTCATTCATGTTATACTGTGTTTCCCCAAAAATAAGATCTAGCTGGACCATCAGCTCTAATGTGTTTTTTGGAGCAAAAATTAATACAAGACCTGGTCTTATAAGACTGGGTATAATATAATATAATATAATATAATATAATATAATATAATATAATACTGGAACACAATGGAATATTATTTGGCTGTAAAAAAGAATGAAATCTTACTATTTGTGACAACATTGGTGAACCTAGACAGTATTATGCTTAGTGAAACAAGTCAGACACAGAAAGATAGATACCATATGATTCCACTTATATGTGAAATCTAAAAAACAAAATAAACAAACAAATAAAACAGAAACAAACTCATAGATACAGAGAACAAATTGATGGTTGCCAGATAGAAAGCATACTGGGGGAATGGGTGAAAAAGTTGAAAGGGATTAAAAAGTACAAATTGCTTTTGTAGCCGGCAACTTTACTGTATTCGTTGATTGTTTCTAATAGCTTTTTGGTGGAGTCTTAAGGGTTTTCTATATATAGCATCATGTCATCTGCAAAGAGTGATAATTTAACTTCTTCATTCCCAATTTGGATGCCTTTTATTTCTTTCTCTTGCCTGATTGCTCTGGCAAGGACTTCCAACACTATGTTGAAAAGCAGAGGTGATAGGGGACATCCCTGTCGTGTTCCTGAACGTAGAGCAAAGGGCTTCAGTTTTTCTCCATTAATTATGAGATTAGCAGAGGGCTTGTCATATATGGCCTTTATTATGTTAAGGTATTTTCCTTCTATACCCATTTTATTAAGTGTTTTAATCATAAATGGATGTTGTATCTTGTCAAATGCTTTTTCTGCATCAATTGATATAATCATATGATTTTTGTCCTTTATTTTGTTTATGTGATGTATCACATTGATGGATTTACGTATGTTGAACCATCCTTGTGCCCCGGGGATGAACCCCACTTGATCGTGATGAATAATCTTTTGAATGCATTGTTGTATTCGATTTGCTAGAATTTTATTTAGGATTTTTGCATCGGTATTCATCAGAGATATTGGTCTGTAGTTTTCTTTTTTTGTGCTGTCCTTACCAGGTTTTGGTATCAGGGTAATGTTGGCCTCATAAAATGAGTTCGGAAGTACTGTCTCTTCTTCAATTTTTTGAAAGAGTTTGAGCAGGATTGGTATTAGATCCTCTTTGAAGGTTTGGTAGAATTCACTAGTGAAGCCATCTGGTCCCGGACTTTTGCTTTTGGGAAGGTTTTGGATGACTGATTCAATTTCGTTACTGGTGATCGGTCTGTTTAGATTTTCCAGTTCTTCATGGTTCAGCCTTGGAAGGCTATATATTTCTAAGAACTTGTCCATTTCTTCTAGGTTGTTGAATTTGGTGGCATATAGTCCTTCATAGTATTCTTGGATGATCCTTTGTATTTCTGTGGTGTCCGTGATAACTTCCCTTTTACGTTTCTGATTTTGTTAATCAGTGTCTTCTCTCTTTTATCTTAGTAAGTCTAGCCAAGGGTTTGTCAATTTTGTTAATCTTTTCAAAGAACCAGCTCTTTGTCACATTAATTTTTCTATTGTCTTTTTGTTCTCTATTTCATTTAGTTCTGCTCTAATTTTTGTTATTTCCTTTCTTCTGCTGACCTTGGGTTTTACTTGTTCTTCTTTTTCTAGTTCTTTAAGGTGTAACATGAGGTTATTTATTTGGGAGTTTTCTTGTTTCTTGAGATAGGCCTGTAATGAGATAAATTTCCCTCTTAAAACTGCTTTCGCTGCATCCCAAAAATTTTGGTAGGATGTATTTTCATTGTCATTTGTTTCTATGTATCTTTTGATCTCTCCTCTAATTTCTTCTTTGACCCAGTCCTTCTTTAAAAGTATGTTGTTTAATCTCCATGTATTTGTGTTTTTTCCCGCTTTCTTTTTACAGTTAATATCCAATTTCAAAGCCTTGTGATCAGAGAATATGCATGGTATGATTTCAATCTTCTTAAATTTGTTGAGACTGATTTTATGTCCCAATATATGGTCTATCCTTGAGAATGTTCCATGTACACTAGAAAAGAATGTATAGTCTGATGTTTTAGGATGAAGTGCTCTATAAATGTCAATTATGTCCATTTCATCTAATGTGTCATTTAGGGCTACTATTTCGTTATTTATTTTCTGTTTGGATGATCTATCCATAGCTGTCAATGATGTATTTAAGTCCCCTAGTATAATTGTGTTTTGGTCAATTTCTCCCTTTAGTTCTGTTAGTAGTTGCTTGGTGTATTTCGGTGCTCCCTGATTGGAGGCATAAATATTGATGACTGTTATGTCTTCTTGTTGTACAGTCCCCTTCACCATTATGAAATGTCCATCTTTGTCTCTTGTTATCTTTTTCACCTTGAAGTCTGTTTCATCTGATATCATTATGGCTACACCTGATTTTCTCTGGGTACCATTTGCTTGGAGTGTCAATTTCCACCCTTTCACTTTGAGTCTATGCTTGTCCTTGTAGCTGAGATGTGTCTCTTGGAGACAGCATATGGTTGGGTTTAGTTTTTTGATCCAATCTGCTACTCTGTGCCTTTTTATTGGTGCGTTCAGTCCATTTACATTTAGGGTGATTGTTGATATGTGAGGATTTCCTGTCATTCTATCTTTAGTTTTCTGGTAAGGCTGTGTCTCCATTGTTTCTTTGCCTTTTGTTGTTGTCTATTATTTCTGTGTGGTGGTATTCTATGATGTTTCCCTCTGTTTCTTCTTTTATTTCAGTATATATTTCAGTTCTGGATTTATTTTGAGTGGTTACTATTAAGTTTATGTAAAAGAAAGTTTGATATTTAGAGTATTCCATTATCTTCAGCATGCTTACTTTCTCCATTCCCATATTCCGGTTCAGGCCTTTACTCTCCCCCTTTTTGAGTTTTGGTTGCCACAAATTGTCCCTGTTGATGGTGGTCGAATAGCCTCCTTTAGTATTTCTTGTAGTGCAGGTCGTGTATTAGAAAATTCCCTCAGCTTCTGTATGTCTGGAAAGGTCTTTATTCCTCCTTCATATCTAAAGGATATCTTTGCTGGATATATTATTCTTGGCTCATGGTTTCTCTCTTTCAATAGTTTGAATATTTGGTTCCACTCCCTCCTGGCTTGTAGAGTTTCTGCTGAAAAATCTGATGATAATCTAATGGGCTTTCCTTTGTAAGTTACCGTCTTCTTTTCCCTGGCTGCCTTGAGGATTCTTTCTTTGTCGTTGATTTTAGACAGCTTCAATACAATGTGCCTTGGAGAAGGCCTGTTGGGATTGAGGTAACTAGGTGTTCTATTTGCTTCTTGGATTCGAGGGTCCAGTTCTGTCCACAAATTTGGGAAGTTCTCATCGACAATTTGTTTGAATATATTCTCTGTTCCCTTCTCTCTTTCTTCTCCTTCTGGTATGCTCATTATTCTTATATTGCTCTTTCTGATGGAGTCAGAAAGTTCTTGTAGAGTTCTTTCATTTCTTTTAAGTCTCAAGTCTCTTTCTTCTTCTATCTGTGTCATTTCCAGGTTTCTATCTTCGATGTCACTGATTCTTTCCTCCATCTGGTCAACTCTACTACCTAAGCTGGTTATTTCATTCTTAATTTCTTCTATTGAGTTCTTAATCTCCAGAAATTCTATTTGGTTCTTTTTAAGATTTCAATCTCTTTCGTAAAATGCTCATGCTGTTCTTTGATTGAGTTTCTGAGTTCCTTTAACTGCCTATCTGTGTTTTCTTGTATCTCGTTGAGTTTTTTCAGAACTGCAATCTTGAATTCTCTGTCATTTAAGTCACATATTTCTGTATCTTTAAGTGCCTTCTCTGGAGATTTTTCACTTTCTTTCTGAGGTATCTTGTTGCCTTGGTTATTCATGGCGATTACTGGTTTACTATTTCTCTTCCTAGACATCTACAGGAGTGACTTCTGCAACAGGTTGATAGGAAGAGGTCTTTCTTTTGTTTTCCAGTACTTGTTGGTAGAATGTTTTATTATTTCTCCAACTGCAATTTATTTTTCTTCTCCCACATGGTGGTGCTATGTTTTCTCTGCACTATTCCTGCTTCTCACACAATGGGGGGATTCCCTGGGAGACGGGCCTCTCCTCTGTTAATCGTTCGTCTAGGTCACAGGGTGCAGTGTCCCGGTGGGTATGCGAAGAGCTTTTGATGTTCCAAAGCTCTTACAGCTCCTGATTCAGGGCCCATATGTTTCAGCAGTTCTGTTTACTCCTTCAGGGATCCACCCAGATAGGTGGGGCCAGGGGCGGGGTGAGCTGTGAGAGGTGGCCCAGAGCAATGGCGGCGACCACCACCACAGCCGGTCCTGCTTCCACAGCTCTCTCCCCTTTGCCAGAACTAGTTGGGCTGTGAATTTGTGTTTGCGGTCCACAGTTCTCAAAACAGCAAATTTTCTGTTGTTTTGATCTGACACTGCTACTGTTTCATTTCTAGCACCACGAGGTGGGGGCCGGGCGAGCTCTGGGAGGGGAGGAAGGGGGCGGCTAGTCTCAGTGCCTAAGGCTCCGTTCTCTGCTCGGCAGTGAGGGCTTAAACCACCGTTTTCAGCCTTTTTCCCTCAGTCTTTTCTCCGAGGTCTCTGCCGTGAGCGTTGGGTTTAGCCGTGGTATATGCTGTCCCCTCAGCCCTGTGGAGCCCTGGCGGAGCCCTAGCAGTCCGAGTTCTTCCCTCTCCCGCAGCTGCGGTAGTTCCGGGAAGCAGTGAGCTCGGCGCACTGAGCTAGGTCTGCGTCCTGCGCCCACGCGGCTCCGTCTCCGCACTTCTCCCTTCCCTCCTCCCTCCCTCGCGCGAATCTCCCACCTGTAGGTGATTTCGGTAGTGGGCCTCTTCGTCTTGCCTGTCTGCTGTGCAGGGAGTCCTTTGTGGAGTTTTGTTGTTCGATTCTTTGTAAATTCCAGGGGAGCTTTACAGAGGCTCACCTCACGCCGCCATTTTTCCGGAAATGAATCAGCCTAAGGGTATTGTTTAATAGCTACATATTTGCAAATTTTCCAATTTTCTTTCTGTTATTGAATTCTAATTTCCTATCATTGTGGTTGAAAGTCATACACTGCATTATTTCTATTCTGACTATTTCTTGAAAAGAACCGTTAATTAAAGTAGTAAACTATGGTGCAGTTTATCCAGAATAATGCTAGTCCAATAAGCAAAGAGCTAAGAGGTCTGTGGATTTGATCCTGTTCCTTTGGTCACTTCAAAGATGTGGAAGTTGCCAGTGATCTCATTGCTATAGGGAAGGCCCTATGGGTGGACTTACTCTTGCCTAGCCATGGACTTGGAAGTCTGAGCAAAGGTCATGAAAGGAATGGCTCCTGGTGAGAAGCTTGGTGTGTTTTACTCTTTTGATTGGTAGAGAAAATTATAATTGCTCCAGGTACATTTTGTATTTTCATTGTGCTTTCCTTTTTCCCTACAGTACTCTTTCCATTCCTTGTCCCAGTTTTTGAAGCATTAAATATCCTTGTATTTCCAAAACGTCTTACTGATTTTTTCACAAAATCAATAAAAAGGATAAAAGAAAGTCGCCTCCATGATAAACAAAAGGTAAAATCTGGTGGTGGTTACACGGGTGTGTTCACTTCTTGATAATTTATTGAGCTGTATGCATATGATGTGTGCATTTCCCTTTTTTCTTAATGTAGCTAGAGAACTCTAGGGTTTAGAGTAAGAGTGTTATAAAATTTTGTGGGGAGTGAAGAAGACGGAGGTTAGGAAAGGAAACAAAAATGAATCAGAGAGACAATGTTTAAAATGCAATAATAGGCAAAATGATTATTATGCCATGGCATCAATATTGTTGAGATAAAAGTATACCACTTCCCTTTAGTAAATTGTCAAAGTACAAAAATTACTGTTTAAAAATTATTTTCCTTGTATTATAATTTCTCCAGATTAAATTGGCAAAGATCACTCAAATACCAAGACTCTTATTTTACACATTCTGCAAAGGAATGCCCCATGAGACACCTGGTGGAGTATAGTTTATGTTATATTGGAGCCCATTCAGACACTGGAGAGGACAGGAGTCTTCTCTGGGCATTGAGGCTGCAAGCTAGCTAACACAGATTTGCCTTCCTGAGGCTTGGAGGCCAGCTCAAGAATGTCTGCATATCAGGGGGACAGGGCTGGGTACCCCAGGGTGTCACTGACGATTGTTCAGCATTCTGGGAGGGTGGGCATTTCAAACTGCTCATGGAAAAGCTGCCAATAAACTCTGCAAATGTCAGGGGGTTCAGATATGTGGCCACTGGTTAAGAATTAAGGCATGAAAATAAAAAGGATTGAAGTCTGGGACTTCCTCCTGAGCAAACAGGCATGATAAGAAAGGGAGCAGACAAGTCTTTAGCCGGGAAGCTGTGTTTAAAACCAGAGAATTTGAAGATCAAAGACAGTTAAGACCAAAAATCAGTTGGACATGATTGCTGGATTTCCCTCAGGGAGACAGCCTGCTCTCCAAGATTTGTAGATGGATGTTTTCATTCACTGATGATCCGGGCAGCACTAGTCAAACTTCCGGACTAAAACGGGCCATACTTTCAGGGAAGAGGTGAAGTACTGCACTCCTGATTTATTTCCAACTTCACAAGTGACTTTCTGTCATTGAACTTTCTCCTTCTGCTTCCAGCACCGAGTGGATTTGCTTCAGCTGATGATGAACACCCAGAATTCTACAGAAATGGACAACCATAAAGGTTACCAAGGTGAGCTTCAGAGGGCCAGTGATGGGAAGACTAAGAGGTAGTGGTGGTTCTGAAAATGTGCAGGAAGATTCCCAGGCAAATAAGAATTTCCTCCAAATTGAAGAAAGGCACATGGTCAGAGACAGAAGGTAGGCAGTTGCACTTTCTAGAAGTATGCAGACATGACTTTGTTCAAAGCTTAAATGACAGCCATAAATAAGTATTTTATGTCCTGAAATCAGTCAGTGGTCTGTACATCAGAACCTCTGGGGAGCTTATTTCCAATGTCGATTCTCCAGCCTCATCTGCCCCACTGAATCAGACTCTCTGCCTGGAAGTTTGCTTTAAGACTCCATCACATCAGGGGGCACGTTGCCCCAGTGTGGGTGACCTTAACTTGGAACACTTGGTTGAAATTGTGTTCACTAGCTTATCTACTGTAAACTTTTATTTTTCCTTTGTAACTAATAAGTAAGTTGTGTGGAAGCCTTTGAGACTAAGGAAATATTCTATTTTCTCTTCAAACTTTCCCCTACTAGTTTTATCATCCATGAATGGTTTTTGACTGAAATCATTATTACTGTGATGGTTGCAAAATGATGACTTCCTAATTCCATCATTTCTTCTACATTTATAGTTGTTCTAGTGTAAGGGAGAGCTCTCCATTTTCCCTCATTTATTTATTTGTTTATTTATCTATATCAGTATGATTTCATATATTGCAAATTTACTCTTACATCAGTCTTATTTTTGATGGTCATATTCTCTCAGCTTTGTCTACGGGAGCCCTTTCAAGTGGGCTCTGGGGTCATATTTTTCTTTTTCTTGCTTTTTAATTTTTTTACTTTGTCAATAGACTTTATCTTTCAGGGAAGTTTTAGGTTCACAGCACAATTGAGTGTAATGGACAGAGATTGCCCTTCGAACTTTCCCCCTTTGCCATCTATACTCAGCCTCCCCAACTATCAAAATTCTTTACAGGTGTGTATCATTTGTTTTAATCAATGAACATACATTGATGCATGATTATTACCCAAAGTCCGTAGTTTCCACTAGTGTCCACTATTGGTGTACATTCTATGGGTTTTGACAAATGTATAATGACATATATCCACCATTATAGTATACAGCGTGTCCTGTATCCTTTTCACCCATCATTTTGTGAGTACTTCCTTGTTTTCTGGTTGAGAAAATTCTAGGATTCTCTATATTTCCCCTGATCAACCCTGGAATCAGTCATTTCTCCAAGGAGCTATGGTTCATTTTAGTGAAAAATAGTATTTAGAAACCAAAATATGGGATTTGGAATGCTCATTGCTACTTGGATTTCTTTGCTTCTAGATCACCATAGGGGACAAGCTAATAACATCAAATATATTTACATAGATATGATAAATATAAATATACCCATAATCAGACTAGTGGTGTAAAGATATCTCTCTTTCTCTCAAAAAAAATCTTTTATTTACAGTTTATTTTCATAATATAAATAATCCCATCATGGTTAATTTCAAACTACCAATGGTTTGACAACTATCTCACAAAATTTCTGAATATTTAATAGTTGGTTCTAGAGAGCAGGGATGAGATGACTCTAATACACCAGCATAAATATATCTATATCTATGTCTATACCTACATATTTCTTTCCTTTTTCCTTTTTTTATTAGTTTCAAGTGTACAGAACAATGTAATAGTTAGACATTTACACCCCTCATAAAGTGAGAACCACCTCCCCCAATCTACTACCTTTCTGACATCATATATAGCTGTTACCGTTCCACTGACTCTATTCCTATGCTGTACTCCACATCCTGTGACCATATATATATGTTAAATTGTAGTTGACATTCAATATTATTCAGCTTCAGGTGTACAATGCAGTAGTCAGGCATCTACACTGCCAATGAAGTGGTCTCCCTAATAGGACAAGTGTCCATCTGACTCTTCTTTATTTCTTTACCTTTTATCTATCTATCTATCTATCTATCTATCTATCTATCTATCTATCTATCTATGTATTTATCGACCTATCAATCATCAATCTGGTCCAAATTTCTGGAATGGAGGAAATATTCTATATCTACATTGTTCAATACCGTAACCACTAGACCCTTGTGTCATTTGAGCACTTGACATGTGACCAGTGTAACTGAAAACTGAATCTTATATTTATTAATTTTAATTAATTAAAATTTAAATTTAAACTGTCACATGTGGCTGGTGGCTACCATATTGGACAGCACAACTCTAAACTTTGGATAACATGGGGTATATACTAACTGGAGGTTAAAAAAATTTATAGTTGACTTTACCCCCAACAGCATCATAAAAATCATCATTGGAAAATCAGAACTCTGTAGATATTTCTTACACTTATTTTGTATTGTTTTTGCTTGTGAATTACATGGTTGGGTGGGTACCATGTTTATTTCAGAGGTCTAAGTATCTAAAGGTCCTAGTCTAGTCCCAGTCAAATAAATTAGAATATGCTCAGTTTCTCTCAGGAGAAAATTAAAAAGGAGGCCAATTTGACCATAAGTACTGTTTGCTGAGCATACAGTAGAGGAAAGAGAAGGTACATGTGCTGAGAAAGATGACATTCAGGCAATGATTGAATAAGCATTGATAATTCCACTCACTGGTACCTGTTTTATTATATTTCATGCTGGTCAATGCCCTTGTATTGACACATTCCTCTGCTATTTTTTAATATTAAAATGGAATGTTTATAGAATACAGAGGACAATGAACTATGGATCCTGGTTGTCACACATATATTTCACTGTTCTATCAACTGACAAGGCCTAGAAGCAACAACACCTCAGTATCAAGAGCACATCTAGCACCCAGATCTTGTTTCCTTAATAACATTAAAGAATAAAGGAATCAGGGCTCCTTGAAAGAATGATTGACTCAGAGATTGGGACAGGAACAATATAAAATGAACCCAGAGCATCTTATAGATCCATAAAGTGAGACATGCTTAAAAACAATATTAACCCCACAATGATGGGAGTGTACAGAAGGGACACAGAAGCCAACTGAAAGAGCTCCCAATGGCCAAAGGTGGAACACTTTGAACAAGATAAAGTATTATTGCATTATTTCCCAAAGTATAAAATCAATATCCATGCGTTCATAG
Organism: Rhinolophus sinicus; assembly: GCF_036562045.2. Taxonomy (NCBI): domain Eukaryota; kingdom Metazoa; phylum Chordata; class Mammalia; order Chiroptera; family Rhinolophidae; genus Rhinolophus; species Rhinolophus sinicus. The sequence continues at coordinate 109,865,130 of NC_133753.1, read as the reverse complement.
TGGTATAAATAAATTGAATAAATGGGGGAGAAAAGACCAATTTCTTTCTGAAAAATTCCAAGTAACTTATGTAGACATTCCACCTTTAAGGAGAGCACAACTCCCCTCTCCTAAGGGGTGGGCAGCACATAATGACTTCATTGCAAAGTGTGCAGTATTGTGTGGAGGGGAGGAACTTTACAGTGGAGAAACCTGGCAAATAAGACCTCAGCCAGGTGACCATGTCTAACATCAACAGTCATAAATCATGTTGTTATCATGTACTCTTGATATGTGATGGGAATAGCACTTTACCTCTGTGGTCTTCCTCTCAAAATTCCTTAAGCCCAACCTAATCATGAGAAGAACTCAATCCTAACTGAGGGACTTTTTACAAAATACCTGACTCAAAAACTCAAGGTCATCAAAAACAAGGAAAATCTAAGAAGTTGTCACAACTAAGAGGAGCCTATGGAAACATGATGACTAAATGTAATATCCTCAGTGAGATATTTTGTGTGAATTCTCTTTTGTGTGAATTCCTAGGCACCGAGCCTCCTATTAGTGTCTCTTTGGGGCATGTAGATTTATTCCTCTGGGGTTTGTTTCCCTGATTAAAATTTGAGATGTGACCCAAATTTTCAGCACAAAAGTCTATTGACAATAATTTCTTTCAACCTAGTAGTTTCTTTCAATAAGTGGTTATTTATCTTGGTGTCACACAGGGCTAGCTGTCAGACATCTGAGGTCATGATGGAGGCAGGTTTCTCACTCAGGTGAAGGCATCTGAAAACTCCGTACACAGACTGTCCACCTGCCACTAATTTCCTCTCTTCAGAAGAGCCAAGGATGCCCTACTTTCAAGTCATCCTGGCTCTGCATCTGACCAAAGTCTACAAGTGGCCCCTCTGCACATGTCTGGAACTCTGCTGGGGTACGCCAACCCTGGCAGAACCACAGGGAAAAGACTCTGCTACTGTTTTAATGCTATCGATTATAATAGGATAGTGCACCACTCCTCTAGCTTTGTGTCTATCTCTGTAGTTTCCGTACACATCTGAGATCATCCATGTTGAAGACATGTGCCCAGGTCTTCTAGTCCCTGATGCCTCTTAAAGGTGTAATCCATACTTCTCGACCTCAGTTGTGCTCACAAATCACCACATCTCTTGAAAATTCAGATTGTGATTCAATCGTTCTAGTGTGGGGTTTGAGATTCTGCATTTCTAATAACCTCCCGGATGCTGCTGATCCAGGGACAGTGCTTTGAGTAACAAGTATCTGTAGCCCAACTGTTCTCTTAAGTTTCTGCAAAATGTTTAAATAAAAGATCCTTTAATGTTTCCCTGCATAAGCCGTAGTATTGCAAACTCTCTCAAAATGTTTCCAAGTATAATGTAGCTAGAATAATGTAAATGTTTCCTGAGGGAGAATGCTAACCCATATTACTTGTAGCTATACTACTTTTGGGTTCTCCAAGAAACATATGAATCACACTGTGTGTGTTACATAAAAATACAATCTCTGAAATTACACATCTGTGTTAGTAGTGATAGTGGCATAACCAGTAACAGATGGCCAAGAATAGGAAAAGCTGGATTAAGACAATTTTTGCCCTTTTCTGGCTCTGTCTGATGTACATCAGCGTACAAACCACTCCCAGTTTGACTGAATTGCTTTTCCAATTTTTCCACTAGGGCTTTGGGAGTTGAATTTAGATTTTTCATCATTGAAACTGTGATAATGTACATTGACCTGCTTATATAAAATGTCTTTCCTTTCCTTTTAGCTTTGTCTGATCTGGAGCTTGTGGCCCAATCTATTGTCTTTATTTTTGCTGGCTATGAGACCACTAGCACTGCTCTTTCCTTCCTGATGTATATTTTGGCCACTCACCCTGAAGTGCAGCAGAAACTGCAGGAGGAGATTGATACAACTTTCCCCAATAAGGTGAGTAGGTGATACCTGGAGAAGGAGGGAGAAAGTGAAGCCTTAGCAGGAATGCCTCCTAACCAGTTACTAGAAGAATTTTCGCAAAGAGCGTACGAGATCTGACAATTAAGTTCGCAAACTTGTTGCAATGATGTTGCTAACCTTTTTTGATATCAGAGGGATTATTCATTATGAATTTGTACCAAGTGGACAAACGGTTAACCAAGCTTACTATTTGGAAGTACTAAAAGGCTGCGTGAAAAAAGTTAGACAACCTGAACTTTTCACCAATAATTCATGGCTCTTGTATCATGACAGTGCACCGGCTCACACGACACTGTCTGTGAGGGAGTTTTTAGCCAGTAAACAAATAACAGCATTGGAACACCCTCCCTACTCACCTGATCTGTCCCAATGACTTCTTTCTTTATCCAAAGATAAAGGAAATATTGAAAGGAAGACATTTTTATGACATTCAGGACATCAAGGGTAATATGATGACAGCTCTGATGGCCATTTCAGAAAGAGTTCCAAAATCGCTTTGAAGGGTGGATTAGGTGCTAGCATCGGTGCATAGCTTCCCAAGGGTTGTATTTTGAAGGTGACAGTAGTGATATTCAGCAATGAGGTATGTAGCAATTTTTCTAGGATGAGTTCGCGACCTTAATTGTCTGACCTCGTGAGCATCAGCTCTTTCAGCTGGACTATTTAGGAAAAGTGTAAAGAAACAAAAGCAAATGGAAAAACACAGGTAATGTATGCTTTTCACAGATATATAAGATCTTTGAAAGAATTGCTTATCATGGCATATCAGTTATCTGTTACCACAATAATGTTAATTAAAAATTTTTTAAAAACCTCAGTGGCAATTTCTTGCCCAAGTGTATTGATAGATATCTCTGATGATATTGGTGGGACTTGCTTTATTCTGGCTATTGGCTGGTCCAGACTAAACTTGGCTAAGCTGGCTGGGCTGACTAACATACACACATGCTCCACGTGACTCCCATACTCCAGAAAGTTAGCCTGCGTGTGTTTTTCTAAGGTCATGGCAGAGGGCAGGAGCAAGAAACTCAATCATAGAGGTACCTTTCAGAATCTGCCTGCATCACATGTAGCCAACATTCCTTTGGTTCAAAACAAACCACATGGCCAAGCCCAGCATCATAAGGGAAGAGTCCACAGAGTTAGACGGCAAAGGACATGGACATAAAGGGGTGGAGAATTGGCACTAGTAGTGCTATGTAGCACCCTGGGCAAACTTTGCAGACTAGGAGAAGCCTGATATACAGGAAAGAGCATAGAGTAGGAAGTAGGAGACATGAATTTGAGTTCAGACTGTGGTTTTGGATAAGTCTTATGACCTTTCTGAGTTATAGATCCTTCAGATATAGTGTAAAGATTTTAAGGCCTATCTAAATTAGAGATTATTTTTCTTCTCTGGGAAAGCTCATATTAGGATTCTTTTGATTGCAATAAGACGGAAAAATCACTAAGAGACACAGACTACCTAAAGCATTGTATCCTGCCTTTTGTATAGTAGTAATTGCAAAGAAATAAAAACACTAGAGGTAAAATTTGCTTCTTACTGTATATGTCTATTCTAAATGCCTTGTATTTATAAATGAAATTAATCTTCAAATATTCTGTATTAGTCAGTATAGTCTAGGCTCTGTAACAGATTGGCCCTCACATCTGAATTGCTTTATGTAACAAAAGTTTACTTCTAACTCACATTTGCATGTCCAACGTGGCTTGTTAGTGGAGGATAGGAGGGGGCCTCTCTGTTCCACATTGTTACCCGAAAATATACCATGTTTCCCTGAAAATAAGACCGGGTCTTATATTACTTTTTGCTCCATTAGGCCTTATTTTCAGAAGATGTCTTTATTTTTTCATGTACAACAATCTATGTTTATTCAAATACAGTCATGTCATCTTCTTCTGGAACATCCTCATAGTATCCTAAATGCATCCGTCTGGCTGAGATGTTAACTTAAGCTTATTTTCAGGGTAGGTCTTATTTTTGGGGAAACACGGTAGGTAAAAGAGGTTCCACTTTATTGCAGATGCACTGTCTGGAACACGATGCCTTCATGTGGCTGGGAAATGAAAAACTAGCGTGTTGCTCATTGGAGTTTCAAATGTTTTGGCCTCCAACTGACATATACCACTTCGGCTCACAGCCCGTTCACAAAGTTGGTTTCCCTAACTTCATGTGTCCTTGGAGATATGGGAGACTACAAGGCTATTGGGTGAGCAGTGAGTGTCTCTGCCACACAAGCCTATGAAGAGCCAGCTCTAACTATCTCCACGTAACATATCAGAACACTGAGCTATGGAGAGATGAAGTCGTTTTCATCCACTAGTCACACAGCTAGAGGTTAAGACCAGTATATGAACCAGGGTGTCTAGCTCCTGAGTCCAACTCTTATCCTCTACAATATTGCCTCTTCAGTGTGACACCAAGTGATAACCACCTATTGCCCACAGAGTTTTCAGATCTCTGCTGAAACTGGAATGCTTTGTGGTGTGAAGAGACTGGCCTCTGGGGCTGGAGAGGCTTATTTGAGGTCTTCCAAGCTTGCAGTCAAGCCCTGAAGTGACAATTAGGAGATGTGGGGCTGGCCTGGTGGCTCAGGCAGTTGGAGCTCTGTGCTCCTAATGCTGAAGGTTGCCGGTTCGACTTCTTGAATCCCGCAAGGGATGGTGGGCTGCGCCCCCTGCAACTGACAACAGCAACTGGACCTGGAGCTGAGCTGTGCCCTCCACAACTACAATTGAAAGGACAACAACTTGACATGGAAAAATCCTGGAAATACACACTGTTCCCCAATAAAGTCCTGTTCTCCTTCCCCAATAAAATCTTTAAAAAAAAAAAAAAACACTAAAAAAAAACCAATCAGGAGATTGTTCCAGTGAGACAGCATGGGGCTGAGTGGGGTCCATCTCTTTATAACTTTCCCTAGAATGAAATTGTGGACCTTGGTAGCATCCAGCTAAACCCTCCTTTTGTCAAATAGGGAATTTCTTATTTTATACATCCTCTTTCCTTGTACACATGTGAAGCCTCTCTTTTGAAAGGAAACAGTGACTGGCACATTTCACCAAGAGTAAGGGCCATAGTTTATTAGTTACACTTGTTCACCCGTGAAGGAAAATTGCTACATGGTCATGTGTAATGATTTTGGGTCCTGTTTAGGGAATTGTCCAAATAGTCCCATAGTCATAACTACTCCACACATGTCAGTGGGCCATTGAGTAGGTCAAAGGACATAACAGATATTAAAATGCCTGTAAATCCTAAGTTTCTTTACCAAAATAAGTTGTTATTTGGAGCTCCTAACAGTTCAGGAGTACTGCATAGAGTGACTTGAAAGTTGATCCCAAATCTCCATTTATCAAAATCTGTTTCTTTCTTCCCAGGCACCTCCCATGTATGATGCCCTGATACAGATGGAATATCTTGACATGGTGTTGAATGAAACTCTCAGATTATTCCCAATTCTTGGAAGAATTGAGAGGGTCTGTAAAAAGGATGTAGAAATCAAGGGGGTGCTCATTCCCAAAGGGACAGTGGTGATGGTGCCAAACTTTGTTCTGCAACGAGACTCAACATTCTGGCCAGAGCCTGAGGAATTCCATCCTGAAAGGTACTGGGCTTCATGGAGAGAGAACCCACCCTGACGCAGGCTGGTTGGAGCATGTTCTGATGTCTGTTAGTAAGATGACAATGTGTGCTTGTACAATAATTGATTTCTACTTCTTTTTATTTTAACAAGTTTGTTTACTTATTGTAAGTGTGATTATTGTTTGTGGTCAAAATTTTACAAACTCTAGGCTAGAAGAAACCTGTGTCTGTCCACAGTCCCACCACCCTAAGACAGGCCTCATTAAGAATGTGGTGTATATCATATTGACATTTTTCTGAGCATATATTTTTTAAGTTAAAATGGTCATATATTTTCTTTTATTTTGAACTGCTTACTTTATTTAACAGTAAAGTAAAAACAGCATCCTGTTATATATACAATCATATATAGGTATATATAAACCATCATATACATATTTGTGTATGTGATTATATGCATAGGCCATAATTTACTTAACCACCATCTGATTTTAGGAACATAGGTTTTTTTTCTTTAAGTTTTTCTGTGCTGGACTCTTTAGCTCTCTGAGTTTACCACAATTTTCCCACATTCTATTTTTTTACACACTGGCCATCGTTCCTGTAGCATTATTGTGAGAGTGCAGGCTGAGAACCTGACAGGTCCTCATCCCTGATGGTTTAAGCCGCCTCATTGAGGGTGGAGGGGAACACAGGTCCCCCGGTACCTCTGTGGCTACTGTCCTGTGGCAGCTCCCTCCTACTCTCAGTAAATGTGACTCTTCAAAGCAAACTCATCTATTCTCTATACGTCTGAGACACTCTTTGGGAGGACAGAGGGAGTCTTTAGCAGGCTCTCCTGGGAATTCAGAACCAAGGTCTGGCTTTGGGTACAGCTTGAACTCTGGAAAGAGCTGATATTTCCCATTTATTGTATTGGTGAGCAAAATTGGAATGAACTAATAGAGGCACTAGCTGGGATCCAGACTTTTATCAGCTCGACTGTACCATCCCTAATGGCAGGGACCTTGTCTCGTTTGCCATAATGTCCTCAGCTCCAGCGTAGAGCCGACACATGATACTTATTGAAAGAAGAAGCTAGAATTGACCAAGTGCTCCGTTTCCTGGACCAGGGCCACTCTGTGCTTCCTCCAAGCTCAGCACTTTTGCTCACTGTAGTTTTATGAACATGAAACCAGAGATCCTTACTGTACTTCTCTTTTTTATTAAATGTATTGAGCTAACTTAGTATATAAATTTAAGGGGTACATCTTTATAATACATCTGTAGACTCTATTGTGTGCTCTCTATCTGAAGGTTAGTCTCCTTCTGTCACTTTGTATCTCACCCTTTTTACCCTTTTATTCCTCCCCCCATTCTACTTCCCTTCTGGTAACCACCATTTTGTTAACTGTATCTTTTTGTTTGTTTGTCTTGTTCATTCGTTTGTTGCTTTTGTTTCATACCCACATATGAGTGAAATCATGCTGTTCTTGTCCTTTACTGTCTGATTGATTTCACTTAGCCTAATACACTCAAGATCCATCATATTGTCATAAATAGCAACATTTCATCTTTTTTATGGCTTAGTTTATTCCATTGTATATAAGTACCACATCTTTATCCAATAATCCATTAAAGGATACACGGGTTGTTTCAATGTCTTGGTTATTGCAAATAATGATGCAATGAACATAGGGGATTCACATATCTTTATGAATAAGTGTTTACAAATTATTCAGGTAGATACCCAGAAGAGAGATTGCCGGGTCATATGGTAGCTCTATTCTTAATTTATTTAGGAGCCTCCATATTGTTTTCCATAGTGGTTGCACAAGTCTATATTCACACAGGGAGTGTACAAGGGTTCTCTTTTCTTCACATCTTCTCCAACATTTCTTGTGGTTGTTTTTTTGTCTTATTGATAGCCTTCTAACAGGAGTGACGTAGTGTATCACCATACTTTTTTTTTTTGGCATATATTTCTTTTATTTAGATATACATAGAAGAACACGTCCTCCCATTTTACAAAAAAAAAAAAATCCTGTTTTTTGTTTATTTTATTTTATTAGTTTCAGGTGTACAAAGCAGCATAATAATTAGACATTTACACCCCTCACAAAATAACACCCCTCCCCCAAGTTCCTACCCCTCTGACATCTTATATACCTGTTATAATACCATTGACTATTTTCCTTATGCTATACTCCACCTCCCGTGACTGTGTGTATATATATATATTTCAGCTTCCATTGTACAGTGTATTGGTCAGGCATCTACACAGTCTATGAAGTGATCCCCTTGATAAGTTCAGTACCTACCATCTGGCACCTTACATAATCTTTACAACATTGTTGATTATATTCCTCATACTATATTTTATATCCCCATGACTATGTTGTGTCTACTAATTTGCTCTTTCTAATCCCTTCATCCTATCATTATACTTTTCATTTACATTTCCCTTACAGCTAGTGATGTTGAGCATTTTTTCATACATCTGTTGGCAATCTTGTACCTCTCTTTGATTCATTCAATCATCAAACAGAGAATAACTGCTTACCTGTGTCAGAAAGTGGGCCAGGCAGTGAGAAATCCAAATGTTAAAAAAAAGATGCCTAATATGGAGTATTTTTGACATATACACAAGTATGTGTGTATTTGACATATATAGAAGCATTTTTTTATAGACAGAAGTCTCTGGAAGATTTTTAACACATCTATGTGTACCATTGCATTCCTAACAGACTTCAACCCATGTCCACTACCCCATCCACATGTCATTGCCACCCTCCTCCTGAACCAATGTTATTTTTTTTAATTAAAGTTTATTGGGGTGACAATGGTTAGTAGAGTTACACGATTTTCAGGTGTGCAATTCTGTAATACATCTGTATACCACATTGTGTGTTCACCATCCAGAGTCAGTTCTCTTTCCATCACCAAGAAACAAAAACTCATAGGCACAGACAATAGTTTAGTGGTTACTAGAAGGTAAAGGGGAAGCAGGGTAGTAGATGAGGGTAAAAGGGATGCGATGTTTTTTAAACACCATCTGTAAATATTCCAATGCCTCCAAAATATAAGGACTTTTTAAAAAATACATAACTACAAGCCATGATCACTTTCCAAAATCCACATTTTTCCTTATTCAAATATTGAGGAATCAAATTTGAATAGAACATAGGTTTAACATTCGAGGAATTTATAGCCCAGCGGAACAGACAGACAAGGAAATCGGTGATTAGAGTAGAGTAGCATCATATGCCCATGAAAATCATCTGATTTATGCTATTTTATGGGACAGAGAGGGACAGAAGCTGAGAGACCAGGGGAGGGGAAGGGAAGAAAGTGAAGAAAAAGGAAGGAAAGTGGAGAGAAGGGAAAGAAAAAAATAACAATTTAACTAATGAGAAGCATTATTCCTGCTTCCTTCCTCCCTGAGCATGTGACCAACATGAGTTTGAGTGGAGGCAGGAACCCACTTTTCCTTCCATCAGTCTCATTTCCTCCTTGCGGTTTAGAGTGTGAACATGTCACCACACTGAATGTAATTTTAGTGTTTAAAGATAAATTTTCCTTTAAATAACACTCATTTCATGTCTTCAATGAGACTGAAAGCTCCTATAGCCTAAGGAGAATGGGAAGGACCTGTAGCTTACAATTCTCACTGCAAAATAATCACAGCAGCATCTCAATGACTAGCCCCCGGAAGCATCCTGTGTACCTCTGGTTAAGGAGTCTGAGCGAGAACCCCAAACATGTGAGGGTTGTGGTGTTATATTTCATTAACTTGTTTCCATCTACTGTTGTGGAACCAGGTTCAGTAAGGAGAACAAGGACAGCATAAATCCTTACATATACCTGCCCTTTGGAACTGGACCCCGAAACTGCATCGGCATGAGGTTCGCTCTCATGAACATGAAACTTGCTGTCGTCAGAGTCCTGCAGAATTTCTCCTTCAAACCTTGCAAAGAAACACAGGTCAGACAGTTAACTTTCTGCGTGCATAGTGCTGTATTGGGAGAGTTTTCTTACTGGGGGATATATATGCATATGTATTATGAATGTGCTCATTCACTGTTTGGTAACTTAGTCTCATGTGCAGCCAAAGTTGAGAATCACTGATTAAAGCCTTTTTGCCAGATGTGAAGGATTCCCACAGTCCAAGGCCATTCTGGCTACTTAACCCCACCTCCTGGGAGCCCCCTTGCACTCAAGCTGGGCTCCTTTTATATCTGAATAAAAACTCTGTGATGTTCTTCTCTCTCTCCTCCCCATTCTGTTCTCACCCTTCAAGTCCTAGTTCAAATCCCCAAGCCCCTCTAGGAGCCGTCCCCATCTAGTCCAGAGCCCGTTCTCTCCTCTGCTCTGTTATTGCTCACTGCAGGCTGGTATCGTTAGTTGTATCACCTCACCTAATACTTTGTCGTTAAATCATCCAGTCTGGTTCTCTATTTCTTTCTACCTAAGAAAGGTACAAAGCACCTCATTTTGTTCCTTACATAAATTCCCTTGCACTCATGCAAGAGATGCTTAAGGAATGATTTGCAGTTCATGTAGAGCTCTTGGATATAAATTTAAAAACTTATTTTGAAAACTTTAACAAATAATATTTGCAATGTGCATTTTGTATGAGTGTTGGTGTGTTTACAGGGGAAATATGTACATGCAATTTTTTAATAAATTAAAGTTTATTGGGGTAACAATGGTTAGTAAAGTTACATAGGTTTCAGGTGTACAATTCTGTATTACATCATCTATATAACACATTTTGTGTTCACCACCCAGAGTCAGTTCTCTTTCCATCACCATATATTTGATCCCTTTTACCCTCATCTACCACACCTCTCCCCCTTTACCCTCTGGTAACCACTAAACTATTGTCTGTGTCTGTGAGTTTTTGTTTCTTCATCTGTTTCTCTTGTTCTTTTGTTGCTTTCAGTTTTATATCCCACATATCAGTAAAATCATACGGTTCTTGACTTTTTCTGTCTGACTTATTTTGCTTAGCATTATAATCTCAAGATCCATCCATGTTGTCACAAATGGCACTATTTCATCTTTTCTTAGGGCAGAATATATACCACATCTTCTTTATCCAATCACTTATGAAAGGACACTTTGTTTCCATGTCTTGGCCACCAAAAATAAAGTTGCAATGAACATCGGAACACATATATATTTATGAATAAATGTTTTCAGATTTTTGGGGTTTATACCCAGGAGAGGGATTGCTGGGTCATACGGTAATTCTATTAATTTTTTTAGGAACTCCACACTTCCTTCCATAGCAGCTGCACCAATCTACATTCCCACCAACAGTGTATGAGGGTTCTTTTTTCTCCACAGCCTCTCCAATATTTGTTGTTATTTGCCTTGTTGATGATAGCCATTCTAGCTGGTGTGAGGTGATATCTCATTGTGGTTTTTATCTGCATTTCTCTGATGATTAGTGATGTTGAGCTTTTTTTCATATGTCTATTTGCCATTTGTATGTCCTCTTTGGAGGAATTTCTATTTCGGTCCTCTGCCCATTTTTTAATTGGATTGTTTGAGGGTTTTTGTTGTTGTTGTTGAGTTGTATGAGTTCCTTATATATTTTGGATATTAGCCCCTATCAGAGGCATTGTTTGCAAATATCTTCTCCCACTCAGTTGGTTTCCTCTTTATTTTGTCGATGATTTTTTTGCTGTGCAGAAGCTTTTTAGTTTGATATAATCCCATTCATTTATTTTAACCTTTACTTCCCTTGCCTTGAGGTCAAATTCATAAAATCCTCTTTGACCCCAAAGTCCATAAGTTTAGTACCTATGTTTTCTTCTATGCAGTTTATTGTTTCAGGTCTTATGTTCAGGTTTTTGATCCATTTTGAGTTAATTTTGGTATACAGTGACAGCAGTCTAGATTCATTCTTTTGCACATGGCTTTCCAATTCTCCCAGCACCATTTATTGAAGAGGCTGTCCTTTCTCCATTGTATGTTTTCGGCTTTTTTGTCAAAAATTATGTGTCCATATTTATGTGGGTTTATTTCTGGGTCTTCAGTTCTATTCCATTGGTCTGTGTGGCTGCTTTTCTGCCAATACCACACTGTTTTGATTATTGTTGCCCTGTAGTACAAGCTGAAGTCAGGGAGTGTGATACCTCCAGCATTATTCTTTTTCCTTAGGATTGCTTTGGTTATTTGGAGTCTTTTGTGGTTTCATGCAAATCTGATGATTTTTTTTGTTCTCTTTTGATTTTGATGGGAATTGCATTAAATCTGTATATTGCTTTGGGTGATATGGCCATTTTAATTATGTTGATTCTTCCAATCCATGAAAATAGAATATCTTTCTATTTCTTTGTGTGTTCTTCAATTTCTTTTAAAAATGTCTTGTAGTTTTCAGCATATAGGTCTTTCACATCCTTGGTTAAGTTTATTCCTAGGTATTTTATTATTTTTGTTGCAATTGCAAAAGGAATTATTTTTTTTATTTCTTTTTCGGGAAGTTCATTGTTAGTATATAGGAATGCAATGGATTTTTGTGTGTTGATTTTATAGTCAGCAACTTTACTGTATTTGTTTATTGTTTCTAATAGCTTTTGGTGTAGTCTTTAGGGTTTTCTATGTATAGCATCATGTCGTCTGCAAAAAGTGACAATTTAACTTCTTCATTCCCCATTTGGATGCCTTTTACAGTGGCACCTCAGTTTTCGAACATAATCCGTTCCGGAAGACCGTTTGAGTTCTGAAACGTTCGAAAACCGAGGCACAGTTTCCCCATAGAAAGTAATGCAAAATGGATTAATCCATTCCAGACCTTTAAAATCAACTCCTAAAACTGCAAATTTAGCATGAATTTTACTATCTAAATGATACTATAGATCCATAAAATTTACGGTGTTCGTAAACTGAAATGTTTGTCAATGGAGACGTTCAAAAACTGAGGTACCGCTGTATTTTTTTCTCTTGCCTGATTGCTCTGGCTAGGACTTCCAACACTATGTTGAAAAACAGAGGTGATATGAGACAGCCCTGTCTTGTTCCTGAACATAGAGCAAAGTGCTACAGTTTTTCACTGTTAATTATGACATTAGCTGAGGTTTGGTCACATATGGCCTCTATACCTATTTTATTAAGTGTTTTAATTATAAATGGATGTTGTGTCTTGTCAAATGTTTTTTCTGCATTTATTGATATAATCATGTGATTTTTGTCCTTTATTGTTTATGTGGTGTATCATATTGCGTATGTTGAACAATTCTTGTGCCCCTAGGATGAACCCCACTTGGTCATGATGTATAATCTTTTTAATGCATTGTTACATTCAATTTGCTAGAATTTCGTTTAGGATTTTTGCATCTGTATTCATCAGAAATATTGGTCTGTAATTTTCTTTTTTTGTGTTATCCTTACCAGGTTTTGGCATCAGGGTAATGTTGGCCTCGTAAAATGAGTTAGGAAGTATTTTCTCTTCTTCAATTTTTTGGAACAGTTTGAGCAGGATTGGTATTAGATCCTCTTTGAATGTTTGGTAGGATTCACTAGTGAAGCCATCTGGTCCCGAACTTTTGCTTTTGGGAAGGTTTAAGATCACTGATTTAATTTCCTTACTGTTTATCAATCTATTTAGATTTTCTTATTCTTTGTGATTCAGCCGAGGAAGGCTATATGTTTCTAAGAACATGTCCATTTCTTCTAGGTTATTGAATTTTGTGGCTTATAGTCCTTCATAGTATTCTTGGATGATCCTTTGTATTTCTGTGGCATCCATGGTAACTTCCCCACTTCATTTCTGATTTTGTTTGTCTTTTCTCTTTTTATCTTAGTGAGTCTAGCCAAGGGTTTGTTAATTTTATTAATCTTTTCAAAGAACCAGCTCTTTGTTGCATTAATTTTTTCCTACAGTCTTTTTGTTCTCTATTTCATTTAGTTCTGCTCTGATTTTTATTATTTTCTTCCTTCTGCTGACTTTGGGTTTCATTTGTTCTTCCTTTTCCAGTTCTTTAAGGTGTAATGTGAGGTTATTTATCTAGGATTTTTCGTCTTTCTTGAGATAGGCCTGTAGTGATATAAATTTCCCTCTAAAAACTGCTTTCACTGCATCCCAAAAATTTTGGTAGGATGTGTTTTCAATTCTCATTTGTTTCTATGCATATTTTGATCTCTCCTCTTATTTCTTCTTTGACCCAGTTATTCTTTAAAAGTATGATGTTTAATCTCCACATATTTGTGTTTTTCCCTGCTTTCTTTTTGTAGTTGATATCTAATTTCAAGGCCTTGCAATCAGAGAATATGCTTGGTATGATTTCAATATCCTTAAACTTGCTGAGGCTAATTTTATGTCCCAATATATGGTCTATCCTTGAGAATGTTCCGTGTACACTAGAAAAAAATGTACATTCTGATGTTCTAGGATGAAGTGCTCTATAAATGTCAATTATGTCCATTTCATCTAATGTGTCATTTAGAGCTGATATTTATTTAGTTTCTATTTGGATGACCTATCTATAGCTGTCAATTATATAGTATGTCCCCTATGATAATTGCATTTTGGTCAATTTCTCCCTTTAGTTCTGTTACTAGTTGCTTTGTATATTTCGGTGCTCTCTGATTAGGGGCGTAAATATTGATGACTGTTATGTCTTCTTGTTGTATAGTCCCCTTTATCATTATGAAATGTCCATCTTTGTCTCTTGTTACCTTTTTTATCCTGAAGTCTGTTTCATCTGATATAAGTATGTTATGCCAGCTTTTCTCTGAATACCATTTGCTTAGAGTGTAAATTTCCATCCTCTCACATTGAGTCTATATATTTGTCCTTGTAGCTGAGATGTGTCTCTTGGAGGCAGCATACTGTTGGATTTAGTTTTTTTATTTAATCTGCTACTCTGTGCTTTTTATTGGTGAGTTCAGTCCATTTACATTTAGGGTGATTATTGAGGATTTTCTATCATTGTACCTTTTGTTTTCTGGTAGGACAGTGTCCCCATTGTTTCTTTGCCTTTTTGTTGATGTCTGTTATTTTGGTGTGGTGGTATTCTATGATTTTTCCCTCTGTTTATTCTTTTTTTATGTTATATATTTCATTCTGGATTTTTATTAGTGGTTACAATTAAGTTTATGTAAAACAAAGTTTCATACTTAGAGTATTCTATTTTCTTCAACAGGCTCCGTTCTCCCTTCCCCTTTCCTGGTTCAGACCTTTACTCTCTCCCCTTTTATGTTTTTGTTGTCACAAATTGTCCCTATTTATGTTGTGAGCTGATTTCTACATTGCAGTAGCAAGTTGTCTTTTTGCTTTTTTTTTAAGTGTTTTTTTTCTTCTTTGCCCTGTATGTTGTGTTTAAGTGTATAGTGTCCTATTTGGTGTCAGGGTTGCCATTTCCTGCATCTGTCTGTCTGTTCATAATACTACTCATGGTTTTGTATTCTTTTGCTTTTTTGTTTTAGGTCAAATAGCCTCCTTCAGTATTTCTTGTAGTGCAAGTCGTATGTTAGAAAATTCCCTCAGCTTCTTTATTCCTCCTTCATATCTAAAGGATATATTTGCTGGATATATTATTCTTGGCTCATAATTTCTCATTTTTAATAGTTTGAATATTTGATTCCACTTTCTCCTGGCTTGTAGAGTGTCTGCTGAAATATCTGATGATAACCGAATGGGCTTTCCTTTGTAAGTTACTGTCTTCTTTTCCCTGACTGCCTTGAGGAGTCTTTCTTTGTTGTTAATTGTTGACACCTTCAATACAATATGTTTTAAAGAAGGCCTGTTGGGGTTGAAGTAATTAGGAGTTCCATTTGCTTCTTGGATTCAAGGATCCAGTTTTTTTCACCGTTTGGGAAAGTCCCGTCAACTATTTGTTTGAATATACTCTCTGTTACCTTCTCCCTTTTTTCTCCTTCTGGTATATCCATTATTCTTATGTTACTCTTTCTGATGGTGTCAGAAAGTTCTTGTAGAGTTCTTTCATTTCTTTTAACTCTCAAGTCTTTCTTTTCTTCCATCTGTGTCATTTCCAGATTTCTATCTTCAATGTCACTGATTCTTTCCTCCATCTGGTCATTTCTGTTACCTAAGCTGGGCCATTTCATTCTTCATTTCTTTTACTGAGTTCTTAATCTCCAGAAATTCTCTTTGGTTCTTTTTTAAAATTTCACTCTTTTTGGTAAAATGTTCATTTTGTTCTTTGATTGTGTTTTTGAGTTCATTAAACTGCCTGTCTGTGTTTTCTTGCATCTCATTGAGTTCTTCAGAACTGAAATCTTGAATTCTCTGTCATAAGTTATATATTTCCATGTCTTTAAGTTCATTTTCTGGAAACTTCTCATTTTCTTTCTGAGCTGCCTTGTTACTTTGGTTATTCATGGCAATTAATGATTTATTATTTCTCTTCCTAGGCATCTACAGGAATGAGTTCTTCAATGGGTTGATAGGGAAAGGTCTTTCTTTTTCTTTCCAGTAGGTGTTGGTGGAATGTTTTATTTTCTCTCCTGCTGCAGCCTTTTATTGTCTCTCATATTGTAGCACTATATTTTCTCTTGCACTGTTCTGGCTTCTCACATGATGGGGGGCAGGGGTGTTCCCTAGAAGATGGGCTTTTCCTCTGTGAGAAGGTCACCTGGGTCTCAGGGCACCGCCTCCATGAGGAGGATGTGGAGAGCTTCTGAAGTCCCAAAGCTCTTCCTGCAACCAGATTCAGAGCCTGTGTGTTTCTGCAGCTCTGTTTACCCCTGCAGAGATCCACCCAGATAAGTGGGAGTGGGAACAGGGTGGGTTGTGAGCGGTAGGTCTGAGCAATGGCAGCGAGTACCAGCACAGTTATCTTGCCCCTACAGTTTCTGCCTTTCACTAGAATTAGTTGCACTGTGAGTCTGTGGCTATGGAGCTGCAGTTCTCAGAGCTGTAAATATTCTGTTCTTTTTATCTGACACTGCTACCATTCTGCTTCTGTCACTGGGAGGGTGGGTTGGGGCGAACTCTGGGAGGGTGGGAAGGAGTCAGCTAGGCTCCGTGCCTCTGCCTATGTCTTCCCTCCTCTGCTTGGCAGTGAGGGCCTAAACCACCGCTCTCACCCTTCTTCCCTCAGTCTTTCCTCTGATGTCTCTGCCATGAGCATTGGGTTCAGCCGTGGTATATGCTGATTCCTCAGGCGGGAATATGGGTCATAAGGAGAGTACCAGCAATCTAAATATTCCCTCTCCTGTGACTGCGGTAGCTCTGGAATACAAGGAGCTGGTAGCTCCTGTCTGCGTCCTGGGGACCGCAATCCACATCTCTGTACTTCCCCCTTCCCTTCTCACCCACTTGCCCAATTTGCCCACCTTTAGATGATTTCAATTGTGTGACTCTCAGGCTTGCCTGTGTGCTGTGCAGGGAGTCCTTTGTGGAATTATAGCTGTTCAATTTGTTGTAAATTCCAGGGGAGATTTTGAGAGGCTCTCCTCACGTCACCATTTCTGTGACACAATCTACATGCAATTTTTAAATTGTAAAATATAAAGATCTGTAATCTCTCCTCTGAAGAACATAGAGAATATTTGCCATTGATTGATATCAGGCAAGGCAGTATAAGGCTTATTTCTAGGCCTCATGCATTTAATATTCATCTACTCCCCTTAAGTAGGCTTTCTCAGAAATAGGAGGAGGGTGAAGATGGTTTTCATCTAAATGGTGGCTTTGGGCAGCTGTATAGCAGTCTTGTAAATGTGTGCAAATGGGGAACTCAGCCCTGAGAGGAAGTGGGCCTCTGGCACAACTGGGTGGGGCAGACACTCCTGCAAACTCCCAGTCATCCACAGCTGGTGCTTCTCAAGCTCCATGACAATTTGCTTGCCCTTCTCTCAACTGAGATCAGAAGTTATCATGTTGGTGGCACTTCCAACACTGAAGGAGCGACTGGGTGAGAATGGAGCTAATAGTATTAGTTAAAACACTATATAGGCCTTCAGAAGTTCACCATTTACATTACACTTGGGAGCCAGGAGATGTTAGAATACAGGCATAATGCTTCACAAAGAAGTTTTCCCATCATGAAACTGGAAGGGTCCCACTGGGAGAGGTGACTGGACTCTAGAAGTCTAGAATGTCCACACTATTAAAATGTGTAATATGTACTCAGGATTACCTTGCAAGTTTCAACATGCACAAAGTTAATTCTATATTGTTTTTCAAAATACTTTGC
The DNA here is from genome assembly GCF_036562045.2 of Rhinolophus sinicus. Taxonomy (NCBI): domain Eukaryota; kingdom Metazoa; phylum Chordata; class Mammalia; order Chiroptera; family Rhinolophidae; genus Rhinolophus; species Rhinolophus sinicus. The sequence goes on along the minus strand of NC_133753.1, from coordinate 109,847,439 downwards.
CATGATGCCTAAGAATCTGGCTTAAATTTTAAAAATGCATTCTTTTTATTTAAAATTTAAACCAAAACAAACACAAACCAACATGATTTTGTCTCTGGCCTGGTGTAAAATGGGTGCTGTATAGCTATTTTGTTGAATGAATGGATGGGTGCATGCTTTCACTACCCAGTCTTGACACAGCTTATGGAATAAGTATTAGGAATCAAAGATATATGATGCTAAAGGTAGTTTTTATATGTTTGTAAGTCATTATTGTTTTTAACATATCTTGTCTACTTTGCTTCTGTTGTTGACAATGCTTCATTAATCGATTCTCATGTGCTGTTTAACCTTTGCAGATCCCTCTGGAATTAAATACTCTAGCACTTACTCAACCACAAAAACCAATTGTTCTAAAGGTTGAGTTGAGAGATGGGACCATAAGTGGAGCCTGACTTTCCCTAAGGATTTCCGCTTTGTTCTTCAAGGGAGCTGTATCCCATGACACCCAAGACCTCAATTTACTTTGTGAATAAAACCCAGAAATGAAGATGAACTCTACCTACTGCACTTGATGGATAACCAGGGGGTCTGTACATTCACTTAGCTTTCTCAGTAGCTACAAAGTGTATTCTACACTGTGTAATATAAAAGATGTGACTAAATAAGTGCCAGATATGTAGACCCAACTTATTTGGGGTTCTCATAGTACTATTTCCATCCACGCCCATTTAGTACCATCTACTCTTCCTGAGCACTGATTAAGAATACAAATTTCTCAACAATTTTACCACAAACTTTAATGAAAACAAAAATTGTGGTAACTGTAGTAGTGACATTTAAGTCACATGTTTAATTTTGAATATTCTGTATTGCATATCAAGCAAGTCAAGAAACTTCTCTTTACAATAGTATTATCTGCTGCATTCGTGTACAGTAATGGGAATCTATAGAATCAAATCAGTGAGAGCCAGTGACTAAATGTTTTTGACCCTCACAATCAAGGGTTGGGTGCTACCTTTTTCAGAACTCCAGTTTGATATATTAGTATAGGTAAGAGTTAATCCCCTGTGACTTGGCCCATTGTTTAGAAAGTATATTCATAATTTAATTCTATCTTTTTTGGAACACATATTTTTTGTGACACCCAGCTGATGCACTTATGTTATTAGTTTTTATTTATGTTTTATCTCATCTCCATTGATGTTCCTGGAAGGCAGGAAACAATTTTTTTATGCCTCTTTGTATGTCATGCTCAACTCTCAGCTATCTTAACACAATCAACATGGAATAAAAGATGTTTGACTGGTTTGTTGATTGAGCCTGTAGAAAATCTACAAGCATTCATCAGTTTCATTGGCTTCAGAAGCTGCATAGAGTTCTTCATTTTTCTCTTTTGCCCATCCCATCTTCTTTATTTCCCTTTCCTTGCCTTCTTTTCCTTTCCTTTCCCTTCCCTTCCTTTCTTTTCTCTTCCCTTCTCTTCCGTTCCATTCCCTTCCCTTCCTTAGCCTTCCCTTCCTGGATAATTCTGTCCTAAAGGCAATAGGTGGAGCACAACATTGGGGGCAGACACACATTGTGGGGTGGGGGCAGAGAAGGGAGTCACAGTGGCTCCAAATCAGAGACTGAGTAACACGGGAGTGTGTCCACATGGAAGCACAGCATGGTATGAGTGTGGGAACCCAAACAAGGTGAGAAGGATGTCCTTGCAGAGGGTGGCCTGGTGAGAGCAGCCAGAGCCTAAATACTCTTGGAGAATCTGAGTAAGGAGGGCATGGAAATGGATGGAGCAGGTATTGGCTTTCTAAAGGTGGCTTGATCAAATAAGTAAATATATGAAAGATAATGGAAGCCTGGTTTCTCACTGTTGGAGAAGGGAGTCACTGATTCAGAAAGAGAGAAAACCAGAATAAACCCTGTGGACTCAGAGACTGGAACTGAATGTATCAGTGTAAATTCATGCTTTACTATAGAGATAGATGATAGATAGATAGATAGATAGATAGATAGATAGATAGATAGATAGATAGATAGATAGATGATAGATAGATAATGTTACCGGAGATGCCAAAAATATGTATACACTTGACTTGTATTTATCTTTTGTTATTGATATATATTGAGTATTACAATTTTAATACAGTTTTTTTTTTTCCTTTCTGAAAATGTGTATACATTTTTTTGGCACCCTCTGTATATGTATACACACACACACACACACACAAATGCTCTATTTCTCTCCACTGATAGGGCTTAGAAACAGTGACACTCTATAGTAAGGAGCACACCTCATGCCAAGATCTTGGCTTATAAATATCATTTTCTACTGAATGGAACCCAGGATCCTTAGAGAAATAGCTGACTTGAGGGCCAGGGCTGAAAAAGTGCAAGATGAGGCTGAAACATCTTATGCTAAAAAGGAAGAAAATGCTAAATACTGCAGGGAACATAGCAAAAGGACACAGAAGCCAGACTAAGGGACCTCCACTGACAAAACGAGGGACAATTTCAGCATCATAATAATGATAAGAAATTATACCACATTGAATAAAATAGGAAAAGATGAGTATATACAGACATAAAAAAAGGATGAATTGCAACTGGGTGAGGATACTTACACAGTTTCAAAGTACTGCTGCTCAAAATACTTATTAATTACAGGGGCGGCTAGATGGCTCAGTTGCTTAGAGTGCATGCTCTTAACAAGGTTGCCGGTTCGACTCTCACATGGGATGGTGAGCTACGCCCCTTCCCACCCTCCTTCATCGCCCCCCAACTAGATTTAAAAAAAAAAAAAAACACAAAAAAAACAGCGACTAGACTTGGAACTGAGCTGCACCCTCCACAAACAAGATCAATGAAAGACAACTTGACTTGGAGCTGATGGGTCCTAGGAAAAACACAGTGTTCCCCAGTAAAAGTCCTGGAAATACACACTGTTCTCCTTCCCCAATAAAATAAAAAAACAAATAAAAATAAAAAATACTTATCAATTACAAAGGAAAAGGGTAGCTTCACAGTGGAGAACACTGGCACACTCACCCTAAATCAAGTGATCAGAGTGAGCATCATCAAGAATGAGATGAATTAATCATGCATCACCTGATAGGATGCAGTGAGAAAAACTCAGCACCACCTCTGTGATAGGTTGATAGATTTCATACAGTTCCCTCCTAGCTCATGGATATAAATATGTTTTAATCATAATCCGTGTTTTCTCACTGGGCTGTAGACACACTACTGCCTCTTCTGTGGCTAAAGTCCTGTTAGAAAAGATTATCCCTACCTGGGGAACTCCTCTCAAACTCCAAAGTGATTGAGGAACCCATTTTACTGGTCAGGTGCTTCAACACATCTGTGCTGTTTGGCCAGTCTTACAGCATTTTCATTGTGCTTACGACCCTAAGTCCTCAGGTTTAGTCAAATGCACTAATGGCATTAAGATTCAAATGGCAAGATTCCTGGTCAAAATGGTGGAGTAGGTAAATGCTGTGCTCACCTCCTCTCAGGACCACATCAGTTACAATTAAATTACAGAATAACCATCATTGAGAATCACCTGAAGTCTAGCTGAACCAAAGCTCTGCAATTACAGGTATACCAATGAAGCCACCTTGAGACTGGTAGGAGGGGCAGAGATGTGGAATGGGTTGGTCCCACACACACGTGACCATTAAAAATTGAGTGGGATATCTCAGCTGTGGAGGTTCCCCCCTGTAGGAGCAAGGGGGTCCCAGTCCCACACCAGGCTCATAAAATTTCTCAAAGCTTCACAAAACCCAAACAAGCAGCATCTGGCTTTGGCATGTCCCGTACATCTAGCTGAGCAGCTCTGTGCCAGGCACTAGTGACAGCTGGCCTCAGTTCACAGATTGGCCTCTTGAGGCACTTCCAAGTCTAGTGCAGGTGGCAGCCATCTGCAGATTGCTTTGTGGCTCAGATTGCAGGTGGCCCCAGGCAGGGCACAGGCTGTGGCTAAACTTGGACTCAAGTGGGTCCTCTCCCAAGAGGCCCCAGGGCTGGCATACCTAGTGGCCAGCTTCAGACCAAGCCAGAACATTACCCGGCTGTCTCCAAGGATGACGCACCCAAAGGGCAGGCTCTGCAGGCACCAGAGCTGTGCTAAACTGAACCCTGTTCTGTAGGGTCAGCTCTTGCACCACAGCTCCTTCACTGTAGTCATGGCCAGTCCTCACAAACAATCAGCCTGAAAGTCAATCCCTCTCATTGTCATGCCAACAGCAATCAAGACACACACAACCCACACAAGGGACACACCCGGAACAGGGAGACTGTATTACTGGGTCCCACAGGACATCTGCTACATAAGTTCACTCTCCTAAGATCAGGAGGCATGGCAGCCCTATCTAACACATAGAAATGAACACAGGAAGGCAGCCAAAATGGGGAGACAAAGAAACATGTCCCAAATGAAAGCACAGAACAAAGCTCCAGAAAAATGAACTAAACAAAATGGAGACAAGCAATCTACCAAACGCAGAGTTCCAAACACTGGTTAAAAGAGTGCTCAATGATCTCAGGGAGAACTTCAACAAAGAGATAAGAAACATAAAAATGGAGATGGAAAACATAAAAAAGAAATACAAATATAGACTACAATAACTGAAATGAATAATACATTTGAAGGAATCAACAGTAGATTATGTGAAGCAGAGGATCAAATCAGTGATTTAGAAGATAAGGTAGTAGAAAACACCCAAACAGAACAGAAAAAAGAAAAAGTATCCAAAAATAATAATAATAAGGATAGTTTAAGGGGCCACTGGGACAACATCAAGCATGCCAACATTCACATTATAGGGTACCAGAAAAAGAAGAGAGAGAGTAAGTAACATAAAACCTATTTGAAGGAACATTGACTGAAAACTTCCCTAACCTGGCAAAGGAAATAGAGATACAAGTCCAGGAAGCACAGAGTCCCAAACAAGATGAACTCAAACGGGCCCAGATCAAGACACATCATAATTAAAATGCTAAAAGTTGAAGACAAAGAATCTTAAAAGCAGCAAGAGAAAAGCAGTTAGTTACTTACAAGGGAGCTCCCATAAGATTGTCAGCTGATTTTTCAACAGAAACTTTGCAGGCCAGAAAGGATTGGCAGGAAATAGTTCAAGTGATGAAAAGCAAGGACGTACAACCAAGACTACTCTACCCAGCAAAGCTATCATTTAGAATCAAATGACAGATAAAGAGCTTCCCAGACAAGAAAAAGCTAAAAGAATTCAAACCAGTATTACAAGGAATCTTAGAGGGACTTCTTTAAGATAAATAAATAAATAAACAAACAAACAAAATGGCAAAAACTACGTAACAACAATTATTTTCAAGATAAATGGATTAAACCCTCCAATCAACAACAGATAGATGGCTGAAAGAGTAAGAAAACAAGATCCTTCCTTACATATGCTGCTTAAAAGAGACTCACTTCAGATAGAAAGGCACACACAGGCTGAAAGTGAAGGTATCGGAAAAAGCTGTTTCATGAAAATGGAAACAAAAAAGAGCTGAGGTAGCAATAGTTATGCCAGACACAATAGACTTTAAAACAAAGGCTATAACAAGAGACAAAGAAGGACCCAGTAATCCCACTTCTGGGTATGTATCCAAAGAAACTCAAAATGCTACTTCGAGGGGACATGAGCATCCATGTTTATTGCAGCATGGTCTACAATGGCCAAGATGTAGCAACAGCCTGGGTATCCATCGATGGAAGAATGGATAAAGAGGAGGTGGTACATATATTCAATGGAATATTGCTCGACCATGGATGGGAATGGGTTCTTGCCATCTGCAGTGGCATGGATGGACCTGTAGGATATTGTGCTGAGCGGGGTATGTCAGACAGAAAGAGACAAATGCAATGTGATTTTTCTTATATGTGGAACCTAAAGAACAAAATAAACAAACAAAAAATATCTTATTAACCCAAAAGAAGGCAAGAAAAGAATAATAGAGGAAAACACAAAAAGGGTTAATTTTTTTTCCTGTGTCTCCTTCCTTTATTTTTCAGTTACAGTTAACATTCAATATATTTTTTTATTAGTTTCAGTTGTACAACATAGTGGTTAGACATTTATATAATTTACAGAGTGATGCCCCTGATAAACATAGTACTCACCTGGCATCATACATAGTTGCCAGAATATTACTTATTATATTCCCTATGATGTATTTTACATCCCGTGACTATTTTGTAACTGCCAATTTGTACTTCTTAACCCATTCACCTTTTCACCCAATCCCCCATCCCCTGCCTATCTGGCAACCATGGGTTTGTTTTCTGTATCCATGAGTCTGTTGCTGGGTCATAATGTAGTTCTATTTTTAATTTTTTGAGGAACCTCCCTACTGTTTTCCATTGTGGCTGCACCAATTTGCAATCCCACCAACAATGCACAAGGGTTCCATTTTCTCCAGATCCTCACCAACACTTGTTTGTTGAATTATTGATGATATAATAGCCATTCTGACAAGTGTGAGGTGATATCTCATTGTGGTTTTAATCATGTCTATTGACCATCTATATGTCCTCTTTGGAGAAATGTCTGTTTAGATCCTCTGCTCATTTTTTAATTGGATTGTTTTGGGTATTAAGTTGTGTGAGTTATTTATAAATATTGGATATCAACTCCTTATCAGATGTATCATTGGCAACTATCTTCTTCCAATTTGTAGGTTGTATTTTCATGTTGTGAATGGTTTCCTTTGCTATGCAAAATCTTTTTAGTTTGATGTTGTCCCATTCATTTATTTTTTATTTTGTGTCCCTTCCCCAGTGAGATATATCTGAAAACAATATTAGTAAGAGCAATGTCAGAAAATTTACTACCTATATTTTCTTCTAGGAGTTTGAAGGCTTGTGGTCTTACATTTGTCATTAATCCATTTTGACTTTATTCTTGTACATGATGTAAGACAGTAGTCTAGTTTTTTGTTTTTTGTTTTTTTTTGCATTATCTGTCCAGTTTTCCCAACACCATTTATTGAAGTCTGTCTTTACCCCCTTGTATATTCTTGCCTCCTTTGTCATAGAGTAATTAACCATATAGGCATGGGTTTATTTATGTGCTTTATTCTATTTCATTTATCTATGTGTCTATTTTTACACCAGTATCATGCCATTTTGATTACTGTAACCTTGAGTATAGTTTGATATCAGGAAGCATGATACTTCCAACTTTGCTCTTTCTCAAGATTGCTGAGGCTATTTGGGGTCTTTTGTGTTCCCACATAAATTTTAAGATTACCTATTCTAGTCCTGTGAAAAATGCCATTGGTATTTTACACTTGATCTTAGCCAAAAGGCCGAGAAGCGATGCATTGGTATTTTGATAGGTATTACATTGAATCTATACATTGCTTTGGATAGTATGTGCATTTTAATGATGTTAATTCTTTCTATCCATGAACATGGTATATGTTTGCATTTATTTGTATCTTTAATTTCTCTCTTCAATGTCATAATTTTTTGAGTACAGGTCTTTTGTCTGCTTATATATTTGTCTAGTTACATTTATTTCTAGGTTTTTTTTTATGCAATTGTAAATGGAATTGTTTTCTTAATTTCTTTGACAGTTCATTATTGGTGTATAAAAATGCAACCGATTTCTAAGTACTAATTTTGTATCCTACTTTACTGAATTAATTTATCAGTTCTAATAGTTTTTTGGTGGAATCTTTAGGGTTCTGTATCATGTCATCTGCAAATAATGACTTTTACTTCTTCCTTTCCAATTTGGACATTTTATTTCTTTTTCTTTTCTAATTGCTGTGGCTAGGATTTCAAATACTGTTGAATGAAAGTGGTGAAAGTAGACATTACCTTCTTCCTGATTTTTTTTATTGTTTATTAAGACATTGAAATTTATAAATTTACACCAATTACAATTTTAAGTTTTGTGACTCACAGAACGTGGCCCCAAAAACTGTGTTTTTTTATATTATAACATGTGTACTTATATTTCTGACATTCTATTTTAATATTTAAATAATTACATTTTAATATTCTCTCAATTCAGAATGTTTTACTTTTATTAAATTTATTGTGGTGACATTGGTTAGTAAATTACACAGGTTTCAAGTGTACAATTCTATAACACATCATCTATATATTGTGTTGTGTGTTCAGCACCCAGTCAGTCCTTCCGTCACCATATATTTGATCCTCTTAACCCTCCTCCACTACATCTGCCCTCACCCCCATACCCTCTGGTAATCACTAAACTGTTGTCTGTGTCTGTGAGTTTTTGTTTGTCTTGTTCATTTGTTTTTGTTTTATGTCCCACATATGAGTGAAGTCATATGGTTCTCGATTTTTTCTCTTATTTCACTTAGCATGATAATCTCAAGATCCATCCATATTGTAGCAATTGTTTCTGATCTTTAAAAAAAAATGATTTTAGCTTTTCCTTGTTGAGAATGATGTTAGCTGTGGTTGTCATATATGATCTTTATTATATTGATGTATGTTCCCTCTATTCCCACTTTGTTGAGAGTTTTTACCATAAATGGACACTGGATTTTGTCAGATGCTTTTTCTGCATTTATTGATAAGATCATGTAATTTTGTTTATGTGGTGTATCGTGTTAATTGATTTGTGGATATTGAACCAAACTTGCATCCCAGGAATAAATCCCACTTGATCATGGTGAATGATCTTTATAATTTACTGCTGTATTCAGTTTGCTGATACTTTATTGAGGATTTTTGTACTCTATGTTCATTCGGGATATTGGCCTATAAATTTCTTACTTTTTGTAATGTGTTTGGTTTTGGAATCAGGGTAATGCTGACCTCATATGACAAGCTGAGGAGCATTCCCGCCTCTGGAATTTTTTGGAATAGTTTGAGAAGGATAGATGTTAATTATTTGAATATTTGCTAAAAATTACCTGTAAATCTATCTGGTCCAGGACTTTTGTTTGTTGGTTTTTTTTTATTATTATTACTGATTCAATTTCATTAGTTGTTATCAGTCTGTTCAGACTTTGTTTCTTCTTGATTGAATCTTGGAAGATTGTATGTTTCTAGGAATTTATCCATTTCTTCCGGGTTGTCCAATTTGTTGGCATATAATTATTCATAGTATTTTCTTATAACACTGTATTTCTGTAGTTTCAGTTGTCACTTCTCCCCATCCATTTCTAATGTTATTTGGGTCCTTTTATTCTTGATGAGTCTGATTAAATGTCTATCAATTTCATTTATCTTTTCAAAGAACCAGGTCTTGGTTTCATTGATCTTTTCTATTGTTTTTTAACATTCTATTTATTTCCACTTTGATCTTTATTATTTCCTTCCTTCCACTCATTTTAGGCTTTGTTTGTTGTTCTTTTCCTCATTCTTTTAAGTGTAAGGTTAAATTGTTTGAGATTTTCCTTGTTTCTTGAGGTAGGCAGAAAGGGCAAATTTAATTATGTTGATAAATTTAAACTTAACTATGTCAATAATATTATATATAAATGAACTAAATATTTCAATTAAAAGCCAGAGATTGACAATGGGTGAAGAGGCAAGACCTGAAAGTATGTCATGCTAAATGAGTTACCCAAAATGGGATGATCCGTCAACAGGCATTCTGTAGGTCTGCACCATGACACCAATAATGGTAAAACTGTGAGGAAGAGCAAATAAGCTGTACTTTCAAGTATTCAGAGGACCCTGATCCTTTTGACTCTGGAATCTTTTCCACTTCAGAATCACCTGTCTCCTGCATTCTTTCTTTTAGCCATGAAAGGAGCCCAGGTCACCAAGAATTGAAGGCTGGACTCTCAGCATCCAGACTGCAGAGAAGCTGTGATTTTTCTCAATCTTTCCTGAGTCCTTCTTGGTTGCCTAAATGTAGTCTGTAACTATAGCCTTTAAGTCATCAGCATGGGTGTTCTATGACAAATACCTTTCCAAAATCTCTTATAAGTCTTCAGTTACCTGGGTTTCTTCACTGTGTTTGTCTGTTTGTTTGACACTCCCTTACACTTTCAACATACCAGAAGATGTTTAAAGCAACTAAGTATTTAAAGTATTTATAGCAACAAAACAAATATTTATAGTAACAATGTAATGCATGTTTACTACATATGTAAAAGTGAAATGTGTGACAACAATGGAACAAAGACTGGGAATCGAGGTCATACTGTTATATCTTTCACTACACACGAAGTGACATATTATTTGAAGGCAGAAGATTTTTCAAAATGTACATTGTAAACCCTATAGCAATGACTAAAAAAGTTTTTAAAAGAAGTACAAATATTAAGTAAATAGAGGAGATAAAATGATTTTTAAATGCTCAATAAATCTAGAGAAAGCAGAAAAATGAAAAAAAAGAAACAGATGAAATGAAACTAATAGAAAACAGCAAGCAAGACAGTAAATTTTAATCCAACTACACAAACAATAATTTTAAAAGTGAATAGTTTAAGGATAACAGTTAAGAATTGACAGACTGGGGGCAGCTGGTTAGCTCAGTTGGTTAGAGCATGGTGCTCTTAACAAGGTTGCCGGTTCAATCCCCACATGGGCCACTGAGCTGTGCCCTCCACAACTAGATTGAAACAACTACTTGACTTGGAGCTGATGGGTCCTGGAAAAACACACTTAAATAAATAAGTTTAAAATAAATTGACAGACTGGATTAAAAAAAAATTAAAAACCCAACTATATTAGCTTGTATTAGTCAGGGTTCTCCAGAGAAACAGAACCAATAGGATGGATGGATCACTGGCCATTGGATCACATGATCATGGGGGCCAAGAAGTTCCACAATCTTTTGTCTGCAAGCTAGAAAACAAGGAAAAATGGTGGTGTAATTAAGTCCGAATCCAAAGACCTGAGAACCACGGGGGCTAATAGAGTAAGTTACACCTGGGGTCCAAAGGCCCAAGAATCAGGGGACCAATGGTATAAGTGTCAGTTCAAGTTTGAAGTTCTGAGAACCAGAAGCACTGATGTTCAATGGCAGATTGATGACCCAGCTCAAGCAGAGAACAAATTTGCCCTTTCTCTCCCTTTTTGTTCTATTCAGGCTCTCAACTGATTGGACGATGTCTACATACATTAGTGAGAGCAATCTTTACTCAGTCTATTGACTCAAATGTTAATCTCTTCTGAAAACACCCTCAGAGTCACACCCAGATATGTTTTTCCAGCGATCTGGGCATCCCCTTAGTCCACTCAAGTTAACACAAAAAATTAACCATTATAGAGGTCTACAACAAACCTATTTTAATATTATGATGAAGACTTCCAGTTTCAGCTCCACATGTAAAGAATAGGGAAGTTATAACTCATATCTTTAAAAGGGAAAAAAATGAGAAAACTGAAAATCAATGGCTTTTCTTGGACCCATCAGAACTGAGGTTGCATGGCAACTTGCCACCCCCAAATCTGGACAAACAGGTAAATCCACAGATTTGAAGCTGAGACCTGCTTATCTGAAGCAAAATCCACTGGAGTCATAAACTGGTAGGAATACTTAAATGGTAGATTTGGTGAATTGCTGGATGTTGAGTGTGGGCTAACTTGAGAGAAACTTCTGGGAGCTGCAGTATTGGAGATGGTGGCACATATTCATGGGTTTTACCTCGAGGAACCCCACCAAATTCTCAGAGTGAAAAGTTGAAAAATACCCTCCTGGCTCTGGCAGGGGGAGGAGGAATAGATATCACCGGAAAATGTGCCCAGTGTTTTCCATAACAAAAGCCTAGTCTCCAGGGAAAAAAGATTTTGGCACAGCCTTATCCAAGGTCAGTGTAGGGAGCTTACAGCTCCAAAACATGTATCCACCAACTTTGGGGGCTGTGTGGAACAAGTCTAGGTTGAAATCTGAGATGGTCAAGATCACCTAGAGAAAATGTAGGATAATTATTGTCAACCTGTCTTCTGGGATTCTTAATTGTTGTTCCCACAGCTAAAGTTTTGGTGGTGAAATAAGTTTGAGAAATGCTACATAATAACCCCTCCTAATGAGTCACATATTAACATAATACTCAGAGAAATCCCTAAGTAAAATTGAGAACTATTACAGTTTATTCTCAACCCTGTTTATACATCAGAAGCATCAAAAAGTTTGATTTTTAATAAATATGACACCTGGGTCCCATCCCATATCTGAGGGGCCAATATCAAGACTCAGAAAACAAAACAAAAACAAGCAAACAAACAAAAAAATGGCAAAGAATTGTAAGACAGAGTAACAGGAAAAAAAAAAGATGAAAGTTCTGTGCAATAATTAGTAGTAAAAGGAACCAAAATGTATCACCCAAAATACGCCTCTGACATAAAATTATTTTGAGCTGGAGGCAATTAAGCAGCAGTAAACCCAGAAATGTACCCCCTTTTGTGCCTAAAGGCAGGATATCAATTCTCCTTTTACTGGAAACAGACTTAGCCCAGACACAGAACCAGAGGACTCTGCAAACAAACATTATGTCATTCGTTTCCTCACAGATACTTGCCTTCCCAGTCTACCACCCTTGGAAGCCTAAAACTGCTTTCCTTTGTTTGTCCTGTCATTTCTCACAAATTTATTGTTCTTTGTTGAAGGTACTCAGTAAGCCAGAATTCTAAACCACCACTTTGGTTTTTTTCATTTTATTTTTTTAAGTTTGTTTCTCCAGGACCCATCAGCTCCAAGTCAAGTAGTTGTGTCAATCTAGTTGTGGAGGGCACAGCTCACAGTACAGTGGCCTGTGTGGGGATCGAACCAGCAACCTTGCTGTTAAGAGCACCGTGCTCTAACCAACTGAGATAACCGGCCTCCCCTAAGCCGCCACTTTGAGTTATTCTTTATTTTAGGTTCTCCTGCGTGATGTGTTAATAAACTGTTTTTTTCATGTTTATCTTTTTTGTTAGAATCTCAGCTAAAAACCTAAGATGAGCAGAGGTAAAGTTTTAGCTCCTCTACAGTTGTATGAAGGGAAGCTTATGAAAGCCGGAGAAAAGAGGAAAAGGCTTAGGATCACTGCCACCAGAGATGTAAAATAAAGTCAAGTAATGAAAATATAAAGTTTGTTTACGAAGCAGCTCAAAGAGCCCCGTTGAAGTCAGAGAGCAAGACTCTAGCAGAACCAATCAACCTGGTTAAACAGCCCAGAAGGCAGAGTGAAGGAAAGATACTGATAAGTTTCCCAAGGAGCGGAAATTATAAGGCAGGTACTGGTGGAAGTCCTGATGGGACATAGTAATTTCCTTGGTTTGCCATGAAAAAGTACCACAAATTGGGTAGCTTAAAACAACAGAAATTGTCTCACAGTTCTGGAGGCCAGAAACCCTAAATTAAGGTGTTGGCAGGGCCATGTTCTCTGGGAAGCTTCTAGGGGAGTCTTCTTTGCCTTTCCCAGCTTCTTGCAGCCCCAGGCACTCCTTGGCTTGTGGCAGTATAACTCCAATCTCTCCTATAGCCATCTTCCCTCTGTCTTCATATTGCATTTCCATGTGTGTACAAATTTTTATCTAATTATAAAAATACCAATCACGTTGCATTAGACCCACCCTAATGACCTCATCTTAATTTCCAAATAAGGTCACATTCACAGGTAGGACTTCAACGTATCTTTTCGGAGGACATATTCAACTCCTAACAGCAAGTATCTTAGAGAGTTAAGAACTCAGCAGAAATCACTGAATAAGGGAGTTGCTCAGGCTAAATAGGAAGACAAGCCAGAAGGGGACAGGACATAGTAAGGGGAGGAGAGGTTAGGAAATGTGCTGGAAGTTTTGAAAGAAGCCTTGTTAAATCACTGCCGGAATATCTATTGAAAGTCTGGGAGGAAACACATTAAAATGTTAGTAATGGAGAGATCATTGATGACTTTAATTTTCTTTACACTTTATGTATGTTCCAAATTTTCTACAATAGGTACACAACTTTTATAATGAGGGAAACAATCATTATTTTACAAATAATAAGTTTTTTTACAAATAAGTTTTATTTTACAAATAAGTTACTATCCAGTAACTTTCACAATCCTGAGGGCATACAATCTAGAGCAGGAAGGTACAGTGAGAAAAACAAACATAGAAACATAGTAAGAAACAAAGATGATGCTGACCCACAATCTGCATTCAATAAATGCCTCCAAGTAAATGTAGAGTAGGAAAGAGTATAGGCTTTAATCTCAACCCATTTGCCAGCTGAGCAATACTGAGTGCGTTACTCTAAAGGTTTGTTTTCTCACTTGTAAAAATAGGATTTTAATTTCCATCTCACCGAGCTGTTACAAGAATAGCTTCATTTCCCACCAGTCACCGGTGGGATGACTAAAGATGCTAATGGGCCTAACCATATGAAAGCATTATGTGAAGAGGCTAGCAGTAGAAATACTTAAGTGTTTTTCAACATTTTCATTATGACATTAATAACCTTGTATACACAATATAGGAATTTGACAAACGGATAGCATAACGAACATGTGAAGGCTGAGACACGGTCAGGTGAAGAAGAGTAATAGAATGGGCAGAGTAAAGGAAGACTGCCTCAATTTTCTGATCCAGAAAAGTGAGGGCTATCAGTACTTACTGGGAAGAGGAATCACATGACTGAATAGAGACTCTATAAATTTGTCAAGTTTCAGAAAAAATGAGATAAGCCTAAACTATGGGTGTCCACGCTGTGTGCCTACCACACCGGTTAGGCTACTTCAGACTGTAAGTAACCAAAGTGCAACTAAAATTGCCTTATACAATAAGGGAGTAATAACCTCATAGAACAAGTTTAGAAGCTACAAAAACTTCCCCCACCCTTTGAAAATTTCCCATTCTATCTCACAGGCCAGAATTACCACACTTGGGACTGCTTCTCCTAAGCACATGGAGGGGGCATACCAAACAGTTCAAATAGAAAGAACCAGAAGAGAAGGAGAGAAGTGGGGCAAGCGGCTCTAGAAAAGCAACCAACAGGGTCTGCCGTATCTGTCTACATATTCACAAGAAATACGGGGAGCTGAACAAAACATGAGACTGGAACCTGAATGGATAATACTGCCATACTACAAAGGACTGATATGTATGAAGTGAAAGAAGAGGGCCAGGGATGGATGTCCCTGGGCTGGAATACAGGCAGGGATCCTTGGGCAAAGAATAGCCTCATTTCCCACCAGTCACTGGTGGGATGACTAAAGATGCTAATGGGCCTAACCAAAAAAACGGCCGGAGAGGTGAGACTAAAGAACACGAAAAAGTGTGTAGGTGCACTCCATCCACAGCATTGTAGAATGAGACGTCCCCAGCCCCGTGATCTAGGAAAACTCCCACCCGGTGAAGAGCTGGCTCTTGCTTGGTAGGAGTTACACAGGAGCCTGTTAGGGGCCAATAGCCGGCAGAACTCCAACAAATAGCCCAAATGCCCCCATGGGGGAACATTTCTGATTTATCAACAATCCCCATGACGTCCTCCTGACAAACCCCCACAGCAATCTCCAGGCCATCTCGGCTCTCAACTTCCCAGTAATGTTGCCCTGAAGTGAAAACGTTTTTCCCCAAAACACAGTGTAAGTGCTGAAATCTCTCCACAAAGTGCATGTTCTGCTGAGGATTCCTCCGTCCAGTAAAGTAGGTCCATGCTGCAGAAATTAATGGCCAAGACCTGCCCGATGCTCCATTTTTCACGTACCTCCCTTCCAGGGAGAAGACAAGTTCAGGATGAGCTGTATTTTCAGCTAGACTGACAGCCACTGCAGAGAAAATGAGAGCTGAGATAAATAATGCAACAGCTTACCACCAACCCTCCTCTAGAAATAGCCATCTTTTCCAGCTTCAGTTCCATCCTTTTCCTCTAACGAGATTCCACATTGCCCCTCCACTGATCCTCAGCAGAGCCTAGTGGGCCATAGGACAGCCAGTAGCAACCTGAAATCCTCACTTCCCTTCTGTTCTAAACAACAAAGAGCTAAAAACTGGGGAGCTCATTTCACGGCCCCAAGTCTTTACAATCAGCATAAAATTTGGAGAAACATTAATAAATTCTGACTCGTTGAATGAGAACTAGACCAAGGCTGTTGACTGGCTGGTTCTTTGTGCAGGTACACATAGATGTCATCATTAACAAGGTTTCTGTTCCCTGGTTCCAGTTGTTCACTGACATCTCCACAGGCCCCCAACAAATAACGCAAAATGGACCTCATTATCCTAAGTTCCCCTCCGCCTCTTTGGAGGACTAATCCCCCCACAAACACAGACATCATTGTCTTCTATGTCCTCTAAGGTGTAAGAGCATGACCTCCACCCAAACACTACACTTTGAAATCTCGAGGTTATTTGACTCTTCTCTCCCTCTGATCCTCAATCCTATCAATTCTACCTCTGAAATATCAGTCAGGTTCTTTTCCTCCTCTCCATTCACACTGCCTCGGTCTTCACTCAGACCTTCGGCATTTCTCATCTCACTTTAACTGTCTATACCATCTTCCCTAGCATCCCTGCCTCCAAATTCTCTTCCTTCCCAGATTCTCCATGTCTCTCGTTTGTCTTAAAAAGAAAAAAAAAAGAAAAAGAAAAATCAGGAATGAATGTTAGGTTTGGACAAATGTTTTTTCTGCATCTACTGAGGTGATCATAATTTTCCTTTTTTAATTTATGTGGTGAATTACATTTATTTTTCAAATGTTTAACCAATTCTGCTTTTCTGGAATAAATCCCATTTGGTTGTGATGTATTATCCTTTTAATATATTGTTAGATTCAATCTGCTAAAATTTTTTCTTTAGAATTATTCAATGTTCACACGGAGCATTACTCTATAGTTCTTTACTCTTGGAATGTCTGTCTCATTTTGTATCATGGTAATGTAGGCCTCCTAGAATGAATTGGGAAATATTCTCACCTCTTCAATTTTTGGTAAGAGTTCATGTAGAATCGATATTCATTTCTTATACATTTCGTGAATTCATCAGTTGTTGCCTTACAGCTGCCAAACCATTTGTTCCCCCACTTTCACAAGGGAGTGCCTCAGCAAACTGAGGCCCGATGGAGAGATATCAGAGAAGCTTCCTTGAGGGGATGTCTCAGCAAACTGAGACCCATGGAATTATATCAGTCCCTCCCCTTCAATGGATTCCTTGGAGATGGAATTATATCAGTCCCTCCCCTTCAATGGATTCCTTGGAGATGTGCTAACACACAGATCTTGAGATTAACAATCTTTTACCTCTTTAAAAGTTTACCTATAAAAACTATGAGTAGGCCTATTCGGGGCTCAGTCCCTTAGGCTGTTCCCCTTGGCTCCTCGGTTTGCATTCTATTCATGGCTACTATCTTTTCTTAACCCCGCGCTGCAGCCCTTTTCCCTCCCCACAACCCTGTTAGTGCTGGACACGACAATCAGTGAAGCCATTTTAACTACAAAGTTTTTAACTACAATCTTTAATAGAAACTAGGTATTCCGGTTATCTATTTATTCTTGAGTAAGCTTTGGTCATTTGTGTCTTTTTAGGCTTTGGTCCATTTCATCTGTTGTCGAATTTATCAGCATAAAGTTGCTTGTAATATGCCCTTATTATCCTATTATTATCTGTAGAATCTGTAGTGATGTCGCCTCACATTCTTGATATTAGTAATGTGTGTCTTCTGTTTTTTCCCAGGTCATTCTGGTTAAAGGTATATCATTAAAATCAATATTCTCAAAAAACAGCTTTTGGATCATTATTTTTTCTGCTGTTTTTCTGTATTGCAATGATTTCTTATTTATTTTGTTTACTCTGGGTTTTATTTGCTTCTTTTTCCAGTGTCTTAAGGTGGAAACTGGTCACTGACTTAAGAACTTTCTTCTTCTTTAATATAGGTTAGTGCTATAAATTTCTCTTTAATTATTGTTTTAGCTGCATCCCACAAATTCTGATGTTGTTTTCCTTTCCATTCATTTCAAAGTACTTTCTATTTCCCTCTTGATTTCTCCTTTCATTCGTAGGTTATTGTGGGTTATTTAGTTGCCTAACATTTGGGGATTTTTCAAGGATATTTTGTTACTAATATCTAACTTAAATGCATTATGGTCAGCAAACATACTTTGTGTAACTTGAATCCTTTGATGTAATGAGATTTGTTTTATGGTCTACCTTGGTCTATCTAGTAAAACATTCCATGTACACTTAAAAACAATGTGTATTCTGCTGTTTTGGGGTGTTCTATACATATCAGTGAGGTCAAGATGGTTGCTAGTGTTCTTTATGCCTACTATACCCTTGCTGATTTTCTGCCCACTTTTTCTAAAAATTATTGAAAAAAGTATTGAAAACTCCAGCTATAATTGTGGATTTACCTATTTGTCTTTACAGCTCTATTATTTTTTGCTTAATATATTTTGAAGCTGTTACCGTGTTTCCCAGAAAATAAGACCTAGCCGGACAATCAGCTCTAATGTGTCTTTTGGAGCAAAAATTAATGTAAGACTGGTCTTATGTTACATAAGACCCGGTTTTATATTATAGTAAAATGAGACTGAGTATTATATTAATTTTTGCTCCAAAAGACGCATTAGAGCTGATTGTCCAGCTAGGTCTTATTTTCAGGGAAACATGGTATTAGATATATAAATGTTTAGAACTGTTATGTCCTCCTGATGAATTGACCCCTTGTTATCATTAGGAAATGGTCTTCTTTATCTCTGGTAGTAGTCTTTGTTCTGAAATCTACTTTGATATTAATATAGCCACTTCAGATTTCTTTTGAGTAATGTTAGCATGATATATCTTTTTACACTGTTTTACTTTTAACATATATGGGTCTTTATTAATATTTAATATTTCTTGTAGCACGCAGTTGTCTTTTTTATTCAATCCAATCTCCATCTTTTGATTAGTATATTCAGATCATTTATATTTAATAATTATTTATATGATTAAGTTTGTGTATCATCTTGCTACATGTTTTCTATTCTATTTGTTCCCTTTTTTGCCTTCTTTTTGATCAAATATTTTATAATTCCACTTTATCTCTTTTGTTGGCTTATTAGCTATAACTCTCTATTTTAGTGGTTGCTTTGAGGCTTATACTATACCTCTTTAACTTATCAGAGTCTATCTTCAAGTGCTATTATACCACTTCACATATAAGAAATGTATAGTATAGTTCCATCTCTCCTCTCCCAACATCCATGCTATTGCTATTGTGTATTTTAATTGTAAATATGTTACAAATTCCAATGTTATTTTTCGTCTGTCTGTTTAAACAATTACTGTATTAGTCAGGGTTCCCAGGAGAAACAAAACAAATAGGATTTGCGTATAAAGATTATAAGGAATTGGCTCCTTATGATTATAATGCCTGGCCCAAGTCCAAATCTGCTGTGTGTGAGCAGGCTCAAGACCCAGCGAAAACTGATGTTCCAGTTCAAAGGCCATCAGGCAGGAAGAGCCAAAGCTGCAGATGAAGTCTGAAGGTGGTCGACTGCAGAATTCCCTTTAGCTGGGGGTAGGGAGAAGGTCAGTCCTTTGTTCTAGTTAGGCCTTCAACTGACTTGATGAGACCCACCAACATTATGGAGGACAATCTGCCTTACTCAAGTTTCCCAATTCCAATGTTAATCTCATCCAAAATACTCATAGCAACACACTCAAAATAGCGTTTAACAAATATCTGGCCCAGTCAAGTTAACACATAGATTAATCATCACTATTAGCTTTTAACAATATTTAAATAATGACGAAAAATAAGTATTTACTTATGTAATTATCATTTAGGGAGATCTTTAATTCTTTTGTGTAGATCCTGACTTCCATCTGCTATCGTTTTCCTTCTGCTTGTAGGACTTTCTGTAACATTTCTTGCAGTGTTGGTCTGATGCTGATTAACTCTTTCAGTTTATGGGTATCTGCTAACATCTTTATTTCACTTTGTTTTTGTGATATAAAGTAATAAAATTCGAGGTTAACAAGTTTGTTTTCAGTACTTTAAAGATTTTGCTCAGTTGCATTGTTTCCAATGAGAAATGTGATGCCATCTTTATCTTTGTTCCCCTGTAAGTAACATGTCCTTTTTCTCGTTACATTTTCAACTTCACTGATCTTTCCTTCTGCAATGTCTTATCACCTTTTAATCCCAACCATCTCAGTCACTGTAGTTTTCATCTCTAAAAGTTTGACCTGGGATTTTTTTATATCTTTTATATCTCTACATGTCTATTTACAGAACAGTTATAATAACTATTTAAATGTCCTTCTATGCTTATTCTAACATCCTGGCAATCCTGGATAGGTTTTAATTGATTATTCTCATTATAGGTCATTTTCCTACCTTTTTGCATGCCTGGTAATCTTTTGATTGGATGGAAGACATTGTGAATTTACACTGATGAGTACATATTCATTTTTTTTAAATTATAATCAATCTTTTTAAGCTTGTCCTGGGCTGCAGTTACTTGGAAATAATTTGTAATTCAATCATTTTTGGGTCTGCTTTCATGATTTATAAGGTGATCCAAAGCAGTGCTCAATGTAAGGTTAATTATTCCCCACTAATGAGGCAGATTTTCCTGAGTATTTCCAGTCTGGCTGTAGGAACAGGCACTGTTCCTGGCCCTGTGTGGGCACCAGGAACTATTCCTTCTAACCATTTTGGAAACTTCCTTCCTCAACCTCAGGTTGTTCTTCACAAGCATGTGCTGACTGGAACTCTGCTGAAAACTCAGGGTGTGCCTTTGTAGAGCATCAGGGTCTCTCTCTGTATAGCTCTCCTCTCCAGTACTCCGTCCAGTACGCTGCAAACTCTCTTTTTTGTTCTCCCTGGACTCAGTTCCATTCCTCAATGCATGGAGTCCACTTGGCTCCACCTGTTAACCCTCCCTAAGATGGCCTGAAAACGCTCTCAAGGCTGTAGGCTGGAGCAATCATAGTGCTCACCTTGTCTGTTCCACATTTCTCAGGGATCATTGTCCTTTATTGCCTGAGGCCCAGTGTTTGAAAACTATTTGTTCTAGTACTGTGTCTGCTTTTTTGTTTTGTTTTGTTTTTAATTAACTAAGTTTCAGGCAAAGAATAAATCAACTTCATTTTAAGTGGAAGAGGACATCCACAACCTGGTTCTTAATCAGGGATATGCATATGAGAACTGCCTGAACAGCTTTCACAACATGCACATGCCTTGCTACTCCTGGAGATCCAGTAAGTTTATCTTCAGTCTTTCCTACCCTCATCTTTTCAACCTCAGTTCCTGCCTTTCCCGACAATGCACCTTATGGTTTAGTCATACTGCATACCCTTCCCTCCATTTTCTCCACACCTTAGCTCATGCTGCTCCCTCTGCTTGCAAAAGTACACTCCCTTTTTCCACTTGGCAAGCTCTTACTCATCCCTCAAATTCCAGAACTGTCACCTCTGCTATGAAAACTTCCCTACTTCACCCCAACAGAGCTATTCCTCTGTACTTCTGTAATATTTTATTCATACTACTAGTAAACACTGGAGCTCACCTTATAGTAAGTGATATGTGTCTATTCTCAGAATAGGTCTTTTTCTTTTTGTGTCACTAGTACCTTATAACACATAGTATGTGTTAAATAAATATTTATTGAATGAAGCATATATCTATTTATTCCTAAGTATTTAACATTTTTCCTGACCCTACTGTTAATTGCATGCTCTTTCCTCTTTCCCTCCCAGATTTCTATTTATTTTCTTATTTGAAAGACTTCTCCTTAGGAGAAGTCTTCCAACTCCTAGAAATTCTGCTCACCTTGGACTTGCTTCAGCATTTCCTTCAGCATTGGGATATGGCACACAGACTTCACCTTTAGATCTTCAAGGGAATAGTTCACATCCTGGTTCTCACTCCTAAGAAAAGTACAGAAGGCTGCTCTTTTAGGAGACAACATGGGCAGCCAAGACCCCCAACGCCCATGTGAAGGTTCCAAGCCCAAAGCTCAGACCACGTCTTTCCCATTGCTCCTTGAAAAAGTGAACAGAATTCCTCTTTCACAGACCCCTGAGGGTGTGGCCAGATTCATCTATAGAGCCCAACCTTGTTTCCCCTCTGCTAGAGCTATATCTTTACCATTCCACTCATGCCCCCATAAGAAGGTAGAAGCTCATACCTGGTCAACAAATCTTTTGGATTCTGTGAAGAGAAGAAAGAAATAAGTAAGTTATGTACCTTCCTCATGAGAGCTGGTACTCAACTTTGTGAGCAGGTATTTTTCTGTCTGTTGCTTTTGTTAATGTCATATATGATCTCATGTTGACAAAGCTAATGCATTGACACAATGCACTTTTTTCTCATGTGACCCCTCTGTACTCTTTGTCATGTTCATCAATCCCTTTCTTGAAACCCAAGTTTTTTCTCCTTTAGCATTATGACATTAACTCTTTCATGGCTTTTTGCCTACTTCTCCATCTGTTCTCTTTCAATCACAAACAAAAGAAATGTTGGTGAGGATATGCCGGAAATATAAAGTGGACTTTGGAAAACAGCTTGGCAGTTTCTTAAAAAGTTAAATACAAATATACCATATAGCCCAGCAATTCTGCTCCTATTATCTACCTAGGAGAAACGAAAACATATGTCCACACAAAGAATGGCAGACAAATGTTCACAGCAGCATCATTCAAAATAGCCAAAAAGTGGAAACACAAATACCCATCAACTGGTGAAGACAAACAAAATGTGGTATATTCTACAATGTATAATATTCAAAAATAAAAAAGGAATGCAAATACAATACTAATGTATGCTACATGAATGAACCTCAAAAACGTTATTATACTAAATGCAAGAATCCATACACACACAAAAAAAACACATTGTATCATTGTTTATGTGATATATTCAGAAAAGGAAAATTTATAGTCAGAAAGTAGATTGTTTGAGGCTGGGGGTAGGAACAGAGATTAACTATAAACAAGCACAAAGGGATCTTATGGAAATGCTCTGAAAAGTGGACTGGTAAGGATTGCACCACTTAGTAAAATTATAAATATCACTCAATTATACTTAAAATGGGTGAATTATATATGAATTATTATACCTCAAGAAAGCTTTAAAAAAAAAAAAAAAGGGAATATACCAAAATGGTTAATTACCATTTGAAAAAAGTATTCAACCTTATGAGTCATCAAAGAAATGCCATCTACCCTCCCAGAGGAGGGAAGAGGAGCTGATTGAGGGCATGAGATAACATTATACACCACTTAGGATGTTAAAGAACTAACAATTCTAAATACTGATGAGGATATAGAGCAATGGGATCTCTTACACATTGCTACCAAAGGTGTAAACTGGTACAAGCACTGTGTTAGGAATTGCTTTCATTGGTACGTAACTAACAGAAATGTATACATATGAGCACCAAAAAAGACATGTTTGTAACTGCTTTTTTGTAACAATAAAATGAATAATATGTTTTGATGTAATACAATGGAATACTGTCAGGCCTCCATATCCATGGGTTCCGCATCTGTGGATTCAACCAATTGCAGATCAAAAAGTTTTTTCTTAATGTTACATTGTTGCTGACTATGTAGTTATGCCTACCATGGTTGCATCTGTAGTGAATATTTACAGACGTTTTTTTCTCTCGTCATTATTTCCTAAAAAAATACAGTATAACAACTATGTTATATTAAATATGTAAATAATCTAGAGATGATGTAAAGTATACAAAAGGATATGCATGGGTTATATGCAAACACTACACCATTTTATATAAGAGACTTGAGCATCCATGGATTTGGATATCAATCCCTTACAGAAACCCAGGAACAACTGTACTATACAGCAGGGTTTTCAACGTCAGCTAACATTTTAGGCTGGATAAGTCTTCGCTGGGAGCAGGAGGGGAGGCGTGTTCTGTGCACTGTAAGACGCTGAGCAGCATCCATGGCCTCCACACACTAGGTGCTAGTAGTAACCACCTCTGAGTTGTGACAACCAAAAATGTCTCCAGACATTGTTTTCTGGAGGAGCAAAATTGCTCGTGGTTGAGAATTACTACTATGGAGCAATGAAAACAAACATCTGCTACCTGCAACAACATGGATTAATCTCACAAACATAACTTTTAACAAAAGAAGCAAGACATAAATGAATGCATACTGATTCTTTTTCAAAAATAGCAAAACAAAACAGTGTGAGAAATCTAAAAAGAGACTAGTTTTGAGGAAGAGGGAAAGGATATTGATTGGGGGTATGAGGAGGGCTTCTGTGATGCTACTCATGTTCTATTGCTTGACTTGGGTGGTGGTTACATGTGTGGGTCAGTGATGATAATCTTTCAAGCATTTATATATTTTTCTCTATGGAGTTATACTTAAAATGCTTTTAAACCTGTTTATTTCACTATGACAACAAAAATAATATTGTCAAAATCTGTGGACACAGTTAAAGCAATACTTAAAAAAGAAAGCATAGCTTAAATATATTTACCAGCAAACAAAAGGGTAATATAAACGAGCTAAGTATGCCAACTCAAGAGGTTAAGGAAAGAGCTACAGAACAAACCCAAGAACCAATAAGAAAACCATAATAAGAGTAGGTATTATTAATCATTTCACTGTAGCATTATTTGTAGTGGTAATGGTGTCAGGGACAACCTGGGTATCCATTACTAAAAGAAGGAACTGGCAAAATGTGGTGAGTGGACACACAGATTAAATGTATATATAAATAATAGGAACGGATCTTTAAAATATAGTGCTGAAGGAAAAAAGCAAGAAACAGAATGCAACACGAACTTTAACTCATTGCATAAATTAAAAATACATAAACCCAAACAATACTATGTATTTTGCAAATAAAAAGATAAAAATTAAGCACAATGTTTATTTTCAATGTTTCTATATTTCTAAGAAAAATGGAAATGAGTTATGGGCTAAAAGTGAAGGAATAAATGAAAAACATGGATGGATGGATGGATGGATGGATGGATGGATGGATGGATTAGTAAAATAATTTCTCTTAGGCTCTAAGATTCTATGATCCAGTTCCATATTTAATCATTTCCCTAACTTTGCACTTGCAAATGTTGGCTGATATATTTGTTTGTAAGCATTCTGCTGGCTTATGTGTATCTTTGAGGTTTCAGATGCTGACAAGATGTTAAGCCTATATTTATAAAAGTGTTTAAATGTATTATTTCAAAGATTCTGCTAGAGTATACATTTGGATATGTAACTGGAACTTCATTGCTCAAGCAAGTTGTAAAAGTTCTAGACAATTCTTGGAAATCATTACATGTACACACGATATAACTCCCAGCTAGCAATTCCCTGTTGAGAACACTGACAAGTGGGTCCATGTTTTCATCTTCCTTAAGAGAAGAATAGAATGTTGCCTCCTTCTGATGAGAAAAAATAGTAATGGTAGATTGAAAGTATTCTTGGGAACACCCTTCAATGGTTCTTTCATCTTTAGTCACATGATATGGAGGAAAGAGAGGTTCTGAGTGATCTGAGACCAAACGTGAATTATTTCAGTGAGGAAAAAAAAGGCAGTCGGAAATGTTGGATTGTACCCCAAAACTGAAAGAAGCTGACCAGCCCAGTGGCTCAGGTGGGTGGAGCACATGGGCCAGTGAGCTGCACCCTCTACAGCTAAGACTGTGAACAACAACTTTCCCTGGAGTTGGGCTGCTGTGAGCAGCCGGAGGTTGGTTGGCGTGAGCTGCTGTGGGCTGCTGAGTGCTGCCCCCCTCCCTACCCCAATGGGCCAGGGAGCTGTGGCCTACATAATTACACTGAGAAACAGCGGCTTGAACCAGACTGGGGGCAGGAGGCGGAAGAAGAGGGGGAAAAAACTGAAAGAAGCTATAAGAGCGCTTTACCAACAGAGGATATAAAGGTAAAGATTAACTTTTGATAATGAACTGGCCTAAGGACCCAAATCTAAGAGCTAATTAGTTAGAATTATAATCTTTTAAAGGTTGCTAAATATTTGAAATTATTTAAATAAATGTACTAATCAAAATCTGTGGCTAAGAACAAAATTTATCAAGCTGTAATTATAATGATTAAATATTAGTGACAAAGATAAATTTCTCTTAAAAATTGTTGACATAATTATCTACTTTGTGATTTTATATTTGCTTTGTTTTACTGTTTTAACAAAGAATTATGAACATATAGTACGACAAATACTGTTTCCCTGAAAATAAGACCTAGCTGGACAATCAGCTCTACTGCATCTTTTGGAGCAAAAATTAATGTAAGACCAGGTATTTATATTATATCATATTATATTATACCCAGTCTTCTAGTAAAATAAGACTGGGTCTTCTATTAATTTTTGCTCCAAAAGACGCATTAGAGCTGATTGTCCAGCTAGGTCTTGTTTTCGGGAAAACACGGTAGAAAAGTCATAGATGTGTTTCAGATCCTAGATAAACTATTAGACCAAGTGAATCATTAATTTCCTTTGGATGGTAAATCTTTGACTCTTTAATTGTATAATGACAGTAGTAATACAATTGTCAACAGAGAGAAAACATTTATTCTATTAAATCCACTCAACAGGAAAGATACTCAGCTCTAAAGACAAGAGGGAGTTCAGTTGGTGATGTTAACTAACTCCCCCGCTGCCTGTCTCACCTGAAGCAACTCCAGGCTGGAGCCCTGGCTCTTCTCCCAGACCTCTAAGATGAGCTCCTTCAAGGAAGTGATTATTTGATTGAGTCTTACTGAGTTCTCAGTCCATTTCTTCTCTGTCTCTTCTTCTTCTTTGCTCAACCTCTGAAGAAACAGTTGCTCTTCTTCAGCCAGGAAGCGGTGCAGCTTTGCATACTCTGCACTGACGTTCAATCGTTGATTCTTCATCTTGTTCTATAGCCAGACAAGATTTGCTCAGTCCTTGTTCTACCTGGTCCTTGCTCCTAAACCCTTTGCACATGACTCCCCAACAATCCATGGTCCTTCCTTATCACCTCCTCCAGAAAAGTTCCTGCCCATCCCTCACAAATTTCTACTACTCCTCTATTTACACTTACTTGATATCCTTATATAATACTAGTCTTTATAGTATTAATCGATTCTTTGTAACATCTGAGTCTCTACTACTGCTAGCAATGCCTTGTTTGTATACTTTTTAAACTAAAATGTACTTTCACATCTATTAAGTTTAGCCCTCAGAATACCTACTGTTTAATTTTGTTAAATTTTTAGATATGCTTGGTTGCATGCACATCATGCCTCCCAAGCATCTCTGAAAGCAAAGTCCATTTACTTTCTATAATTCCATGGGCCCAAAACAACCCCAACCTCGGGTAAATACTTAGGAAAATGTGGGGAAGTGAGGGGTACTACCTTAAAGTAGAGATACGGGGATAAAGTGTATGGAAGTTGCATCACCCAAAGTGACAGGTCAGTAGGTACTTCCTGTTCTATCACCTTATCTCTACAAGATACCTGACAACTGATGACATCCTACAAGCTCTTCCCAGCAAAACCCTGTAAGCAGCCTCAGACTGAAAGGGCCTCAGGGGCAAGAAATGCCCAACCATTTCTGCTGTTACCTGCCACTCTGTAACACTCTTCATTTCCATGTCATGTAACCGCATGGCTTCTTTCATCTTGACCTTCAGACTACACTGAGTCTTAAGAAGTTTTTCCTGCCAACAGAAATACGTATCAGACAGAAATCTTTCCTCCAAACATCCTTGTTTAAGTACTAAAAGTCGCCTAATCCAAACAGGAAATGAGATTGAGAAAATGTTGAAGACAGTCATAAGTTGTCTTCAGAATAAGAAATATTCTGATCTGAAATAATCCTAACACTATATAGAGTTTGGCGGCTAAGTTAGCAAAACTAAAAATTGTTAGAGTATTAATACCTAGTATTGGCAAGGGAGAAAGCCTCTGGCACGTAATACTAGGAAAGTAAAAAAGTGCCATCATTTTGAAGAGCACTGGTAAGATTTAACAAAAATTAAAGTGTGCATATTCTACTTCTAATAATCTATACAACAAAACACTACCAAAAATAATCAGTATGTATAGGAATGTTCACTGCAGCATTATTCATTACCCGTCAATGGGAAACTATTAAATAAATTATGGTATATTGATACTCTATATCAATTTCAGGTAGCCCTCTACATTGACATGTTATATTAAGTTACAACTATACTGTAAAACAATAGTACTGTAGAATTCTGTTTTAAAAAGAATAAATGTGTGTGTGGGGGGGGTGTAGGTGTTGGTTTGTGTGTGTGTGTGTTTAAATGGAAGGAAAATCTGGAAAGATATATACCTAAGTATTATTAACACTGGTCATTTCTGTGGAATAGGAATAGTTTGAAAGTTAGGGGGAGGGAAGATTAAAAATTTTATAAATTTCCGTTTTGTTTGAATTTCTACAAGAGGCATATACCATTTTTGCAATTTAAAAACCCAAATAAGCTATTAAAAAATAAAACAAGTCAATCAGCACTAACTAAGTAGGCTGTAGAGGGGCAGACCCTGACCTGAGACAGAAGCAGGCAGGTTACAGACACACACAAGAGGAAAGCCAATAAGAACTGATGACCAAATGGCTGCACGCAGAAGGAGTCTAGATGTAGCCCCTGGGTTCTGGCTTGAGTAACTAGATGGACTGTAGGTTATTTACCAAGTCAGGAAATATAGGAAGATCAGCAGTATGTAAATAGGAGGAAAGACAAGAAATTCAACTTGAATAACTTGACTTTGAGATATCTGTGGGACATCCAAGTGGATCTAGTTAGCAGTTAAGAGTCAAGAAAGAGATCTGAGCTGCAGAAGCAGATTTAGGGGTTAAATTTAGCACTGGTAGCAGTTAAAGGCATGAGTGTGAGTCAAATCACCCAGTAAGATTCTACAGAGTAAAGAAGATCAAAGCTAGAACAGGGAACAGCTACAAGGGGTATGCAGAGGTTGAAAATCCTGCAAAGAAGCTATGATGAATGGTTGGTGAAAAAACATGAGAGAATAGTTTCTTACAGGAAGAGGAAATTTAAAATAAAAACTGGTGAAAACTGTCAAATGCTGAAGAATGGTCATGGACAACTTTCTGAGTCTGGATGTATGCCAAAATAAAAAGCTTAAAAGGAAAAAAAAAATGAGTAGAACTAAGAAATAAGCAGTACATTAATTTTTTAATTCTTCCCTGGGAGAATAATAAATACTAATAGGTATCACTTTTCTTCCAATGATTTATAAATGACAATACTTAAAGTTAGGTTAATTTAAAAGACTGACAACACCAAAGTTGGCAAGGATGTGGATCAACCAGAACTCTCATACAATGTTGGTGGATGTGTGAAATGGTACAACCACTTTAGAAAAAGGTCTGGCATAAAACTAATCATACATTAATCCTAGAACCCAGCAATTCTACTCCTAGACCCAGGAAAAATCACAACATGTGTGTACAAAAAGCACTATATGAGAATATTCATAATGCCATTATTCATAAAAACCAAAAACTGGAAACAGCCCATGCATCCTAATAGGAAGATGCATAAACGAACCTTGGTGCGGTCACATAATACAATACTACTCAGCAGTAAAAAGTAACAGAGTACTGCTATGCACAAATAGATGAATTTCAAAATCAATATACTGAGCAAAGGGAGCCCATATAGAAGAGTACAGACTATATGATTCCATATATGTGAAGTTCTGGAACAGGTACAATTAATCTGTGGTGGAAAAAAAATCAGAACAGTGGTTGCATTGGGTGGGGGTAGGGTGCAAACATTAACTAGGAACGGGCATGAAGGAGTTTTCTGGGATGATGGTAATGTTCTGTATCTTGTAAAGGGCTTGGGGTGCCCAGGTATATGCATTTGTCAAAGTTCAACAAATGTACACTTAAGATGTGTGTATTTAATTATTCTGAATTTTTAAAAATACCATAAACAAATATTCAATCTGGTTCATGATAGGCATGCTAAAGTATAGGAGGACGTGTACTGTCTGCAATTAACTTTAAAATGCTTCAAAGGAAAATAAGAATTGATGACAGATAGATAGGCAGGTGACAGCCAAGTAGAATAAAATGTTAATGGCAGAATCTAGATGTGGGTATACTGGTGTTATTATAAAAGTCTCCCAACTTTATGTATGCTTGAAAATTGCACATAATGTTGGGGGGAAATAAAATTAGGTTATAAGGGGACATATATCACAAAATCACATGTGCTATTTTCTTTCTAACACAGTGTTTTCTAATATTATAAAATCTATTATCCCTAGTTAACTTAAATAGGTACATAATCCCGCTATCAGTAAGCTATCTCAAATAACTTTATTCAATTATATTACTGCCACTTTTTAATCAGTCAAATTTGATATGCGTATGTCAGGCTCCATTGAATGTGATCAAGATTTTTTTTAAGTTTTCACTTTTATTTGATAATGAAAAAAATTAAATAATCTTTCAAATAGAATTTTTCAATTTTTTTAAAAGCCGTTAACAATTCCAGTATGCATGAATTATCCTGTATGGTTGCTTCAATTATCCAAGACTACCTGAGTCTTTCTGAATCCTGACACAGTGGGATATAAATAGGGCCCCTGTACCATTTGGGAACCCTTTGGGGAAATTAGAAAACTCCTTCCCTGCAATAACAGAAACTGCCAGGAGGTGCAGGAGGGCAACACCAAGCATTTCAGTAACATTTATTGATGTTTACTGTACGATAGTCATTGTTTTAGAATCTGGTCATAAACAAATGAGAAAGACTTGGGCCTTGTCTTGTAGGATACAAGATAAATGTTACTGAATGAAGGAATTAATGTATATTTCCTTGTCCAGCTTTGTATCTGTTTCCTGTTTGTAGTCAGCTGATAAAACTGCACAGCATTTTATAGTTTACAAAAACACTTTAACTTGTATAATTAAATTCGTGCATTCCAACCAGTACTTACTAGACACCAATTCTGTTGGAGACCACTGGAGTTACACCATCAGTAATAGAAGGGGATAGGGCTACTCTGGAAAAGATGATCAAGGAAGGTCTTCAAGCTAAAAGCGCATAAGATCTAAAGGATGGAAAGTGTGGGTAGAGAAAGAGAACAGCCTTGAAACAAAAGCAAGAAGGCCAGTGTGGCTGGAGCAGAGTAAGATAAACTGATTTATTCAACTGAAGCTTACCACACGAGATAAGACAGACAATTTACAATTAAAACAATTAACGTAGTGATTTTCCCAACTGATGAAGGAAGCTAATAACAAATCCCAGCCTCATCACTCCAAGTCAGGCTTTTCCCAAATCATCAGTTATGTATGACATCTATAGGATAGACCTGCACTGTCCAATACAACATCCATTAGCCATGTGTGCACATGAAATATGAATAGTCCGAATCAGTACGTGCTGTAAATTAAGTACACAGATTTTAAAGACCTACTATGGAAAAGTAATGTAAAATATCTCACTAATAATTTTTCATAACAAGTAATGTTAAACAATATTCTGGGGGGCGGCCCGATGGCTCAGTTGGTTAGAGAACCAGCTCTCAACACTTGGTTGCTGATTCAATACCCGCCTGGTATGGTGGGCTGGGCCCCCTGCAACTAAAGATTGAAAACAGCGACTAGAGTTGGAGCTGAGCTGCGCCCTCCACAACTACATTGAAGGACAACGACTTGGAGCTGATGAGCCCTGGAGAAACACACTGTTCCCCAATACTCCCCAATAAAATTTTTTAAAAAACATTTTGGATAATTAGGTTAAATAAAATATATTATTAAAAATACATCACCTGTTCTTTTTACCACTAGAAAAATGTTTAATTACATATGTGGTTCGCATTGTTTCTATTGGACAGCACTGGCATACACCCTGTCAGTATGTTTGTCTTAAACTTAAAGCTCCCAGGGCCAGTCCCTTGAATTCTGCAGTTATGATGAGCCTCATACCGACCCTCCCCACTCCCAGTTTTAACTCCAGCTCTAAGGTAGCAAAACCTTGAGCCTCTAGAGAGTTTTCATGCTTCCAATGGGACTAGCAGCCACTTCAATGGGTCCTTGATGAAAGTAAAAGGTAAATGTTCCCGGGCAACACCCGCAGCCCCCTAACGTCCAGCTTACCCGGTAGTTCTCGAAGGCCTCGTCGATGGGCGCCATCGTGTGGGTCTGGTGCTCCTGGGACTCCCTACACACCAAGCACACGGGCCGCTGGTCTTCCTCGCAGAAGAGCCGCAGCGGCTCCCAATGACGGCCGCACAGGCCGGGGGGCGCGGGGCCCTTGCGCCCGGGCCGCACGGTCTTCGTGAGCCGGCCGAGGACCCAGTTGGGCCGCAGTGCGGCGGGCGACGACAGCTGCCGGCACTCGGGGCAGGGGAACTGGCCGCCGGCCGGTTCCCAGGTGCTTTGCAGGCAGCAGCGGCAGAAGTTGTGACCGCACTCGATGGACACCGGGTCCTTAAAATAGTCCAGACAGATGGAGCAGGTCAGCTCCTCCTGGAGATCCTTGGCTTCCATGACGACACACTTTCCCAGAGCCCGAGTCGGGTCGGCTGCGACGCGCTGGAGCGGCCTGCAGGCTGCGGGTGGGCCCTGGAGGCCGGCGGCCCTCGGATCTGCGGCAGGCGCCTCCCCCGGCGGGGGAATGTTAAATCTCACTTTGCGGGACTTAATCCGGGCGCGAGCTGGCCTTCCCGCGGGCGTGGCGGGACCGCAGCGCGCTAACACCGGAGTCGCAGTGTCGCAGCGGCTGGAGGCCCCGTCCTGGCCGAGGGGCATGACGGGACCGGGGCTGCTCCTCCAGCCAACAATAGAGCTGCCGCAATCCTCCTAGAAAACTCGAGAAGTCGGGATCCCTGGGGTTTGGAAAGGCGCCAGAGGGCGGCGACTACGTCTGTGCAGCCACCGCTGGTGGAGCTAAACGGGGAGGTGCTAAGGAACTTGGCTTAGCTGTCAAATTTGAAAGGTGTGGTTAAGATGAGCTGGCTGACGGGGAAACGAAAGTCAATGTGGGGAATGTAATCAATAATGTAAAGATTTTGTAGGGTATCCGATGGACACTTGTCTCATTAGGGAGACCACCTCAGGGATGATGTAGATGCCTGATCACTGCACTGTACACCTGAAGCTGAACAATAAAGAATGTCAACTATAATTATATATATATATATGTATGTGTGTGTGTATATATACACATATACATATATATGAGGTACAGCATTAGGAAGAGAGAGTGGAAATGTAATGGCTGTGCGATTACAGAGGGGTAGTGGATGGGGGGAGGGAGGTTGTCATTGTGTGAGCGATGTAAATGATAAATGTCTAACTATTACATTGTTTTGTGCACCTGAAACCAAAAAAAAAAAGTAGGGGAAAAAAAGATTAGCTGGCTGCTCGGGCGATTTAAATTCTGGAGTCCTAGGCAAGCTGCACCCAGGAGGGCATTCTGTGCTTGTGGGAAAGACCAGAGGGATCTGCCTAGCTGGGGGAGGAATCTAGAGTTAGAGTCTTCCCAGGTTTGATTTCCCACCATTATTTTAGGTAGTTCAACTCCCAGGAGGTCTGCGGGCTATGGGATGCTCTAAGCCAACTCTTGGTAATCTGCTTTGAGTGGCTGTCATCTAAAATCCTGGGAAGGAGCAGATCCTGTAGCTGCCAGTGCTGAAGCAGTTCCCCCAATGCTCCTACTTGAGGTTAAGACCAAGGTGGAGAGCAATGCCTGGAGAGTGGAGCTGAAGCTGTAGCTGTTGTAAGGATATTTTGAATGGCCTAATAGGAGCGGGAGAGTGGATGAAAAGGAAATGAAGTTTTTCAAGTGGGAGTGATTAAGATTCAGAAGCATAGATACATTGCCTTTTGGTACCCAGCTAGAAAACAGCAACCATTTTGCTATCCCAATCCGTTGAGGCTTTCCAACAAACAATATGCTTGTCTGTTTCAGGGAATTATCTGTTTCTCTTCAATGGATTATTGATCTTGTGTTTCTGAGGTGCTTATTATTATTATTATTATTATTCCAACTTTATTCCCTTACTTATGAATGAAACTTTTTTTTTTTTTGGTTTCCCAATATCAGATATTGCCTTCTCCATGATATGCTCAGTGAGTAGTCACTGAATGTATGTATGATTGAATGATTTGGAAAGAGGGTTTCTGCAATTTCTGTTTGGGAGGGTTTTTTGATAAAAGCTCCACAGAATATCTATGTTAAGCACGGCCAGAGGAATGAGGTGTAGGAGACCAAAATTGGTCTATTAGAATTTATTTGGCATGTTTGAGCTGTAGGAGGTCAGGCTAGAAAAGACCATAACCTCCCCAAACAAAAAGGGGTATGCAGTTTTACTGGATGGAGTAAATGAAGTTGTTTCCCCCTTCAATGCTTCAGGGGGTTTTCATTGCATTGTCTCTAGCAACAAAGGGTTTTAGGACATGACCAA
The DNA here is from genome assembly GCF_036562045.2 of Rhinolophus sinicus. Classification (NCBI taxonomy): domain Eukaryota; kingdom Metazoa; phylum Chordata; class Mammalia; order Chiroptera; family Rhinolophidae; genus Rhinolophus; species Rhinolophus sinicus. The sequence continues at coordinate 109,813,156 of NC_133753.1, read as the reverse complement.
GCCCTCTGGCTCCACACCCTGGCCTCGCTGATCACTAGCCCCTAGGAGACAAAGTACAAAGCAAGACAGGATAAACTGGTTTCTACATTCCAGGCAGCTTCTCCAGGCCTAAGGCAAACACAAGCTGGCAGGTACAAGATACAAAGCAAGACAAGTTGGCTTTTAAGATAAGAAGGTTCCTGTTCCTGGCCTAGATAGGGCCTAACAATCTAGTTTTAAAATGTTTAAATTATACAACTAAGAAATGCATTTCTTTATAAATTGAAATACTATATTGAGAAGGAATCTGAGTCTTAATATGAACCAAGGAAGAAGTGGTCTTATCAGTTACTGCTGTTTGCCATAAGTGTTTGTGGTGTATGTCTGTATGTCCGCCTATTTATTGAGTGACAAATAAAATCCTATGCCTCTTTAAGGTCCTTATGTCTTAAATTCTGCCATACTCCTAAGATGAATGTCCCTCTTTACTAAAAATATTGAGGCTCCCTAATTAAGTTTTATTTATATAGAATTTCAAGAGACCCCAAATAGCCAAGTGTCATGCAGGGAGGCCTGCGGGGTCTCTGCTCCCGCTCCCCATACAAGAATGCAGGATATGGTGAGGCCAAAAAGGAACACCCACGGAGCCATAGGTAGGGGAGTCATACCACTATATTCTCTCTGGCGGCACTATACTCTCACTGGAGGCTGGATCCACACTGTCCACAAACCGCCATCCATACTTGTCAGCCCAGCCACCATCTTCTTGCTAGCCCCCATTCTTTCTCTCTCTCTCTGCTAGCACAGCCACAGCAGTTATATTAGTGGCCAATGGCTCACTGGTTACAGCTGACGGCCAACTAGCCACAGCTGATGGCCATGCAATCACAGTTGATGGCCATTTACTACCTGAGCCAGCACCTGTCTATGTGAGACTGAGAACCTGGAAACTACTTTCTGGGGCTCTGCCCCCACACTCCACCCCTACAGGCTCTCACCTCACAATCTACACGACAAGCGTCTTCCGCGAGGGGACCTGTGTGAGGAGCCTGGAGGTGACTGCAATATCCTGGACATAACCAGGCTCTCTGGGCACAGCCAGGGTTTCTCAGGGCACCACCAGTACTTCTGGGCACAGCCAGACTTCCTGGACTTCTTAGGGTACCACTAGTTTCCCCGGACACAGCCAGGGTTTCTCAGGGCACCACCAGTGCTTCTGGGCACGGCCAGACTTCCTGGACTTCTTAGGGTACCACCTGTCTTCCCAGACACAGCCAGGGTTTCTCAGGGCACCACCAGTACTTCTGGGCACAGCCAGACTTCCTGGACTTCTTAGGGTACCACTAGTTTCCCCGGACACAGCCAGGGTTTCTCAGGGCACCACCAGTGCTTCTGGGCACGGCCAGACTTCCTGGACTTCTTAGGGTACCACCTGTCTTCCCGGACACAGCCAGGGTTTCTCAGGGCACCACCAGTACTTCTGGGCACGGCCAGACTTCCTGGACTTTTTAGGGTACCACTAGTTTCCCCGGGCACAGCTAGGATTTCTCAGGGCACTGCCACTCTCTCTGGGAACAGCCCGACTTCCTGGGTACAGCCAGGGTATCTTCAGGGCTCAGCCAAACTTCCTGGACTCAGCCAGGTCTCTCAGGGCACTGCTACTCTCTCTGGGCCTCTCAGGGTACCCTGCTGGAACAACAGCAACTCACAGTCAAGGTGCTTACATATTCTCAATGGCGGCCAGTCAAGACACAAAAGCAAATATCCCCCAGTTCCACTACATGGTGGTATGTTCCTAAACAAACAGTCAAGTTGTCCATTAAATTAGGGATGGAAGGCAATTCCCCATAGTCCATAGTCATTCGCCAGGGCTGTCCTGGGGGTGAGGGATGACCTTGACCTCACCCTTATCTCCCACGGAGGACTCAGCAAGCGTTACCTCCTGGGACTATAAGTCCCGTATGGGGGCAGAGCCCCAGAAAGTAGTTTCCAGGCTCTCGGCCTCACATAGACAGGTGCTGGCTCAGGTAGTAAATGGCCATCAACTGTGATTGCATGGCCATCAGCTGTGGCTAGTTGGCCATCAGCTGTAACCAGTGAGCCATTGGACACTAATATAACTGCTGTGGCTACGCTAGCGGAGAGGGAGAGAAGAGAGAAAGAATGGGGGCTAGCAAGGAGATGGCGGCTGGGCTGGCAAGCGTGGATGGCGGTTTGCGGACAGTGTGGATCCAGCCTCCAGTGAGAGTATAGTGCCGCCAGAGAGAATATAGTGGTATGACTCCCCTACCTATGGCTCCGTGGGTGTTCCTTTTTAGCCTCACCATATCCTGCGTTCTTGTGTGGGGAGTCGGAGCAGAGACCCCGCAGGCCGCCCGCATGACAAATGGCGCACCAAGCAGGGTCTCCCGCACGACAAATGGCACAGCGAGCAGGGTCTGGTGCCGGCCAAAGTTCTCCAAAGGACGGTGGAGCAGTTTGTGTGTATGAACATTGAGTCTCAGGAAGACCAGGAGGAGCAGCTGCCAGAGAGCTGGACCCCCGTGGAGGGGTGGGAGGACGTGGACGGTTCTCCCACCAGCACAGGAAAAGCCATGCAGCTGCTGGAGAGATGGAGCCCCGTGGAGAGGTGGAAAGATGTGGACGGTTCCCCAACCAGCACAGGCCGGAGAAAGCGAAGGTCGTTGCAGCCCTGTGGGCCGGGAAGTTCCTGCTCAGGCAGCCCGGATGCAGGACTTGTAGTCCCAGGAGGTAACGCTTGCTGAGTCCTCCGTGGGAGATGAGGGTGAGGTCAAGGTCGTCCCTCACCCCCAGGACAGCCCTGGTGAATGACTATGGACTATGGGGAATTGCCTTCCATCCCTAATTTAATGGACCGCTTGACTGTTTGGGAACTGTTGTTAGTGGAACTGGGGGATATTTGCTTTTGTCTCTTGACTGGCCGCCATTGAGAATATGTAAGCACCTTGATTGTGAGTCGCTGTTGTTCCAGCAGGGTACCCTGAGAGGCACAGAGAGTGGCAGTGCCCTGAAAGCCCTGGCTGAGTCCAGGAAGTGTGGCTGTGCCCACAGAGAGTGGCAGTGCCCTGAGAGCCCTGGCTGAGTCCAGGAAGTTTGGCTGAGCCCTGAAGATACCCTGGCTGTGCCCAGGAAGTCGGGCTGTTCCCAGAGAGAGTGGCAGTGCCCTGAGAAATCCTAGCTGTGCCCGGGGAAACTAGTGGTACCCTAAGAAGTCCAGGAAGTCTGGCCATGCCCAGAAGCACTGGTGGTGCCCTGAGAAACCCTGGCTGTGTCCGGGAAGACAGGTGGTACCCTAAGAAGTCCAGGAAGTCTGGCCGTGCCCAGAAGTACTGGTGGTGCCCTGAGAAACCCTGGCTGTGCCCGGGAAAACTAGTGGTACCCTAAGAAGTCCAGGAAGTCTGGCTGTGCCCAGAAGTACTGGTGGTGCCCTGAGAAACCCTGGCTGTGCCCAGAGAGCCTGGCTATGTCCAGGATATTGCATTCACCCCAGGCTCCTCGCACAGGTCCCCTCGCGGAAGATGCTTGTCGCGTAGATTGTGAGGTGAGAGCCTGTAGGGGTGGAGTGTGGGGGCAGAGCCCCAGATTGTAGTTTCCAGGTTCTCAGTCTCACATAGACAGGTGCTGGCTCAGGTAGTAAATGGCCATCAACTGTGATTGCATGGCCATCAGCTGTGGCTAGTTGGCCATCAGCTGTAACCAGTGAGCCATTGGCCACTAATATAACTGCTGTGGCTACGCTAGCGGAGAAGGAGAGAAGAGAGAAAGAATGGGGGCTAGCAAGAAGATGGCGGCTGGGCTGGCAAGCGTGGATGGCGGTTTGCGGATATTGTGGATCCAGCCTCCAGTGAGAGTATAGTGCCGCCAGAGAGAATATAGTGGTATGACTCCCCTACCTATGGCTCCGTGGGTGTTCCTTTTTGACCTCACCATATCCTGCATTCTTGTGTGGGGAGTGGGAGCAGAGACCCCACAGGCCGCCCCGCATGACAAATGGCGCACCAAGCAGGGTCTCCCGCACGACATCCCGCATCCGGGCTGCCTCAGCAGGAACTTCCCTGGCCCACAGGGCTGCAACGACCTTCGCTTTCTCCGGCCTATGCTGGTTGGGGAACCGTCCACATCTTTCCACCTCTCCACGGGGCTCCATCTCTCCAGCAGCTGCATGGCTTTTCCTGTGCTGGTGGGAGAACCGTCCACGTCCTCCCACCCCTCCACGGCGGTCCAGCTCTCTGGCAGCTGCTCCTCCTGGTCTTCCTGAGACTGAGTGTTCATACACACAAACTGCTCCACCACTCTTTGGAGAGCTTTGGCTGGCACCATACCCTGCTCGCTGTGCCATTTGTCATGCGGGAGACCCTGCTCGCTGCGCCATTTGTCATGCAGGGAGGCCTGCAGGGTCTCTGCTCCTGCTCCCCATACAAGAACGCAGGATATGGTGAGGCCAAAAAGGAACAACCATGGAGCCATAGGTAGGGGAGTCATACCACTATATTCTCTCTGGCGGCACTATACTCTCAATGGAGGCTGGATCCACACTGTCCGCAAACCACCATCCACACTTGCCAGCCCAGCCACCATCTTCTTGCTAGCCCCCATTCTTTCTCTCTTTCCCCTCCTTCGCTAGCGTAGCCACAGCAGTTATATTAGTGGCCAATGGCTCACTGGTTACAGCTGACGGCCAACTAGCCACAGCTGATGGCCATGCAATCACAGTTGGCCATTTACTACCTGAGCCAGCACCTGTCTATGTGAGGCTGAGAGCCTGGAAACTACTTTCTGGGGCTCTGCCCCCACACCAAGCTATCTTGAAAAAGAACAAAATAGGAGGACTCAGACTTCCCAATTTCAAACCTATTACAAAGCCACAGTAATCAAAACATGTGGTACTGGCATAAGGATAGACATATACCTCAATGGAATAGTGTTAGGAAAATTTCCTCTTGCCAAGAGACTGGAAAAAGAGGCTGACAACTCCAGCCATTACATCAAGAGTGTATTAAGAGAACTTACATACAAGGTGTGTTTCAGGCATCAGCAAGATGACATGGATATCATCAATGCCATATTGCAGGTACTAAAGAGTTGTATAGAACAGGGCAGGATGAATAGGGGTGTGACCAGCCCCAGATAAGGGGAAAACGCCTTACATGCTTGCCCAGGGCAGGTCGAAGTCCTATTCCCAGAACCAGCATTCCTGGAGGATAGGGGAGGAGTCTGGTCAGACATTCTCTGAGGGGACTTAGGGGAAACAGTATCTGCTGGCTGGGATCTAGCCGGATATAGCTCAAGGGTTCACAGCGATTACATCATAGGACAGTATCTTTTCTATAAATAGAATTGAAAGTCCAGAAATAATGTCATAAATCTGTTACTGAACTCAGGTTCAGCTGCTTGCCGCTTGTCAGCCAATGATCGAGAGACAAGGGCTGGTGGAAAGAAAAGGAGGTTTAGTCAAAATGCCAGACAGGGTGGACTCCTATCTCATACGCCATCTTCTCCCTTCCTAAAGGGGCCAGAAGACTTTATAGGCACGTAAGAAGAAGCAGAACAAGAAAAAGGGAAAGTTAGACAGTTGCTGGGTGCTGACTTCCAGAGAAACACAGGTGAAAAAAATGCTTCCTGGGAGTCTGATTTGCTTCAAGACAATCTCAGACCTAGTGGTAGGGGGGGATTCATGTGTCAGCTGGTGGAAACTTGCAAGGGTGTTGTAGTCTGGTTATTGGCATCTCGAGATCTAAGGGATGAAACAGTTAAAGTCTGCGTTCTGGCAATTAACCAGATTAACGGGGTACTCTTATGCTTGTAACCTTGGGAAAACAGAGTAATTGAATCAGGCAGGAGGGGAAGGAAACAAAGAAAACAATGAAAAAGAAAAATAAACTAGATTGCTAAATGTTGAAAAGTATACCATCACCCTTACACATCTAGAAGGAATTGATTTTCAACGAGTGTTCTAAAACCATATTATATGGAGGAAAAATAGGCTTTTCAACAAATGGTGCTGGGATAACTGGATATGCACATGCAAAAGAATGGAGTTGGACCTTTATACCATAAACAAAATTTAATTTAAAATCTATCAAAGACCTAAGTGTACAGCTAAAACTATAAAACTCTAAGAAGTGTAAGAGACTGTTAGCATGAGAACTGCTACTTTAAGGTTAAGATAGGGTTAACAGCCCTGAGGAGACTGTTAGCATGAGAACTGCTACTTCAAGGTTAACATAGGGTTTAGAGCCCTGAGCTTAAAATAACCTAATGGCTTAATTGTTAATTCCAGGATGCAGGCAGAGAGAGACCAGGTGGCTGATAGCTAATCTCTCCTGTTCTCTGCAGCTATGGGAGCTTTTGTAGCCTAACTGTAAACTCTTTGAAGCATAGACTAATGTGTACTCCCTAAGCATAGCTCAACCTGCACTCCCTAAGATTATGAAAAATTACTAAATGCCTTAGTTATGTGAGAATTGTAGTTCATTTTGTACTCCCTAAGACTTTGGAAAATTACTGAGTGCCTTAGAGATGCTATAAAAACCCTTAGCTTTGTAAGCTAGGGGTCCTTGTTAAAACCCGCTGCGTCGGGCAGAGACAGGGACCCCAGCTAGCTGGAAATAAACCTCGCTGTGTGACTTGCATTATCGTGTGTGTCCTCTGTCTGTCTGAAGGGTGGACAATTCCAGGACTTAACAGAAGTAAACATAGGTGTTAATCTTCATGGCCATGGATTAGACAATGGTTTCTTTTCTTTTTTTTTTAGTTTCTGTTTCTATGAATACTTATTTTATTTAATTTTTAAGACATTCAATATTATTTTATATTAGTTTCAGGTGTACAGTGGTTAGGCATTTATAAAATCTATGAAGTGATCCCCCTAATAAGTCCAGTACCCATCTGACACCCTACATAGACTTGACAACAGTATTGATTATGTTCCCCATACTGTATTTTACATCCCGTGATTTTTTGTGACTACCAATTAGTAGTACTTTCTAATCCCTTCAACCTTCTCCCCCATTCCCCAATCCCCCTCCCATTTAGCAACCATCAGTTTTTCCTCTGTATCTATGAGTCTATTTCTGTTTGCTCGTTTATTCTGTTCTTTAGAGTCCACATATAAGTGAGATCATATGGTATTTGTCTTTCTCAGACTGACTTCTTTCACTGAGCATAATATTCTCTAAGTCCATCCATGTTGTTGCAAATGGTAAGATTTCATTATTTTTTATGGCAGTAATACTCCATTGTGTAAATATACTACAATTTCTGTATCCAATTGTCTATTGATGAGCATTTCATTTTCTTTCTATATCTTGGTTATTGTGAATTGCACTGCAATAAACATAGGGGTGCATATATTTTTTTGAATTAGTGTTTTGGATTTCTTTGAATAAATACCCAGAAGTGTAATTGCTGGGTCATAAGATAGTTCTGTTTTTAATTTTTTGAGGAACCTCCATACTGATTTCCATAGTGCCTGCAACAGTTTGCAATCCCACCAATAGTGCACAAGTTTGCGCTTTTCTCCACATCCTCACCAACACTTGTTGTTTGTTGATGTATTGATGATAGCCAATCTCACGGGAGTGAAATGGTATCTCATTATGGTTTTTATATGTTTTTCTCTGATGATTAGTGACATTGAGCATCTTTTCATGTGTCTATTGGCCATCTCTATGTCCTCTTTGGACAAATGTCTCTTAATGTCCTCTGCCCATTTTTTTTTTTTTTTTTGATTAAAGTTTATTGGGATTAAAATGGTTAGTAAAGTTACGTAGGTTTCAAGTGTACTATTCTGTAATACATCATCTAAATCCATTTTTAATTGGATTGTTTGTTTTTTTGGTGTTGAGTTCTATGAGTTTTTTATGAATTTTTGGATATCAACCCCTTATGAGATGTATCCTTGGCAAATATCTTCTCCATTCAGTAGGATGTCTTTTTGATTTGTTGATGATTTCCTTTGCTGTGAAAAAGCTTTTTAGCTTGATGTAGTTCCATTTGTTTATTTTTTATTTTGTTTCCCTGGTCTGAGAGGATGTATCAATAAAAATATTACTAAGGGTAATGTCTGAGAGTTTATTTCCTGTGTTTTTTTCTAGGTGTTTTATGGTTTCGGGTCTTACATTTAAGTCTTTATTCCATTTTGAGTTTATTTCTTGTATATGGTGTAAGAAGGTGGTACAGTTTCATTTTTTTGCATGTATCTATCCAGTTTTCCCAGCATCATTTATTTTATTTTATTTAAGATTTTTTTTTTATTATTGGGGAAGGGGAACAGTACTTTATTGGGGAAGAGTGTGAACTTCCAGGACTTTCTCCAAGTCAAGTTGTTGTCCTTTCAATCTTAGTTGTAGAGGGCACAGCTCAGCTCCAGGTCCAGTTGCAGTTGTTGGTTGTAGGGGGCGCAGCCCACTATCCCTTGCAGGAGTTGAAGAATCGAACCAGCAACCTTGTTGTTGAGAGCCCACTGACCATGTGGGAATGGAACCAGCAGCCTTCGGCATTAGGAGCACAGAGCTCCAACCACCTGAGCCACGGGCCAGCCCCCAGCACCATTTATTAAATAGACTGTCTTTATCCCAATGTAAATGTTTGCTTCCTTTGTTATAGAGTAAATGACCAGATAGGCATGGATTTATTTCTGGGCTCTCTATTCAGTTCTATTGATCTATGTGTCTGTTTTTACGCCAATACCATGCTGTTTTGATAACTATAGACTTGTAGTGTAATTTGATATCAGGTAGCATAATACCTCCCACTTCCTTCTTATGTCTCAGGATTGCCATGGCAATTTGGGATCTTTTATTGGTTTCATTAAATTTTAGGATTATTTATTCTAGTTCTGTGAAAAATGTCATTGGTATTTTGAAAGGGGTTGCATTGAATCTATATATTGCTTTGGGTAGTATGGACATTTTAACTATATTAATTTTTCGTATTCATGAGCATGGTATATGTTTCCATTTATTTGTATCTTCTTTAATTTCTCTCTTCAATGTCTTATAATTTTTGGAGTACAGGTCTTTTACTTCCTTGGTTAAATTTAGTCCTAAGTATTTTTTTTGATGCAATTGTAAATGGAATTGTTTTCTTAATTTCTCTTTCTGATAGTTCATTATTGATGTATAAAAATGCAACTAATTTCTGCATATTAATTTTGTATCCTGCTACTTTACTAAATTTATTTATCAGTTCTAATAGTTTTTCATGGAATCTTTGGAGTTCTCTATATATAGTATCATGTCATCTGCAAATAATGACAATTTTACTTCCTCCTTTCCAATTTGGATGCCTTTTATTTCTTTTTCTTGTCTGATTGCTGTGGCTAGAACTATGTTGAATAAAATGGTGAAAATGGGCATCCTTCTCTTGTTCCTGATCTTAAGGGGAATGCTTTTAGCTTTTCCCCATTGAATATGATATTAGCTGTGGATTTGTCATGTATGGCCTTAATTATGTTGAGATATATTCCCTCTACCCACCACTTTGCTGAGAATTTTTATCATAAATGGATGCTGGATATTTTTCAAGAACTTTTTCTGCATCTATTGATATGATCATTTGATATTTATTTTTTATTTTGTTTATGTCGTGTATCACATTAATTGATTTACAGATGTTGAACCAACCTTGCATACCAGGAATGAATCCAACTTGACTGTGGTGTATAATATTTTTAATGAATTGCTGGATTCAGTTTGCTAATATTTTGTTGAGAGCTTTTGCATCTATGTTCATTAGGGATATTGGCCTATAGTTTTCTTTTTTTCTTTTTCTTTTCTTTCTTTAGTAATGTCATTGTCTGGTTTTGGAATCAGGGTAATGTTGGCCTCATAAAATGAGCTTGGAACCTTACCTCCCCCTGGATTTTTCAGAATAGTTAGAGAAGAATAGGTTTTAAATCTTTTTTGAATGTTTGGTAAATTCACCTGTGAAGCCATCTAGTCCAGGACTTTTATTTGTTGGGAGCGTGTTGATTACTGATTCATTTTCATTGATGGTAAATTGGTCTGTTCAGATTTTCTGTTTCTTCTTGATTCGGCCTTGGAAGATTGTATGCTTCTAGGAATTTATCATTTCTTCCAGATTGTCTTCCAGTTGCTCATAGTACTTTCTTAAAATTTTTTCTATTTCTGTGGTGTCGGTTGTCACTTCTCTTTCATTTCTGATTTTATTTATTTGGGTCCTCTCTCTTTTTTTCTTGTTGAGTCTGGTTAAAGGTTTGTGAATTTTGTTTCTCTTTTCAAAAAACAAGCTCTTGGTTTCATTAATCTTTTGTATTGTGTTTTTAGTCTCTATTTCATTTATTTCCACTCTGATATTTGTTATTTCTTTCCTTGTACTCATTTTGGGCTTATTTTGCTGTTCTAGTTCCAGTTTCCTTAGGTGTAAAGATAGACTGTTGATTTGAGGGTTTTTATGTCTCTTTAGGTAGGCCAGCTTTACTATGAATTTCCCTCTTAGGACTGCTTTCTTTGTGTCCCACAGGTTTGGGGTCATTTTGTTTTCACTTTCATTTGTCTCAAGGTATCTTTTGATTTCTTCTTTGATCTCATTGTTGACCCATTCATTATTTAATAGAATATTATTTAATCTCCATGTGTTTGTGCATTTTTCAGAGTTTTTTTTATTGTAATTCATTTCTTATTTCATACCACTGTGGTCAGAGAAGACGCTTGATATGATTTCAATCTTCTTAAACTTATTGAGACTTGTTTTGTGGTCTAACATGTAGTCTATCTTGGAAAATGTTCCATGTGCTCTTGAAAAGAATGTATATTCTGCTGCTTTTGAGTGAAGTGCTCTAAAAATATCAATTAAATCCATCTGGCCTAGTGTGTCATTTAAGGCTGCTTTTCTGTCTGGAGGATCTGTTGTTAAAATCCCCTGCTAGGATTGTGTTACAGTTGATCTCTGCCTTTATGTCTGTCAATATTTGTTTTATAGATTCAGGTCCTCCTGTATTGGGTACGTCGGTGTTTACTAGGATTATGTCCTCTTATTGGATTGATTCCTTTATTATTATGTAATGTTCTTCTTTGTCTCTTTTTACAATCTTCATTTTAAAGTCTTTTTTGTCTGATGTAAGTATTGGTGTCCCATCTTTTTTCTCATTTTCATTTGTATGAATATTTTATCCCTTTACTTTCAGTCTGTGTGTGTGTCTTTTGATCTGAGGTGGATCTCTTGTAGACAGCAAATGCATGGGTCTTGTTTTCTTATCCACTCAGCTACCCTATGTCTTTTAATTGGAGGATTTAATTCATTTACATTTAAAGTGATTATTGCTAGGTACATTAGTAATTGCCACTTTATTATTCAGATTTTTTTTATCTTCATTAGTTTGTTTTCTCCTTTTTTCTGCTTAAAGAAGTCCTTTTAACATTTCTTGTAATACTGACTTGGTGGTAATGAATTCCTTTAGGTTTTTCTTACCTGGAAAGTTCTTTATCTTGCCTTCAATTTTAAGTGATAGCTTTGCTGTATAAAGTAGTCTTGCTTGTACACCTTTGTTTTTCATCACTTTGAATATTTCCTGCCACTCCCTTCTGGCCTGCAAAGTTCCTGATGAGAAGTCAGCTGATAGTCTTATGGGAGCTCCCTTGTGAGTAAATAGTTTTATTTCTCTTGCTGCTTTTAGGATTCTCTCTTTGTCTTTAACTTTTGCCATTTTAACTATGATGTGTCTTGGTGTGGACCTATTTGGGTTCATCTTGTTTGGAACTCTGTGTGCTTCCTGGACTTATATGTCTATTTCCTTCACCAAGTTAGGGAAGTTTTGGGTCATTATTTCTTCAAATAGGTTCTCAATCATTTGCTCCCTCTCTTTTCCTCCGGGTACTCCTATGATGCAAATGTTGTTACTCTTGATGTTGTCCCACAGGTCCCTTAAACTATCTTCATTGTTTTTTATTCTTTTTTCTTTTTGTTGTCCTAATTGGGTGTATTCTGCTACCTTGTCTTCTAAATTGCTGATTTGATCCTCTGTTTCCTCTAATCTGCTGTTGACTCCTTCTAGTGTATTCTTCATTTCTGTTATTGTATTCTTTATTTCTGACTGGTTCTTTTTTATGGTTTCTATGTCCTTTTTATACTTGCTATCTCTGTTGAAATTCTCACTTAGTTTCTTAAGCATTCTTATAATCTGTGTTTTAAACTCTGTCTCTAGTAGGTTGGTTGCCTCCATTTCATTTAGTTCCATTTCTCGAGATTTCTCCTGTTCTTTTATTTGGGACATGTTTTTTTGTTTCCTCATTCTGGCTTCCACTCTGTGTTTGCTTCTCTGTATTAGCTAGATCTCCTATGTCTCTCAGTCTTTGCTGCGTGGCTTTATGTAGTATGTGTCCTGTGTAGTCCAATTGTGCAGTCTCCCTAATCTCCTGTGTGTGTTCCTGGAGTGTTCTTTGTGTGTTGTGTGTGTTTCCCTGTTTTAATTGATCCTTGATTGTTTTTGGTGCATCAGTGGATGAGATTGACTCCCAGGCTGACTAATTGTGAGGATTGGCTACACCGACAGTAATATGAGCTGCTGTATGGGGACTGACTGCTCAGAGGAGGCTTCATCCCCACAGGCTTTTGTGCCTGTTGAGAGCCCCCTTTTTGTGTGCCGCTTGTGGGGCTAAACAGGTGGTGCTCTGTTGTGATCTGAAGCTGACCTCTGGGTATGTTGTTTCTGGTGTCTCTTGGGAGGGGCTCCCAGGACAATTTCGCCTTGCCTGTTACCAGCCCTGTTACCTTGCCTATTATGTGACTACCTAGTAAGAGCCACAAAACTATTAATATCTGTGGTTGGATGCTGTCTGTGTTGGACCGGGAGACATGTGAGGGTAGCCTGTCTGTGAACCAAGGCTGGCTTACACCAATATTAGGCCTGAGGGCACATAGCAAAAGGGATAGGCAGTGGTTTCTTAAATATAACACCAAAATCATAAGCTACAAAAGAAAAAAGTGATAAAATGGATTGTATCAAAATTAAAAACTTTTGGGTATCAAAGGATTTGGGTATCAATAGAATGAAAGACAACTCACTGAAAGGGAAAAAATATCTGGAAATCATATATCTGATAAGATTCTAGTATTCAGAATATATAAAAAACTCAATAGCAAAAATACAAATTACCAAATTTTTAAAATGGGCAAAGGATTTGAATAGACATTTCCCCAAAGAAGATATACAAGTGACCAATAAGCATCTGAAAAGATTTGCTCAATATAATTAGCCATTAGGGAAGTACAAATCAAAACCACAATGAGATACCACTTCACTTCAGTAGGATGGATAGAATTTAAAAAATCAAACACACAAACAAAACCCAGAAATCACTAAGTGTTGGTGAGGATATGGATAAATTGGAACCTATATACATTGCTGTTGGGAATGTAAAATACTACAGCTGCTGTAGAAAAGTCTGGCATTTCCCCAAAAAGTTAAACAAAGAGTTACCATATACCCCAGCAATTTCACTACTGGGTATTTACCAAAGAGAATTGAAAATATATGTTCACACAAAAACTAGTACATGAATGTTCATAGCACCATTATTCACAATAGTCAAAAAGTGGAAACAATCCAAATGTCCATCAACTGAAAAATGAATAAATAAAATGTGGCATATCCATAGCAAGAAATAATATTCAACCATGAAAAGGAGTAAAGTACTGATACAAGTATATGCTGCAACATGAATGAACCTTAAAAACATTATGCTACATGAAAGAAGCCAGTCACAAAAGATCACGTGTTATGTGATTCCATTTATATGGAAAAATCCCAAAACAGAAAACCTATAGAGACAGAAAGTACATTAATGGTTGCTTATGTTGGGGAGGCATGGGGGTTTATGGAGTAATGGCTGAGGGTTGTAGGGTTTCTTCTTGAGTTAATGGAAATGTTCTAAAATTGTTTGTGTTAATGGATGTACAACTCTGACTGTACTAAAAGCCATTGAATTGTATACTTTAAATAGATGAATTATATGGTACATGAACTATATCTCAATAAAGCTGTTTAAAAAGGACTCTATCAAAGAGAAATTCAGAACAATGACATTTACTTTTTTTCTGTCCTTGGTCACTCTGGCTACAGCAGATAAGGGATTCTTTATGAAACACTGTGTAACAGAAAGAAAAATGATTATTTAGCTCGTTGTTGCTGAAGTGTCTCTTGGGGAACGAAATATATTTCCTTAGGGATGCACCTTCTTAATTTACTTGGAGATAATTTGGGATTCAGAAGGAGAAAACAAAACTAGGTAATGGCTCTTTGTTGAGAATTTGAGAGTAAAGAAAAATTCAGGAAAGAGGTGTTTCTTCAAAAAGGTGGGAGGCTAGAATGCTCATGGACAGAAATGATTGACTCAAGAAAAGAGAAACCTGCTGTTTAGCTTTAAATTATCTACTGAATCACATTGTGGTGTAAACGTCCTTTACTGTTGCCCCTGAATCAGCAGTAGAACTCTACTGTCTTTTCTGTGTGGTATTTCAAAAGTAGGGACTTGACCCCACATATGAGGTGCTGCTGTGCTGGAGCCAATGGAGTAGTTGCCATGAACCAAACAGAGAATGAGAATTGAGCAGAAATCAGAGCCATCCATGGTCCAGGGGTCATAAGCCTCTGAATTCACAGTATTCTTTCTAAAGGGTGTGGCTGGTGTTTGAATAAATCTAATCTCTATATTAAAGGACACTGTGTTATATATGCTTTGAAGGCCAGAGTTTCTGGATATGACATATACTGCAATGACATATACTTCAAGGGTTACAGGACTTTGAAGTTGGGGGAGCAGTGAATGTAGAATAACAGGAGAGAGGTAAGTAAGGTCACTGAAACAGGATGAAGGATTGTCTTTAGCAACAAGAATGCCACCAACAGTAATCAATGTTTATTGCGCAGGACAAGGGTCAGGAAAACTGATACCAACACCAGAGAATTCTGATGAGGAAGCACAAGCAGGAGTTCTTCAAGGAAATGCTTTAGCCAGCATGAGCCACCATAGCCTTTAGAGATGCTTCAACAGCCTCTAATTTGTCATGGAGGTAAATCCCCATTCACTGGAGGTTGGAAAGAAGATCCAATCATAGGATTTCCTTCAGAGTTGAGCCAGGTATCTTCAGATCTCTGCAAAGTAGAGAATCAAGCAGAAGCTGAGACTTTTTCTAAGGGGGAAGAGCCCTCAGTGGAAGGACAAGGAGATAACAAGTGACTGAGCCTCTGGTCCTGGTTCATTGGAAGGAATCGTCAAATTGACAGGGATGGAGGTTGGGTTAGGAACAGTGGTCAGAACATCTGCCTAGAAACTGGTTTTCTACTTTGTAACATGTGGGAATTGTACTTCCCAGAGGGTGAAGGACCTGCCGAGGGGGAATCATCTGGACAGAGACACCAGACAAAGAGAGACATCAGTGCCCTTCTCACCTGCTACTCGGAACTGCTCTTTTGATTCCGTCACTGGGAAGTTATCAGCTGGGTCCTTTTGTCTTGTGGTGCTCTCTGAAGTTGGGAAGTAGTGAGAAGAGGAAGATTTTTGCTTCCAGGTCCGCCACCATCTCCCCAGGCCCAGGAGCACAAGCTCCAAAAGAGTAAACAAGAGACAGAGCCCACTGACTCCAAACATGGTCTTTAGGAAGATGGTCTTCTCAGAGGGACGGGACAGATTACAGGTTATACTACCAAGGCAGGGCTCTCGACGACATGCAAAGGAACTGGGCATCTTGAACCCATACAGATGGTACTGCCCCCCCAAGGCTGCCCCCTCAAGGACCAGTCGTACCCCCAGCTGTGCCACATACGCCCAGAGCAACTTGGGGCTTCCAGCCGCTGAGGCATCTGTGCTTCCCTCTCCTTGTTGGATCAGGGTCTCCTCTCCCCTCTTCACCTTTCCTGAGTCTTCCCAATGCCAGATGACATGATATATGGTGAAACCCATATAGAGGGCACTGGGCACAGTCACTAAAATGACCTGGAAGGCCCAGAAGCGCAGTGGGGAGAGGGGGTGAAAGGCATCGTAGCAGGCAGCCTTGCAACCTGTCTGCTGGGTGTGACACACGAATTCGCTCTGCTCATCGCCATAGACCCCTGTCCCACTGGCAGCCAGCAGCACGAGGCGGAAGCCCAGGAGCACAGGAAGCAGGAGGCGCCCCACAGGTGTGGAATGCCGGCTCTCCTCAGCCACCAGCCGCCTCAGGAACCTGCCGCACATCCTGTTAGGGAGCAGTGGACAATGATGAGTGTAGATGTGTTGCTCACTGTCCTTTAGGGGGAGCTCTAGGCCACCTCTTCACTCCTAATCCAAGGATGGTTAAGGCAAGCCTTCTTGCTTCTCTCCAGGAATCTGGTTGATGAAATATTAAGATTTTTTGCAACTATTTATATAGTTGAAGGCATCTATGTAAAATAATAATAGTGTGTGTGGGTATCACTCTCTCTTCTGTCCCTCTCTGTACTGCTGGAGCAGAGAGGAACTCCCATTGTTGGGTAGAGACCAGGGTCTGTCTTTTTGTCTCTTTCCCTCCGTCCTTCTTACCCTAAGTCAGCTAAATAGTAAGAAACCACTGTCCTCGGAAAACTGTTTCCACAGGTGATGGCTGCCAGGGCTGGTGCTACTGCCAGCATCATCTGAATGAAATCAGTGCTGACTCGGGGGAATGTGCATGCTCTTGCTGTCTGCTTTTCTCTGGCTCCATGCCCTTGGAGGCTCACAGGTGTGTCGGGCTGGCCTCTGCTCCCATCTCAGGGTAAAACCGAGATGCAGTTAGGTTAGGAGGCTTTATGGGGATCAAGAGAAGAGAGTGAGTGTCAAGCCTTGCTTTAGTCTAATGTTTTTTAGACCTAACCAGCTTAGGAAAAGGAGAATATTTGGAAGAAAACCCAGAAGCAACTACTAGTTAAATGTATGGGATTTGGGGTCAAAGCCAGAACTGACTGGATAAAAATTTGAGATTTGATTCCTCTCCTTTGCTGTTGTTCCCTGGGCTCATATCTCCCTCACAGTGAGAGGTGACCGTGGTCAGGAACAGATTTCAGAAATTCCTCATTTCTCTGGACAAATACCATCATACCACAAGCCCAATTTGCCATTTTTATCTTTGTCCTTATCAGCAGCCTTCCTCAATGCCCAGCCACTGGTTCTAACCATCCCCTTTCAGCCCAAACTCTTACACACCTATTTCCCCTCACTCTCAGAAGACCGTGCAAACCTCTTACTCCACAGAGAGGATAGAGACTTTGATGTGAAACCCCACAGCTACTACTTATCTTCATAGTCACTTCCTTCTATGGCATCTTAGAGAAAGAAGTGGCCCTACACTTACCCAAGGCTACTCTCCTTTCCAAATCTGTGTCCTTGGGTCTCTCTTTTCTGGCTTCTTCAAGGATTTGATCCCCAGATTATATTTCCTGTAATTCAGATCACCCTTATTTCCTCTTTGAGTATGAACTTGCTTAGGTTCCTCCCTTTTAACTCTAATAACAATAACCTGAATTTCTAAGTTAATATGGCAGCAAATGAGACATGCCTAATTTGTCTTGTATCAACTTCCCAATTATAATACCCACAAAGTTGCACAAAACAATTTTAAACGGGCGCTAGTATCATAAACTATAGATAAGAACAAGCTATATGCCAAAACTTAAACGGAAATGGTCACTTCTGTGCAATTGGAAGGGATGGATTGAGATGCTTTCAAGGGTTTCAGTTGACCAGAGAAATATGTCCCCACCCACCAACTGTGAGAATCCATATTGTGAGCCACTAGGAATCAAGGGTTTGAATCTCTGCCTCCTCCTCAGTCCCTATCTTTCTACCTCCATCATAGATTATGAAGGCTCAGAAGTCTACCGGGCTGTTGAAAATTCTTTTCTATAAAATTGGGTTAAAAGTTTTAGAAGAAACCTATCTTCCATCTCTAGCAAGATACAAAATTGTTCTCATGATTAAAGATGGCAGATTGAAGACAGAGACTTATCCCCTCATTCCCAAGACTCCTCAAAAATGAGAGTAGATGGATCTTTAAATGTATAAACCCACTACAGAGTAGGAGAAAGAGCCTCGGTAGCACAACTAAAATCCACTTTGAAGGCAATAGGACAAATACTGAGAAAAATCAAATTGGGGTGCTGAAAGCACATTGGGTAATTCTTCCAGAATTCAGGGGGAAAAGATGAATAATTGAAAATAATAAAAGGTAAATAGATAAGGACACAAAATCTGTTTCCTAATTTGAAAATCAAGGCAACAATAAAACAAAATCACTGGCTTGCTTATTGGATGAAAAAGCATTTGAAGTACCTGGCAAAAAAAAAACAACAACAAAGCAATTTCTCAATAAATATTTAGCTAAATTTTGTTTGGTGTGATATTGAGTTCCATAGAGGACCGAAAGGAAGGTCAACTTCCAATGCTGGTCCTGGGCTTCTTGACCTTGGCACTATTGACAGTCAGAGCCTGATAATTTTTGTTTGGGGACAGGGAGGATGCTGTCCTGTGCATTGTAAGATGTTTAGCAGCATTCCTGGCCTATATTCACTAGATGCCAGTGGCACCCTTCTCCCGCCCACAAAGGTCTCTAGACATTGCTAAATGTCCCCTGTGGTCAAATTCACCCTGGTTGAGAACCACTGCTTTAGGGTAGCACCGGTCCATCACCTCTAATCTTGGCTTCAGTTAATTACCAGCTCTTTAAAACAAGACGTCTGTACCAGAGCATCTCAAAGGGCTTTTATTAGGTGGGCCATTATAATCTGCCCATTTCCGGGCTGATTGCATATTATCTCTCAACCAGTCCCATCTGTGAGGATGCCTGCAGCCCCTCCCTCCTTGCCGCATCAGTATAGGGGGTCCCTGCGCTTAGGGGAGGCAGCCCCCAGGCTCTGAGGGTTTCTGCCCTGGTTCTGGAGAGTTACTAGACTAAAAGCTAATTTGGTATAATAAATTCTAAAATCTTGCTTGCAGCCTCGTCATTTCAAAGTGCAGGACTGACACCCTCTAAAGACATTTTCGGCACATTCCCAGCAGAATGGAATTTAACACAGAACAGGCCTGGCATATTGTAAGTGTTGGGAATTTGAGTAGTTTTCAGAGGCCCTGTCTCCGATTCTTCTCTCTGTCCTGTGCCCACTTCAAACCCATAGCCAGACACCCAAATGTCCTCTACAAGGCCTTAGGAACTGAACTGGGGTCTCCAGAGCTCACCACAGAGCTTTGGTGGTTTGGAAGTGAGAGCAGGGAAAGCAGGAAAAGAGAACCCCTTGGTTTTGAGCCCCATGCCTATTTCTGAGACCTCTTCCATTTCCTTTGCCCCACAGCTGTTATCACCAAAACGGTTATTCCACACACATCTGGGGTCTCCTCTTCAGACACAATTGTGCTCTATCTCCCAAAGTCTGCAGACAAAAGGGAGTTTCCTATACAGCTGGCGCCTAAACACAGCCCACCCTGCTCCCTCACCCCCTGTCTTCCAGGGACACTGTGGTCCCCCCATCCCCTCCTCCCCCCACCGCCTGATCTCTTCCAGCCATCCCTGGCCCACCTATCTCATTCTCTGAGACCCTAATCCTCCTCCCACAAACGTGTGCAGCTTTGCCCACAGGGGCCAGAGCTCCCAGGCCGGACTTCAGGACCTAGGGAGCTGAGGGTTCAGCATTGCGGACAAAGCTCCACTCAAGGAACACCACTCTGTTTCCAGGACTGGAGAAATAGTTTTCAAATAAATCGATTTGGCAGAAAGTTGGTAGGATCTGAGCTCTGTCAAGATTTTAGTCAGTGGAGCAAACCTGTGAGCTCAAAAGTTGGGGGAGGGAGGAAAGCCCAGAGTTTGAAGGGCTTTCAAATATGTAAATAGAGTTTTTAAAATTCCATCATGATTTTAGTAAGAATTTTTCTAAGCATCTCTATACTTTTGGAGAAAATTTTCAGGCTTCCATTGGTGGCAGACTCCATGTCAGACAGTTAAGGTGTGAGGGATGGATATCCACTGAGAACAGAGCTGGACCCACGTCACTGCTCCCATCTCACCCACCTGGCCTGGAAAACGTTCTAGATTTTTTACTCAAAGTGTGGCCATGTGCAGCAGCACTGCCATCACCAGGTCTGCAGAGCAGATTCTTGGGCCACATTTCCAGCTTAGCAAATCAAATCCGAATTTTAATAGTATCCTAGGTCATTTGTGTGTGCATTCGAGTTGGAGAAGGCAGTCTAGAGCCCTGGGCAGCCCCCACCATCCTGCCCCCTGGTCCTGTGCCAGCCCAGCTGCTTCTGCCCCAGCATGAGCACTCACCTGGCAGCTTTGAGCAGAAACACCAACAGGAGAAGGAGGCAGAGACAAGTGTCCTCAGACTGGAGCCCACAGGGTCCCAGCTGTCCCCCAGGCCCTGCCTCCTGCCACCGCCCACTTCTCCCCCTCCCCTTTTCATTCCTGGCAGCCTTAGTGAAGGATAAAAGAATTGCAGCTGGAGGAATAGGCAGGCCTGCTGTTAAAGAATGGGCTGTGGAGAATAACACTGTTGTTGAGGGTAAGGGGACTGTCTCCAAAGTGAGCTGAAACAGGGATTTTCAAATCATCTGAAAGAGGGCAATGGCTTCAGCTCATTTCCAACATGTGGGCTTCCTGGCAACCACACATAGAGTTCAATATTCTTTCTGCAATGTTTATCTCAGGAAGTCCTCTCCTCTTGGCAGGGAGAAATAGCACAGGCTTCTCCCCACAGCACTGGGCATCTGTTCCATGTCCCCTCAGCAACTCAGGGAGCCCAGCCCCTGTCTACCACACCCAGTGAGAACTGTGATACCTGCCCCTATGCTAGAGCCAGGATCCCCTCCAAAGGTATGGTGGAGGGTGGGGAGGGGCTAGGCTGGGCGAGCAGATGGGTGGCTGGGTGGGTGGGAGAGTAACCCATGAGTGAGCTTCTTGAGTGAGGATCTATTTACTCTGTTGCCTGCAATAGCTCCCAGAGCCAACATAGCACTCTTCAAGGAGTAAAGTTGGAGGAAACCTCAGTTCCAGATTCTGCTTCTGTGGGTATTTGGGTTATCATTCCACTATTTTCTAGCATTTAATATTGTTATGGAGACGTATATGTCCAGTTGGATAGTCCACCTTCTAAGTGATTTGACCTTTTTGACACTTTGCCAAACGGATTCTTTTTTTTTTTTTTTTCACCTGTGGAGCCTGTTCACTCCTCCAGGGGATTCTATTAAGAACAACATAAGATAACCTCCCACTGGCTCTGTCCTGGACATGTTCACATCTGGTCCACAGGAAGTAGTTACACATCCTTAAGGCCAACAAACTCTAGGCACGTAGGCCAAGTCCAATGCAGTCAAATCTCCTTCCTTTCATCTGCTGGATAGCCTATCTCTTGCCTTCTCGATTGATCAGCCAGGAGTCAATAGACACATTGGAGCCCCTTTCACGAGGCTTGAGATGCAGGAGGCAGTACCCTTATCCCCTTCTCTGAGGGAGAACTAGCAGCACATCTCTTTCCAAAGATATTCTCTCTCCCAAGTTAATCCTTTCCACCTATAATTTCCAACAACTCTGCCATTTTATACAACTTTGATGTGGGTGTAGAGTTTAAGAGTGACATAACTATTGTTTGTTTGTTTGTTTGTCCTTTGAAATATTTCATCTCAGACTAAAATATAACTTTAGAATAGCACTTGTGTTGTGTATTCTAAAACATTACACCTCAAAATCCCTGTCAAAATTTCCAATTTAATATTTTGTTACACAAACATTTATTCAGTGCTTAATAAATGATGGATATTCTAAGTGCTCTGTGACTATTAACTCATTTATCCCTTATAGCCTTATGATGTAAGTACTATTATTATCCTCTTCTACAGAGGAGAGAAATGAAGAATAGAGAAATTAAGTAACTTATTCAAAGTCAACCAGCTAGTGAGTAGAGAAGTTGGGATTTGAACAAGCAATCTGGCTGCACATGGCACATTCTGAACATTACTGTTAGCTTCCCCATTATCCAAATTACCAGTCTTTAAAGAGGTTTTTATTGTAAACCCATCGTAATTTCATACCCTCAAGAAAATAAAAATCCTATGCTTACATGTTCCACATCTTAATGACTAACTCCACTATCCACCCTGGATCGCAACCAAAACCACTGGTGTCATCACTGACGCCTTCATCGAGCACATCTTGTCGATCTACCAGTTGTACAGATTCTGTGCTTTGAGTTTACGCATAGAAGGTGCCTTAGTTCAAGACTGAATTAATGAAACGTCATCCTACTGTCTCTGCTTCTAGGCTGGTCCACCTCTAACCCATTCTCTGCATTGCAGAAAGAATATTTAGATTTATTTAAATTTACCAACATGTTTACCAGTTTCTAGGCTCAGTGCTGCTTTTTGATACCTTCTAGGTTAAATTTTCTTCTTTTTAATTTTTTTAACCATCAACCATTTTTTTATGTGTTCAGTAGCGTTCACATCATTTTACAACAGATCTCCACAACTCTTTCATCTCGCAAAACTGAAACTTTGTACCCATTTCTCCCTCCCCTTAGCCCCTGCAAATCACAATTCTACTTTCTGTTTCTGTGGATTTGGCTACTTTAGATACCTCATATCAATGAAATCATACAGCATTTGTTATTTTGTGACTGGCTTATCTTACTTAGCATAATGTCATCAAGGTTCATCCATGTTGTAGCATCTATCAGAACTTTACTTCTTTTTAAAATCAAATAATATTCCATCATATGTATATATGTATGTGTGTACCACATTTTGTTTATCCATTCACCCATTGATGGACATTTAGGTTGCTTTCATCTCTTGGTTATTGTGAAAACTGCTGCGAACATGGCTGTGCTAAATTTTCTTCTTCTTGGAGTACAACCTTCAGTAGTTCCTCTACTAGGGAACTTGTTAGGAGTAAAAATCTCTTGATCCTCTTTGGTCTTAAAATGATTTCATTTTATCCTCAATCTTGAATTGTTATTTAGTTGGGCAAAAAACTCTATTTATTTTCCCTTATGACTTTAAAGATATTATTTAATTGACTTCTACCATCTCGTGGGTTTATAAGTCTGATTTATAATCCTTTATGCAATTGCCAGAAGGCTCTAAGAAAATTGTTATAAATACAGTTAATAAAATCATTGAGTATATATTTGCAAATAGTCTAAGTCATCACCAGTTTGTTGAACTGCTGAAAACATAGAGGGCAATTAATTTAATGATCTAATATTCTTTACCAATGCTTGTTGGTTGAGTTATGAAAGAGCTTTGCTAAGATTTACTGTATTGATAACTCCAATGCAAGGTTTCTTGAAGCAAAGGAAGTGTTTACCAAGTGTTCAATAATCAAAGACCCCTAAAAATGGCAATGTGATTTCCGATCCCTCACTGATATACTGTAGATGAACAAACTAAATTTGAAGCTCCGAGTAAAAGAGAAACTTATTTGTGAACTAGCCAGACAAATATGAGAATTAACATTGAAATGTAAACTTTTTGAAATACAAATGAATAATAATGATTTTATACAATGTTCTAACATTAAATCAATATGCACATTGATCAGATCAATAGCTACTTACCATATAACTAAATCTGTGTTATATTACTCTACTTTACATACTACATCTGGCCCAGAGGCTAAACTGTGGGGCTTCTACTTGGTTAATTCTTCAGTAGTCCATCTGCCATGATCCATTCTGTTTTGCAGAGCCCAGACTGGTGAATTAAATGGGGATATGATAGAGACCACTGCCATGCATTCCTTAATTATTTGAAGATGCCATTGATTTCTGCCGTTCCTCCTGGGATGCCATATTGTTTTCTGTTTATTCTCTTGGCCTATTTGTGGGCAGGGGGAAGCTCACTTGCCCTTTGCTATATAATAACTTTACTCCAGTGGCCAAGGAATCTGCAGGATTCAACCATCTGCTAAGTTTATCCATTCTGACTACACATTTTCAAGTATGGGACATGAATACTAGATGAGTGTGTAGAGCCAGTGAATATAAGATACAACTGTGAGAGGGAGCTGGGACAGGGCTTCATTTATTACCAAACCTCCATATGCGTTATGAGGAACTTTGGATCCTCTGGGTTCTCAGTGCCAGCTCAAATCATGTATGCAACTGTCCTCAAAAGCTCTCAATATCACCCTTCCCCATTGTGTGGTTATTTGAGCAAATGGCTATAGGTTAATTTGAGGAAGGACTCCGGGAATCACTACTGCATGAACCTCACGTGCTGTTGTGAGTACTTCCACATGGAGACCCAACCCTTCAATCTATGGGTTCTCAGTCTAACTACTTAAAACTAACCAAGAGTTGTCTTTGGAAACCGAGAGCTCTGACCCCACCATTCAGTGCTATGCAGATGGCCCAGCCAGAGTGACCAAAGTCCAAAGTGGGGGTGGAAAGTAGGGGGGTGCACAGGGCCCAGGGAATAGAGATACTTTTCAAAGTTGCATGAATTTCCCTTGATTCTTCAATGGCTCCATTTATAAATGTCCACAGTGACCGGGTCAGTGTGGGTATCAGGGGAGGAGGCTAAGGTTGGTGCTGGGGTCTGGGGGGAGAGGGTTTCTGCCTAATTATTTCTAAACTTGTGGCAAGACCCTAAGGCACCAAGACAAACTTCCCTTTCACAATAAGTTTCGGAGGATTGCTGCCAGGAAAGAAGCCCCCAATGGCTAAAGAGAACTCTCATCCCACTTCTTTGTTCCACCAGACAATGCCCCCTTTGTCCCTCCTCTTCACACCAGATGAGACCAGCTTCCTCCCACAGCTATATGTTGATGAGATGTGCCAAGACCTGGAGCAGCAGGGCACCCAGGGTGCAGGGGGCACCCAAGGTTAGGGAGTGGAAAGAAGTGTGGAGGACTGGCATCTCTGTACCCCACAATGATGGGAAGAGATCACTTTCTTCTCTCCTTCTCTCCCTCTTTTCCACAGAGGATGTATCTATCTAGTTTTGGGGAGAGCAAGACACACTAGGAACAAGAGTTGAGGAGGGTGTCCGCAGAAGGAATGTGTCAGAACAAGAAGGAAAATATCTCCTTAGAAAATTGAATATAACAGCAGCACTGGGCCTGGGATACTAGTATGTGACCTGGAGAGAAGGGTGCTAAACTAGTCCTGGGCCCATCATCACATGAAAATCTGGAGGAAACAAAAAACATAAACTCATAATTTCTTAAGATTGTGTGAGTTTAAAATCTGTAACATTTACAAATAGTCAGCCAATGCATTCCTCACCAGTATGGCAAGGTTACAACTTAGTAACAGTTTAACTCAAAGAACTGATGATACAGAGGCAGCATCCTGGTTTTATTCCATGCTGATCCCATCTGGTTTGTTACCCGAATTTCCAGAAAATTCTCCTTCCTGCACTTTCTACCATATAAAGGCAAATCCTTCTCCCCAGGTGAGCATGCAAGGCTGTGAAGCAGCCATTGATCCCAAGGACCAGATCTTCCTTCTTGACCCTCTGCTGCCCCACAGTGGGTCTCCCAGTTGACCCACTCCTCAAAGTCCTCTCCACTTTTGCAGGTCTTTGTTCTACGACTTTCTTTACACCTCATTTTCCAGGCCCAGTGAAGTCTTCCCCAGATTTTAGGCAACTGCCCACCTCAAAAATCAAGCCTTCATTCTTTATGATTGTGAAGACAGTTAAGCCCCTGGGACCATACAGCCCCATGATGGGGATAGAGGATGGGGAAAAGCCAAGTTCAGAAGCCCAGGGAGGATATCTTCATGGTGACCTTGAAAGACATCATGGACTATTCCAAGTACAGAGATAGCCAATGGACTAAATGTGGATGGAAGTACAGATGTGCTGTTTCCACAAGATCAAGCAGTCCCAAGTAGGCATGAAAAGGGGAATTAGTGGGAAGGAAATATCAGAGCCCTAAAAGATCAACAAAAGACATACGTAGAAATACACAGACATTTCTGCATCCCCCTCACCCACAACAGCTGTTTTCCTCTTTCCCCATGGCTTCCCCATCCTCACTCCCAGGCCTCAGTTCTGACAGGAAGTGATGTCAGAGTCAGCTCTTAACCAGGCACATCTGATCTCTCAGCTCCACAACCCCACCTGTCTGAGGCTGATCCTACTTAAGAAGACATCAACCTCACCTGTACCCAGGGATGCTGGGTGGAGAGTGAGCCAACCTTGGGGTCAGTCGAACCTGTGTTCATATGGTGGCTTCACCAGTCACTAGCTGTTTCACTTAATCAAGTGATTTAATCATCTGGGCTACACTGCATCGGTGAGTCCTCTCACTGTTGTCGAGAGAATTCAGTTTTTAAAAATCAGCCTATGTAAGCTTCATGAGGGCAGAAGCAGTGTGTCTCTTGATTTGTGCTGCACCCCCTTTGCCAAAGACATCGCTCAGCATTTAGAACTTGCTCAGTAGATAGTTCTATAGTTCATAGTCCATGCTAGTTGCTCATTAAATGTTGGTTTCCTTTCCATAGACTGTTAAAGCTACATGGAACCCTAAGGATCCTCCAGGCCATTTTACAGACAAGAAAACAGACTCCGAATAAATAATTTATGTGGGTCATACAGACTGCACGAGGCAGAACAAGAAGCCAGTTCCTCGAACCTGGTGAACTGTTGATACCAAGGCACAGAATAAGGGCTAAATAGTAGGATTAGACAACAAAATGCCCAAAAAGCTTCAGAGAATCTGGAATTCCAGGAGAGAGCAGGAAAACAGCCTGCAGTATGTCACCTAAGGAGGTGACATTAACGTACAGGGGACTGGGAAGGACATTGGCTGGACCGGAAAAGTGGTGGTCAGAACTCATGGTAACAGGGGTGACGGATAAAGACAAAAAGAGGAGGACACTAGGTCATTATAGTAGATGGCATTTATTAAGCAAGTACTGTGTAACAGGTACATGCTATCTTATTTAATTCTCACACACACACAAATGATACAGTTGTTATTATAACATCTATTTTAAAAATGAGGACATTGAAGCACAAGAGGAACTAATTTGCTCAAGTTCTGTAAAACCTGGATCATGAACCATAATGCTCACTATATTGGGTAAAATCCTAGCTGAGTTACTGTTTCAAATAATCAGAAGAAGGTTGAAGCCCGAAATAGGGATTATACTGATCCCAGAAAGCAGGCATTCAGGGAGGGGAAAACAAGGAGGAGTTATTGAAAATGGGTGAGGGAGATGGGGACATTAGGAATTTGGGATCGGGATAATAAAAGCAAGATAAAGGAGCAGATGTAATCACTCTACAATCACTTGACTAGGCAGTAGAACTCTTAAGTTGGATGGAAAGAAAAGTTTCAAATAATCTAAAGATTAAGAATAGTTTTTATTTGGTTTTGGAATATCTAAAATGTTGTGTCTGTTTCCTCAGTATTCACAAGACATCCAAAAAACAACAACTGTGCAACTCAGGAGCCACAGCAGATCTGATTTTCCTCTCCCAGCCCACTGATAGGCTCCCTCTTGTGGCAAAACGGGATATTACCGCCAAAATTCAAGAAATACCAACACGTGTTAAATGTCTGGCTTGGACGCTACGGAAGTGAGGACATTAGGTGTAAGGTGTCTGTCTCACAGTTCCAAGGCGCTGGCAGTGAGGGCTGAACCATCCTGTTTTCCCTGCAGTGGTGGATGGGGTTTCCCATAATTGCACCAGCATATTCTGTACAAGAAGGGCCTTTGTTGCTCAACCCTCCTCTATTCCCTCATGGCTTGTTGATCAGCTTGGCACATCAACAGGTGGATTGATCAACTCAGCACACAAAGTCCCCTTTGCCAGCTGGGATCCAAATGCAGACGGAAGAGAGGCATCAGACCATCTCCTGATGCACGTGCTTGTCTGGAATTTAACCCTATTTACAAGCCAATAAATTAGTCTGTTACTGTTTTACGGATGCTGGCAGAAGACAGCAGATCTCTGGGATAGAGACAAAGGACTGGTGATTATGGCACAGCAAGCACCATGAGCATCGTGTTGCCCAGGGTTCTTCTGGGCCTCTAACTCCCAGACAGTTACTCTGAAGGACCCAGGTGGATGCTACACAGGCAGTAGGTTTGCAGTGCAGTCAAAGTACACTGAGCTTGGGGAATGCATGCTTTTATAGTTAGCTGTCACAAGCCTGATCTTCTTCCAAAGGGGATCAGTACCTCATCCCTTGAGGTTGTTCACTGCAAACACTTCCCTGAGACATGGTCTGGGTATAAACATCAAACAGGGTTTTGCATTCTTAACAAGCCCAGTAAAAATGTGCCAGAACCTCAAGGCCCATAGCAGATTGCCCCTCCCCAGTTCCTTCCACCACCACCCTCCCTGCACTCAATCAACCAGTTGTTCCCTGACTCACAAGCTGATTGTTCCTACTGATAAGGTAGGATTGTATCAGAATGGTGTTAACATACTGATTATTGGTGACTTTCATGGATGTGGGACACAGGTAAGGTTCAGGATTCTGGGCTACAACAGCCCTCTGTCCTACACCTCTGTGTATTTGGAGGTGTGGAGAAAACCTGTACAGTGTCTCTCTCTGATCTACAACAATCCATAAGAGCTGGTGTCCTTCACCTCAGATTCCCTCAGTACCATCACCCAAGATGCCCTCCTCTGGTTCTCAGGTCAATCAAAGAGAAAGAGGAAGAGCACCTATCTTCCTACCTGGGCTTTCCAAAAGAATCAGGCACAAGAAAATCCTCACTTGCGGTGATCCATGCCATAACTTAGCGTGTTCTCCTGGCAGGGTATAAGCCATGATGGTATACTGCTCTTCTTGCGGCTGCCCCCACCTTGGCCCTCTTCCTCCTCAGCCATGAGTAGTTGGTAGGGGTGTGCTCACATCCCCCCGTTTCTCAGGGTCCCTCTGTCTCTTGTGGATAACCTTCTCTGCCAAGGGGCATCCCTCTCCATCCCCTCTCACTGGCCCTGGAAAGCTCCAGATTGTTCATCAAGCACAGGAGCAGAAGGATGGTTCATTCTGTTTGTGGAGGCCCTCAGCCGACAGGGAGGTAGTTTCCTTAGTTGAGGACTTCTCCCTGAAACTATCGAAAAAAGAAAAATAAATAGGAAGTAGAAGAGAACAGATAAGAAAAGTAAAGGTGAGGAGGTTCAACAGCTAGCTATACAATAGGAGGTCCATAAAGAAAGAATTGAGAAGAAGGAATAGACTCATACCATGGCACATTGTTACAAAATTTCTAGTTATGAAGCTAGAGAAAAAAAAATTTTTTACAAACTTCCAGAGAAGAGAAAAAATAGATCACACGTTAAAGAATGAGAAATCAGAATGGTTCTAAACATTTCAAATGTACCAATGAAAGCTACAAAACAACAGAGCAGAGAGATGCCTTCAACCCCTGAATAAAATTATTTCTAACCTAAAATTCTATACCTAGCCAAACAGTCAATTGAGTGTGTATGATAAAAAGATTTTCAGATAGGCAAGCACTCAAAATATTTACCTCCAGAAGCTTCTTGGTAATGTGTTCCATCAAAATGAAAAATAAGCTAAGAAAAGAAGATATATGCAGTGAACAGGATCTAGGAAATAGAAGATGCTACACAGGTAAGAGAATTCCCAGGATGATGACGAAAAAGGGAGATCCCAGATGTGGAGAGCAACCTGCCTAAACCTGAGATTTCTTTTTTTTTTTTTTTTTTTTAATTAAATTTATTGGGGTGACAATTGTTAGTAAAATTACATAGATTTCAGGTGTACAATTCTGTATTACATCATCTATAAATCCCATTGTGTGTTCATCACCCAGAATCAGTTCTCCTTCCATCACCATATATTCGATCCCCCTTACCCTCATCTCCCACCCCCACCCCCCGCCCCCGTTACCCTCTGGCAACCACTAAACTATTGTCTGTGTCTATGAGTTTCTGTTTCTCATTTGTTTGTCTTGTTCTTTTGTTGTTTTTGGTTTATATACCACATATCAGTGAAATCACATGGTTCTCTGCTTTTCTGTCTGACTTGTTTCGCTCAGCATTACTCTCTCAAGATCCATCCATGTTGTCACAAATGTTCCTATATCATCTTTTCTTACTGCCGAATAGTATTCCATTGTGTATATATACCACAACTTCTTTATCCATTCATCTATCGAAGGACATTTTGGTTGTTTCCATGTCTTGGCCACCGTAAACAAAGCTGCAATGAACATTGGAGCAAACATGTCTTTACGGATAAATGTTTTCAGATTTCTTGGGTAGATAACCAGGAGAAGGATTGCTGGGTCATATGGCAATTCTATTCGTAATTCTTTGAGAAACCTCCACACTGCCTTCCATAACGGCTGCACCAGTCTGCATTCCCACCAACAGTGTATGAGGGTTCCTTTTTCTCCACAGCCTCTCCAACATTTGTTATTATTTGTCTTGTTGATGATAGCCATTCTGACTGGGGTGAGGTGATATCTCATTGTGGTTTTGATTTGCATTTCTCTGATGATTAGTGATGTTGAGCAGTTTTACATATGTCTATTTGCCATTTGTATGTCCTCTTTGGAGAAATGTCTCTTCAAGTCCTCTGCCCATTTTCAATTGGGTTGTTTGTTTTTTTGTTGTTGAGTTGCATGAGTTCCTTGTATATTCTGGATACTAGCCCCTTATCGGAGGCACTGTTTGCAAAAATCTTCTCCCATTCAGTTGGTGGCCTCTTTATTTTGTCAATGGTTTCTTTTGCTGTGCAGAAGCTTTTAAGTTTCATATAGTCCCATTCGTTTATTTTAGCTTTTACTTCCATTGCCTTTGGAGTCAAGTTCATAAAATGCTCTTTGAACCCAAGGTCCATAAGTTTAGTACCTATGTTTTCTTCTATGCAGTTTATTGTGTCAGGTCTTATGCTTAAGTCTTTGATCCATTTTGAATTAACTTTGGTACATGGTGACAAATAGCAGTCCAGTTTCATTCCTGCCAATACCATGCTGTTTAGATTATTGTAGCCCTGTAGTACAAGCCAAAGTCAGGAAGTGTGATACCTCCATTATTGTTCTTTTTCCTTAAGATTGCTTTGGCTATTCGGGGTCTTTTGTGGTTCCAAACAAATCTGATGATTTTTGTTCTATTTCTTTAAAATATGCCATTGGGATTTTGATGGGGATTGCATTGAATCTGTATATTGCTTTGGGTAATATGGCCATTTTAACTATGTTGATTCTTCCAATCCATGAGCACGGAATGTCTTTCCATTTCTTTGTGTCTTCTTCAATTTCTTTCAAAAATGTCTTATAGTTTTCAGCATATAGGTCTTTCACATCCTTGGTTAAGTTTATTCCTAGGTATTTTATTCCTTGTCATATATGGCCTTTATTATGTTAAGGTATTTTCCTTCTATACCCATTTTATTAAGTGTTTTAATCATAAATGGATGTTGTATCTTGTCAAATGCTTTTTCTGCATCAATTGATATAATCATATGATTTTTGTCCTTTATTTTGTTTATGTGATGTATCCCAATGATGGATTTGCGGATGTTGAACCATCCTTATGCCCCGGGGATGAATCCCACTTGGTCGTGATGAATAATCTTTTTAATGCATTGTTGTATTCGGTTTGCTAGAATTTTATTTAGGATTTTTGCATCGGTATTCATTAGAGATATTGGTCTGTAGTTTTCCTTTTTTGTGCTGTCCTTACCAGGTTTTGGTATCAGGGTGATGTTGACCTCATAGAATGAGTTAGGGAGTACATTCTCTTCTTCAATTTTTTGGAAGAGTTTGTGCAGAATTGGTATTAGATCCTCTTTGAAGGTTTGGTAGAATTCACTAGTGAAGCCATCTGGTCCCGGACTTTTGCTTTTGGGAAGGTTTTGGATGACTGATTCAATTCCGTTACTGGTGATAGGTCTGTTTAGATTTTCCAGTTCTTCATGGTTCAGCCTTGGAAGGCTATATGTTTCTAAGAACTTGTCCATTTCTTCTAGGTTGTTGAATTTGGTGGCATATAGTCCTTCATAGTATTCTTGGATGATCCTTTGTATTTCTGTGGTGTCCGTGATAACTTTTTTCTATTGTCTTTTTGTTCTCTATTTCATTTAGTTCTGCTCTAATTTTTGTTATTTCCTTTCTTCTGCTGACCTTGGGTTTTACTTGTTCTTCTTTTTCTAGTTCTTTAAGGTGTAACATGAGGTTATTTATTTGGGAGTTTTCTTGTTTCTTGAGATAGGCCTGTAATGAGATAAATTTCCCTCTTAAAACTGCTTTCGCTGCATCCCAAAAATTTTGGTAGGATGTATTTTCATTGTCATTTGTTTCTATGTATCTTTTGATCTCTCCTCTAATTTCTTCTTTGACCCAGTCCTTCTTTAAAAGTATGTTGTTTAATCTCCATGTATTTGTGCAATTTCAAAGCCTTGTGATCAGAGAATATGCATGGTATGATTTCAATCTTCTTAAATTTGTTGAGACTGATTTTATGTCCCAATATATGGTCTATCCTTGAGAATGTTCCATGTACACTAGAAAAGAATGTATAGTCTGATGTTTTAGGATGAAGTGCTCTATAAATGTCAATTATGTCCATTTCATCTAATGTGTCATTTAGGGCTACTATTTCGTTATTTATTTTCTGTTTGGATGATCTATCCATAGCTGTCAATGATGTATTTAAGTCCCCTAGTATAATTGTGTTTTGGTCAATTTCTCGCTTTAGTTCTGTTAGTAGTTGCTTGGTGTATTTCGGTGCTCCCTGATTGGGGGCATAAATATTGATGACTGTTATGTCTTCTTGTTGTACAGTCCCCTTCACCATTATGAAATGTCCATCTTTGTCTCTTGTTATCTTTTTCACCTTGAAGTATGTTTCATCTGATATCATTATGGCTACACCTGATTTTCTCTGGGTACCATTTGCTTGGAGTGTCAATTTTCACCCTTTCACTTTGAGTCTATGCTTGTCCTTGTAGCTGAGATGTGTCTCTTGGAGACAGCATATGGTTGGGTTTAGTTTTTTGATCCAATCTGCTACTCTGTGCCTTTTTTTTGGTGAGTTCAGTCCATTTACATTTAGGGTGATTATTGATATGTGAGGATTTCCTGTCATTCTATCTTTAGTTTTCTGGTAAGGCTGTGTCTCCATTGTTTCTTTGCCTTGTTGTTGTCTATTATTTCTGTGTGGTGGTATTCTATGATGTTTCCCTCTGTTTCTTCTTTTATTTCAGTATATATTTCAATTCTGGATTTATTTTGAGTGGTTACCCTTAAGTTTATGTAAAAGAAAGTTTGATATTTAGAGTATTCCATTTTCTTCAGCACGCTTACTTTCTCCATTCCCATATTCCGGTTCAGGCCTTTACTCTCCCCCTTTTTGAGTTTTGGTTGCCACAAATTGTCCCTGTTGATGGTGGTCGAAGAGCCTCCTTTAGTATTTCTTGTAGTGCAGGTCGTGTATTAGAAAATTCCCTCAGCTTCTGTATGTCTGGAAAGGTCTTTATTCCTCCTTCATATCTAAAGGATATCTTTGCTGGATATATTATTCTTGGCTCATGGTTTCTCTCTTTCAATAGTTTGAATATTTGGTTCCACTCCCTCCTGGCTTGTAGAGTTTCTGCTGAAAAATCTGATGATAATCTAATGGGCTTTCCTTTGTAAGTTACCGTCTTCTTTTCCCTGGCTGCCTTGAGGATTCTTTCTTTGTCGTTGATTTTAGACAGCTTCAATACAATGTGCCTTGGAGAAGGTCTGTTGGGATTGAGGTAACTAGGTGTTCTATTTGCTTCTTGGATTCGAGGGTCCAGTTCTGTCCACAAATTTGGGAAGTTCTCATCGACAATTTGTTTGAATATATTCTCTGTTCCTTCTCTCTTTCTTCTCCTTCTGGTATGCCCATTATTCTTATATTGCTCTTTCTGATGGAGTCAGAAAGTTCTTGTAGAGTTCTTTCATTTCTTTTAAGTCTCAAGTCTCTTTCTTCTTCTATTTGTGTCATTTCCAGGTTTCTATCTTCGATGTCACTGATTCTTTCCTCCATCTGGTCAACTCTACTACCTAAGCTGGTTATTTCATTCTTAATTTCTTCTATTGAGTTCTTAATCTCCAGAAATTCTATTTGGTTCTTTTTTAAGATTTCAATCTCTTTCGTAAAATGCTCGTGTTGTTCTTTGATTGAGTTTCTGAGTTCCTTTAACTGCCTATCTGTGTTTTCTTGTATCTCGTTGAGTTGTTTCAGAACTGCAATCTTGAATTCTCTGTCATTTGAGTCACATATTTCTGTATCTTTTAGTGCCTTCTCTGGAGATTTTTCACTTTCTTTCTGAGCTATCTTGTTGCCTTGGTTATTCATGGCGATTACTGGTTTACTATTTCTCTTCCTAGACATCTACAGGAGTGACTTCTGCAACAGGTTGATAGGAAGAGGTCTTTCTTTTGTTTTCCAGTACTTGTTGGTAGAATGTTTTATTGTTTCTCCAACTGCAACTTATTTTTCTTCTCCCACACAGTAGTGCTATGTTTTCTCTGCACTATTCCAACTTCTCACACAATGGGGGGATTCCCTGGGAGACGGGCTTCTCCTCTGTTAATAGTTCGTCTAGGTCACAGGGCGCAGTGTCCCAGTGGGTATGCGGAGAGCTTTTGATGTTCCAAAGCTCTTCCAGCTCCTGATTCAGAGCCCGTATATTTCAGCAGTTCTGTTTACTCCTGCAGGGATCCGCCCAGATAGGTGGGGTCAGGGGCGGGGTGAGTTGTGAGAGGTGGCCCAGAGCAATGGCGGCGACCACCACCACAGCCGGTCCTGCTTCCACAGCTCTCTCCCCTTTGCTGGAACTAGTTGGGCTGTGAATTTGTGTTTGCGGTCCACAGATCTCAAAACAGCAAATTTTCTGTTGTTTCTATCTGACACTGCTACTGTTTCGCTTCTAGCACCGGGCAGGTGGGGGCGGGGCGAGCTCTGGGAAGGGGGGAAGGGGGCGGCTAGTCTCAGTGCCTAAGGCTCCGTTCTCTGCTCGGCAGTGCGGGCTTAAACCACTGTTTTCAGCCTTTTTCCCTCAGTCTTTTCTCCGAGGTCTCTGCCGTGAGCGTTGGGTTCAGCCGTGTTATATGCTGCCCCCTCAGCCCTGTGGAGGCCTGGCGGAGCCCTAGCAGTCCGATCTCCCGCAGCTGCGGTAGTTTTCCTCCTTCTCCCACCTGTAGGTGATTTCAGTCGGTAGTGGGCCTCTTCGTCTTGCCTGTCTGCTGTGCAGGGAGTCCTTTGTGGAGTTTTTGTTGTTCGATTTGTTGTAAATTCCAGGGGAGCTTTACAGAGGCTCACCTCACGCCGCCATTTTTCCGGAATAAACCTGAGATTTCTGAAAGTCTTGTTATGAGGTGAATATGATTGGTGAGGAGTTTACAGTTGAATAAGAACATAAAAAAATAATAATTAGCTCCATTTAACAAAAAGTTATGTGGAAAAGTAAAACAATTGTAGTTTACTACATAGCAGAGCAGTAAAGGTATTACCTAGTCAAACTACGAAAACTGAATATAGGTCTAGCCTAAATTCTCATATGTAATGTTTATATTCAGAGGAGGGATTATGAGAAATGGATGTGTGTAGTGGAGATTAGGAAAGGAAAGAAGATAAATCGTCAGTTTCCAAGAGATTGACTTTATAACGCCTAGTGTTAAAATATCAAGAAAGCATTTTATTTAGAGACGTGGAGATAAATAGCTCCAAAATAATCAACTACAATATGTGTAAAAATAAAGAAAAAATATTTTGGGAACCATGTTACTTTGCATAAACCAGACATTGAAAAAAATACTTATCGTCTCAAATAAAGAATTTTCACTGGGAAATGATTAACAGAAAAGGAAGGAACTGCAAAATGATTGTGTATGTAATTTAAAACAAAAAAAAATTTTTTAACAAAACAAATTGACTCACCTCAACTGCTTTTATAGCTTTATAAGATAAAATAAATAATGAAAGTGAAACATTAAAATTTAAAAAAAAAAAAAAAAAAACGAAAACAGAGATGGAGACAATGCCATGAACAAAGCAGAAAATGAAGCCAGACCAAGTGACTGTATGGGATTTGGGAGAACATACC
This sequence comes from Rhinolophus sinicus, assembly GCF_036562045.2. Classification (NCBI taxonomy): domain Eukaryota; kingdom Metazoa; phylum Chordata; class Mammalia; order Chiroptera; family Rhinolophidae; genus Rhinolophus; species Rhinolophus sinicus. The sequence continues at coordinate 109,777,138 of NC_133753.1, read as the reverse complement.
TTCACAGCCTCAGTCCCCCGCCTTCCAGAGAGTGTTGTGTTGAGAGCTCTGGAGTGAAATACACACACACACACACACACACATGCAGAGTAACGTTCTGGAGGTATGCCTACAATGGACAGAATCATCAAATTCAACAAAGAAATCACAGCCAGCAATCCCCTTGGGCCCTGCAGCCCTGAACAACAATCAGCAATGGGAAGCAGCGAGCATCTCAGTGAAATGGCTGAGGCCCGTCTGGAGGAAGAGTGCCCTGAGATGCTCAGAGGGATTGCCTACAACCTGGACTAAGTGTTCATAGCTGCTTACATTCTACTCACCAGCACTGAGCAAGAACAGGGTCAAGGGAACTTGAGGAGAGGGGATATAACAGGGTAAATGACCTAGTGGGGGAAAACAAGAGGAGGGTTTAGAAGTATGGAACGGTATTCCTCAGAATCCTACTTACCCCACTAAAAGTACTCTCAAAAGCTCTGGGTTCAGGACAAGAATGGGGACAGGGAGGGACATTGCCAGCCCACTCCTGAGACTCAAGAAAGTGGCCTAAGTTCAATTTCTATTCTTGTCCCAAGCTCCCCAGGGAGAAAGAGGCCTGATAAAGTACATAGTCCTTCAGTTCTATCTTACATTACTATTTTTAATTATACTGTATTGGGTGAGAAGTATGTAGAAATGCTGCCTTTGATATTTAGTAATGAAGGAAAAAAACAAATTACTCAGAAGTAAATAAACCAGCCAGTGATATTTCAAATAAAAATTCTAAGCCTTTGAACAAATAAGAAAAACACGTGACAGGACAAAATTTTCATAGCAACAAGGAAACCAGAAGTCCGCATGAACATCACAGGCCTAAGGCAAATTGGCGTGTGACATGTCACCCAACTATGACAGGACAGGCAGGGCAGGGTTGACAAGAGGGAGGAAACCTCAGAAGACCCAGGTATGGGGAAGGAGAGGGCACTCACACACCAAAACAAACTTCCTGGAAGGATTCAGATTTCAGAGTCAGTGTGAAAGATTGAGGTAGCTTGCCAAGAAGAGGTAGAAAGATTGTTGATGACCAGGAGGGTGTGAGGCAGCTGAGAGGAAAGGATCACAAGGTCCTGACAGGGAAGTAACCACAACTTACCATAAGCATTGACTCGTCACACCAGGGAGGATATAGGAGTTCAGAGAACCAAATGTGGGTCCTTCCAAGGTCACTTCCTGCCCACCCGACAACACTAACAGATTCCCTGCAGACAGGACCAACTTCAAGTGCAATTTCAGGATGGTGGATCCCAGGAGGGCTTCGTTGCCACAAATTATCTCATTCTTAACAATTCCTCAGCCACTTTAGAATAGCATGTTGCTCTGTATCTAGGGGACCCCTCTGCAAAAAGCCCATCAGCCCCCAAGGGTGCATGGAAAGATCTGTGTTTCCATATAAGTGGGTTCCTCTGGAATCTACATGTTTTAATTTATGCATTGAAAACTATCTTGAGGGCAGCTGAATGGCTCAGTTGGTTAAAGCGTGAGCTCTCAACAACAAGGTTGCCGGTTCAATTCCCACAATGGGATGGTGGGCTGTGCCCCCTGCAACTAAAGATTGAAAACCGAGACTAGACTTGGAGCTGAGCTGCGCCCTCCACAAGTAGATTGAAGGACAGCTACTTGGAGCTGATGGACCCTAGAGAAACACACTGTCCCCTAATATTCCCCAATAAAATTATTTTTAAAAAACTATCTTGAAAGGAAAAGGTAAATAAATAATTTCTAAAAATAAAGAAAAATAAAATTCATCTTCAGAATAACTGCCAAAGGAGCCAAAGGAGTAGATGGCACCAAAGGCTCAGAACTGCTGCCCTAGAGGGATGGGGTATGCAGAGAACATAGGCTGTGAAGGAAAAGACCAGCAATGGAATGTGCCTCAGTCACTGGAAGACATTGGAAGCTCATTGGATGGAATCTGCCTCCAATCTCCCTGTTGAATTTATCACCCCACCTGCCCTAACCTCAATCTTTCTCATGAACTCCGTTTCTAACAAATTTGCCTCAGTGACCCTCAGATAGGTCTGGTGCCATCTACTTTTGGTCTTTGCTCATTTATCCATTGACTTACTTCTGAAAGTGTTTATTGATTGTCTTCTTTCTGCCAAGCACTGGGCTAAGCATTACAGACAGAGAAAGGAACACGACACACACCATCCCTGTCCTTATGAAATTTATTGCATAGCTGCCAACAGAAATTCTACCCCTGTCCAATGTCCTGCTCAACCACAACATCTTTCGTGAAGCCTTTCCTGACACCATTCCACAACTGACTTCCTTGTCTGATGAAGCTCTTATTAACACCAGCCATCAATACCAATCATACAAGAATTGTATGAATGTCTTGATCACACTTGGCTATTAGACTTTTTAGGTCTTTGTAAGTGAGTTCTGAAATCTCATTTTTTCTTCTTAGGTTTTAGTCACTAGGCATTATTAGGTTTTGGATCATTTAGGTTTTGGATCATTTTCATCATTGCAACTAGAAAAGACAAAAGATTCTGCACTGTTGTAGAAATTACCTGATTTTCAGACTGTGCTTTGAGTCAATAAGTTCTGCTGTGGAGTTTATTCTCTTTTTCTTTAATCTTACCAGCACTTATGGACTCAAACATCACAGACCTTGTCCTTACATTTCTCAAGTCCTTCACACTGTGCCATGGCAGCAGCTGGTTAGCGCCTAATATTTTGCCTTCACTGAGCATTTATTTTAGTTGATCACCAGAGATGACTTAATGAGCAGTTTGACCCTCCCTGCTTTTACCACCTGCAAGAACGTCCCCAAGACATCAGTTTTTTCACTTCCTTTAGCCCCAATCTGGCCACATAATCAAGACTGTTCCCTTCCCTCCATTTCCCTGAGTGACTATTGCCTGAAAACAATCATGTCCCATGCTCGGTAGTAGTCAGAATCATTAGTGGCTGAAACAGATTCCTATTCTGACTTTAAGCAGAAGACAAATATACTTTCCAGTTAGCTCTCAGAATCAATGGAGAGACTCAAAAATTGACACTCAGTAATAGGCACGAGAAGCACAAGCGTAATCACACCACGGAACTAGTACTATAAACACATGTTGCTGCCAACAGGGGCAACAAATGCCACAGTGTGGACCCATGACAAAGTCCCAACCCCAGATCCGCTGTCTCGGTTCTGAATTGGCAGGCCATCTGTAGACACACTGGTCACCACATCTGCCAAGCCTGGGCTGTGTATCCTGTTTTCTCAGAGTCAGGAGAGGAGCCCATCCTGGCATTCTCATTGGCTTGTGCATTTACCTCACCTGGGCAGGGCTTAAATGCCAGCCATTCCCTAGACTACATCTGGCTCTCTCTCCACCTAGTCAGCTCCAGGACCTGGGGAAGTCCAGTAGCTTCCAACCAGACGCAGTGAACACAATGGTGCCTGTACTGCTGTCCCTGCTGCTCTTTCTGAGTCCTGCCGTCACCCAGGAGACCCAAGAGGGTAAGTGTGGAAGCAAGATCCGGGTATGGAGAAGAACGGAGGGGAGGTAATGAGTTGTATAGATGGGCTTGGAGAAGGGCCACTGGTGCAGCTGGGCAACCCAAGTGTACTCTAGGAATGGGTGTCTGAGGCTGTCAACGAATTCAGCTCACACACACCTGAAAGTGTTCAGGGAATCTCTGGAATCGTGGTAAATAAGACCTCAAAGAATCAGAATCTAAAACTCTTAGTTTACAAATGAATAAAACTAAGACCCAGAGAAGTGAAGTAACCTGCCCAGGGTCATACAGCCAGGACAGAGCAGGAGTTACACAGGTGGAGCTTCTTGTTCCTTCCTCCTTCCAATGGCTGGATGTAACTGTCTGACTCTCAGAGAGACAGCGACCACAAAGGGCCCATGTGAAGGCATGATAACTGGAAGGGTGCTTCTGGAAAGAACCTGTTCCCTCACTCCACAGTCAGACATTACGACAGGGCTTGGAAGGCTAGTGACTGGGAAAGGAGCCAGCTGGAGCTTGGGAAGAACCAGAGTCGGTCCTAGGACAGAGTAATGAGGCTTTCTTGGCATACAAAATTTCAGGATGGAGAAATGCAAGCTAAACTGTGTAAGTTTAGAATGCATTACATTTCCAAACTAACAATTGATCATATTTAGAATGTTAATCACATCCTACACCATAATCTAATTTAGTCATGTTCTCCAGAGAAACAGAACTCATATACAGCATGTATATACAGAGAAAAAGAGACGTTTGTTTTAAGGATACGGCTCACACAATTGTGGGGGCTGACAAGTCTGAAATCTGCAGGGTAGGTCAGCAGACTGGAGACCCAGAGAAGAGGTGATGTTGCAGTCTTGGGTCTGAAGGCAGTCTCGAGGCAGTTTTTTCTTCTTTTGGGGACCTCAGTCTTTTCTCTTGAGGCCTTCCACTGATTAGATGATGCCAACCTACATTGTGGAGGGTAATTTGATTTACTCACTGTCTACTGAGCAAAATGACAAACCACATTTAGAAACTAATTAGCAAGAATAACTGTAGTACTGGGACTAGGAATCTGCCATATGACCCCCAACATTAGTAACACCCATGGGCGCGATGTCATGAATTCATTATGGAATTAATTCGGAAAATGTCCCTTCCTCTCCCAATCCCTGAAATATAGGGACAGCCCTGGGAATTCTGAGAGCCCTCCTGTTCTTATCTTATGCTGATCCATTCTGGGTCATTTCCTGAGGTTTCTAGTCAATTCTCCTTCCTGCACTTTCTAACTAGATGTATTTTTCAGGCTCAATTAGGCTATGCTATAGTAACTAAGACCACTTTTAGTGTCTTAACCCAACAAATGTTTATTTCTTGCTCATGTAAAGTTGAATATATGAGTAGATCAGGCAACTTTTCTGTCCTCCATAGGGTGGCTCAAGGATGCAGGCTGTTTGTATCTGGAAACTCTCCTGTTTCATCCTGTTGCCGCCACAGTCATTGTCTAAATAGAAAAGAGACAGGTGTCAAACCAGCCCACAGGGCCTCCAACCAGAAGAAATACATTACTTCCACTCACATTCCACTTTGACAGAACATAGTATGTACCTACTAGAACATAGAATGTACCTACAAGAAGGCTGAGAAATATCATCTTCTGATGTGCCATGAGAGAAAACAATGTAGCAAAGACACAAAACGATCTCTGAAATACCAGCCCCAGAATAGAAGTAGAGCCCATTTTCTTGAGTGAGTTTCCAATAGTAAGAGACTGCCTGACAGTGGCGTGGATTGAGCTGGGGAGGAAGACGCCCAGTGACCAGATTTCCCTTCCTGGTCCTCTGCTGCCCCACATTGGGATCCCTTGCAGGGAGCTCACTTCTCAAAATTTTCTCCTCTTCTGCAGGGACTTACTCACTGACCTTCTACTCCATTGCGGTGTCCAAGCCCACTGAGGCCTCCCCCAGCTTTCAGGCCACTGGCTACCTCAATGACCAGGCCTTCTTCCACTATAATAGTGAAAGCGGGAAGGCTGAACCCCTGGGCCCATGGAGACAGGTGAAAGGGATGGAGGACTGGGAGAAGGAGAGTAAACGTCAGAAGGCCAGGGGGGACTTCATCCTGAAGAACCTGGAAGACATCATGAGCTACTACAAGGACAAAGGTCAGTGGATTACAGACTGCAGGGTTCAAGGGTCTTGTGAGTGGAAAGGGGTCTGTAGGATAGAAATACTCCCCAGGCCAAAGGAGGAGCCAAAAGCACATTTAGAAATTCACAGACATTTCTGCATCACCCCTCCCCTGCTACACAGATGCTTTTCCTCTTTCCCCATTGCTTTCCCCATCCTCACTCCCAGGTCTCAACTCTCACAGGAAGTGATGTCAGAGTTAGCCCTTATCCAGGCACATCCGACCTCTCAGCCCCACATCCCACCTGTCTGAGGCAGATACCACTTTACGTGTCAGACTCACCCCCACCCAGGATGTTGGGTGGGAAGTGAGCTAACCTTAGGGTCATTCTGACCAGGGTTCACATGGTGGCCCCTCCAATCACTAGCTGTTTGACAGTCAACGTGTTCTTTTTTATTTTTTTAAGGAGAGTGCAGCTCACATTGCCCTATGCAGGGATTGAACCAGCAACCTTGGTGCTACCAGCACCGTGCTCTAACCAACTGAGCTAATGGGCCACCCCCGGTGAACATGTTTTTAATTATCTGGTCTGAATCTGCAAAAATTAGAGCATTGAGTCCTGCCTCCAAGAGATTTCTTAAAACTTATCTAGGTAAATTCCATGAAGGCTAGAACATAGCCTGTCTTGATCTCCGCTGGAGCCCCACCATCTAGGAGAACCAATAATTGTTGCTCAAATGAAATATGTTGAACGATTGAAAGTACCTAACACAAATCATGGCTCATACTAGGCTCTCAGGAAGGATTGAACTCAAAACCACAAACTGTCCAAGTTCCCTAAAATCATAAAGATCTTCCTGTCCATAAGGAGCAGAGCAAGGCGGGAGGGGTCCCTAGATTTGTGGTGTGAGGAACTGGTGCAGAGTGGAGTACAGAGACTAGTTTTCGTGTCTCCCAGCCCAGCACCCTTTCTCCTAAACCACACTGCCTAACACGCCAAGTCAGTCGGTCAACTGGTAATTTAAAATTATTATAGAGTGGGTGTCAAAAGGTGGGTTTCTGAGTACCCAAGATGCTACATGAAACCTGGAAATTTCCAAAAGGGGGCAAGAGCTGCACAGAAATCTGAAGGATGTGGAATGGGAGCCCTGGTGAGAAAAAAACCTAGGCTGTGTTCAGAAATAGTAGAGGGTAAGGCACAGATGCCCAGGAAGGACACTGGAACAAAGTTTGATTGACTGGAATAGAAATGTTGACGTGAGTTGTCATGAGTAAAGAGGACAAAGAGATGAACGCAGTGTATTAGCACTAGCAGTGTAATAAGAGCTAACATTTATTAAGCACCATGTGCTAGGCATAGGTATTGACACACGTAATGATCACAATAGCGCTCTAACATAAGTACTAGTGCCATTGCCATTTTAGAGGTAAGAAAATTGAAGCACAGCAAATTATTGGCTCAAGTTCATGCAATAAGCCAAATGAGAGTGGAAACAGATCTGGGATTTGAGCCCAGAGAGCTTTAGATCAGAGCCTGTGCCAATAGCATTAATCAGTATCAGGTAAACATCTACTTTAAAATCGAAATAAAGTGGCTCTGTCCCCCTTTCCTACGGAAGCCAGTTTCCAAGAGTTCTTGCCAACTGAGAAGGGAGGTGAGCATTAGAGATTTGTTTGAGGATATCAATCACCAGAAAAGAAGGAAGAACTGATCAAATTATGTTGACTCAACTGGAGACATCAACTCCATGTAGAACTGGGGAAAAAGGAGAGATTGCACAATCTATTTTAAACTACAGATAAATTCCATTTAATTACGCAATGCACTTCTGTGTGCTTCTGTCCAGTTTCTAAGAATTCACAGCATGTTCATACAAAATTCATTAAAAGAGCTGCTGCATGGGCCTAGAAGATCTGTCCATAGTCTGTAGCTCTCTGAAATTTCCTGGCTGGGAAGAATGTATCTCATCTCAGACTGGCCTAAAACACCAAACCAAACCAAGTTTCTCTCTCTGTGTCTTCTCTATGTCTGGTTAATAACCCATTTGCCAAGATAAAGGGGTTGCATGCTTAGATTTCAAAACCCTTCCTTCCTAGTGGGTTGCACACTGTGTAAGAGTAAGAGTTATTAAGATGGAGTAGATGCCAGACTGATTCTTTTCCGGGGGGTTGGGTTGATGCAGGGAATCACACCACACGGGAAAAGTTTAGTTGTGTGCTCCGGAATAACAGCTACTGTGGGGCGTCCTGGACGATTTCCTATGATGGACAGGACTACATCAAGTTCAACACAGAAATCCCAGCCTGGATTCCACTGCAACCTGAAGCTCTGAATACCAAGGTGAAGTGGGAGACAGAAGGTTCCGTGCAGCGGGCCAAGGCCTCCCTGGAAGATGAGTGCCCGCAGAAGTTACGGAGGTACCTGCAATACAGCAAGATGTACCTGGACCGACAAGGTACCCAAAGCCCCGCATGTCCTGTTTCCCCACAGTGAGCTGAGAAAGACCAAGGTGATCCCAGCTGGGAGCTCAGCAGAACATCTCAGGCAAATCCTGTACTCATTTCTTTCCAGTCTCCTGGTTTGGCTGTGGGGAGAAGGCAGGCAGGTAAAATGTTTACCCAGAAAGGATGAGGACGAGTAAGTGTGAGCAGGATTAAGTGTCAGAAGCTGAGATTTTGGTTTAAGAAACAATGAGAAAGAGGTTCTATGGGAGGGAGCAGAGAAGGGTCCGCATGACAGAGCTGCAGGCAGAGCTAAGGGGTAGGGCTGAGACTGGGGAAGGCAGGAGCCACAAAGCCCACTGGGACATTTGGGAAAAAATGGAAAAATGTATGGGGACGTTCATAGTTTCTTACCAGCAGTAGTCAATACACGGTGGAAGGGGGTGGGGGAGATACTGGCTGGCAAGAGAGCAGTCACAGACGTTCTAGGATCCAACAGGGAAGGCTCAGGAAAGCCTTGGCTTCCCTGATCTTTGTCAAGTTTCCCTGGGGAGGCATGTAGAGAGCTGAGAGCTCTGCTCATTCCTAACTCCAGGGGTGGTGGAGACATGAGCAGGGGAGATGTTTCCTTCAGACCTTCAACCTCCACACTCTATCCCTCCACAGATCCTCCCTCTGTGTCAATCACCAGCCAGGTGGCTCCAGAAGGCACCAGGACCCTCAAATGTTTGGCCTACAACTTCTACCCACAACCAATCAGTCTGTACTGGACTCGGGCCGGCAGTGTGGTGGAGGCTGAGTCATGGGGAGAAGATTTCAGTGAAAGTGATTCTTACCAGTCCTGGATGGTGGTGAAGATCCCCTCTCAGGACAGAGGCCCTTACACCTGCCATGTTCAGCACAGCAGCCTGGCCCAGCCCCTCACTGTCCCGTGGAAAGAGACGCAGGAAGCAAGGGGTGAAGGCTCCTCAGGGTCTCAAGACCAATAGCCACCCTTTCTTTGAGACATGAGAGATGAGCTCTAAAACCACTGTCAATGCCCTCAGCGAGGCCCAGGGAAGCAGTGAAGAGGACAGCTGGTGGATTTGGAGACACAAGATTTGAAAACTGGGCAGTGAGCTGACTCACTGCCACAGCCCTTCAGAACCTGTTATCTAATCTGTAAAATGTAATCACTAGTGAACTAGCCTCTATACAAAATAAATCAGATTATTAAACTGTTATTGATGTACAAATGTCAGTAGATGTTATCATTTGTCCTTCTCCCAAGCATGATTGGTCTTATTTTCTGGGTATAATCCACTGGAAGCAATGTTTGCTGGCCATCTTGACCCTGTAGTGTGGCATGACCATCTGGTCCCTTAAGCACTGTTCAGGTGCCCACTGCTGATGTCCCCTAATACAATCCAAAGCCTCTTCTGTACCTAACTTTCCCCATCACTCCCTTGCACCCTGTGAGATCCACTCCAGCCACTCCACCTTGCCCATACCACTTTGGCCTTGAGGCCACACATAACCATTGCTTATTTGAGAGGCTTCATCCCTCCAGGAAGCATTCCCAAGGAAGCAAGACTCAACCTGATGTTCTTGGACTTCCTCCAAATTCCTTTGATTGTGTTTTTGTGTAAAAACTGAGTCACACCACCATGCACAGGTTTAAGCCAAAAAAACACACACACACACACACAAAAAAAAAAAACAGAGCAGAACTCCTACATTTGACCTTTTTATTAAGCCTCACTGCCACAAATTATCTTCTTAATAATTTCTCAGTCCCTTAGTACTATCTGGTCTCTCTCTGGAGGATTATTCTGGGGATAGTTTTCAGCTAGACTGGAGTGAAGGAGTACTCTAAATTCGGCAGGAGATGCCAATTATATATAGGACTTAAAAACATTATTTGCTAATGCCCTCTTCAATGTGGCTGAACACTGCTTTTTCAACCTTGTTCCTGCTAGAATTTGCTGTTTCAGCTAACTAGACCTTATTGTTCATCAAATATATTTAATGTTTTCTCTCTATTTCCTTGCTCATTTATTGGTGAACTATTAAAGAATCATATATTGAGTATCTGTTTTATGCTTGGTACTCATAAACTCTGGAGACCCAGGAGAACAAGGTAGGTCCAACCTCTTTAGACATGGAGTTTACCTCAATTTTGTTTATTGAAATAATATCCACTGTCAAGGTCCAGCTCAAATTTTACCTCCTTCCATGACCACTGCCATAATCACCAATTTCAATATATACTCTTTTCATGCTGATACTTCTTTTCAGATAAAAGTATCAGGGACGATTTCAAGAAAGACATTCGCGTGAAGCCAATCTCCACACCATCTAAAGATATAACAAGCAATCCCAGACCACCCATCACCAATCCTCTTTTTTGTTCCTTCCCAAATGAAAAGAAAGGGAAATAAAATTCAAGAAATCAAAGACAGGTAGAGGTGGGGGTTGGGGGAGGAAGGACAGGGAAGACAGAAAACAAATTTGCCAATTTCTGAATTTCAATTCAGACTTTTATTGTTGCTCACTTTCAAAGTTTTGGTGAATCCATCTATCAACTTACTCATTCAACAAATTTTTAATGAATGTCTCAGTTATAAGACACTGGACAGATGTTTATATAATAAAGAAATGAACCAGAAGTATAATATTCCACACAGTAATAAGCAAGGTCACAAAAGTGGTTTGGGATCAAACAAGGGAGAGCTTTGAATCATGCGTTAAGGTTCTGATCTTTATTTTGAGTGTAATAGTTAAAGTCTTTTTGACAGGGTGACATGATTAAAATTATGATTCAGGAATATTAACCAGGTATTAATGAGTACAGTGGACTGGAGGATGAGGAGAGAAACCAGCTGTAAAAAGAGTCCCCTTGTGATCCAAAAGCAAAAGTGCAGGCTGGCTCAGCTCACCCAGGTGGGGTCATGTCCTACTTGAGTGTCAGGAAATCCATTGGCTCCCATGGAATTTGATGAAGCCAAAATGGCTGGATTAATATCCCCGACAGCAGGAGAGCTCCAGGAATTGAAAGTGCTTTCTACTTGTGAGGTTAGTAACTACCATCTATCATTCTTCACTTAAAAGCTTGCAGAGATTAGAAGGAACCCCAGGGGCCGCAAACTGAAGAAACCCAACTGAACTTTTCCCTAAAGCCCCATTGACAGACAGCTCCTCCTGCCCCTGGTTGCCCAGAATGAATAAGGGCAAGACCCCCTAGACAGCCTCACCAGACACCTCCTCCACCATACATGCTGTCCCTTCCTCTTATCATTTTGCTTTACTGTGTTGTATTTCATTTTATTTTATTTCCTGTGTCCAGGTATGGATGTTAAGTTCATCTTAACTCAGAAGTACACAGCACATGACCAGTCTCAGGCAAGTCAAGACCCCTCTAATTTTAATTTATGCAGTTATTTTCCCAATTCATTCACATCCTCATATTGCAGCCCCTTGGCTGTTTATAGGAAATAAGCCTCTTCCCCATAGACCACCTTCTCTGCCTGCTCAGATTTAAGGGCTTGCTTTTGGCTTTGAATGGGAACTCCCAGTGCCTACTTTAGGCAAAAACTCACAGTAAACTAGTGCTTCCTTAACAAATGTGTCATTTAGGAATGCTTCTTGGCTGCAAGGAATATCATACTTGACTAAAGATGGTTCAAATAAGAGGTACTTTTCTCAGGCTCTAGTTGACCAGCTCTGAACCAGCTTCCCTATAAGATTTTGGTCACCCCTACTGGTCACAAAGATCATTGCTCCAAGTGTTAGGATCGTGTCCTCACAAATTCGGCTCAGAGCCTGGATGCATGGGACATGAGATAATGGCAAAATTGTCTTCCAACCACAACTCCTGTCTTTTATCTATTCTATCTATCTCATTAGCAAAAGCCAGTTTTCATAGACATACCACAGGCAGGGACCCTCTTGCTTGAGATTAACAATTTTCTGTCAATGCCTGTCAAAATCAGGTTTTTTTTCCCCCACACAGAGGAAGGAGGGAAATTATTTTGGGATAAGCAGCCAACAGTGTCTGTTACACTTGAAAAAGTACAAATATAATATTTAAAAAAAAAACATACTTAACATTAGCACATTCCCATTAATTTCAGGAATACGAAGGTTAGACAATTAAGTTTGTGAACTCATCCTAGAAAAAGTGCTACATAACTCATTGCTGAAGTGCTCCCCTTGGGAAGCTACGCACTGATACCAGCGCCTAGTCCACCCTTCAAAGCAATTTTGGAACTCTTTTTCTGGAATGGCCATCAGTGCTCTTGTCATATTACCCTTGATGTCCTGAATGTCATCAAAAAGTCTTCCTTTCAATATTTCCTTTATCTTCTGGTAAAGAAAGAAGTTACTGGGAGCCAGATCAGGTGAGTAGGGAGGATGTTCCAATACAGTGATTTGTTTACTGGCTAAGAACTCCCTCACAGACAGTGCCATGTGAGTTGGTGCATTGTCGTGATGCAAGAGCTGTGAATTTTTTGTGACAAGTTCAGGTCGTCTAACTTTTTCACGCAGCTTTTTCAGGACTTCCAAACAGTAAACTTGGTTAACTGTTTGTCCAGTTGGTACAAATTCATAATGAATAATCCCTCTGATAGCGAAAAAATGTTAGCAACATCATTGCAGCAAGTTCACGAACCTAATTGTCAGAACTTCATAAAACAAGAATGCTTATTTCCACAATTATTCAATATTTTTCTGGAAGTTCTAGTTAATTCCTTAAGACAAAAGAAAATTAGAAATTCAAATATTAACAATCATGAAATGAATGACACTTATTAGCAGATGCTATGTTTTCCTACTTAGAAAACAAGAAAATAAATGGCCAATTCACTAAAATAAACAGGAGTTCAGAAATGTGGGTGGCATGCAAATATATAAGACCAATGGGTTTCCTGTATACCAACAACAAACAGTTGGGAAATATTAAAGAAAAAAACCTCAACCATAATAGCTCTAAAAGGAATAAAATGCCTAAGAATGAATGGACGTTTTCCTTGAGGTTGATCAGGCTTTAGTGTCCCAGTTTAGATAGGTTATTGTTTGCAACCAAGTTACCCCCATTTTTCTTTGAATCTGGCATTTGCCACTTCTCTTTAGGAACTTGAGTTAGAGGCTCTCCCAGCCCTCTAGACTCCAGCTGTTATGGATCTCCCACCTCCCATCCAGGCTTCCTGGTGGTCAGCAGAACAGAGGAAGCACAGCCCTCTGTGGAGGGACCACCCAATTTGGCACCAAGAGCAATGGAAAGGCTATTGAGCTGGTGACAGCAGACACTACAGGACGCAGCATTAGGGACTGAAAACAGGAGAGGGAGCTGCTGTTTGACAGTCTGTATAAGAAGAAGTCAGACTTTCACCACCCCCCCCCCAAGAGAAAGGAGGCATATTTTCTGAGATCTATACAAGGTTCCTGATCCAAATTCAGGGACAACAGGTATGGATTGGATGCCACCTGAAGATGTTACCAGGTGGAAACAGGGATCAAATGAAAGTCTACCTACTGAAGTTGAGACACCCTAGTCCCTTCTCTTGACCTTCTACATTTTACTCTTCACTTTCAGATTGTACTCAGGGTCACAAGTCTCCTCAAGTTTAATTTTTTTCATGGAATTTGTGTTTCTGTTTCTTTATTCTCATTGTTGTTTACGGAGTGTTTTTCCAAGAGAACAGAGATGAGAACATCCTTATCTCACCATCTTACAGCCGGAGAGGCCAGGGGGTAGGGGATATACAAGTATAGAGGGACCAGTGTTGGAAGTGGACTGTGGCGAGGGTGCTGTCTGCGCTGCTAATGGCTTTCCAATTTCTGTTCCCATTTTCCCTAAGACTGTCCTTCCTTTCCTGGGTAGTGTAGACCACATGGGTCCATTAAATAAATTTCTCTGTTTGCTTTCACTACCTCAACTGGGCTGTTTCTTGTTCCCAATTAACCTCTGGCTATGAATATCACTGGTATCAAGACATGGGGTTTCAAGAAAAAAGAAAATGTGGAACCAGGTATGAAAACTCACATACACTGGCGCAAGAAGAGGGCCACCCCTCAGCTGGGGAAGCAATTACTCTTATGGAACAGACAATGTGCCGTGAGATCAAAGATTTTGGTCCTCTAAATGGGAAGATACTGGAGGGTTCTGGTTACCCTCTGGAGATTTAACTAAATCTCGGTAAGGAATAGATACATTCTCCTCGATAGCTGCTTCGTTTTGCTTAAATACAAGCCTTGGAAAACAATAGTGTGATAAGGATAAAGAAGTTGTAGAAGACTTGGGGAAGGCTAAGCCCCCCATTGCTCCTCCAGAGCACCTTCCTTTCTGAGCCTCCTAGAAAAAGGTACTGAACACCCCTGTATGAAGTGCGTTCTTTGAACAGTGTTGAAACTGAGCCTGGGGAGCCAGGCTGACAATCTCCCTGCCCCAATCTATTGTTTCCCAATCCAGACCCGGTGGGTCATTTGGGTTAGAACAATGGGATCGACAGAACCCCCACTAGTGTGTTCTAAACACCAGCCTCATTGGAAGGAAGAATCTGGCTTATGACCAGAGGGTTGCTGCACAGGAAATCCAGCAGACTCGAAGGTTGTGTGGAAGCTTCAGGGGCAGAAAAACCTCTGCCCCAGGAGCAGGGACTTAATGCATGAATCATGCCAGTAAGTCAGAAATTGCAGAATGTGCAGATGTCACAGACTGGGGAACAAATGATGCTCTGGGTACACTTCTCCATATTATTTATACATTGAGTGATACCACTTTATCTTACCACAAGTTGATGTGTCAAAGTCTTGAGAAGTAATCCTCCAAAGCAAACACAGAAAGGGGGAAGCATGAGGCAGAGGCCAAATTGCCCTGGATTAAACTCTTAATGTGAAAAGCAAGCTCTTAAATTTATTACTGGAAAATATTTTTATAATCTTGGGGTCAGGAAGGATTTCCTAAGCAAGATTCAAACAGTATAAACAAAAAAAAGAGAAAGATTGATTAAAGTCTATGGCACTAAAACTTAAAACATGTGTACAACAAAACATAAACAAAGTGAAAAGCAAATCCAGATAGTGAGAAGATATATTTTGCACTGCATAAAATCAGCGTAAGATTTAATATCCAAATGTATTGTTAAACTCCTACAAATCAATGAGAAAAGGCAAGTAGGAATGGGCAAATATTATCAACAGGAAGTTCACAGAAGAGGAAATAGGAATGGACAATAAATAGACACTAAACTTCACTAGTAAATGGGAAAATGCAAATTAAAACAGAGATATAGCAAAACCACAACAAGAAACCAGTCCACACCCACTAGGATGGTTACAGTCAAAAAGACAGATGACCAGTGTTGGTGAGAATGTGAAAAATTGGAATTTTCATGCACTGCTAGTGGGAAGGTGAAATGATGCAGCCACTATGGAAAACAGTTTGTCGGTTCCTCAAAAGATTAAACAGCACTAACACGACACAGCAATTCTACTCCCAGCTACATACCCAAAAGAAATAAAAACATATGTCTTCATAAAAATGTGTACAGAAATGTTTACAACAGCATTGTTCATAACAGCCAAAAGGTAGAAAAAAACACATGTCCATAATTAGATAAATAAAAGGGGTATAGCCATACAATAGAATTTATTCATTGATAAAAAGGAATGAAGTACTGGGGCCAGCCCTGTGGCTCAGGCGGTTAGAACTCCATGCTCCTAACTCCGAAGGCTGCCGGTTTGATCCCCGCATGGGCCAGTGGGTTCTCATCCACAAGGTTGCCAGTTCAATTCCTCAAGTCCCTCAAGGGATGGTGGGCAGTGCCCCATGCAACTAAGATTGAACACGGCACCTTGAGCTGAGATGCTGCTGAGCTCCCGGATGGCTCAGTTGGTTGGAGCACATCCTCTCAAACACAAGGTTGCCAGTTCGATTCCTTGAGTCCCGCAAGGGATGGTGAGCTGCGCCCCCTGAAACTAGCAACGGCAACTGGACCTGGAGCTGAACGGCACCCTCCACAACTAAGATTGAAAGGACAACAATTTGACTTGGAAAAAAAGTCCTGGAAGTACACATTGTTCCCCCAATAAAGTCCTGCTCCCCTTCCCCAATAAAATCTTAAAAAAAAAAAAAAAAGGAATGAAGTACTAATACATGCTGGAACATGGATGAACCTTGAAAACATTATGGTAAGTGAAAGAAGTCAATCACAAAGGTTCACATATTGTATGATTACATTTATAGGAAATGTCCAGAATAATCAAATCTATAAAGACAGGCAGAAAATGTGTGGTTTATTATAGCTGGAGGTAGGGGAATTGGGGAATGATAGCTAACTTTTATTTTATTTTATTGGGGAACAGTGTGTTTCTCCAGGGCCCATCAGCTCCAAGTCATTGTCCTTCAATCTAGTTGTGGAGGGCGCAGCTCAGCTCCAAGTCCAGTCCCCGTTTTCAATCTTAGTTGCAGGGGGCACAGCCCACCATCCCACATGGGAATTGAACTGGCAACCTTGTTGTTGAGAGTTTGTGCTCTAATTTACTAGCCATCTGGCCGCCCCTCCAGCAGCTCAGCGGCAGCTGGTTGTCTTCAATCTAGTTGTAGAGGGCACAGCTCACTGGCCCACGTGGGAATCCAACCAGTAGCCCTGTTGTTCAGAGCTCGCGCTCTAATCAACTGAGCCATCTGGCAGCTTGATAGTTAACTTTTGTTTGAGATTTCTTTTGGGAGTAATAAAATGTTCTGACATTAATAGTGGTAATGATTGCATGACACTGTAAATACACTAAAATCCACTGAAGTATATATACACCTTATTTTATTTTATTTTAAGATTTTATTGGGAAAGGGGAACAGGACTTTATTGGGGAACAGTGTGTACTTCCAGGACTTTTCCAAGTCAAGTTGTTGTCCTTTCAGTCTTAGTTGTGGAGGGCGCAGCTCAGCTCTAGGTCCAGTTGCCGTTGCTAGTTGCAGGGAGCACAGCCCACCATCCCTTGCAGGAGTCAAACCCGCAACCTTGTGGTTGAGAAGACGGTTCCAACCAACTGAGCCATTTGGGAGCTCAGCGGCAGCTCAGCTCAAGCTGCCGTGTTCAATCTTAGTTGCAGGGGGCACAGCCCAGCATCCCTTGCAGGAGTCGAACTGGCAACCTTGTGGTTGAGAGCATGCACTCTAACCAACTGAGCCACCCATCTGTCCTATGTACACTTTAAATGAGTGGATCGTATGGTATGTGAATTACATATCAGTAAATCTGGGGTTTGTTTTCTGTTTTTGTTTTTTGTATCCCCTTTTTACTTATATTTTTATTAAGTTTATTTGGGTGACATATGTTAATACAATTATATAAGTTTCAAGTGTACAATTCTATAATACATCATCTGTATATTGCACTGTGTGTTCACCACCTGAAGTCAAATCTCCTTCCATCACCATATATTTGACACTCTTTACCTTCTTCTACCTTCCCCCACCCTTCTTCCCCTCTGGTAACCACCGTTCTGTTGTCCATGAAATACTGTTGTTTGTGACAACATGGATGGAACTTGAGAATGTGATGCTAAGCAAAGTAAATCAGGCAGAAACAGTCAAGAACCATATTATGTCACTCAGATGTGGGATATAAAACAGAAAGCAACAAACAAGACAAACTGTCGAGTCCAGCACGACAAGAGCTGTGGGATTCAAGAAAGGCAGCACAGAGTTAAGAAAGACAGCAGCCAAGAATAGATTGTAGGTGGGGCCAAGGGACTCAAGTCTCAAAGACTGAGCCCCAAATTGGGCCAATGCATAGCTTTTATTAGTAATCATACAAGGAAGTAAAACTTGTTTTTTCCATGGTCCGTAAGTTATATGTCTGACTGCTGTTTTTCCTGAAAGCCCCCATGTGCTCCAACACGTACTGTGCCTTCACACACTCGCACAACCCGAGGGGATGGATGGAGTCACTGTACTGAAACCATCAGATAAGGGAGGAGGACCGATATCATTCCATCGGTTCCCAGCTTTCCGGGACACTCCCTCAAGGAAGCTTTACCGATATTGTTCCATCGGGTCTCAGTTTTCTGAGACACTTCCTTGTGTTATTTTGGGGTCGGCGTGGGGGAACAGACAGTTTGGCAGCTGTAAGGCAACAACAAACAATCAAAATAAAGCTGTTGTGTTTTTTTAAAATGAGATACATACCTTCCCCTCACCTACCCAAGGATGATGAGCAGTGGGAGTGCACTGCTGGTGGGAAGGGAGTGGGGGCAACCACTTCAGAGAGCACCTAGTAAAGCTGAAGATTCACATACTCTAAAACCAAACAGCTCCACTCTTAGGCATGTACTCTGCAGAAATCCATGCAGATGTAAAGGAAGGAACAAGTGCAATAGTATTCACTGCAATGCTGTTTATGATAGTAAAATTTGTTTTAAAAAAAAGATCAAAATGTTCACCAATAGACTAATGGATACACAAATTGTGGCATAGCCATAGGATGGAATGCTATACTGAACTGAGAGTTAATGGACTAGAGCTACATAGATTAATATGAATGAATCTCAAAAATATACAATTGTATAAAAAGATAAGCTTCAAAATAATATGCACAGTATTATATCCATTTTATAATGCATATGACCTGGTATTCTTTATGGATTTATCATGTGCAGTAAAATAAAAATATGCAGAGGACGGAGAATCAGCATATTCAGAAAGAGAATATGGGAGAGAGAAGACTGGGCCCAGTAAGGACTATGCATCATCTGCTTCCCTAATGTTTTAGATCTTAAAAAAAAAAAAAAAAAGTTTTTGCGTGTATGAAGCAAAAATGGCAAAATATTAAGATTTAACAAAACTGTGGTTATTATAGTATGCTCTACATTTTCTGTATTATTGAAATATTTCACAATAAGATGAAAATGTTAAATGACTTTTAAAATGAGAATTAACATGTATTATTCTATTTAAATTTTAAATACTTACTCATTGTATGCAGCACTGAATTCCTCTTGGTAAACAATTTAATGCTTTTAGGGCTTTGGGAAGCCTGTGGCTCTGTGGACAGAGGCACTAGGATGTTCACAACTGATACTAGTTTTAAAGGTTTATAAATGGAGATTCAAAGAGGAAATGGCCTGGGGGATCCAGCCAGCGATGTAGAAGATAAGATAGTAGAAAACAGCCAACCAGAACAGCAACAAGAAAAAAGAATCCAAAAAATTGAGGAGAGTATAAGGGGCCTTCGGGACAATATCAAGTGTACCTATATTCACAGCATAGGAGTACCAGAAGGAGAAGAGAAAACAAGGAATTGAAAACCTGTTTGAAGAAATAGTGACAGAAAACTTCCCTAGCCTGGTGAAGGAAATAGACATTCAAGCCCAAAAAGCATATAGAGTCCCAAACAAGATGAATCCAAAGAAGCCCACACCAAGACACATCATAATTAAAATGCCAAAGGTTAAATACAAAGAGAATCTTAAAAGCAGCAAGAGAAAAGCAGTTAGTTACCAAGGAAGCCTCCATAAGACTGGCAGCTGATTTCTCAACAGAAACTTTGTAGGCCAGAAGGGATTGGCAGGAAATATTCCAAGTGATGAAAAGCAACGACATACAACCAAGATTACTATACCCAGCAAAACTATCATTTAGAATGGAAGGACAGATAAGGAGCTTCCCAGACAAGAAAAAGCTGAAGGAGTTCATCACAACCAAACCAGTATTACAAGGATCTTAGAGGGACTTCTTTAAGATGGGAGGGGTGGTAAGGATGGGTGAAAGGGGAAGGAATTAAGAAGTACAAATTGGTTGTTATACAGTAGTCATGGGGATGTAGGGTATAGTATAAGGAATATACTCAATAATATGGTAATAACTAGGTATGTGCCAGATAGGTACTAGATCTATCAGGATGATAGATGGGAATGGGGTTGGGGGTAGGGTGAAAAAAGTGAAGGCATTAAGAAATACAAATTGGCAGTTAATACGGTATGGGGAACATAATCAACAATGTTGTAAAGATCACGTAAGGTGCCCGATGGGCACTGGACTTATCAGGGGAATCACATCATAGACTGTGTAGATACCTGACCAATGCACTATACACTTGAAGCTGAAGTAGAAGAATATTGAATGTCAGCTATAACTAAATATATAGGTATATATAGTCACAGGATGTGGAGTACAACATAGGGAAGACAGTCAGTGGTATTGCAACAGCAATATAAGATGTCAGAGAAATAGTAGCTTGTGAGGAGTGGGTTATCACTTTATGAGGGGTTTAAATATCTAACTATTACATTGCTTTGTACACCTGAAACTAATTTTTAAAATTATATTAAAAATAAAAAAAAGGAAATGGCCTGGCCAAATACATGTGGTTTATGAATGAGAGCAGCTATACTTGATCCCTTCTTGGAATCAAGAAGAAACTTCTGATCACAATATCAGAGCTATGTTCATTGTATTTGTTCCCCCAAGTTCAAATTCATGCAGACTCCTCATGTAGGAATTCAGAGGCATTTGAAAAATACTTCTTGAAGCCATATAAATATTAGATTGTTCGCCAAGACAAACCTCATCACTAACTATAGTGTTAGTATAAAATTAAAATACATATTACAAAAAGTTGTACATTCATTAAGGAAAATTTGTATATTAAAGGAAAGTGTAAAGAACAAAAACTCAACAACATTCCATCACTTAAATATAATCTTTCTCAACGTTTTTGGTTTTGCTATACATTGACTTTTTAAAAATGTATAAATTTGCAAATAATTATTTCCCCAGGTTCTGTAATATCCCGTGAAAGTATTTGCTATCCAGTGATGATAATATTCCATTGAATTAATGTTCCATGGCTTAACTAAAACATATCCCTATGTCGAAGGTTTTCGTTGTTTCCAGTTT
This sequence comes from Rhinolophus sinicus, assembly GCF_036562045.2. Taxonomy (NCBI): domain Eukaryota; kingdom Metazoa; phylum Chordata; class Mammalia; order Chiroptera; family Rhinolophidae; genus Rhinolophus; species Rhinolophus sinicus. The sequence continues at coordinate 109,756,209 of NC_133753.1, read as the reverse complement.
TTGGTAGCATAAATATTGCTGTGATATCTTCATGCCTTCCTTTTTTAAAGCTTCTTGATACATACTACTAAGTTGCCCTCTGAAATAATTGTTCCATCCTTCTTGAGGGCAGTTTGTCTTTAGATATGCGAATAAGTTCTTAATGTAATACTAACCTCCCTTCCCCAAAAAGGATACAAATCAGTGCGTATGTGAGTTAGTTTGGGTTAGTGGTTAAGAAAATAGACTCTGAAATAAGATTTAATGGCTTTAACTGGAAGCTCTGCCATTTGTAAATGTGTGATCTCTCTATCTCAGTTTCCTTGTCTGTGAAAGAGAAATAATGTAGTACTTACTCCAGAGGATTAAGCGAGGTAACGCAGGTAACACTCTTTAGTGGCTGGTACATAGTAAACATTAGAAAATCATTAGCTAGACTATTATCTTTGTTATTGTTATTGAGATAAAGGCCAGGTAGCCTTCAAAGCTCTACATATATTACTTAATTTATTCCTCAAGACAACAGAAGTGTTGGGAGCAACTCCCAGGTCAGGCCATTGCAAGGAAGGGGAGAGCCCTCCCTCCCCCTTCGGTTTTCCCCATCCTGCTTCTTGGAAGTGGATCTAGTGTCTGGAGCTCCATCTTGGACTGTGATAGTGACAACCACACCCTACGGATAGTGGAGCAGAAAGCTGGAAGCAACCTGGGTCCCAGGTGACAGTGGAGCCACCAATCCAGCACTGAACTGCCTAAATCCAGACTTTTTAAATGTGAGAGAAAGAATCCCCTCTCTTGCTTAAACCACTCTTATCTGGAGTCTCATTCACAACAGTCAAGCCTATTTCCTAACTCATACAGCCTCTACCAGACAGGTTCTGCCACTTGAGTCATTCATGGGTTTTGTATTGAAATAAATGCTTAGACTTCTGAAATGACCTTTCCTTAAACTGAGACAGGGCCAATTAAAAGGAGAGAAGCCCAAAACAAAATGTTTTCCACTTGTTTATGTTGTTGCCTAGGGACCACCTAGGCAGAGTAGTTAAACTATAGCTGTCTGTATGGAAAAGAGTTTGTACATTAATAGTTAGGAAATGGGAAGTGTAGTCGGTGCTCACAGCTATACCGCATTAACCTTGCCTCTCACATCCATCTGTCTACGACTCATTTCTACTGGATTCAAAGCACCTGCTAAGGCAGCAGCCGGCTTCTCTGGACCCTTGGGCACCCGATCCTTATGTGCAGGATCTTAAAACACATTGTGGGCATCTGTGTCATATTTCCTTCTTAGGTGGGAGAAAACTGCGGCTTTCCGGAAAGACATTTCTGCCTTAGGTTGTAGGCTCAGTTGCAGTTGCAAGTTACTGCCACGAGAGGGCACTAGTATCCTGCCAAAGGATTCGGAGTGGTTCTTCCCTCAGCTTTAAGAGTTAGCAAGGTTGACAGAGAGCAGAGGAGGACGTTTTTCTTCAAGTATATTTGTTGATCCCTTTTATAACTATAGGGTCATCTCACTCCGTTTTCACACCTGTACCCCAGCATTTCTACCTGAATGTCCTGAAGACACCTCAGTATCACAAGCCCAAATTCCAGCATGATTTTCCCCACTCCACCCCATCCCCAAAGAAAACAACCTCCTCCTCGTCCCCATCGCCCTCCCCTCCCCCTCCTCTGTGTCCCCCTCCTCCAGGTTTCTCTCTCGCACTTAAAGGCATCTTTATCTTCCAGCCGCTCAAACTAAGACCATTGGTTCCTGTCCCCTCCCTTTCATCCCAAACAACCAAGATGTCACCAAACCCAAATTATGTTCTAACTCGGGCAATTTTCTGTACCCAGACTGCACTTCTCTCACTGTGCCTCAAACAGATATTTTGGAGTCCTCCCAAAACTCCCTCCTTTCCAATCATCCTCAATACTCTGATAACACAGATAAGATCATCTCATTTCCCTCTTTAAAGATTAAGATGAGATGGAAACGACCCAAGTGTCCCTCGAAGTGTAAATGGACAAACAAAATGTGCTCTATCCATACAATGGAATATTAATCAGCCTTAAAAAGGAAGGAAATTTTGACACATGCTCCAACATAGATGAACCTTGAGGACATGATTCTAAGAGACAGCAGAGCTTGGTTTAATCCAGAACTGGCTGTTTTCCCAGATACTTTTATCAATAGACATAGCTTTTGAGACAAAAATCCCAACACATGGGAAATGGTGAGACAGAGAGATCAACTTCTAACATACTCTGATTTACAATAAACCTTTAAATCAGCTATTTCCTAAGTCTCTAATTTCCATTTTTAACTAAGCAAAATTTCTGGGTTGAATTTCGTTTTCCGGGTAGACATTCCTACTGAAGAAAGGAAAGTTCTCAGTCTCCATTCTCTAGCTGGAAATAGCTTCACCTAAGAAGTAATAAAGTTGGCAGTCTAGTTTCCAAACGAGGGTTTGTGGCTTTGGTTACTGAAAATCTGTCTGAGGCAGCTTAATGTAGAGGCTAAGAGGATAAACTAGTCTAGAGTTAGTCAACCTCAGGGCTGCTCCTGGCTCTTCAGTTCCAATATGGCTACTCTGGACAATGATGATGATCATATGATTTTTATTTTTCATTCCATTTTACGGTCTTTCACATTTATTTAGATTTGTGTGAACCATCCTTGCATCCCCAGTGTAAATCCCATTTAATCGTGTTGTATGAGCCTTTTAATGTGTTTTTAAATTCTGTTTGCTAATATTTTCTTGAGAAGTTTTGCATCTATATTCATTAGGGATATCGGTCCTGTAGTGTTGTTTTATTGTATTGTCCTTATCTGGGTAATGCTAGCCTCATAAAATGAGTTTGAGAGTGTTCCCATCTTTTCACATTTTTGGAAGAGTTTGAGAAGGATTGGCATTAATTCTTCTTTAAATGTTTGGTAGAATTCACCAGGGAAACCATCTAGTCCTTGGCTTTTCTTTGTTGGGAAGTTTTTTGATTACTGGTTCAATCTCCTTACTTATTATTCTTCATTTTCAGACTTAGTAGGTTGAACTTTACATTTTGCTTTGGTGTTTTCCAACTATGGGCAATTTTACTGGGAGACGGGAGGTAATTAATTTTGGGAAACAAAGCACTTGATAGGACCTTCAACTAGTCCTGCTTTGTTTTCCAAAATAAGAGCTTAAGGCATCTGAGGAAACTGCTGCAGAAGGGGGCCAGTGAGCAGAAACTCTGTACCCATTGGACAATAACTCCCCACTTTCCTCTCCCTCAGGCCCAGACAACTACCATTATACTTTCTGTCTCTGTGAATTTGACTACTCTAGGTAACTCATATAAGTGGAATCATACAGTATTTGTCCTTTAGTGACTGGCTCATTTCACTTAACATAGTGTCCTCAAAGTTCACACATTTTGTAGCAAGTATTAGAATTTTCCTTTTTAAGGCTGAATAATATTTCATTGTATGGACATGCCACATTTCGTTTATCCATTCATCTGTCTATGAACACTTAGGTTGTTTTCAATTTTTGGTTATTGTAAATAATGCTGCTATGAAGACGGGTGTACACAATATCTCTTCAAGTCCCTGCTTTTAATTCTTTGTAGAATATTCCCAGAAATGGAATTACTGATTACATGGCAATTTTGTTTTCAATTTTTCTTAAGAGCCATTATACTGTTTTCCACAGTGGTTGCACCATTTTACATTTCCACCAGCAATGCACCAGTGTTCCAATTTCTCCTTGCAAACACTTGTTAAATTTCATGTTTGTTTGTTTGTTTGTTTTTATGGTAGCCATTCTAATGGGTATGTGCTGGTCTTCTCTGAATTCTTGCACACTTCTGTTACATGTTTCCTGCCACTTTGAAAGCATACGCTTTCATTTTAATAGTGTTCATTTCTGATGAGAGGCAGTGCTGGGCAGTGGAAAGGCCATGGTTCTGAGTTCTGACTCGGCTGTGTCACTGGAAGACCCTCAACAAGGAAGTACTTTCTCTAGGCCTCAAATTCTTCATCCTCTGGTGGGGAGCCAGCACGATAATCGGCCATGCTTCAACCCTAGCTGAAACAGGACTGGATATATTTTAAATGGAGTTTCTCTTGCACATATGAGTTGCTGAATATGATTTCTGTTTTTTTTCTTTTATTCATTTTGCTGCCCCTGTCGTGGAACATGCGCTGTGAGTCCGGGGTCTTGCGGTTTGGTCGGTGTCCTTCGAGCCTGGGGAACCACCGAGATGTGGAGCCGCCGGAATCCTAGAGAGGGCGCCTTGCCAGGTAGTCGCGGGCGCACTTCCGGCCTTTGTGTGTTGGGGGGGACTGTTCTCTGCTCTCCGGCCACTGCGGGGCGCGCGGTGAGGCTGGCTCCACCCTGCCACACACCCCCACCCCCAGAACAAAAGCGTCCCCAGACCGCAGTGCCATCTCGCTTGGGGGACCGGGAGAAGGTCCGGCGGCCGATTGCAGGCGTTGTGTCTCTTTCTGTCCCCGCATTTTTGGTCCCGCCTTCCATTCGTACCCCACGCCGGCAGGGAGTGGGGAACTTCCAAACCTCCTGGGAGGCTGGGAGGGAGAGTCCACTGCCTCCTCGTTCAGGTTTCCTTGGAGCCGCCTGCTGCCAACCTCACGCCCTCCCAAGTCTGTGCTGCTGTCCATGGAACCTCCTTTTGAAACGACCTTGTGGAAGATCCAAGTTGTTCAACTGAAAAACGCGCTCCGGAACCCTCGGCTTTACGTTTTCACTATTCAGCATGCACTTAATAACCTGAGTGTTGGCCTAGGTATAGGAGGAACGAAGATTCAGCCTAGATTGCTGCGTTTCACAGACAAGGCAAGGGAAGTGACGTCTGTTCTTGCTATAATATGAAATACCTTAAATGAGAAACGATGGAGTGATACAGAATAAGAGCTGCTGCAGCAGGAATGGGGAAGACTTTGTGAAGTGGGTGGTATTAGAAGGAGGGGTAGGAATTGGATATGTGGAAATACCCTTCCAGCCAAGAACATTCCAGATAGAGGTGAAAAAGTGGGGAGAACTGCAGGGAGAAGTAAATATTTCAACACCATTCTGATAAATATTTATTCTGTGCTCTGTAGTGAAGATTAAAGAATGTATGACCACAAATCCCTGCTGTAGAGATTGTTAAATCTCATCTGCTAAAAATAGCCAAGCCCCCATTTGAAAAAAAAAAAAAAATGGGTTTGTTTTCTAGAGCTAGTATAGCAAAATTAGATCTGCATGCCACTTACAGGCTGTGTGACCGTGGGCAATTTTCATAACCTTTCTGACCCTTAGATTCTTTGTTTCTAAAGGAGGGATAACAGTAACCAATCGCCAATCCACCACCCCTGAAGGCTCTGACCAGCAACCAAGGATTAAGGTTCAAGGACACATCTGATCTGGCATCTCTTCCTCACCACCTCAGGAAAACTATGTACACTTTGCCACCTTTTCCTGCCCAGCACTGCTTACTATTCAGTTATGCCATCTCGGGCCCACATGCACACAGGTACACAGCTCCCTCGTTATGTCCGGGCAATACGACCCTGTCTTTCATCACTTGGCCTTTTACTTTAGAAAACATACAGTTCTTCTCTCACCATTTGTGTTTTTCATTCCATTTGTGAACTTCAAAACAACGATATCATGGCTGATTTAACCAACAATAAGCCAGAGATATGTGTATCAAGAAAAGGGAAGACCAGGGGTGTCCAGTTAGTTGGTTAGAGCGTCCGTGCTCTTGACAGCAAGGTTGCAGGTTCGATCCCCACATGGGCCACTATGGGCTGTGCCCTCCACAACTAGATTGAAACAACTACTTGACTTGGAGCTGATGGGTCATGGAAGAACACACTTAAAAAATAAATAAATGAAAGTTAAAAAAAGATTTTTTTAATAGAAAAGCAAAGACCATTACTATTGAAGTGAAATTACATGGGTGTTACCAGTATCTCAATTATTTGAAAGCCCAGATAACTCACTCAGAACCTCCACAGAAGAAATCTTTTTCTTCGCTAGTCTTCTAATCCTCAAATACTAGCATTCAAAATGAACAAAATAGTGTTGCTAACCCAATTTTATTGTTTTTCTTTTGTACTTAGATGTTAGAATTGCAATAATGTTTTTTACTACTTTCTACCATGTTTTATCTACATTATGCTTTAGCTAAGCTTTTGTGAGGGCATAAGTGATGTTTACAGGACTGTTTAATTGGGAAAATGAGCTCCAAATTCCCAAGAGCCAATCTAGAAATGGACTATTGGAATATATTACTTTAAATTAGAGATAACCATTTATATATTAGTATTTTAGTCTTCTAATATTTACTCTTGTTCATTTTTCTTCAGTTAACCTACATTTATTGGCTTCTTATTAATGTTTTGGGAAAGAACACTTTTAATCATTCTGCATGGAAATTTTTCTAAAATTTATGACAACGTCCTGTGTGTATTTGATTTAACTCACTTTTTTCTGACTCTGTCAACATTACGAACATCCTTTACATAATGATGTCCTCAGGGTTCTTTGCTCTACATGAAATGATTCTACCTGCATAACTTTCTTAGTTTCACTGTACATTTCTTTTCAAAGAAAAAGTTAATAGAAGCTTCACATATGCAGATAATTTGCTCAGACAATTAAGCATGAATCCTACTTTCATGTCAGTTATTATAATAGTCCCTGAAGTTTTTAAAGTTATTTCTAAGTGACTTGAGAAGTCTGAATTTGTTTAACGTGCCATCTTTGGCACAGCCCTTTCCATATGCCATTTTAAAAACATGGTTTGACACAAATGTTTACTTTGTGATGTTCAAAGAGGAACTCTAAGCCTGTTTAAAAATAAAAACAAACTCTATCCTTTGCTTCGGCCTTAGTCCTCACTTCTCAAAACTTATTGCAGACTGCCTTGATATTTATTACCCATTTATGTAGTAAATGTATTTACAAGAGTGAAGTGATTCATACATACTTGTTTGCCAATTTCCTTTTGGGCAATGGTTATAAAACATCATTTCATGGATCCACTCTGTCACCTGTCATCACCTATCCCTCCTGGTCCTACTTGGAACATTTAAAACACCCTCTTTCTGAAAGGAGGTCTGTAATCACAGTCTGTTAACCAGATGGTTCTGCTGGAGAGGTGGGACTATAAGTAAAACCACGTCAACGAAGTTCACTTCCAAGGGCTCTGTCTGTTAGAGCATTGCCCAGTAATCAGAAATGCATCCATTCCACAACACACATCTGTCGCTGAGCCTTGGTTTTGTCTGATTTTAAATGGGCACATAAAACTTGTCCTCCCAACTCAACGAAGATTCAATGAGAAAGGATAAATGAAAACATGGAAACTATAAAACACTAATAACAGCCCCAAAGGATAAGCATCTACAAGGAAACAGGAATCGTACTAGAGGCTTTGTATCTGTGATGAGATCACTTTTAAAACTCAGAACACCCTTGCAGGCTTGGAATTACTATGTCTGGTACCTTAACAAGAAAATCAAGGTGCAGACAGTTACCATCTAAAAGTCCAGTAGCAGAGTCAAGTCAGTTCAGTTTCAAGGCTCAGGCTCTTTTCACTAAAATCCTTCTCCAGATATAAACTCTTGTTTTCCTCTCTACTCAGAATGAAGACAAGAGCTGTGTTTAAAGTTCTTAACCAACAGTGGGTGGGATGACGGTGACTAATCGCCGCTTCAGCACAGCTGGCTGAGACTACACCAACTCTCCACGACTTGTGCGTGCATTTTAGAACAGGCCCCAGGCCATCTGGAAAACCCATGGGCTCTATGCATTTGGGGGAATTTTGCTGCATAATGTAACAGAAGAAAACTAAAGTGTTGAAGACAAGAGGGTAGTATGATCTTGCATTTCGGAGATAGCCAGAGATGACAGAATATTCTTTACTGGAAGTTCTGTCTTCCTCATATTATCAAGTAGATGCATAAATGACAAATGGAAAAACATAAGGACTTGATGGCTTTTTGAAAACTGCTAAAGAACAACAACAACACAACCCCAAAAATATTTTTTTAAGAAATACCAAAAAATCTTTTTCCTTAGGGGCTCAAATGTCTTAAGTTTTGAGAACTGTTCGATTTATAACCTGAATACAGCCTTATATTTTACTCTTTAGAAAAATCCTGGAGCTCTTTCTTCCTGCTCCAAAATGGCCAGGCTGCTCTCAGTTCCCACACAGCTGTCATCTCAGGTTCTCCCTTCAGCAGCAGCCTGGGGAGCCTTTGTGCCACCCCGGTGTTGGATCGCCTGCTTCTGGATCCCATTTCTCTCTTGAGTACTCCTCCTTTTAGTGAAGCACAGCCTTCCATAAACTTTCTGGGATAGAGTACCTGTGGAGAAAATATTTTGAGAACTTGCGTATCTGAAAATGTGGTTTTTTTCCTCCTCTCATAACTCTTGTTTTAGTTTGGGTATGAAATTCTAGTTTGGAAATTATTTACCCTTGGAATTTTGTCTTCTAACTTCTGATGTTCCTGTCAAGAAATCCAGGAGAATTCTGGGTTTTAGCCATTTATGTAAGAAATCTTTTTTATTTCTGGAAATCTTGGGTTCCAAAATTTCACATCGACGAGTCTGTTTTGTTTAATTCATTCCCATTCATTTTGCTGAGCATCTAGTGGGCTGCACAGTGTTATTTCCGAGACATTTTCTTAAAATTTTTTTGTTGGTAATTTCCCCGACTTCGTTTTCTCTGTTCTCTCTTTCCAAAATTCCGAAAATTCAGATGTGGAATATCCTGGGTTGATTCTCCAGTTTCCATACATTTTACATTCATGTTTTTAATCTTTTTGTCTTTTTGTTCTATTTGCTGGTATATTTCCTTAACTTTCTCTTCTGTTGAATTTTTCATTTTTGTGCTAATATTTTCTATTTCCAAGATTTTTCTTTTGTTTTCTGAATGTTCCTTTTATAGCGCATCTTACAATTCTCATATCTCTGAGGACATTAACAGTTTTTGTTCAATGTTTTCTTCTGCTCCCTGCATGGCATTGTGGTTTCTTGGTCTTTCTCTCGTTGTGGCCTGCTGTTATATAAATGGGCTAAAGACAGCGCCTGTGTTGTTTATTTCTTCGCAGCAGCCTCAAAGCCCACCAGGAGTAAATGCAAATTCTTACACATATAGTTGCTTTAAAAGTAACTCAAAGAAACATATTTTCAGCCATTTAGAGCCACCTGCTTTGCAAAACTGCACCTATCAGCTAGCCTTAGGTAAGACAAACCCTGGGGCTATAAGAGACCCCTAAACTGCTGCCACCCTTCAGGGTCCTCTGAACCAGAAACTCCCCAGTGTGCAGCTGAGCAAGGTCGCCTAGACACGCAAGTGCCCTCTCCAATTCCCTTTCTCCTGTGAGCTCTCTTGCTATTACCTTTCTGGGCGCTGTAGCTATCCCTGTATGGTACCTGTCCCGCAGTCCTGTCCCAGCTCCACCCAGCAAAGCTTGTGCCACACCGCCACATTGTGCTCCTGTCTCTTCCTGGATCAGCCCCCAAATCGTCCACCTCACCACACCTCCCCATCAGATAAGGGCTTCCCTCAGCCATCTTGGCTGTCCATTTACAGGGACAGAGTCAATGTGAGACTCACACAGAGTCAGCAGGGGACTCTGGGACGCGCCCTGGAAGGCTCGGGTGTGGGCAGACCTTGTCCACTATGAGCTTCCCACAGATAATCCGCTGAGAACTGGACCCCCACTGTGTCTAGATCTTGTCTCTTGGTCAGTTTCTCCAGGGGAAAACCCGCTGGTCTCCCTCCGGAGGAGCCCAAGGCTGGCTGCCAGCCTTCTGGGTGCCGGGGGAGGAAGGGACTTGACCATTGGAGGGTTTGGGGTCAGGGCAGGGCCTCTCATGCACAATGGGTCTGAGAGCCCACACCTTAAGGCCATCAACCAATCCCAGCTGGATTCTGACACCAGGCATAGCTGAGGTGTGGGTGCTTGACAGAAAATGAGGGATTAAATAAATATCTACCTCTGGAATGAGGAGACCCTCCCCCAGGTCCTGCCCAGGCACATGCTTTTTCCTACAACAGGAAATGATGGCAAGCTCTTCCTGTAAAGGGACAAATGGTAAATAGTTGGGGCTTTGCTGGCCATATGGTAGATGTCACAACTGCTCAACTCTGCCATTGCAGCACAAAGGCAACCACAGACAATGTCAACGAAAGAGCGAGGCTGCATTCCAAAATCACTTTATTTATGGATGTTAAAAATGGAATTTTCACGTGTCATGAACAATTATTATTTTATATTTTTCCAGCTATTTAAAAACATAAAACTCTTGGATCACTGGCTGTACAAAACCAGTAGTAAGCTGCATTTGGCCCAGTAGCAGATCCGGGCCCTAGCATATAATTGTCAAGAGTTCATTATCAAAGACCTCTTAACCTTTCTTGCTCTTTCCCTTAACAGTGCCTCCCAGCACTAATTTTTGTCTGTAGATGTAGGGGTTACTGGTTCTCTCTCTCTCATGCAGCCTCCAGGACATGCCATGGAAATTCAGATATTTATGAATTGCCTTGGAATGGAAAAGGTGGTAACAGCGATTCCGAGGGCGATTCCGAGAGCTCCTGCCAAGTTCTACCCCAGGGTGGAACAAGTTGTTGATTGTTCCCTTTCCCTGGATTTTACCCAAGGTGATAAATGAGTGCAGCGGGAGGAGATCTCTGAGAAAGGTGGGAGCCCAAACTCCCAGGCCTTGGGCTTATCTGAGTCAGAACCTCTGTCTCCAGCAATAAAGACTGTTTTTAGTAGGCCAGTAGCTGTCTAGTCTCAGCTTTCAAATCATCAAAGAAAGCAATCCCACCTTTTTTAGCTGCAAGGGCAAAATGGGAGTTTGGCAGAAAAAAAGACCTGCTTCTGCCGTTTAATAATGTAAATTTTGGGAACAAGTCAGTTCTTTCCAAGCCTTGATTTTTTAATCTCTAAAATGGTGATCCCTGCCTCATTGGGTAGCTGTGTGGATTAATAAAATAACATATCTAAAGTTCCTGTCGCAGTAAGGGGGCTCAACAAATGGCAGATAGTGTAATTCTAATTTATCTAAACAAGGAAGCTCAGAGAGGTTAAAACACCATCCAAAGAGCACACAGGTCATTACAGGTGGAAGCAGGAATATAATTTGCCTTCTCAACTCTTTAGCTGATATTCCTTCTTCCACCCTGCACTACTAGAAGAGGAGGCCTTGGTGTTTTTTTGGTTTTTTGTGTGTGTTTTTTCACCACTCCTGATATATTATGGTAGGAAAGGTGTTGGGGGCTGAAAGATAATCAAGTTTGTACCACCTTTCCTCACAAACCCCTTGATTTCTGCTGCAGGTGACAGACCCTCTCCTCTCATGGTCAGACACGGGGCAAAGCTGACCTCTACACATCATATGGTACAGGGGGTATTGGGGTGCACCCCCCTTTGCCACCTCCCTTTGCCTCCCCCAACACCCTCATGTCCACCTTCATCCCATTCCTGAAGCAGGCTCCCATCGTCTGGGCTGGGCCGCTCTGCCTGGACAGTCACAAAGATTCTTTGTAATGTGTTTACAAGGAGAGGAGTGAGAGCAGGGGCCTGGCTGTACTCAACCCACATGGGCCCCCAGCCCTGTTTACACAAAGAGGGAAGGAGCCAAGACAGATGACCCTGTTGCCTGGAGGCCCGGATTAAAAACATAACCCAAGTCCAGAGCCCATGGCTTGTTTCTAGGCTGCACCTTACAGAAACAGCACCAAGGCTCTTCTTTACCCAGGGAGGCCTGTTTGCTTGGCTGCTGAGAGATGTTTGCACAGGGAGGGAGGTGGCAGCAGCCATCTGGCTGTTCTCTGGCTGAGCAGAGGAGCGTTTGCAGGTCTGGCACCATCTGTGTTCCAGGGCCTCTGGGGAGGCAGCCCCCTGACAAGTCTTCCTGAGACACTCGTCTCTTCTGTGAGAGTAAATATGGATGATTTGGGGGAAAGTTTTTTTCCCCTTTTCTTCATATCCACATCAAGTAAATCATCTAGGATCTTTCCCCCAGTTTTATTTTATGAGGTGGAGAGAAATGCAGTTTTTGGCATTTAAAGAATGGTGATGTTTAGCAGCTGTAAGTTACTTTACAGTTTACAAGGCATTGTCGTACCCACCATTTCACATGATCCTCAAGACAGTGGGGTGGATAGCTGTGGCCAAAATCATCCCTATTTTACAGATGAGGAACTGATACTTAAAGAGGTCAAGTTGCTTGCATGAAACCATGCACATAACAAGAGGCAGAGGCCAATGATTGCAGATTACATGTTCTTTCCACTCTGTCCCTTGCCTCCCCATTTGGCTGAAAAGCAAGGTGTGCAGAAAGCTGGTTCCCACATGTAACTGCCTTGCAGGTGGCTTTTGGGAGACAGCCTTGCATTTCAGGGACATGGTAGAACTCAAGGTGGTGAGCCACAGGGCACTATGCAGGGACCACAGATCTGTCTCTAGTTACCACCAATGGGGCAATCGCTGGGCACCAGACAAAGCAATATGCGGACCAACCGTGTGAAACCTCATGTAACATACACACCGTTCTACCACCAGTGAAATCGGGGAGGCAAGAGAGTGTCTTACAAAATCACTGAATGTTTCCTCCAAGTTTCTTTGCCCGTTTCCTTTTGGGCTTTGTCTCTCTGCATTCAAACATGTGCATGTCTACCTGACGCCATTACCTGAGTTCCAAATCCTGTCCTAGCTAGTTCTTTTCAGTTCTTTATCCTCCCTTTTGTAACCCAAAACACCAAATCCACCCAAGAGGCGCCATTCCCAGCTTCCTCCCCTTTCTCTCTCCATCTGTGTCCCTTCAGTCCAGCTCCACTGTTCAGTCCAAATTGCTTTGACCTGTATGATCAGTTAGAACTTCTCAGCTCTGCTTAGACCACCCTTAGCCGAGCCCAACACCTGACTCAGCCACCAGCCTCACTTCCTGGTCTTTTCATTCCCATTGCTGTCAAATCCTGCTTCTCCTAAATTCTCGCCAATCTGTCCTTCTGTGACCACCTTTCTGTAACAAGTGTTACAACGTTTTGCTTGCCAAGTACTTTTGCATGTGTGCACATAGGCAAACGTTCACATAGAGTCTCATTTAGAAGTTAGGTCCTCCTCTCCACGGGCGCTCCATTCATCTCCTGCCTAAACTACTAAAACTGTTTTGTTTGTTTTTTTTGCTTATTGTCTTCACCTGCAATGCCCCTGAATTCTGCCTGCCGTCATTCTTTTAACCAACCTACGTTCAGATCTTTCAATACCTTCCTCATGAAATGCTATTATAAGCCTCCAAATATTCTTCCTAATACGAAGGCCTCACTTCCCTTCCTCCAAAAATTCTAATTAGCTCTCTCCTGTATCCTTCTATATTCTCTCTTGACATTCAGTGTCTGTCGTCTGTTATTAAAATCAGTCTGTGACTTCTGAAACCAGAAGCTCTAAGGGTCATGTGGCCGATGACTGACAGTTCATCCTGCAGCCAGCCACCCCTCGCTGCTTGGATGTATTTGTACATCCACAGTGTGCTTGCTCCCACTGTAAGCTCCCTGGAGCAATGACAATCCTCTTATAACTGCTGAGATGTTTAAAGGAGGCTCTGGGGTTAGTTCAGCTGCTCTCTAGTTTCTAGCCTAACTCTAAGGTGTGTCCCTGTGCCATATGTTCTCTCTCCTCTACCATTTGGCCTATTCCAGAGGCAAAATTGGGGAGGCACTGCTATCCATGACCCTCAGATTACCTGTGATTGAAACTCTAATGATCAGAGAAGGCTTGGTATTGTGTCCTAAGGGTGAATCCCAGAATTTCAATGAGGGTCATGCAAAATTTGTACAAAGTTTGACAAATGAAGTCGAGACCTGGGAACACAGCCCAATGTTATCGTTGTCTTCTTTACTTTGGTTCTTCAAGGATGAGGAAAGGCCACTCTGTCCCAGTTGGGTACCTGTCAGAGCCGCTGGAGTTGTACTGCGCTCTCCTGTATCCCTGCCATCTTTGTGTGTTGTAGACAGAGGCTGCCTGTCATTGGCACACAGATAGGAAAGAGCTGCTGGATGGACCCACACATGCAGCCCAAGTCCAAGGGTCAGTCAACAGCCCAGAGCCCTGAAGCCATCTTGTACCTAATGTGAGTGAGTCAAAAAATATAATGATGATAACAATAGCATTACTAGCTAACCACAATATTTCACAGTGCGCTAGGTACTATGCCAGAGCGTTTTCTTGGGTCAGCTCAATTAGAGCCTCGTGACAACCCAATGAGGTTATAATCCCAGTTTTACAGATGGACACTGAGGCTCCAAAAGGATATGTAACTAGACCTAGAGTAAGTGATACAGGTGAGATTAGAACCAAGGCCGTCCGAATTCAATGCTTATACGTGACACACCACAGCTAGGAAGGATGCAGCTTGAGGTTACTTGGGAACAAGGCCACAAGGCTTGTTTATCTGTTTGGTTTTGATGAGCTACCAATATCCTCATTCAGACCATATGTTTTTGCCCTTGTGTGACTGGACGTGGACTGGAATATTATTGGTAATGAGTGGAGTCCATAGTAAGGACAGGGCGGCCGGTTGGCTCAGCTGGTTAGAGCGCAGTGCTCATAACACCAAGGTCACCAGTTTGATTCCCACATGGGCCAGTGAGCTGCGCCCTCCACAACTAGATTGAAAACAACAACTTGACTTGGAGCTGATGGGTCCTGGAAAAACACAGTTTTCCAATATTCCCCAGTAAAAAAATTTTTTTAAACAAACAAGCAAAGTAACGACAGAAAGGCCGGAACTTGTGGAGGACACTCTGAGCCCACAGCACAGTACTTCAAAGATCCCAGATGCCCCCTATATGACAGGTGGAAAAGATCAGATGCTTTGCTAGCTTGGCCAGTTTCCCTGCTCCCCAAGTTTAAAGGAAACTGGCAAGAAAGAGCTAAGGGTTTTGTAGAAGTTGAATGCCTTTTGCCTCTTGGAGATGCTTCCGTCTCCTCTACGGTGATTCTCACTCCCACTCACCATGAAGCCAAGTAAGGATGTCTCCAAAAACTGGAGATAGGGTGGGGAGGAGTGCCAGTAACAGCAGGAAACTGGCATCTCATTCTCTGCTTGGGCAAATGCATCTCTTAGACAGGAGACTTCCTCCCTCCCAGGAGAGTGGAGGGGGATTCAACAAGCCCACTGTCTAAGATGGGAGGGTGGCCAGAAGAGGGCTGTGTGACAGCCCACGTTTATGCCATTTGAGTGGCCAAAGATACCTGAATTTTCCATGGATCAAGTGGACCCAGAAGAAGGTAGCTAGGCTTGAACTATCCTACTGTGCCCCACCCAAGCAGCCCCAGCAAAAAAGAGGTTGTATGATGCCTTGCCGGGGCAGATCTACTAGGACAGGGGCTGGGTAGTGAACAGCCCCTAAGGGCTCCCTGAAGATTTCATCCCTTTACTCCATGAGCCAACATTTGAATGTCTGACACACAGACCATCGGTAGTGGTAGATGGTATTTTCCAAAAGTGGCCACAGTAATATTTCTGGTCTCATATGTACTTCTAGAACCTTGCCACTCCCATCAAGAGGTGGCATCTATTTCCCCTCCCCTTAAGACTTTATGACCGCCTTAAGGAATTGAATGCAGTGAAAGTGATGCTGTGGGACTTCTGAGGCTAGGTGATAAAAGACAACATGGCCTCTGCCTTTGTCTCTCTCCCTCTCTCTCTTTCTCTCTCTCTGGTGTGTGTGTGTGTGTGTGTGTGTGTGTGTGTGTGTGTGTGTGTGTCCCTGGATGTTTGTCCTTGGATCAAAGTCACTACCCTATGAGGAGGCTCACATGGAAAGGCTACATACATGTGCTCTGACCAACAGCCCCAGCTAAGATCTCAGTAGACTGCCAGCGTCAAGTACTAGACTTAGGAGTGAGCGAGTGAGCGAGCTTCCAGGTAGCCCAACCCCCAGCCTGTCAGCCCCCCCAGCTGATCCATGTGGAGCAGAGATGAGCCAACCATGCTGGTCCATGCCGAAAATTGAGGATTGAGGAGCAGACAAATGTTCTCATTGTTTTAACCCACTACATTTTGGGGTGATTCGTTTTGCAGCCTAAGTAACTGGAATACATTTACCTAGGGAGCAGTAACAGTCAACAGTTAAGTAAGAGACGTTTGACCCTTTTCCCCACTCTTCCTCCATCTAACACACCCAGGAATCCATAGCTTAGACTAGGAAAGAGTAAAGGGAGTTAGTCTCCTAGAAGCAGACCACTAGCTTCCTCCACTCTGGGGAGAGGCAGGGAAAAGAGTAAAGTGCAGACCACCCTCCCCTTCCCACTGCAGTTCCCCAGCCACAACCTGGCCAATATAAAGGAGGGAATTTTTGAATCAGAGATGAAACGAGGGTTTTAAACTGGGCAGACACTTAAATGAAAGTGATTAGGAAGTATGCAATCTCCTTCAGGTGCCATTTAAAAATCTGTCACCTGAGGAGAGGGGAGATTAGACAATACAGAGGGGCATAATGGGTGAAAAATAGAATTATTTCATGCGTGTGCCTCTCTGAATTGAGATTGCTCAATAAAGTGGTAATTTTTATCAAGTAACCAAATGTATTCCTACCAAAGGACAAAGTATGGGCACCATCCTTGTGGCAGTGAAAATGTTTATTTTAGAAGTTAGATGATATAAGAAGATGTGTCTGGAAGCATGGAGACCCTGAGCCCGGATCAGAGTAACTCCTACCAAGAAATGACAGTAGAGTGTTTTGAGAAGGAGGTGTCACTGGATAAGGATGTGCCATGCAACCTGATATCTTAGCCACAGGCAGGATGTGGCTAATTTTTGCCAGATTATTTTGTGGCAGACATCACCCTAGTAGCTTTTTATTTACACTTCACAACAACCAATGGAGATGGGTTCTTTTGATAGCCTCATTTCACAGACAGGGAAACTGAGGTTCAGGGAGATTAAGTAACTTTCCCAGGTTCACTTTCTCAAGGCCGGTCTCTCTCTCATATACACAAAGATTAAGTAACTTTCCCAGGGTCACAGAGCAAGAATATGAAGCCAAGTCTGACTCCAGAAAATTCCAGAAAACTGGCTGCTTTGCCTCTCCTCTTGAGGGAGGGCAGGATTGAGAGCTGTTCTGTTAAGACAAGAATTTTTATTCTCAGTTCACCTGGAACTCCAAGCTAAATATATTTAGAAATTGTCAATTTCCCTTCCACCCTGAATCTTATCTATTTCTGACCTGTTATAGTGGCTAGTAGGTGACTCTGCTTCCTGCCCCACAGACCAACTCTTGCCCCACAATGTCCGTGGAGATGGTTCACCTATAGGACAGCTGGGTCCCCTTACATCTTTCCCTGATATGAATAGGCCTACAAACAAGGGATCAGTTGACTACGAGAGGACTCCCAGTGGTCCCAGCTGGGCAGAACCAAGCAGGACTTGGCTCCCCCTCCCTCTGAGTCACCTCGTTGCAGTCCAGCCACCATTCCTTCTCTTCCCTATGCTTCAAAGCTAAGGACAGAAGAAATGGCTCCCTGGTCTGAAACCACGTTTAATAACCGGGTCCAATTATTCTGTCATTAAAGCAGACACAATAGATATTTTTTGTAATTGTGCACATATATTCTCAAAAGACTGAAAAGTATCCTCAAAACTCTACTCTTGTTGTATAATCCATTAGACATCTATGAGCTACACTTACGTCATCCAGGCCAGCACCGCTCAGCATCAAAGAACCTCAGGCTGATAGATGCATCTTAAGGGAGCAGTTAGTCTGCCTCTGCTCCATACAACGTTCCCAGCAAGAGACTACCCACCCCCTCTCTGACCATCCCTTTCTAAGGCAAAGCCTTTCCTTATGTTGAGCCAGAATTGGCATTCCTAGTGATTCCCACACAGTGGTCTCTGCTTCATCTGCTAGAATCTGAGGAGAATCTATTTCCTTTTCCATGTGTGGAGGCAAGATTCAGGCACTCTTATTGGCTGAATTGTGTCCCCCTCTAAAATGCATGTGCTGAAATCCTAACCCCAATGTGACTATTTGGAGATAGGGTCTATAAAGAGGCAATTAAGTTAAAATGAGGTCATTTGGCTGGACCCTAATCCAACACGACTGGTGTCCTTAAAAGAAGATCAGGGCAAAGACACACACAGAGGGAAAGCCATGTGAAAAAACAGGGAGAAGAGAGCCACCTCCAAGCCAAGGAGAGAGGCCTCAGAAGAAGCCAACCCTGCCAACCCTCAGTTTTGGACTTCCAGCATCCAGACCATAAGACAATACATGTCTGTTCTTTGAGCTGCCCAGCCCGTGGTATTTCATTATGGCGGCCCCAGCAGACTAACACAGGCCCCCTACCAAGCCCCCTGTTCAGCCTAAGCACACCCTGCTCTTCTTGCTGAACCCCAAAGAAGCTTCATTGTACCTTCCCCATGTTGCTAACTCCCCGCTCCCTGCACTGTGGTGGCTCTGATGAC
Source organism: Rhinolophus sinicus (assembly GCF_036562045.2). Taxonomy (NCBI): domain Eukaryota; kingdom Metazoa; phylum Chordata; class Mammalia; order Chiroptera; family Rhinolophidae; genus Rhinolophus; species Rhinolophus sinicus. The sequence goes on along the minus strand of NC_133753.1, from coordinate 109,737,781 downwards.
CAGAAGGTGAAGTCCTACACGCAGATGGCCTGAGCGTTGCAGACGAAGGCATGCCTGTGACTTCCCGTTTGGACTCTGTACTGCTGTCCATGGAGTGTAATATTTAACTTTTATTGAATTGCACTCTTAGCTCACTTTGAACTTATAGTACATGAAGAGCCCCAGACACTCTTCACTACTATTGCTGTCAAAAAGCCACATCTTCCACTTCCAGTCCTTTCATACTTATTTTTTCCAGACTGATGTTCCATATTGGATGGTGGCCACAGGGATATTTTGTAGACTTTTCCACCTACATGCAGAACATTTGGCCCTATTACATTTTAACTCATCCATTTCCTATTTGTGGGTTTTTGGGGGATGTGGGGGTGCAGAGGAGGGACAAGGATTGTTTTTCTACCTTTAACATACTAGTTAACACCATTAGCTTAGGGTCATGCATAAATCTAATTTTATGTCACCAAAATTCTCATCTATAACATTGATAAAACAGGAAATAGGTCATACAAAACAGGTCATATAAAAGGATCCTGTTGAATAGGAAACAAGACAGAACCCCGTAGTAGCTGACTCTGGAGAATGCATTCAAAGTTGATGTGAATTTGTTAATATAAATTGGGTTGGAAAATTCAACCAACTGAAAAGTCCATCCAACCCTGCCCTTACCTGCCCTCCATTCATTTAGCAAGCGCTCGCTGAGGGCCACACTTCTCCAGCTTGTCCCACTGGAGTAAGAGCCATAAATTCACTATCTTCCCTATAAAGCAGTATGTCCAGGTCTTTGTCCTTTTACTCTGCTAGAGATTCTTCATCCTAGTGTTCCAAGATTTAATGATTAAGGCTGTCCTACTCCAGACACGCCATCTATAATTTTTCGGACTTATAAGTCTTAAATGAATGTCTTCCTAGACTTCTACGTCTGGCCATATGGCAGAGAAGATGATCAGAAAAACCTCCCTATGTAACACACTGAAAAATGGTGGGTTCCATGCAAAAGGCATCTTTTTTAATGCATGAATGAGCTGATGGGAAAGTAAGTGAATTCCTTGGAAGCTAGAAATGACAAGAAAGCACTAATCCAAGAGGGATAAGCACACCCTAGAGAGCTTTTTCTCTGAAGTATCTGCTCCTTAACAGACCACACATGCGGGGGACAGAGACAAAGTTGGGGACCTGAGACCTCTGCCTAAAGCTCGGAATCTCAAAGGACAACACTCTGAAGGGTGAATAAGAATAAAATCCACACCAGAGAAGAAGACGATGGGGATATGTAGCTAATAGGGCCTTGGAAATTCCTAACCACAAGGCCACCTTCACAAAGGTTTGGGGCCTGAAATCACACTAGTGACCCAAAATATCTCTAGCTAAATTTAGTTTATAGTGACCCTGACTTATTAATGTTCCTGGGTACAAGACTGAATCAAATACAGACTCTAATTATAAACCCAGGGCTCAACTGGCTCCCATAGAGAGAACTCTGAGGACCACACAATGAAAAAATCATTAGACACATGAGGAGACACCCCAAGGGCCCTTGTGCCTGGTGTCGGTGACACATTCGGGGCTGCATCTCTTCAGTATTACCTCCACCAGCTTTTACAACACGACAGTCAAATTGGGAGCCCAGTTTCCAGAGTGCCATTCAGAAACTTGTATTTGCTCAGGGCAGCTGGCAGGTCATTACGTGCAGCGTCTCTTTGTCATAGTAAATCATTTCAACACTTTTACCTTTGAGTTCTTTTAAAACTCTTGGGTGGATGCCACCAGATCTCATTAGCTGAACTTGTTTGCAACAGATCTAGAACCTTGGGGTGACCAGCACTCTTTCATATACACCCTCTGACTATTTGTCACACCAGCAATCTCATTTTTTGGATTCTATCTTTAGGAAATAATCCGAGATGTCCTTAACGAGTATGCCCAAAGATGTTTTGCTTTTCTCATAGCACCTATGAAATGGTCTTACTTAATTATTTGTCTCTTTTCTCCAGTGTGGGTCCAAGCTCCATTAGTCCCTCTTCTAATTAAGATTATGATAATAATAATAATCATGGTAGGTAACATGATTGTTTACTGTATGCCAAGTGCTCTGCTCTGCACTTTATATACATTGTCATTTAACTCTCACAAAGACTTTATGAGGTTAGTACAATTATCGACATTATCAATTATTAATATCATCATTTTACAAATGAAGAAACTGAAGGCTTAGTGAGGTTATTAAAAAGCCCCCAAACACATAACTAGTTAGAGGTGGAGTTGAGACTTGAACTTTGCCATTAATTAAAAAATTAACAACACATGTGACAGTTAGTTTTTTTTTGCCATTTGACATTAATTTCTATGCTTTGAATAAGTACAATATGCCTGGTATACGGTGAAGCTTCAGAGGAGTTCACCAGTCTCTTAAGTCATTCCATGGAATAGGCAGCATCTCAGACAAGAATGTCGTAGATATTTAAGTTTCTTGTCTAGTGTGGCAGAACCTGTTGGTAAGTCTACTCAAATGTCTCCCCCTACTGCCCCTAGGATCTCAGCTGTCCTGATTTGTCCCTTCTGGCAGAGTCCTGATTTTGTTTAGGTTCTCACTGCCCACACAGCTCGCAGGTACCGTATCCCAAGTAGCGAATCTTCACATTAGGCAATCGTGGTAATTCCATCCTCTATGCTCTGATGGTTCTTGGCAAGGGTATGTGATGCTCTTCTAGCTGAAGAGATGTGAACGTCTATGGGAATGGGGGGCAGGGGCAAAGAGTTATGAGATTTTCCTTGCTCTTAAAAGGAGACACAAGACAGAAGACAGCTCAGTCCCTTTTCCAATCTCTGGGTATGGTATGAGGAATAGATGACTGGAGCTGTGGCAGCCATATTGGTACCATGAGGGAAAAGAGCCAAAAATAACTGTCACGTGTGTTGTTAATTTTTTTCACTCGTCTTTTAACTTTGTAAGCATTATTTTTTTATTTTTTAAAAATTGATTTTAACAGGATTTTAATTTTTAAAAATATATTTTTTATGATTCTTTTTTCTGATATTATTTGAATTGGAACTTTGGGTTGTGATAGAAATTGAGCTAAAATAAGCTTAGGCAAAAATGAGAATTTATTCATTCATATAACCAGAAAGAACATGGGTGTAACCCAGCATTACAGGGAGCAGGGACTAGGCACCAACTCTTTGCTTATCAATTTGCTTTACTCTCCTTGTCAGCTGTATTTTCTCACAATGTCTATATCCAAAAGGTAAGATTCATCTCCAAAGGCAGTGCCAGCACATGCCTCTCTTCAGTTTCATGAACAGAGAAGGGGTTCAGAGAATCACAAAGTGGCTCAGATTAGCAGCAAGGGAAGTGATTAGCCCAGCTTGGATAAGGAGGTCACCTCTAGCCCAGCCACCATGGCAAGATGGATTCACATACGAAAATACCTCCTGTTCAAACCACATGTCCATGGTGGGGGAGAGGAAAGGAGGTAAGTTCCTCAGAAGAGGGGATTCGTGGACAGACAAGCCAACGGATGCCTATCTCAGGTGCCATGCCTAACAATCCCCTCATTCCCCAAAGTGTGCAAATAGTCTCACCTCTTTTCCTCAATTACTCATGGTTATATATTTTACATTAAAATTTTTAATATATCTGGAATTTATTTGGATGTAAGTATAAAGTATATACATCTAATGTTTTATGTTTTCCAAATTAGTAGGCAATTGCCCCAACACACAACCATGTGATGAGTTACAGAAATAAGACCCATAACAACTGTGCCTATTTTCTTCTTTATTTGTATTTTATTTTATTTTTATATATGTATTTATATATATTCACTGATTGTTCCTATTTCCTCTCTGTTTCTCCTATTATTTTTTGTGTAAAGATTGTTCGTAGTTTTACATCAGGAGTGGTTAACTTATAATTTAGCTTATAGGTTATGGACTATACAGGTGAGAGATTGGAACTGAATGAAAAGAGGAATTAACACCACCCAATGGCAGCTAATGACTGATGGGACTTTGTGAAAAGGGCAAAAGCACTTCATTTGTATGAGGGCTAATTGCATCACTTATGTGAAAGCATAATGTGTTTTGTTATTACTATTGTGTGGAAGTTAAATCTGGATGAAATGCTGAGAATGCATGCAATCAATGAATTTTTCCTGTCTGCTCTTAGCTCAATTCCCTCTGTCTGTGTTCCATTCTGTTTTGAAGCAGTTTGGGACCATGCAAATCACACTTTTTGGACTCTTTTGCCAACAGGTGATTCTGGTGTCATTTCCTGTGGGCTTAGTGGTAGCAGCAACAGCTCTGGTGGTGGTGATGGCAAGCTGGCACGGTGACAGCTGGTGGTGAAGCAGTGGCCAGGTGCAGGTGTACAGATGCCCAGGACCTGGGAGCTGGACATGCAATCCACAGGGAGGGTTTCAAGGACTCTTCCCTCAGGAAACTGTGGTAGGCAAAATGACCCCCCACCCCAAAAATCTGTGTCCTAAAACTGTGAATATGTTGCCTTTCATAGTAAAAAGGACTTTGCAGATGTGATTAAATGAAAAATCTCAAGATGGGAGGTTATCCTGGTTTATCCGGGTGGTCTCAGTGTCATCACAACGGTCCTTAACAGAGCAAGGCAGAAGGCTCAGAGTCAGAGAGTGAAGATGTGAGGATGGAAGTAGAGGTCAGACAGAGGGAGGGAGATCTGAACATTTGAAGATGCTACACTACTGCATTTAAAGATGGAGGCAGGGACCACGAGCCAAGGAATGCAGGTGGCCTAGAGAAGATGGAAAAGACAGGAAATGGATTCTCCCTAGGCCTCCAGAAGGAATGTAGTCCTTATGACACCTTGATTTTAGCCCTGAAAGACACAATTTCAGACTTCTGACCTCCAGAATTGTAAGAAAATAAATGTGTATTGTTTAAACCATTAAATCTGCAGTTATTTGTTACAGTAGTAATAGGAAACTAACACAGAAACTAATACTAACAACTAATACAGAAGTTAATTAGCTCCAGATAAAAAAGGCTTCCAGAAGTCACCTTTGGGAATCAGCCAGCAGGAAAGGTTGGCTGGCACACCAATCACACTGCAGCGATGGCCAACAGCATGCAGTGAAACTGCTTTATCTAGTTTTACTTATTTGTATGTGCCCGAAGGGGAGGAACAGGAGGCTACAGCTCAAGGAGTAAATCTGAGAGGCTCTGTCACAAGACTCGTCTGCCAGTCTCTCCCATGGGGTGGCCAGTGTCTCAGGAGGCTTCTCAGACCTTCGTGCAAATAAACCTGAGGAAGACACATTCCTCCAGTTCGAAAGGTCCAGACACAGCTGAATGCCCAAAGTGGACTCAGGTCAGAACCAGGGTGGCACCTCCTCACCATCTATATGCATGTTATCTTCACAATCACCTTTGAGGTACATACCACTGTCCCGTTTTGAACCTAAGAACTGCATTTGTTAGGGTTGCCGCAACAAAGTGCCACACACTGCAGGGCTTAAACATCGGAAATTTACCGTCTCGTAGTTTTGGAGGCTGGAAGTCTTAGACCAAGGTGTTGGTGGGGTTCGTTCTTTCTGTGGGCTCTCCTTGGCTTGTTCATGGCCAACTTCTCCATGTATCTCTTCACATTATCTTCCCTCTATGCATGTGTGTGCCCAAATGTCCTCTTCTTCTAAGAACACCAGTCATATTGGATTTAGGTCCACTCCTAATTTAACTTGATTACCTCTGGAAAGACCCTACCTCCAAGTAAGATCACATTCTGAGGTACTAGAATTTAGGACAACATACCTTTTTTGGAGGACACAAGTCAACCCATAACAGGAACGAGGGCTCAGCAAAGATTTAAACCCCAGTGTGTGTCGCCTTCCACGTGCAGCCACCAGACACAGCAGGGGGGGAAAATGTGGCTTATGTATCTTTGCCTTCTAAGCTAGGTTTAATTCCTATGGTTTCTAGGAAATGGTTTCCATATCTTTAGGGGGAAAAAAGGTTTTTCTATTATCCACCAACCTGTCTCTACCCCTCACCTCATCACACACATCAAACAGGTGCTTCTCAAATTTCCTCAGTGAAAGCTACGTTCCCACAGTACAAATCAATATTTGAGTAGCAGTTATTAGAAGCTTTTCCAGGTGTTTGCTTATCCTGTCCTGGATGGTGGAAAGATGATTGCAGTATTGTTCTGCCTATTTTTTTAGTGACAACTGGGAGACAAAAAGTGATTGGGGACGGTTACACAATTCAGAAAGTGTTCAACTGGAACCTGGCTGAGGTCTCCTCACCCAGATTCCAGGAGAGCCTTCTGTGGCCTCCTCCCACCCCAGCCATCCACCTTGCCTGGGGAACACCAGCCTTCCCACAGCAAGACCAATGGGCAGTGAGAGTTTGTTCATGGTCATCAACCACACCATGGCGTTGAAGCCCACAAAGAGCTGGGAAGGTTGGTTCTGGTCCAAGGCAGTGGTGCCAATAATTATAAACCAGCCACATCCATCAATGTCCTTCACTGAAGGCCTGGTGGGCCCACCTCCAGTATGCACAATTTCCTCATGTAACATGAAGAAAAAGAGTTTATTCTTTTTTTTTCTTTTTTTTAGATTTTATTGGGGAAGGGGAACAGGATTTTATTGGGGAACAGTGTGTACTTCCAGGACTTTTTTCCAAGTCAAGTTGTTGTCCTTTCAATCTTAGTTGTGGAGGGTGTCGTTCAGCTTCAAGTTGTTGTCCTTTCAGTCTTAGTTGTGGAGGGTGCAGCTCAGCTCAAGGTCCAGTCGCCGTTGCTAGTTGCAGGGGGAGCAGCCCACCATCCCGCAAGGAATTGAACCGGCCTACCTTGCGGTTGAGAGGACACACTTCAATCAAATGAGCCATCCGGGAGCTCAGCGGCAGCTCAGCTCAAGGTGCCATGTTCAATCTTAGTTGCAGGGGGCATTGCCCACCATCCCTTGCAGGACTCGAGGAGTTGAACCAGCAACCCTGTGGTTGAGAGCCCACTGGCCCATGTGGGAATCAAACTGGCAGCCTTCGGAGTTAGGAGCACGGAGCTCCAACCGCCTGAGCCACTGGGCTGGCCCCAAGTCTATTCTTTCTAAGGGAAGAAATTGTAACTGTGCTTCCATATTGTTGAACAGGAACAGCATTCACTTCACAGGCAGATGGCTCTTTGTTTTGGGAAACCTCTTGAGGGAACTTGTTTAAGAAAGGGGAGGCCCCTTGGCCCTGGGGCTCTTAGACAAGAGGCACACACCACCTACCTGCAAACCTGTCTGCCCCCAACTCAGAGGGGGTGTATGTGTGCACCTGCCCTGTGCGAGAGTGCAGTACCCTGTGCAAGTGGGCCCGTTTGTATGCTGAATACCATTTAAAGATGGAGAAATTTCATTTAAAAATCCCATTTCTCTCTTCTCCTTGGAAAAATGAGCCTATCTGGTAATTCTGAGTCCATACCCCACTTGGCAACAATAGCCTGAAGAGTGACTTCCTCCAGGATATGTGCTCCACAGATGGGCAGCTACCCACCGTCTCACTTCACAGGTAACAATTAAATTTATCCCAGCTATTGGCTGCCTGGCCTCTGTAGACATTTGGGGGAGGGAGGGGGACGTGTACTGAGGTTCATAAAAAGAAATCAACACTCAATAGAATAAAAAGCTCCAAGAGACTGTTAGGTAGGCTTCTACAAGAAAGGAGATGTGAGGAAGGATCTGGACGAAGCAGATGGCTTGTGGGGCGGGGGGTGGGGGGGACGACCAGGTGGGTTAGGCATTAGCGAACTGGCCAGGGATAAATTCTGGATGGCTGAGATAGCTGAAAATGTTGAATATTCACTTTGAGGCTAATTCCAGTCATCGCTGCTATAATCTTCCTCATTGATTCAGAAACCAAGGATTAAAGCTGTGCACAACAGTCTTGTGTTAATGGACCGTTTGAAGGTCCAAAAAGTGAAGAAAAGGCTGTTCCGAGCCAGGGGACCCAAAGAAGACAGCAGTGGGCAGTGGCATTTAGGAGCAGCAGGAGGAGAAGCTACAACACAGTTGACCTTGGAGCTGGCTTGAGACAACCCCTTTTCTACTAGAGGAGAGTAACCTTCAGAAGACGAACCCCACAGAACCTTTAATTCTGTCCTAGGAAACCAGGCCAGAGAAGTATGTTTATGTGGCTAGGGATACATGCATCATTTATTTCACTTTGTATTTGGTGACCCATGCACTGGTCTAATGTTCCCTACAAGGCTGTAAACTTCTTGTAGACCGGGGCAATGTCACTTTTCTATCCTCCAAAATCAAGCATAATCCCTAATACATAATAGGTCATAAATGGCTATAAATAAATAAATTCTGCCATAACTCTGATGTGATCCAATAAATTGAACAAGGCCAATGGAAGGACATTTGCCACCCTTCTTGTGCAAGCAAATTTGCTGCAGGATGAAGAACTAAATCTCTTTGGAGAAGAAATATGGCAATATGTATTTTTAGAAGTTAATATCCATGGAGCATTTTCTCAATCTGTTGAGATTTTGCTTCCCAGCAATTGTCATCAGTTTGGCTCAAATAAACTCTTATTAACAGTTATTAAAAAAAAAAAAAGTTCATACCTATTCACTCAGTAAACCCACTTCTCAAAATCTGTCCTAATTAAACAAGCCAAAAGACATTTGCAAAAAAATCTTAATTTAAATATGTCTTAAACTAGCCAAACTTTGGAAGTATTCTACCTGTGTGGAAATAGAAAAATTATTAAATAATTAATGGTACAGTTGCTTGATCGAATACTATATAGCTATTAAAATAATTATCCATCCTGTGTAGCAAAATTTAAGATGTTAATGAGGCAATGTTAAGGATTTTTAAGTAGTACACACGATTTTTCATATCAATCGCACTGAGCTTTTCCAGGTGGCAAGGAACAAAGTCGACTCTCGTTGGCCAGGAGTTTAGTCTAAGGACATGTGGGGAAGTAGGGAGACAGGACACAATGGACCTGCTGCAAAGTCAAGCAATGCAGAGAATAAACATTGTTTGGGGCCTAAAGGTCATTCAGGTTGTCACCTCACTATGCTACGGGCCCTCAGTACTGGGTGGCTGGGCTCCCTTCCGTGAGCTCTTCCATGCGGTGCACCTGTCTTTGTTTCTATAGCTCAGTTTTTCCCTCTACTCAAGCCTGTTTACTCTGACTTCCACAGCTTTGTGGCTTCTATCACCTAATGGTTTCTGCTCACTGATTTCTGCTTGTCCCCAGTTTTCTGTCTGTCTCACATTTAAACTCCCCAAGAAAGGGCTTCTAATCACTTTAGTTTCCTATGGTTTCATTAGTCAGAGCTCTCAGGCCAGCCAACTTCTGCAGTTCCACTGATGAGCATATATACATATTATGCTTTCATCAGATGCCCAAACCTGATCCAATGAGGTCCAGTTCAAAAACAAAATGGTCATACAGCATGAATGTGGCAGGTACTTCAACTGTATCAGCCATCTATCCAATACAATCATAGTTTTGAAGTATGTTTAAAGTAATAAGTAAAAAGTATAAAACATACATATGCAAACAGATGGGAAAGGGATAAATTAAAGCCATCTGTGGGGGCAGAGCCCCAGAAAGTAGTTTCCAGGCTCTCGGCCTCACATAGACAGGTGCCTGGCTCAGGTAGTAAATGGCCAACTGTGATTGCATGGTCATCAGCTGTGGCTAGTTGGCCGTCAGCTGTAACCAGTGAGCCATTGGCCACAATATAACTGCTGTGGCTACGCTAGCAGAGTAAGAGAGAGAAAGAATGGGGGCTAGCAAGAAGATGGCGGCTGGGCTGGGAAGCGCGGATGGCAGTTTGCGGACAGTGTGGATTCAGCCTCCAGTGAGAGTATAGTGCCACCAGAGAGAATATAGTGGTATGACTCCCCTACCTATGGCTCCGTGGGTGTTCCTTTTTGGCCTCACCATATCCTGCGTTCTTGTATGAGGAGCGGGAGCAGAGACCCTGCAGGCCGCCCCGCATGACAAATGGCGCAGCGAGCAGGGTCTCCCGCACGACACCATCATAGTCATGTTAAGGTGGAGGGATTACAGGCGATTACTTTTCTCCATTTTGCAGTTTTCACTTAATGATACTATAATTGCTTTTTAGTTTTCAAGTATTTTTTAGAAAATAATCTCCCCCAAGCAATTGTACTCATGTAACCAACCTACTGCGTTCAGTCTCTCCATGTACTTGTCTTGAAACAGAGAGCAAAGTCACAACCATTAAAGCTCACGGTCACCTTTGCACAGGTGGAGCAACTTACCTTGCCAGGTAAAGGTGAAGGCCATAATTGTAGATTGTGAAAGCACCTTGAAGGCAAAAGTGTCTGTTATTACTATGAAAACTCCTTTTAAACTGCTATAATAGCATATGCCACATAAGCAAAACAACCAACTAACTTGGTTGTGGAAAGACGTCCTTTGTCTACCCGCCAAGTATTTGAAAATACCACCCACTCAATTGGCAGACTCCAGGACCTAAGAGAAGCTACCACAGCAGTTTCGTGAAACCAGCCACCCCTGGCTTCACTTTGATCTTTCTCTGTCTACACCCTTGTTTCAGTTCCTCTGCCACAGACATACAATTACTAAATATTATTATTGCTTGATAATAACTATAATTACAAGGACGACCTGAGATGGAAAAGACAGGAGAAACTGAATTTCCATATGGATTGATGTATGAGCTGGACAGTCTGTTTGTATCTCGTAAAGCCTGAACCCCCTTCTAGTCGGTCCCCAGCAATAACTCGGGGCACACAGGTGAGAGCCGGAACCTCAAAGCTAGAGGCTTTACTACCCTCCCCGGGGCAGACACCGGCTGTTGCGATTCGGAAAACGAGATGTGAAATCCTCCCGCGCTCCTAGAGGCGACCCGGAAGCGCAGCGCAGTCCCGGAAGACGGGGTGCTGACACACTTCCGGCCTTTGTGACTCATTGTGTCTGTGTCGAGGCGTCGGGAGGGCCTAGGTCCTTGTGCAGCGCCCTTCGGCCGGCCTGAGCCCCAGAGTCAGCTCCCCTTTCTCGCCCAGCGCCCCAAGGCGGCTCCCGGGGCTCACGGTGAGACTTGGGCCGGCCTCTGGGAGGGCGGGCGGGGCCGCAGAGCGGTGTGCGTGAGGGTGGGCTCTGCAGCTGCGGCCCCGGGGTCCCCTCCAGGCGGCCCGGGCGGAGTGTGAAGACAGTCCCTGTCCCTGTCCCCTTCCTAGGCCCAGCCATGGGAAGCGCCGTCCCCGGGGAGACGTCTCCGCCCCACCCCCGGGTCCAGGCGGGAAGGGGGCGAGGGTTTAGTGGCCGGGGGTGCCCTCAGACTGCAGAGAAGCCGGCTGCGGGCCTTCCCCCTTCCGGGCCCCTTGCCCGCAGTGTCGTCATCGTCGTTTGACGTTTCTGAGAAGGGGGTCGCAAGCGAACCGACGACCCCGTCAGGTTTTCCTGCTCTCCTTTCGTCGCCATTTGCTTTGATTCCAGTGAGAGATTTTCTTCGGGGTCCTTCAGGACCTCCAGGTGAAAAATACGGAAGGCCGAGAAATGGACACGTTTTGAAGTGCCGCATATGTGTTTCCAGATCACCTGCTTCTCTTCACTCCACCCCCACGCCTACTCCCTGACCGGTGATTAAAGAGTAGTTGAAGCCTAGTCAGAATGGATAAAAAAGTGATCCGGATCTAGTAGAGATTATATACAACCCACTCTCTATTTCAGTTGTATGGAGTGTTTTGAAGGCTTTTAGAAATGAGCTGTCAGGAAGATTAGGTGGATTTTTCGGTTCTGGGTGGCTGCTCTGCTGGACTTGTGGGTGGAGGGCGAAGGGAATTTGTGGAAATTGCACTTGGCCGTTAGGAATCATAAACTGAGTGACCTTGGATAAGACAAGACACTTCACCAACTCTCAATTTTGTCATCAGTAAAATTAACTAGGTTTTCTCAAGAGGTTCTTTCAACTTTGAAATTATTTGATTTAGTGTAATTGAAAAATTCAGCTGTAGTTTACCCTGACACTGCCCCCCTCCCCTCCCTTTCCTGCAGTGCTTCCAGTACACAATAAGACACTTTCATTATAGAGAGTGGCTGTTACATGGCCTGGGACCAAAGAAAGCATTTATTGTACAGGCCAGTGCTAGGCGGATTGGAGCTGGTCAATAAATACTTGTTGAATTGAATTGTGGAGAATTCATTGTAATCAACCAACAAAGCACTGTTACTATATATGCTGGGCAAATGAAATCACTTTATTACATAATGATAATTTGTTTCTCCAAGTTTATATTGACTGAGTTACTATGCAAGATTCTTGTTCATTATTTCAGGCATCGTATTCATCTTAAAAACAGGGAAGCTAGCTACTTAATACCATAGTCTTTTGCTTATTCTCTACTTGATCTAAGCATTTAATTTTTTTCTAATTTTATGTTGCATCTAAATTCACATTAGTGTTAAATCTTAACTTTTCATTTTGAGGTAGTATCAGTATTCTTTGTGTAGCTAGCTGTATTTTAAACATAGCTTTAATATTTTAAATCAGTTTATGGTAGCTCTGTTCAAAAATGGGGAGGGGCACAGTTTGTTTAAACTTTGAAGACTGGAAAAGATAATGGCCTATTTAGAAAATAGCCTTTGGAATACACTGAGCTTGTAACTTCAAACCCTTTTTTGAGAAAATCGTTCATATTTATCTTTGGTGAGAACCATTTGCTGGGGGTAATCTTATCTAAGTCGGATAGTATGTCAGAATGTTTTTCATCTCAGAGAGACCCTAGAGGTAGTGTTCCACTCTTCCGCAGTTCCTCCTCCCCCTCCCCCCAACCCCCCAATTTGACAGATAAAGATACTGAGTGCCAGAGAGGTTAAAAAACTCAGGGATGTGTAACTTATTTGTGAGTGACTAGAATTCGGGTGTTCCACCCTGTGCTGCTTTCAGTATTGCAGGATTTCTCCCATTGCTTAATCTTTTAAGCAGCCTGAAAATTGGAAAGTACAGTTAGATCTCTTAAGTTCATTGAAAAAAGTTAAAATACTTAGTGCCTACTTAAGTGCCAGATGCTCTTTTAAATGCTTTATATGTGTTAACTCATTTAATCCTCACAACAAGTCTGTGAGGCAAATATTGTTTTTTATCCCCATTGTACAGATGAGGAAACATGCATATAGAGAATATTTGCCTGAAATCGGCTGGTAAGTATGCGGTGGAGCAGCTTAATGAAACTCTTCCAAGTAGCCAATTTGAGGGCAACATTGAATGATGTATGAATGGGGGGAAAAAATACTAACGTTGTAAATTCAGTAAAGTTTTTTTTAAAAACTAATGCCTGCAAGGAATTATTCTGAGGGGTCTAAGAGACACAAAGGTGCATACCTTTAACAATAGTCCAGTTGAGGAGGGAAGTCATGAAAAATTAAATTACAGAAAAAGAAACAGCATAAGAACTTCCATAGCATATGCTTGGTGGAGACCATTAGTGCCAGAAGTTTAGAGAGGAGAAAAGCTGTGTGCTCACATTTTCTGGGAAACCTAAACCAAAACCCAGCCCTTCCACTGCTGTTGGGACTTTTGTCCAGAGTAGAAGCAGGAAATACTGGGGGATAGGGGGGAGGACCTGTTGAAATTGGGGAACGAGGAAATGCGCCCATGCCCTCATTTCTGTCCCTTGAGGTCTCACTTCTTCCTCAGTATCTCTTCCTATTAAGTCGCACTAACCCAAGGAGTTACTCTTTAAAACAACTCTGGCGTAGGTGTGAGTAATATCAAGATTCCTTTCCTTTATTCTTTATGCAGCTGGGACATGATAGAATTTTCATAAAAATAGAGACTTCTGATGCTACGCTAGTTACTAGTTCTCCTTATCCTGTTTGAAGGTCCCACCTGATGGATTTTAAATAATTCCACTTGCTTTTATGGAAAAGATGCATCTCCTGCTGTGTCTCCTTAGTCACACAGCTCTCTAGTGAAAACAGTGGATGACAGATGAGGCCTATTCCTGAGTGGTCATTCTTTATAGGCACCTTCATAGGCCTTCCTCTTACAAAGAATCTGTGTGTACAGAAGCCCTTCCTTACCCCACATGTTGAGACACAATGAGTTTGATATGATGGTTAGAGCTTGAACTGAGGAGTCCCACAGACCTAATTTCAAATCCTGGCTCTACCATTTAATTGCTGTGTGATGTTACTTAATATCAGTAAATCTTACTTTCGTCGTTATAAAGTGTGATGATAATTGTAGCTACCTTCTAAGATTTTTATGTGGAATGTTTAATACCTGGTGCACAGAAAGCACTCAGTAAACATTGGCTCTTATTATGGCTGCTAGAGGCTTGAACAGCTATGAAGAGCAAGTGGCATTTTAGCTTAGCTCTGAAGGATAAGTAGACATTGAGTATGATGTGAGGAAAGGATGGCAATCAAAATACAAGGCATATACTGAGCAGACTGATTTTGCTGGATGGAAAGATTCATGCAGGGGAAGGAGAGGAATTGATGGGAAATGAAGCTTGGGGGAAACTGGGACCACCAGGTACAGGCGGGTGTTGATTACAAAGCTATTCAGTTCTAGGAAGAATAATCTGAGAGTAAGATGGGAGTTTAAGGGGGCTGGGTGTTGGGAGAAAAGGAAGGCAGGGAACCAAAGAGGAAGCTGGACTTAATGGAACTAGATGGAAAAATAAGTATAAACAAAGAATTACTTCTCCCTGGTTCTTGGAGACAGTGCACATGAGAAGAGAGGAGTCAAAGAAGGTAAGATTCTGAACCTGAGTGATTGAGGTAGTAGTAGAATATCTGATCACTAATTTGCCACTGAAGTTAATAAGAAGATGGCAGGCGGAGCTGTAATAGTTTGAGTAGTTCTTGTTTCTTCTATTCAGCTTAACAGAATTAAACTGCCAGGTTCTCTAGGAGATAAGTGCAAAGATGACAAGAGTCCTTGTCCTTGAGGGGCTTAAAATTTGGGGAGATGAGATAGGAACTGTAACCCAAATAATGAAAAATACAAGGGGAATATAAGTGCCTTAAGATAGAAACAAAAAAGTACAAAGTGTTTAAATGAGGAAGATACCTTATTTAATATGGAATGTCAGGAGACATTATGTGTCACATTATACATCTTGAAACGTGAGTAAAAATTTGACCAATAGAGTTGATTTGTTGGGAGATAGTTCACAGCAAAGAGATGATGGAAAACATACCTTATGGTTGGAGAACTTTCACAGGCCCCATAGGCTGGAATATAGGGGATCACTACTAAGAAAAGTAGTGGGAGATAAGAACGAATAGTAGAGTGGGGTGTATTCTTTGAAAACTAAATTGGTAGATATCAAGGACTCCTTGACAGTAATTGAGGGAAAGGAGGGAGTGACCAGAAGCATACTTTGACAATACTGCGTTTATCTTGGTCTGTTGCTTGTATTGGAACAGGGAGAAAGTAAAGCTAGAGAAAGTGTATGGGGCTGTGGCACTAAACTGGGCAGGAGATATGGAGCTTGAATTAGGGTGGTGGAAAATAATTGTGGGACACACAGCAGGAAGAGATAGTTTTTCTTTTAACTTTTCAGAATTGAAAGAAAGAAACTAAGGCTTATAGGAATTATTAGCCTCCAGTTGGATTAAGCTAGCCAAAGGGGATATCTCTTGGACTACCTACTTGCTGTCTTTTCCTGTAAAGGTTCTGGCTGTTCAGATGCCCCAGCTCCAGGGGGGGCCTCTTCCTACAAGCTGCCTTGTTAACTCATGGCTCCTCTAGCACTCCTGTTGAAACTTCCTTAGAACTGTTGGCAATTAAGCTTTGTACTGTAATTATTTGTACAAAAATAGGAATCAGGCTTCTCATCTTTTTATTCCTCTCGGTCTAACAGGACACCTTGCGTGTTGTAGATATGCAGAAATGTTTAGGAAGTGGAAGGAGGATGGGGTGCAGAACAGGTCTGATGCAATCGATGGGAAGGGCTAGAAGATGATTTGCAATAGGACTTTTACCAGCTTAAAATCATTGGTGAAATAACTTAATTCCTGCATTCCCTTTATATTTATGTAGAAAGCCTTCTTGAATGTAATGTTCTTTATTATTATGGACTCCTAGTTTAATAAGGATTTCTGTTTTTCATTAAGGCCAAAAAACAAGATAGAAAAACTAATCCTGTGATAAATCTCAGATTAAAATCATATTCTTTGTGATTAAAACAGGCATCTCCAAACTTTTATGGTCACACCCCTGTCAGTAAAAACTATGTATAAAAGTTACATAAAAGTATTATACCAGTATTTCGCATAATAAACCAAAAAGTACATTAAATTGCTTTTTAAAAATAACTTTTATGCTTTAAATGTACATGATCTCTTTGCCACCAAAATTATTAATTTTTTAGTGAGAGCCATCGAATTAAAAATGTTTTGCTAGTTGGCCTAATTCACTGTGATACAGCAGTTGGATGCTCTGTCTCTAAAACTTGAATTTGATGCTTAATTTTGATGGTTGTAGAGGTGAAAAAATACTTCACAAAGATTTGTCACTTCAGATGGAAGAAACACACTGTTAACTGTGTTTAGCAACTCATGATTGGTCCTACCACCAACCAAATTTTTGTTGTTGAAATTCAGCTAGTACTTTTCCATTTTCCATGATCTTAAATCACCTGTTCTTACAAACTAATCAAAAGAGGTTCATTTGTTTTTTTATATTTTTAATAAACAGGCTTAAGACCCACTAAAAATGTTCATTTGGGAGATTTTTAAACAGATTAGAAAATATTCCAAGTTTTTAAAATGTGTAGATAATAAGGATACTTAGTCATTTTGGGCAGTTAAAATTATATAACAGTGGAAATGTTTCCCAGCATACATCTGTTCTTATAATACTTTCTTCACACTCTTTTTTTTAAAGCAGCTACTTTCTCACTTATTGGTTGACTTCTTGTTTGGTTTTTACCTCCTAATTGGCTAAGTAAAACCTTGTTCTAGATAGAAGCTTCAGCTGTGCCAATTTCTTATTCTTGTGTGTTTGTGTCATTAGTATTTCCTATAACTGTAGTTTCTCTGCAAAAATCTTTAAAGCTGCTGGTCTCTTTTTTTATTTGAGCTGTAATTGACATATAACATTATATTAGTTTCAGGTGTACCACATAATGATTCAATATTTGTATATATTGCAAAATAATCACAATAAGTCTAGTTAACATCTGTTGCCATATTTAAACAAAAGTTTTCTTGTGATGTGATTTTTTAAGATCTATTCTCAGCAACTTTTCAAATATGCAATACAGTATTATTAACTATAGCCACCATGCTGTACATTACATCCCCAGAACTTATAACCAGAAGTTTATATCATTTGACCCCCTTAACCCATTTCACCTACTGCCCCATGTCCCCATGCTTGTCTCTTATGAAGGTGAGATTGTTTAAAGCTGGATAAAATAATCCATTATTCCACATAACTGTCTCAGATAAACCGGGAAACATCACAGTACTTAAAAGTGAGCAAGTGAATGAAGGTACCTTGGGAGCCCTCTGTGTGACCCATAAAAATAATAGAAATAGCTGGATGGTAGAGTAGCAAGTCCAAGGCTTCAAATATGGCTTTAATGTTGACTCTACTACCATGTTTACCCGAAAATAAGGCCTAGCCAGACAATCAGCTCTCATGTGTCTTTTGGAGCAAAAATTAATATATAGTATATAATGTAATTAATGTAATATAAAATACCGGGTCTTATAGTAAAGTAAGACTGGGTCTTATATTAATTTTTGCTCCAAAAGGTGCATTAGAGCTGATTATCCAGCTAGGTCTTATTTTCGGGCAAACACTGTGGACAGGTAGCCACATGCTGCTGAGCAAATTACTTAAGTTATCTAAGCCTCAATCATGTCAGCTGTAAAATGGTACTAGCAGTTGTGCCTCCTGCTATTGTGGGAGGAAATAAGGCTGCATGTACTGCTAGAAGCCTGTTGCCTGCACCCTGCCAACATTCAGCCCTCCCTGTGTGAAGCACTATAAGCTCGTCATACGTAACCTGCTGTCCTGGAAGTCAGGTGCTTGGACTCAGACAAACACCATGAGGGAGGAATTCCCCCATTGGAGGTTTCTGTTTGCAATCCTTAGTGTATAAAGTGACAGTGGTGAGAACTGCGGCTCTGGAGGCTTTTTTCCCCCCACTACTCAGAGGCATTCTTCGTGCCTTGATGAGCAGCCTTTTGTGAAGTGTTAGCAGCACAATTCACTTTCTGTTGCCTTACAGCTGCCGAACCGTCTGTTCCCCTGCACCTTTCCCATGACATCACAAGGAAGTGTCTCGGCAAACAGACCCGATGGACCGATACCTGTCATTCCCCCTTAATGGATGGTTTCAGAACAATGACTCCATCCCTGGTGGCTGTGCGTGTGTGTGAAGGCACAGTACGTGCTGGAGCACAGTGGGGACTTTCAGGAAAACAGCCAGCAGGCACGAAACTCACAGACCATGGAAAAAACAAGCTTTACTTCCTCATATGATTACTAATAAAAGCTGTGCGTTGGCCTGATTCGGGGCTGAGTCTTTGAGGCTTGAGTCCCTTGGCCACACTTGCAATCTATTCTCGGCTGCTGTCTTAACCCTTCTTGAATCCCACAGCTCTTGTCATGCTGGACGTGACAACTTTTCATAAAGGTACTAATAACTTTTTTGCTACTTCAGGAATAGTACAGAAACGTATCAGGAAACATCTCGTAGGACAGAAAGGCGAGCACAGACCCTATTTGGATCAAGTCAGTTCCCTGCGCCTGAACGATGACTGCTGAATCAAGGGAAGCCACGGGTCTGTCCCCACAGGCTGCCCAGGAGAAGGATGGTATCGTAATAGTGAAGGTAGAAGAGGAAGATGAGGAAGACCACATGTGGGGGCAGGATTCCAGCCTTCAGGACACTCCTCCTCCCGACCCAGAGATCTTCCGCCAACGTTTCAGGCACTTCTGTTACCAAAACACTTTTGGGCCTCGAGAGGCGCTGAGTCGACTGAAGGAACTTTGTCATCAGTGGCTGCGACCAGAGGTGAACAGCAAGGAGCAGATCCTAGAGCTGCTGGTGCTGGAGCAGTTCCTTTCCATCCTACCCAAGGAGCTCCAAGTCTGGCTGCAGGAGTACCGGCCCGATAGTGGGGAGGAGGCCGTGACCCTCCTGGAAGACCTGGAGCTTGATTTATCAGGACAGCAGGTAAGAAGAGGTGAAACCTATTATGTGTAAGCAGCACGCAGACTGAGACTGGAGCACAGAGGAAATTACTGATTTAAAGTTCGTATTAGTAGTCTTAGTAGTTTAGTAGTAGTAGTAATAGTATTAATATATAAGCTACTACTTACATAATGTATGTAATAGCTATATTATATGTGCATGTATAATGTTATATGTAAAATAAACTAATATATAAGCTACTACTAATATAAGCTAGTATTAGTAGTCTGGTGGTTATTCTCCCTGCTCTGCTTGGATATTAAAAAGTATTATGGCCTTCCCCCTGTAAGTATGGCATACTTACAGTCTTTTTGTTCATTTAAAGTGCTGGTTAAAAAGTGATTTACCCACAAGCCCAACCTGTTTGTCCTCAGGTCCCAGGTCAAGTTCATGGACCTGAGATGCTCGCAAGGGGGATGGTGCCTCTGGATCCAATACAGGAGTCCTCAAGCTTTGACCTTCATCATGAGGCCACCCAGTCCCATTTCAAGCATTCATCTCGGAAACCCCGCCTCTTACAGTCACGGGGTAAGAAGCAAGGTTTCTTGTGGGGAAAAGAAGCAAACTATTCAGGATGTTTTATGCCCTCTCTGTGTTGCTAAGTGCCTGTAATAAAGAAGCATGCTTCCTTTTATCATCCATTATTGTCATTATTATTAAATGTTAGGGGAAATATAACTTATAGACTCGAGTTAAATAACGTTACTAAGGAAGTAAATGAAATGTGCATAATGAACTTGGGTGGACTTTACATTGTTTATTGAGTTGTTAGCATTCTGGATGTCTAACATTTCTTTTTTACAGGAAAGTGCTGGGAAGACATATATTTTCAGCCTCGGTTTTGAAACTGTAGTATGTCATAAATTACCTTATAAAGGATCATTTTTTAAATTCATTTTATTTAAAATGTGTAAAAAATATTGTATAACATCACACTTTTTCTAGGTTACTTTCAGAATTTTCAAACAACGGGAAAGGATGAAAAAAATTTATTTTGATTGAACATGAGGAAAAAAATCATTTCAGGGTGATATAAATAATCAGTTTAATTATTTTTCCTTTTGGGGAAATATTAACTATATCTTTATCCGATTTTAAAATCAAAGTAGTACATAGAATATCAGCAAAAACAGTAACATACTAAAAGTACAGTTCAGGAAGAGTTGTTGGAGGCACGTTCCTTGACCAATATGTTTCTTTGTGATGACATTTAAGGTAGGGATATTAGTGCTTAAGGAAGCATCCTCTTCTCTGCATTCTGGAGGATAGCCAGCATTCGTATGCTGGAGAAATCCGTGGAAACCTATGCACTGTGATGTTTAATCCACCACTGTCCACCTGTACCATTTATGAACTAGGGCTTGTAAGGTCTCCATACTCCACAAGAGGTGAAATCAGGAAATCAAAGAAGATAATCATGGTTTTAAAGTGCTGGATTAGAGCTTCAAGTTGCCAAAGTAACAGTGTAGTGACCCTGGTAACAATATAGTTGTTGCTTAGCAAATAGTTCTTCATCTAATTGAATCATATACATTTATTCTCAGTTTCCTCTTTGTGCTTTTCATCTTTCCAGAGTGTTTCCTAACTCTCGGAAGATTAATGCGCTAGGTACTTTTTCATACATTTTGCTTTAGCTTATCTTATTATTGTACTGTCTGAAATAGTTACAAGTTTAGTAATTCAGTTTCAAATTCATTTCTCTACTATCTCTGCAGCTCAGTAATACCATCTATTTACCACTAACATGTCCAAATCTAATATTACTTGGCAAGGGAGGATTTTAATTTCACAGTTTAAAATTTTTCTAATTGTTCTTATCCATTGCAGTTAGTGTGATTATATGATATCGATGTCTTTTATTAGATGAGTGTCAGCTTACACCTTTATACACTTATAAATGTCTCATTAACATTTGAACCGTGTATACATATTATTAAGAAGTTGGATAAGTGAGGGAGACAAGTAGAGGGACAAAATGACAAAACTTACCAGAAGTAAGAAGGCCCCCTTCCTACCTGTGTTTCAAGATATTACTACTAAAGATTTTTAAAGCTGTTCTTGCGTTTTTAACAACTAAATGGGATTCTGATGTCCTGGTACTTGTTCCTTGGACAGGAGAAAATTAAATTTTGAGCCAAGCTTGAATCATGGGCTGAATATTACCCACTTCTGTAGCCGAGAGTAGGAATCTGGGTTCTAAATCTGGCTCTGCCATTCTTAACTGTGACATTAGACAAGTCATTTACCCTCTCAGGGCCTCAGTTTCCCCTTCTTAGAAACAAAAGTGTTGGACCCAGTGGTTTTAAGGACGCTTTCGTGATTCCTTATGACTCCTGTTTAAGAAGAGAAGTCTTGGGAAAACATAGGTCATGCTTTTTCTTGTTTATAGTCTCTCTAGTTATCTATTCTGTAGTTAAACATTGAACATGCTGGTGCAGGAAAAACAGTGCCTCTAGGCCCTTTTTGAGGGGAGGCCCAGAGCAGAGCTGCTTTTTAACTCAGAGCTTCTTTCTCCTCCGCCAGCTCTGCCTGCCACCCACGTTCCTGCCCCTCATCACGAGGGTCCCAGAGACCAGGCGATGGCGTCTGCACTACTCACAGCAGATTCCCAGGTAAGCGGTGGCCCCTCTGCCCTTCCAAGTCCCTCCCTCTATCTGCTTCTTGCTGGAGCTCTTTTAGCAGTCTCCACCCAGGACTCACTCTCCATGTCCCTGCCCACAGAGTAGCCCCACCCACTCACCCTCCCATCCACCAGAGCCTGTTATGGTCACCATTTCTTTCCCAGCGCCCTCTAGGTTTGCATCAGCTCTGTCCCTAACTCCAGGTTTGGGCAGGGGTATTTCCCTGAGCTTTGGGGGAACTGAGTGTGGGGTCTCATATTATTTCAGGCAATGGTGAAGATTGAGGACATGGCCGTGTCCCTCATCCTGGAGGAATGGGGATGTCAGAACCTGGCTCGGAGGAATCTCAGTAGGGACAGCAGACCGGAGACTTATGGGAACGTGTTTTCCCAGGGTAAGACTGATGCAGGATTACTGTCTGATAAGATTGTTTTCCCTCTTTTTTTATTTATTGTGGGATCTCTGATGTATTCAGTTCAGTATTGACAAGGATTTAGAGACTACTGAGCCCCTTTCTTCAGACGAAACAGAAAATGAGAACATTTGTATCCATTTAACCCCAGAAGCCTGGTACTATGACTTCCTGATTCCGGGTGGATTTTTCACCTCTAGGTAGTTTTTGCTGTTTGAAATCAGAAGTACTCTTGTATTCTGAATCCTCACCTCTTCCACCACTGTTACCTGGGAGGTTTCTGCTCCACTCTGTAGGTTACAGTTTAGATGCCTCTGTTGTGGGGGGGTATCTGTATTTCCTAGTGTAGAAGACCAGGTAAGAATTGATCATTGGTCTAATCCAACCTGGGACCATGTTCCTGAACCTACCAAGCAGGCATCATTCCATGGGCTTTCCGTCCTTTTCTGTCCTATAAGCTCTGCTCTGTGATAGGTTTCCATAATTCCATGAACTTGCACCTGCACTTTCCTTATGATCAGGATTCCCAGTTTCCAAACCAAATAGTTGTCTATGAAGAGCCCTAGTTCCTGGGTGTGTAATAAGAACAAATTCTAAGAGGCATCAGCCAGATAAGACAAAGTGACACACAGCTGACAAACATTGCCATTTGTCTCTGCTAGATCTCAACCCCGGGAGACATTACTGGAAAGAAGCTCTCAACTAAGTCTTGTCATAGGGAAGTGCACAGTGAGGCTTCTGCCTGGGAACGGCAGAGGGAGGGCGCATGAAGGGAAACTTCATGAAGAAAAGATGTTACTAAAGAAACGTCAAGTTTTGTTTTGAACTATAAGGATAACTGGAGTTTGAGTTCTTGGTACTTGCGCTTTGGACTAGATGAAAATTAAGCCAAAGAACTGATCTGTGTTTATGAGCTGGGTGTTATCTACTCCATGATAACTTACGGGGGGGAAAAAAGAGAATTGGACAGTCTGGGAACTATCCAGATAGTTAAGGACCATGACTTGGAATTCAAAAAAAGTGGATCAGTTTCCTCTTCCTTAAGATTGGTTCGTTATTTACGGCAATTTCGTCACTAAAGTCGAGGGTTAGATATTATTCAGCTCCCTGGGAAATTGCATTCAGGGGCCTGTTTGTCATAGTGCAGGCCCCCTTGGACAGGTTTCTTAAGGCCAAATAAATAAAAAATAGACAAGACATTTTTGGAATCTTTTCTAGGCAAATGTAAACATATAAAATAGTATATGTTTATTGAACAATTTTTAATCTCTGCTTAAAAACAGTGAATATAACAGTCTACAATAAAAATATATTCCAACGTTTTAATATGCTAAATCCTAAAATAAGAGGATCAGCTCTGCATTTGTAAAATTTTGTTTTCTTCTAGTATCTCCTCCATGGGCTATCTCTAGAAATGTTTTCAGTTTCTTTTCTGTTCTCATTTATTCTCAGTTGTCTTTCCGTGAAGGTTTTAATCGTGTTTACTAATGCCCTGAGCAATTTCTTCACCCTCATCTCTGTTACTTGAGCACTGTCGGCTCTATGCTGCTCTCCCTGGTGGAGAGAAACTATTTCCTGTGTCTGAATAGCCACGCAAACTGCCAAGTTCAGAGCTCCTTGTTTTGCCCATTAACCATCTCCTTGTTGATAAAAATCTCAGAGAATGGAGGAGTTTTCACTTTTCCTTTAACTATATTCTCTTATTTCTGCTAACACCCTTACTATATTATAGGAAAGACCTGACTGTTCTCTTTTTAAGCTCATAAATACTTATATTAGAGACAGACATGATTTTTTACATGTATATTTGTTCCTTTGAACTAATTATTGGGTGACCAAAAAATAGAAGTATGAATTGTAACCTCTTAGGTTCCTTCCTTCCTTAGCTGGTGCTGTTCCCTCTGCTCGTCCCCTGTGTGTGTCTGTCAATTCCTGTCCTCTCCGCACGCTCCCTCTATTGTTCTTTCCACTCTGCCCTCTTATTTCCCAACTCTATTCCTTGTTTCCTCTATTTTTTTCCCAATTTTTCTTCTATTTTATCTTCAATTAATATTGTGAGGTCATTTTGCAGGCATGTAGGAGCTTCCTGGGAAAACAATGTCACTTGATTAACCTATAGATTCAAAATAAAAAGGTGCTATTTGTATTTTCTATTTATTGTGTCAGGTTGTGAAAGCAGGAATGAGAATGAGGAGTCAACCTCTAAAACAGAAATCGCAGAAGACACAGCATCACATGGGGAGACAAGAGGAAGAGTCCAGAAAGATTTTGGAGAAAAACGTGAACAGCAGGGCAGAACAGCAGAAAGGCAGCAGAGGACCCCTGAGGAGAAAACTGGACGAGAAAAGAGAGATTCGGGGCCAGCTACAGTCAAGGAAAAAAAACCCACCACAGGAGAGAGAGGTCCCAGGGAGAAGGGTAAGGGATTGGGAAGAAGCTTCAGTCTGAGTTCAAACTTTAACACCCCTGAAGAAGTTCCAACAGGAACGAAGTCTCATAGATGTGATGAATGTGGTAAATGCTTCACAAGGAGTTCAAGCCTTATTCGCCATAAAATCATCCACACTGGAGAAAAGCCCTATGAATGTAGCGAGTGTGGGAAAGCCTTCAGTCTGAACTCAAACCTTGTCCTGCATCAGAGAATCCACACAGGAGAAAAACCTCACGAATGTAATGAGTGCGGCAAAGCCTTCAGTCACAGTTCAAATCTCATTCTGCATCAGCGAATCCACTCTGGAGAGAAACCTTATGAATGTAATGAGTGCGGAAAAGCCTTCAGCCAGAGCTCAGACCTTACAAAACATCAGAGAATCCACACGGGGGAGAAACCCTATGAATGTAGCGAATGTGGAAAAGCTTTCAACCGAAACTCATATCTTATTTTGCATAGGCGAATTCACACCCGAGAAAAGCCCTATAAGTGCACTAAGTGCGGCAAGGCCTTTACCCGGAGCTCGACCCTCACTCTGCATCACAGAATCCATACCAGAGAGCGAGCCTCTGAGTACAGTCCAGCCTCCCTTGATGCGTTTGGAGCATTCCTGAAAAGCTGTGTGTAAACCAAGAATTTGTTGACAAGCCATTTCCCCCTTTTGTTTCTAAAATTATTTCAGAGGTGTGTGCCCATGGAGGGGAAAAAAACATCCTCAATTGATTTTTTTAAATCACACTTAAGGATCCTTATAGTTAGATCAGCAGTGTTCTGCCTTTACGTAGTCTGTGGGCATGTAATTCTTCCACACAGCCCCTGCAGGAAAAACCTAGTCATATGGATAAGCCACATGCTATTTCCACACAAGATGAAAGCACATACACAGTAACGGTCAAGCTTGTCAGTAATACCTTTAAAAGCGCTGCTGGACTCTCAGCAACTGCAGCATAGAATTGAAAGATTCAGATTGGCTCTGTGAAAATGGTACTGAGGTTAAAGCTGCTTGCTGCAAACAAGCCCTGCTTGGCCAACATTTTGCTGTACCTTGTTTCTCAAAAAAGAGGGACAGTTAAAACAAAAACTACATTGGGACATGCTGCTCAAACTAGTTATATATACAATAAGTTAATATATCTGATCACTGGTAGCCTACCAAAGCTATAGAAATCTAGGACTGTGCTGATCAGTATCAAACCAAAGATTTCTATCTCTTCCTGAAAGAGGGTATGTGCACCAGTCTACAGTTCCAAAGGACTGCCACAAACGTAGATGGTTTTATCCTCATCACTGAGAGAAATTCTACTGAAATGGCAACAGTGATTCAAAACACTTCTCTCCCTTCTAGAAGAAATCCCTAAAGCACTATCGCACTCCTAAATGCATTTCTCCATAAGTTAGCACTTGATTATATATATGTGTACACTGTCCTTTAGTCCTTCATTGTTTCGTGTATGAAAGTTTTCATCAACCCCCAGAAGAGATGCTTTGATCATCAAGGGATGTGTTCATATCCCACACAGCGCTGGACTCAGTGCTGAACACAGAAGAGGCAGTCATTATGCCTGACTTCTAACGGGACTTTTACATTTATAATAAAGCCCTGTGAATCACGAGTACCGAAATACGGTAGCCTGGCCCAACTTCTGAAGAGGACCTTCAGAGCCTGAAGCATGCTAAAGCTATAGATTCTGATGCTGTTTTTGTCCTAAACATTTAAAAAAGGCGCTAGTTAGCTGCCTGTGTACACTTTCTAAATACAGATCAATGAGTAAGTGCCATGGAATGTCAGAAATGACTCCATTGTCGTCGTCTTAAAAATACAAAAACTTACTAAGACCATTTTTTGACATCTTCCTATGGCAAAGATCTTAGCCAGAATTCTCTTCAGTCAGCTGCTGAACAACGTGATGATTTGGGCACTTTCTGAATCATTTGTAACGTTAAATAATATAGTTCAGAAGATGTCATTTTTGTTGCTTTTCAGAAAAAGTAAAGTTGTAGGGAGCATTTTTCTCCCCACACTTTCCAGAAACTTCACAAAAGCATTTGACATCGTTAGCTGGCAATTACTAACTAAATGTGTTGTTGCTTGGAAAAGTTCACTAGCGTGCTGAAATGTGGTTGGTTGTATCATAGTCATACCGCATGGTGTCTTTTCTCTCTCATCGCTGAAGACTGAGGTGAGGTTATGAAACTTTGATCCTTTCCATCTTCTATGCAAGAGGATGCAGTTGGCTGCCTGGAAGCTAATGACAGAGACTGTTTTCAGATACACACACAGGACACCCAGGTATCATGGGCTACAAGGTAGTCACCAGGGACTCAGGTATAGGTGACTACGCTCATGAGAGCTTGCAAATGATTGTGGACAGCCCTATAGGAATTTAGACACATAGACTAAACACACCTAAAGACTATCCCTATGACGGGAGAACCTCACATAGAATTTTGAGATTTTCCATCAAGAAACAGAACTAAAACTATCATTCATCATCTTGTTCCCTAACTAACGACTCAAGCCGTTGAGACAGCATGGCTTTATGGGGAGCCAGTGAGGTGGGGGCCGCTGTGGCCTCAGCTCCAGACCAAACGAAAATTCTGCACAGCAGTAATGCTTTCGCTTCTCCATAACTTGGACCAACCACAGCTTCCCTGTGTCTCTAAGCGGTTTCATTAGTGTTGCCTGGCGAAACTTCAAGGAAGTCACCTGGTGACCAAAATGTCTCTATCCATTCAATTTAAGAGATACAGAAGAGGTCCTCCAGAAGAGTATACCTAAGTAACATTTTATAGTAAAGGTGGAAGAAATGCTTTTAGGATTTTCTTTAAAGAGTGAGCCACAGTGATGGTTGCACAGAAAACTGCTGGTGCTTTTGAGCAAAGACTTCTGCTGCTACTACCGTAGGAAGCAACTGAAAGCAGTAAGGTGCTTAACTCCAGGCACTGATCAAAGCACTGACTTTTCTTAAGAGGGGAAGAACTTTGGTCAGTTCTACATTGGCTTTTTTTTTTTAGCCACAACTATGTGCTGACGTAATTCAGCCATCATTTTTGTTTTTTTAAATGAAAGTTAAATACAACCTGTGCCCCCACATTTAATTCCCATTTTCTGGGACATCGTACTGACTGTGGGATAGCCACTGAGGTTGCTTCGCATCTTCAGCAGATGCACGGCTTGAAGCAGCTACTTGAAGATACGTTTTTTGATGAAAACAAGGCTACAGGTGTTGATTAAAACCATTTGCATTGCATTAATTTATCAGCTGCTCCATGCAAAGTGTAATTAGGTCATGGTCAAAAAGGCTTACAACATCTAATTAGTGCTCAGGCTAGTCATTCAAACTTTCTTGACTGGCTGAAATCTGTTAACAGTTGAGGTACTGTAGTTAACCAGTAGGTATGCTAGTTGACCTAATGGAAGTTTTTGAAGGGCTTTTGAAAATAATACCTTAACCTTGCCAGGAAGAAAAGTAAATTTCTTCAAGTTGTAGGGTATTTGTTTCTACTCCAGCCCAACAAGCAAGGGGAAAGCCTGAGAATAGAGATGTATAAGGCATCTTGATATGTAAGGCACTTAGTATTTTATTAAAGGCATAAAAGTGAAACTGCTAAATATGTACAAAGGTCAGTATGTTTGATGGGTGAGGCAATTCACATCTTACGTACATCAGAATTCATTTTCAGGAGGGAACCTCTTAAATGTGATAGTATGGCAAAGCCTTTAATCACATCTCAGCCCTTAGCCTCAGAAAGCTTATACTGTAAATAAACTTTATTATTAATATTATATGTGAGGAAAACGTTCATGTATAGCACTCATTGCTTTGGACAGAAAATGAATTCCATCCAGTCATGCAATGAATTTGAGAAACACTGCAGAAGACGCTTAATCTTAACTCCAGAGGATCCACAGAAGAAAAAAATGTGGGGAAATGCTAAAGAAATAGCAAAATGTGCAACTTCTTACAAAATTGTCAATGTTGGGTACTTCTATATATTTTGTATGACCATGTCGTCAGTGTGTGTGTTTTGTACCTCCGGCCCTTGTTCTGTATATTCCCTGTAAACAGATAATGTATTTTAATCTATTTGACAAAACACATCACTCCAAAAGAGCAAAGTTTTGGGGATGAGTAGTGAAGTTGATGTCATTAGAGACAAAAAATCAGTTCACAGAACTGAGGAGGAGGAATATAAGAAAAAAAACCTTCTTAGTTTGGTGCTTATCAGAGCAAGAGAGGTTAGTAGATTCATTAGGAGAAAAAAGGTTAATAGGGCACTAAAATGGAACAATTCCTGTCAACATCTGCAGCTTCCTGAGAGTTTTCAAAGCCAGGAATTTGACTTCTTAGTGGCCAGATCACCATTTCAAGCAAAGAAAATGGGTTCTCTGAGCTTGTCAGGGGGAGTAAGAGGGTCTTTTCCATGACGCGAGACTAGAGAGTGTCCTGGAAAGGTCAGTGGGACCACTGAACTTGACCAGATTCTGTAAACCATAGTTCTGCTTCCCCTACTAACTCAAGTCTATGCTTAGAAAATTTGGGATAGGAAAACCCCAACACGGGCACTTTCCTGGAAAATAGGCACAGATGCATCCAGTTCCAGTGTTGCGGGGAGTTTTTCTGATAAGCATTTTGCAGTACTCCTTTTGGCTGTACCTTCCCTGTTCCCACCTACTTCCCCTGGTTTATGATTGTTCGGAGAGAGGGCTTATGAAGATTCATAGCTGTGAAAGACTTTTTCTGATTTTTGGAAAAAAAATTAGAGGTGGAGTTCCCCACCTTGTATTCCAGAGTCTGGTCATGCTGATGTACTCATCTGAAGCTGGCTAACCAGGGTCACCCAGGTCATCCTCATGGAAGAGTCATTGTGTGAATTGGAGTAACAGTGTTAAAATGTAGTCAGTGACAGCAATACTTGCCAGAGGAGCCATAGTTTTGTGTGTCCCACTCTACGCAACTTCTCAAAATAGTTATGAGGGGGCTGGGGTTCCCCATCTGGGAAATCAAATGAAGGTCTTGCAGATTGCAAAGTGAAATGTAGAATCAGAGAAAAGGTGATTAAGTGGTATATAAATAGATGTTTTTGCAGAAGTTAGATTTTTATTTCAGCTACTACTGGAGAATTTAATAAGCATTATTTGAAAAGTTTTCCTAACAATAGATTTAGGTTTCATTTTTAGAATGGACACACTACTGTACATTTAAAAGCAGTTACTTATTTTGCTATTCAAATTAATTTTTTATTATATCTAAAAATGAAATTATCTGTTTTACTTTTCAAAGCTTTGTAAAACAAACTTGAAATTATAGGGAGGTAAGCCATCTCCAAGTCTGCAGGTCAAACAGAAGTTTGGGAAGTGCTTGGACATCTCATAACGTGAGATGTCTTAACGTAAGAACTTAGTTTCATATTGTCTGGTTATATTTAATAGTAGATACCACAAACCTCATGTTTTTCTCTTACCCTAAAGCAGTGGAAGATAAAGAGTGGGCATTAAATTCTAAACAGCGATGTGTTATTTTCACAGATTTTAAAAAACATCTTTTGAGAGTCTCCATTTACTAAAGAATCATGACTCACTTTAAAGTACACAGTAATCAGTAAAGTTAATTGGTCTTAAAATTATATTTTCTCCCTTCAGCAAGCATCCATTAAGTAGTGAGGCTGAGTGTTTTAAGATATAGAGAGATCTGTGAGTGATTGAAAAGTGGTATTAAACTTTGGATTTCATTCCAGTTTCAGATTTGGCTTTTAAGTTCTTTGGTCCAGTAAAAGGACTAGGCAGCTGCAATCGCCCTAAATCACTATCATGGAGTCTCCCGACAAGGCCAGGTGTGTTAGAAGAGTGGGGAGAAGGCTTGTAACAGCCCCAAACTCCCAGCTGCGGCCTGGTGGAGGGAGAGAAGAGAAACGTGGGGCTACATTGAGGCCAGTGCTTGCTTGCCTTCCTCTCACCTCAACTACTTAACAGTGTAAGGCTTTGGTCTGCCCGGCAAGGGCAAAGCATGTTAGATGTAGAGACGCTTTTGAGAGTAGCGGGTTCTTACAGGAAAACAAATGTATGTATGGGGGCGGGGGGTGGGAGGAAGCAGATTATAAGTATGCAGGAAAATCTTGTTCTAAAAATACGAGTTTAAGGGTAAAGTGTGGGATATGCAAGTAAAATCAATTATTTTAAAATGAACATGTATTTTTATTAACTTTTAGTTAAATAGAGATTATTACAACCAGCTCAACATAAGCCTAAATCTATAGAGCTAACTCAGGCATTGTCTTGTTTATCTGTAGACTGGATAAAACAACCCTTTCCTGTTTTGTCAGTTCCTGGTTTCTTAGTTTAGAATAGACCAAAAGAAGAAACTTACTTGTCTATGTATACCTGTAGAATTAAGTTATTGCTGTTAAAACCTGGCCTTTTCATTTTACTAGTCTTCGAAGAGTCCAGATGCTTGGTAGGTGTTCAGTAAATGATTTTTAAATTGAATTTGTTCATTTAAAATCCTTGTTAACATTTCTGGAAAAGCTGCTTTCTCAGTAAATAATGGAATCTTAGAGGAGAAGTGGTTTGGTTTTTTAAGCTAGGGAACTCCACTGAAAATAATAATAATTTGAAGACTGAAGTTTCAATCATGAGAAATAGTAGCAAAATAAAATTTACACACATTTATAGTCAGTGGTCCATTTTAGGAGGCCGGTGATATCTGACAAGAGTAGTGAGGTTGGGGAATGAAATTGTGGGGATTTGTCATAAATACTCTATGTTTCTCTTCTTGGGTCATGGTAAAACAATAAATTATCTCTAGGTGACAATATTTGTGGCGTTTGGTTTTTGTCATCCTTGGTTGCATAAATGCACATGTTTGGGATAAAGAAAATACATTTTCGAAGTTAAAAACTGAAACTGCAACTCACAGACAGTCCTCGCACAAATGAACATGTTCTAAGTAATTTCACCAGAGCTCCCTGTGAAACACCACTTTAGGGCAACAAGATTGAAAGCCATAAAGTAGCTTTTTAATGACTCCCCAAAGCCTAATTTTCTCAGAAGATGGCACCATTGAAATAACCTTTGTCTAGTTTGACTTAGAAAACTGAACATCCTAATGGCAGGTTCAGCATGTAATCTGATGGTTTATACTTTTAAACTGTGACCTCTAACCTAATAACCTTGTTTTGTTACTGCATAATATATTGCAAGAAACTCGGTGATTTTTTTAAAAGTAAATGAAAAATAAGTGGCACATGTGAAAAAACAATATATTTTTACATAGATATCTTCACAACCAAAGCCTGGTTCAGGGGAACTCCACCCTATGCTGTCTGCCTTAGCCTGCGGCCCCCAAAGAGCAGGAGCTGAGGTGAGGGCTTGTGTGCAGGTGATGTGCTTTAGGAAACAACTCCAGAGAACAAGTGAGGGGCAGGGTGGACAGACACGGGAAGAACTCCAGGTTAGTGAACGTGGTCACTGCTGTGACAAGGGACCCTGTGAGAGATTCTGGTCTCAATAAAGGCTTGGGTGTGGAGAGGACCAGAGCCCTACAGTGTCCCCAGTGCAGACAAGAGCCCCAGCACTAAGAAGGGTCAGGGATTTCCTACCAAGGGCTTCTCTCAACCTTTCACTCCATACAGTCCTGTTCAAACCCTCGTGACTCCCATTCCTGTGTGTGTGGGAGGACCGACAGCCGCCTTCATTGTTCCCCTGCCCCTGCTAGACAATCCTATTCGCTGCTGTCTTCTTGGCTTCACAGATGGTTTCTCCTGCTCCCCGAGCTCCCGTGCTTACCACAGCCTCACCTCACCCTTTCTCAGCTGATGCTCCTCAATGTCCCTTCCCGAGGGCCTCCCTCAGGTCTCCCAGGTGTGCTACATGTTCCAGTCCTCCCTGCTCCCTAGAGCCCCTCGCCCAGCTGCCTGCCATACCGTGTAACTCTGGTGCCTCCAGGCTCCTCACCCCTCCACATTTGTTTCACATTTAAATGAGTACAAACCTGTAGCTTCAAGGAGCAAAAGCAGATTTTAAAAATCTTTTGTTTGACCTTGTCCCTGTTAGCTACCAAATTCCTCTGCTGAGACCATAACACCATGTGCATCTCTTCACTGCTGATATCCACCCTCTTCAAGCCCCTGTACCAGAGCTCTTAGCCACTTACATGGCTCAGTCAAAGGTCACCGGTGTTCTTGACAGCGTTTTCTCCCATCTTAATTCTTCCTTATTTTCTATAACATTTAACCATTTCCTTGAAACCCTGTCACTTCTCATTACACTGCCCTCAATTCCTCTCTTCTCCTTCACTCATGAATAATAACCATAACTTTTCTCTAATCCATATATCAACTTTGCAAAGACAGTTACCCCATTTTACAGATATTGAAACTGACGGCTAAAAAGTGGCTTACCCATTAAGAGGCATAGCTAGATTTTAAAACCAGGTGTGTGCAACCAGCTTCTTTTCACTAGTTCATTGTCCCTTCTCCTCTTATGAACTCAATTATTCTCCCATCTTCATACATCATTTAAGTGATTCCACAACTATGTTATTTATGAAGCAGCCTGGCGTAATGGTTGCACACATGGCACTGGAGCCAGTTTACCTAGGATCAAATCCTTTATCTACCACTTACTTGCTGTGTCTTAGTTTCTCCATCTGCAAAATGTGCATAGAGTTATAAGCATTAAATAAGCAATTACATGTAAAACACCTACAACAATGCCTGACATAAGTGTTCTAAAAATATTAGCTATTATTATTTCCTCCATGGGCCACTAGCTCTTCTTCTTGAATATTCATTTACCCCTCATTAAAGTTTCCCTTTTTAAAGTGAAACGTGCTGCAGTGTCCTTCATCCCATAAGACCCTAAAACATGTATCATTGAAATCAAGTCTCTGTGAAAATTGAGGACCCAGACTCTGGGCCCATTTTAGTCCCAGATGTTACGGGCAGAATTCCATATGGCCTCTGTGGTTCTCTCAAATCGCCCCAATTCTTGCTCAGTTCTTTCCTCTGCCCCAATCCTTCTTCAGCTGATGCAATTCCTTTTGCAATCCCAAATCCTCTGAGGAATCAAATTTCCCCTGGAATAATGGAAATCACTACACAGATTTAGGAGGACTTTCTTGTCCCAAACTACCCATGTCCCTTTGCCAATAAATTACCACCACTGCCTCCAAGGCTCACACGTCATCCACTCCACATTCTTGAACAAAGGAGATGCTAGTCTGACGCTACCCTACCTGGGTTATCTGTCACCGTGTGACCTGCATTTGGTTCTAGATTGCACATTTTAGAAGACAGACTAGCTGCAGGATGGTAAAAGCAAAACAACCTTGTGGGGGCAGAGCCCCAGAAAGTAGTTTCCAGGCTCTCAGCCTCACATAGACAGGTGCTGGCTCAGGTAGTAAATGGCCATCAACTATGATCGGATGGCCATCAGCTGTGGCTAGTTGGCCGTCAGCTGTAACCAGTGAGCCATTGGCCACTAATATAACTGCTGTGGCTACGCTGGAAGAGAAGGGAAAGAATGGGGGCTAGCAAGAAGATGGCGGCTGGGCTGGCAAGCGTGGATGGCGGTTTGCAGATAGTGTGGATCCAGCCTCCAGTGAGAGTATAGTGCCGCCAGAGAGAATATAGTGGTATGACTCCCCCATCTATGGCTCCGTGGGTGTTCCTTTTTGGCCTCACCATATCCTGCGTTCTTGTATGGGGAGCGGGAGCAGAGACCCCGCCTGGCACCCCGCATGACACATGGCGCAGCGAGCAGGGTCTCCCGCATGACACACCTCGTGTGCAATCAAGAGGTTTGCTTGGTGAGGAGAAAACTCACTGAGATCTTGGTCTCTGTCCTCGAACATACTCATAGAAAGGCCTGTCATCTTAGAAGAGGATTTCAGTTTGTACTGCTTGACTCCAAGAAATAAAACTAAGTCCCTTTCAACAAACATTACTGTCAGGCCATGTGCTGGGTGTTAGGAATAAAAACAGGAAAGAGATACAGCAATGAGTAAGGCAGATAAGCAAAGCCAGCTCTGCCTACCTGCTACTAGGACTTTGGGCAAATTAGAAAAAGGTGCCCCTTCCTCAGGAAACCTGACTGCCTTCTCTTGGCAAGTTGTGATAACTACACAACTCCCTGATAAGATGAATGATGGCCCCGGGGGTTGTGCAGGACATAAGCTGCACAACCAAGAGTGGCCCTAGTGGAAGCCACTGTGAGAAGAACCTTGCAGAGCCAGCCAGAGCAGGTGGCTGCATCAGCTCAGGCATTCAGGGATGTCTGGCGGACATTCAGGGGTCTTGGGCAGGAAAGGGTCTCCCATGGTGGAGCACTGGGCCAGATAGCCTTTGTGCTCTGCTTTTACTCTGAGATTATGCAACTTTTTCTGGGTTCTTCTACAAACAAGGTGGTACAAGCCAGCAACATGCTCATGTGAGTCTTGGCAGGGAACTTTACCCTCTCATTAAGGAGAAGGCAGGTGGCTCTCTCCAAAGCAGATAGAATGGAGAAAAGGATCCGTAATTGGTGGAGTCACATCTATGGGGGGGGGGGGGAGATGGAGGGGAGCTGACATTTAAAACAAAGAGGAGATCAGAAATAATACTGGAGCAAGTTTGAAGATTAAAAATCCCTTACTACTGGTATGGCTAGTTATAAAGCTAGTTCACTCTCACATGATCCAAACGCTTTTAAGTCGTCAGAGCTGGTGTTATTACACCCATTTTCCAGAGAATCGAGTTGCATATCCAAATCTCCCAAGGTTCATTAGCAACAGAGTTCCAGCTCTAAGCCGGGGTTGTCTAACTACACCACTCTACTCCTATTCTCTTTTCCTTTCCTTTCCTTTCCTTGTCTTGCAGTTTCCCAACATGGTATATATGTAGACTCCTTCCAGGAATGAAAAAGGGACGTTTTCAGAGCTCTAATAGATGAGAAGCTTGCCAGCATTGTTTAAGAGAAATTAAGGTTTTGATCACCCTCTACTGGCCAAGCACAGTGATGGCAGAAAAAAATAGGTGATGGCAAGAAGCGGGGAAGATTCAGAAAGCAACCATTTTAGAGAACCATGACTACCCTGCTGGAAAAGGAGGGAGGAAGCCGGGGCCTACAGTACCACTGGTAGCTTTTCCCCTTCCAATTTCTGCTACAAAAGGGAGAGGAATCCTTTTTCTTTTTCAAGCCAAATAATATTTCAAGACGAGAGAAAATTTAGAGAAAGTAAAGCAGGAGAGTATGGAGGTCATTTAAGTATGGAACTGTGGACCCTCAGAGTCCCCAAGGTCAATTCAGACATTATACATTCCAGGATTCAGAAGCAACTTTCAGACATGATCATGGAACTGCTGTAGGTGATCGTTGGGACAATCATATCTAATAGTTTCAAATAATTTAAAAGGAAGACAAGAGGAACAACTATATGCATTTTGTGAGAGAAAAGGATCAATCAAGACTAGGGTCAGTGAGTTGAAATTATAGGAAAGCAGATTTTTGCTTTAAAGAACTTTTACCAACTAGAATTCTCTAAAAGGAGGAAACTGTCCTCTAAAGTAGTGAGTTTCCTGCCATGGAAATGGTTAGAAGAAGAGGGCTTGTCATAGAAAGGGTATTTGTGCTACTAGAGGTTAGACTATAGATTCCCAAGATGACATATCATGTTTCCTCAAAAATAAGACCTAGGCAGACAATCGGCTCTAATGAGTCTTTTGGAGCAAAAATTAATATAAGACCTAGTCGGGTATAATATAATATAATAATAATATAATATAATATATATAATATAATGCCAGGTCTTATATTAATTGTTGCTCCAAAAGATGCATTAGATCTGAAAGCATAAAACTCCTAGAAGAAAAGATAGGAAGAAACTTTACAGACATTACCTGGAGTAAGATTTTTACTGATATATCCCCTCAGGCAAGGGAAGTAAGAGGAAAAATAAATGTGGGATTACATCAAACTAAAAAGTTTTTTCAGGAAAGGAAACCATCAATAAAACAAAAAGGGATCCTACTGAATGGGAGAAGATATTTGCCAATGATATATCCGATAAGGGGTTAATATCCAAAATTTATAAAAAACTCAACTCAACTCCAGAAAAACAAACAACCCAATTGAAAAATGGGCAGAGGACCTGAAGAGACATTTTTCTAAAGAGGACATACAGATGGCAAACAGACATATGAAACACGCTCAACCTCACTAATCATTAGAGAAATGCAAATAAAAACCACAATGAGATACCACCTCACCCCAGTCAAAATGGCTATCATCAATAAATAAACAAACAACAAGTGCTGGCGCGGATGTGGAGAAAAGGTAACCCTTGTGCACTGTTGGTGGGATTGCAGATTGGCGCAGCCACTATGGAAAACAGTATGGAGGTATCTCAAAAAACTGAAAATGGAACTACCTTATGACCCAGCAATTCCACTCCTAGGTATCTATCTGGAGAAATCCAAAACTCTAATTCAAAAAAAATGTATGCACCCGTGTTTATTGCAGCACTATACACAATAGCCAAGACATGGAAACAACCGAAATGCCCATCGGTAGATGACTGGATTAAGAAACTGTGGTACATTTATACAATGGAGTATTACGCAGCCATAAAGAAGAATGAAATCTCACCATTTGCATCAATATGGATGGACCTAGAGAACATTATGTTAAGTGAAATAAGTCAGACAGAGAAAGACAAATACTATATGATCTCACTTATATGTGGAATCTAGAGAAAAGAATAAATGAATGAACTAATCAGAAACAGTCTCAGAGACATAGAGGAAAAACTGAGGGTTGCTAGATACGAGGGCGAGGGTGGGGATAAGGGGGAAGGTGAGGGGATTAAAAAGCACAATTGGTAACCACAAGATTACCACGGGGATACAAAAATCAATTTGGGGAATGTAATCAATAATGTAAAGATTCTGTAGGGTATCTGATGGACACTTGTCTTATTAGGGAGACCACCTCAGGGATGATGTAGAAGCCTGATCACTGCACTGCACACCTGAAGCTGAAGCTGAACAATAATCAATGTCAACTACAATTTTATATATATACATATATGTATATATATATACACATATATATACATATATACAAGAAGCGGAGTACAGCACTAGGAGTAGAGACAGTGGAAATGTAATGGCGTGTGCGAAGTCAGATGGGTAGTAGATGGAGGAAGGGGGGTTATAACTGTGTGAGGGACATAAATGATAAATGTTTAACTATTACATTGTTTTGTACACCTGAAACTAATAAAAAATTGCAAAAAAAGACACATTAGAGCTGATTGTCTGGCTAGGTCTTATTTTCGGGGAAACAGTATTCAGTCACCACCTATTGGTCTCATCTCTATTATTGACCATATTTGTAAATATGTGTTTACATGTTGTCTGCGAAAGAAACATCCACACCTGTAGAGAATTTTTATAAGAGTTTATGTGAGCCAAAACTGATGACAATTGCCGGGAAGCAAGATCTCACATTCTACAGAGAATGATAGTTTGCAGTTTCTTTTATGTATTTGGAATTAAGGAGGAAATTTAAGGAAGGTTACATGAAGGTGGGAATAAGCAAGGCAGGGATTGGATTACAGGACAGTTAAGATTATGTGCGCTCTTGAGGGTGGTTACACACCTTTGAAGGATATTACTTCTGGCATTTCAAAGGTGTATTAACCTAGATACACACGAACAATGAACAGGGCTGGCTTAAAAACTTTTTCACTGAAGAAATTGTATGCCTGGGACGTGACTACTCACCATGACCTTCCCAGTTAGAAATTTATGATCAGACCATCCTGTGTGGTTGGCTTCTATAGAACCCCTTTTCTGTCCACAGTGTCTGTCAAGAACTGCATATATTTTTCATTTTTTCCTTGTGTCTTAACACAATGCCTAACACTTGTAGGTTCTTGGTGTTTGTTGAATGAATTCATTGGAAGAGTATGAGATTCTTGGAAATCAAAATCATTCTGAAGAGGGCTGGCCTGGTGGCTCAGGCGGTTAGAGCCCTGTGCTCCTGACTCTGAAGGCTGCCGGTTCGATTCCCACATGGGCCAGTGGACTCTCAACCACAAGGTTGCCAGTTCAATTCCTCGAGTCCTGCAAGGGATGGTGGGCTGTGCCTCCTGCAACTAGCAACAGCAACTGGACCTGGAGCTGAGCTGCGCCCTCCACAACTAAGACTGAAAGGACAACAACTTGAAGCTGAACGGCACCCTCCACAACTAAGATTGAAGGACAACAACTTGACTTGGAAAAAAGTCCTGAAAGTACACACTGTTCCCCAATAAAGTCCTGTTCCCCTTCCCCAATAAAAAAAAAAATCTAAAAAAAAAAGTCGTTGTGAAGAGGAAATGCAGGTGATACATCACGTGAGCCACCAGTACATTGGCCAACTTTTCCTTTGTTCTCTTGTGGTTTTGTCATATGGTCATGGTTATGTTACTGGAGGAAAATAATGGATCATCCTAAATTAACTTCTTTTAATACAATATGATTTGGATGGACAGCATTTGATCTTGCTAATGATATCTTTAAAAACCTGTTCAGATATACTAAGGACACAGGATTGAATTAGATAATCTAGCTTCTACTCTCAGCTCTGCTACTAATTAGCCAATGAATGTGCCTTAGATCTGACTTCTTCAGGCATTGGTTTCTTCAGCTGAAAACAAGAGCTTAATCAGATTGTCCTTAAGGTTTCTTTTGGTGATAATATTTTGCAACTCATGGCCCCTTTGCTTTAGAAAGAATAATGAGTTCGAAATGGGAAAAGTTCCTTCAAGCCCAGCGTCACAATTCACCGGTTGCATCACTAGGCAGAGATCCTTTGACTTCAGAGGATGGATAGAGCGCTACCAAAGCATCAACACATGTATGGCTAGTGGAACGGATGCAGGTTTCCTGGTTTTCCCCTCAGCCCTAATGATTCTGTTCCGTCTAACCATTTCTTCTTTCTCCAGTCTAACACAGAGGAAGTATAGTGCTGAAAAGCATAGGCTTTGGAGAAACAGAGCCAAGCGTGAGTCTTGACTTTCCCACATATCAGTTGTACGGCACTGGAAAAGTTTTTCACCTTTCTGAGCCCAAGTTTCCTGCTCTATAAAACAGTTTACTATTTCACAGGGCTAAGTATTCTCAGGGTTATATTTCACAGGATTGATATAATGATGATAAATGTGTGCAGTAGATTGTTTCTAAATATAGTCACATCATCTCCCATCCTTCATACTCCCTTCCAATGTGACCAAGAGATAAAGTCTATTTTTCTTCCCCTTGAATCTGGCTTGGTGACCTGTTTTAACAATAGAATGTGGTGGGAATGATGCTATATACCTTCCAAGGCTGGCCCTTAATCATCTACAATGATTCTACCTTGACCTCTTAAGATGCTCCTCTTGGGGAACCCGGTCATGCCTGAGAAGGCCCAAGCAGCCATGTGGACAGACTCACATGGAGGAGCATACGGAGGCCCCAGGCCAACATCCCAGCTGAGCCTCCCATCTGTGGGCCCGCACTAACTGCCAGCCATCCCAGCTCCTCAGTTGATACCCCAGGAAACAGAACTAACTCCGCCAGTTCAGATTTGTGAGATCATGTGAGAAATGATACTAGTTGTGTTAAGGCACTAAGTTCAGGAGTAGTTTTGTATGCAGCACATATAACTGAAACCAAGTATTTAACACAGTTCCCAGCCCGTAGTTAAGTACTCAAAAGAGGTGTGTGTGGAGTGGTAATGAAGGAGAGATGTAAAAAGCTTTCCTCCTGTTAAGGGGAAAACTAACAGGAGTCTGGGGCAAGCTGTAGGATGTCAAAGGGCGTCTAACAAAAAAATTCATTCTGCAAAATTACTGCCCTTCTCATCCCCAGGGCTCTCCCACTTCTTCAAAACACCACAAGACGATGCAGGAAGTGGGCACTTTTAAGCAACTCTTTCTTGAGAAAAGTCCTTCCTTGCTTTGTACTTTTCTATCAGTTCCATTCATTGGTCTTCTGGGGTCCCATAAGGCAAATTTCTTTTTCAAATGACAATACTTCACATATTTGAAACCTAAGACTGTTTTGTCCCTCATTCTCCCCCTTATCTTTTCCTACCTAAGGTAAGCAAAAATTCTCCATATTCTCTTAGGTCGGATGGCATGATGTTCATACCTCACACCTCGCGATTTGCTCATTTCTCGGACCTTTCTTAGTAAAATACAAAAGGGGGAGGGGGACAAGATCCTTGCTCGTTCGCGTTGGGGGCGATTCCGCTCGCACAGGAGGTGCCTCAAATCTCCCGCGTACCCGAGACACCGAGATGCCAAGACCTCCCGAATTCCTAGAGGGACCGCTGCGGCCGCGCACAACGGCCCGCGGGCGGGGCTATGACGCACCTCCGGCTGCGCCGGCCACGGTGCGCATCGCGGTGTCCCAGCGCCCCGAGCGGCTCTGACTCATGGTGAGCCTCCTGGTCCCCGGTTAGCTTGGCGGGCGGAAGAGGAAGCCTTGGGCGAAAGGGTTCGGGGAGGAACGAGTGGGTGTACCACCTGTGGCTTCCGAGGACCCCCCCCCCCCGAGACCGGTCCTGGAAGGGCTGTGGGGAGGAGCCCCGTATTTCTGCTCTGCCCCGGATGGTGGAGGCGCGTGTTCCCTGGAAAGCTTTTTCCTCCCCCCACGGCTTTAACAGATGAAACTTTGTTTCGCGTTTCAGAGTATTTGTGCGTGTGTGTGTGCGCGCGCGCGATTGTGTGTGTGTGTGTGTGCGCGCGCGCGCGATTGTGCGTGTGTGTGTGCGCGCGCTCCCTTAGCCGAGCCGTCAGCCTGACCGGGGCTGCCTTCTCTTTTCCCCTGGCTCTCAACGGGAGGTCAGAAATCAGGGCTAATTGATGGAACACGCCCGAGGGGGTGGGGACCTCCTGTGAGAAACCGAACCTCTTTAG
This sequence comes from Rhinolophus sinicus, assembly GCF_036562045.2. Classification (NCBI taxonomy): domain Eukaryota; kingdom Metazoa; phylum Chordata; class Mammalia; order Chiroptera; family Rhinolophidae; genus Rhinolophus; species Rhinolophus sinicus. The sequence goes on along the minus strand of NC_133753.1, from coordinate 109,696,193 downwards.
AAGTCCTGGGTAGCGTCTGATCCAGGGGAGGGAATAGTCCCCCTGGGCTTTGTTCAGGTCAGAAAGCATGCAAATAACAGAGATCTGCTCAAGTTTGGAAACAGTATTAAAAGGAGCATTTGTTAATAGAGTTTGTCAAGAGAAAGGTGATCTGGTGGGTGAGGTACTTGGAAACCTAGTTTATATAAGGAACAGTTGGAACAACGGTGGAAAAGAAAAGAGTTAAGAGGCAAGACGATTGTTTTCAGGAACTGGAGGATATTACGGACAAAGTAAGTATTGGACTAGGACTAAACTAGGATCCGTGAAGATAGTAGATTAAATAGTTATGCACAATTTGGTTCCACATAAAGAAAACCTTGTTAACGGTTAGAACTGTCTAACAGAATTCTGTGCCTCAAGAATTATCAAATTTGCCTGCCTAAGAGTTTTCAGGTACAGACTGAGTATGATAAGGACATTCTAGGATTACGTAGTTGGTAAGTCCCATTAAATTGTTAGAATCTATGATAATTTGATATATTTATGCCTCATCTTCTTCCAGAATGTGTTTGGGGCACTATAAGGGCATACAAACTTTGGGAAATTGGCATAAATGAGGGGGAAAAAACTTGGAACAGAACAGAAGCCTTCTGCTTATTAGACCATGACTTTTGTTTGATGGAGCTGTTTAGCTTATAGCCTAAAAGAGTAGTTCACAGTGGTTGAAGACAGTGTGAGTTTGTAAAGAAACCTCTGTTTTCCATCCACATGCTTTTTGATTTTATGAGCACTTTATTAACAAAAATGCAGAAGCCAAGTCCTGGAGGGCATCCCTAAATGAACCTTTAGACAAACTCAACATGACCAAATGTGAAATTACTGGCTTTACTCGGGGAAAAAAAAAATCAAGGCAGAGCATTATGTGATTTGTTTTTTAATCTTCGCCAGTCTGAGAGGTGGAAGCATTTCTTTTATTATAACTAAGGTTAAGCATCTTTTCATGGATTAATTACTGAGCTGAGACTTGAAAGGTAAATAGAAGCCTGCCATGAGAATTGGGCCTTGATTGAGCATCGGGAAAGAGGAGTGATGACTGAATGGGGAGACAGAGACCAGACTGGGATTCATTTGCCATGCAAAGAAATTAAGTGGTTTTAAACAGCTGGGTGATAGGAGCAGATTTGTGTTTTAAACCTCTGTAAGTAGCCTTTGAGCCTGTGGAGATAGAATTGCCAAACTGGAAAATGGCCTGTGTGATTTCAAAGGAGGAAGGGATATTGTTTTGATGTTGCCAACTAGTTCAAAGCTAAAAGTATTTGGTAAAAATAGGCTTTGTGTTATGTTTGAAATAGATCTGCTAGACACTATTTCATTAGGCCAGTATTCTGCCAGTTATTGGAAGAGAGTCAGAAATTAACTATTATTGCTCCTAAGACATGTGCCTTTGAAAAAAAAAGTCATAAAAGAAAAAGGCTTCACAACTTTTTTAAATGTCAACTGTGAGAATGGTCTGCTTCAGCACAGTTAGTGTTCAAGAAAACAGCTATATTTCTCTTTACCACTCCTCCATAATAGAACACCATTTACCAAAGTTGCTTGTTTGCCCCAACACCACTTATTTTTTTATTTAAATAAACATTTTGAATAGTTTTAGATTTATAAAAAAACTCAAAGATGATACAGTGAGTCCCTGTCTGCCTCTCACCCATTTTCCCTTATTGTTAACATCTTACATCACTGTGTACATTTGTCACAACTAAGGAACCAACATTGGTACATTACGATTAATTTAACTAAGCTCCACAGTTTATTTGAATTTTACTAGTTTTTCCCTAATGTCCTTTTTCTGTTCCAGGATCCCATCTATGATACTACATTACATTAGTTTTCATGTCTACTTACTGTCCTCTGGTCAGTTAGTTTCTCAGTCTGTCCTTGTTTTTGATGACCTTGACAGTTTTGAGCCTTCCCAGTCAGTTATTTTGTAGAATGTCCCTCAATCTGGGTTTGTCTGATGGTTTTCTCATGCTTAGACTGGGGATATGGGTTTTGAGGAGGAAGAGCACAGAAGTGAAGTGCTCTTCTCATCATATATCAGGGCACATGACTTATCACTGATGATGTTCATCTTTTTAAAAAAATTCATTTTTATTGAGGTAGCATTGGTTAATAACATTATATAAATTTCAGGTATACAGTATAATTCAGTATCTGTACACTATTGCATGCTCCCCACCAAAAGCCTAGTTTTCATCCATTACCATATATTTGACCCCACTTATCTATTTTGCCCTTCCCCCTCTGGTAACTACCATTCTGATGTTTCTATCTCTGAGTTTTTTGTTTATTTGTTACATTTTCGTTTTAAGCTCCACATGAGTGAAATCGTAGGGTTCCTATCCTTTTCCGTTTAATTCACTTAGCATAATACCATCAAGATCCATCCATGTTGTTGCAGATGGCAATATTCCGTCTTTTTCACGACCGAGTAATATTCCTCTGTGTGTGTGTGTGTATGTGTGTACCATGATGCTGTTCATCTTGATCAGCTGGCTGAGGTCGTGTTTGTCGGGTTTCTTTCCCCCAGTCCCTTTCTATATTCTCTTTGGAAGCAAGTCATCAAGTGCAGCCTACACTCAAAGAGCGGGGAGTTAAGCTCCACCCTTAGTATCTACATAAATTATTTGGAATAATTTTGTGTGGGAGATTTGTCTTTTCTCCCCTATTTATTTATTCAGTCACCTTTTTTTTTGCATCAGTATGGGCTTATGGATATTTATTTCACACTTAGGGTTATAATCCAATACTACATTATTTATTTCATTACTCATTGTTTCAGCTGTGGCCATTGGGAGCTTTTTATATTTTGTCTTCTATGTCCATTTGACATGCCTCCCTGTTTTTTTGTTTTTTTTTGAGGGAGGGAGCATTGGTTTTATTTTATTTAACACTTTCTGGCATTATAAGATGCTCCAGCCTCACCTTGTATATTCCCCGACCTAGAATCAGTGATTTCTCCATTTCTAGTTCCTGTTCTTGGAGAATGATATTTAGAAACCAAGATCTGTGCACTGGGTATGCTGATTGCTACCAGGATGTCATTGCTTCTAGACCTTCTCAGCAGACAGATCTAGGAAATATCTGTATATTTACCCCTGTACACACACTTCCCTAATTCTGTGTCAGCCTCTCATTATTTTATGCTAAATATTAGTTCATACTGCCATATTTTTAACCTATATTTGTATTGGTATTTTTTAAAACCCAGTTTTACAGTTTTTTACTCCTTAAGGGTAGCCCCAAAGATCCATGTATCACATTCATTCTTTCCATGAATATTTGAACACCTGAAAAGTACTAGGTGTATTCTAGGTGTTCAGAATATAGCAGTGAACAAGACAAAAGTCCCTGCCCTCAAGAGTTGATAGTCAAGGAAGGAGACAGTTTTTAAAATGGTAAAATACAGTAAATGATGTGGAGGAAAAGAGTAGGAGGATAAGGAGTTCTGGGGTGAGGGAGGGTAGAGTGCAGTTTAAAGCACGGTGGTCAGGGGTGCCTCGGCCAAAGGTGATACCTGAGTACAGACCTGGAGGAGGTGAGGGAGCCAGCCAGGTGTAGTCTGCAGGAAGGTTAGGCAGAGGGAGCAGCGTGGACAGAGGCTCTGAGGTGGGGGTGTGCCTCACAAGTCCAGGGAACAGTGTGGCTGGAGTAGAATGAACGAGAGAAGAACAAGATGAGATCAGAGGCCGCGGGCTGAGGTCTTGTGGGGCCTTGTTGGCTATTGGGTGACTTTGGCTTTTACTCTGTGTGACACACAAAGCCTCGAGAGGTGTGAGCAGAGAAATGATGTGATCTGACTGGTATTTTAACAGGATCACTCTCGCTGCTGTGTTGAAGATGGACTGAGAGGGCAAGGGTGGGACCAATTCGGAGGCTATTTCAGTACCCCAGGCAAGCGGTGATGGAGTGGGATGGCAGTGTGAAGGGAGTGAGAAGTGGTGAACTCCGGGTCTCTTGGATGTAGAGCTAACCGGGTTTGCTTATGAATTGTGTGTAGAATGTGAAAGAGAAAGGAGTCAGGGATGACCAGGGTTTTCGGTCCAAGAAAACAGAACAGTGGAGTTGCGGGTAACTGAGATGAGCAACTTTGAGGGGAAAGATGGGAAGTGCAGTTTGGGACATGTTAAGCTTGAGATGCTGTTGGACAGGCGAGTGCCAATGTCAAGTGGGTAGTTGGTCGTATGAGTTTAGGGTTCAAAGGAGAGGTCCAGGCCAGAGATACATCGGCAATTATGAGTATATATTAATAGATGATAATTAAAGCCACATGCCTTGAGGAAATCTCCATGGAGACTGAGTGCAGCAAGGAAGAAGGGGTCCAAGTGCCAAGCCCATCACTCAGTGGTGAATTTGAATTGTAGGCACTACAGAACTGGTGCATTAGAAGATTCTAAGTCACTTTGCTAGTGAGCTAGCTCACCCCGGGGCACCGTAGCAACATCTAGGGAAACTTTTTCTTCTTTAGTTGCAACTATGTACATATTTTGCAGAGGCAATCGTGATGCAGTGGCATGTGTGAGAGTGGACTCCCCAAGTTCTGGGAACAGATCCACGTGAATAAGACACTCCTTACTTAATGCCACCTGTGCTGTGTAACTCCTAGCGTGCTGTTGAGTTTCCCAGGCTGGATCCCAGAAGCTGAGCAACCCAAATGGGTTCCGATGTCTACTGTTCTTGGTGTGCCCTCCACTGGCTGGAGTCGGAAATTTTGTAACCAGTTAGTTGAAGTTATTCCAACACCGAGGTCTACTTTTAAGCATTTCTAAGGAATGCTCCCAGCACTGCTACATCTGTTATTTTTAGTTATTTTAGCCATTGGTGCCAGTGCCTTTTTTTAGGAGCAAGATGGCAGCACTTCTCCCCTGGCTCAGTTTTTAAATCATCCTGAGCTTGGGAGCTCCGGGAGCGGAGTGTGTGTGGGAGGGAGTGGCCAGTGCTGCTCTTGGTTCGCTCTGTCAGGCAGCTGTTGGCATCTCATAGGGGCTTCGGAGCTGGTACAGTGGAGGGGAGTCCAAGTGCTGACATCCCTAGGGTTCTGGTAATTATTGAATTGTTCATAAAAGCAAGGTTACGTCTTGAGGTTCTGTTACTAGAATCCTACTTTATATTTTTAAAAATTACCAAAATTGATCACAAAAATAAATGAAGGGGGAAAATAACATATAAAGTACATGTTTTTAATATATATTCACTAAATGTGTGACTCGAAACACCTAATATAAAAGCTGTAACACAAATGTACATTTGTTGAGGGAGGGTTCTGCCTGGACTGGAATTGCTGTTTTGTTTTCCTGGGCTGTGGTGTCTTATTGTTTTGGGGTTTTCTTTGTTTTGTTTTGTTTTGTTTTTTGAAGGCGATGAAATTTGAGCGTTAGTAGTAAAACTTTTGTCAAAAGACTGCTTATGATCCCTTTAAAGACTTTCTGATATAAAAGCAATAATGCCCATTATAGAATATTTGAAAAATCAAAGAGAATTTTTAAAAATTGAAATAACCCATCACTCTATAACTCAGAAATAGCACTGTTTTGTCCTTTCTCGTTCATTGTGATTATGTGTATATTATGGGTGTGTGTGTGTGTGTGTGAGAGAGAAACTTGGTATTTCAAGTGCTGTCAAGCCAGATCCATGGAGATTGACGTGCATGTTAGAAATTAGCATACTCAAGTTTTTAAATGCCTTAGATTATCTGCAACTCCTAGTCCCTCGCTTTCAGCTTATAGAAACCATTTGTGCATTCTTTCTGTGGTGTCTGTCTTTGCCATCAATATAATTTCATATAACAAACATCCATGTAGGTTTTTATGTGTTGGGCTCTTTATTGAGACTGCTGGAATTTTCCTGCTCTAGATTATCCAAATTCAGGCAAGACTCACCCATGTGACATGAAAGATGCTGCTTAAAGTTTGAAAACATGCTCAGGAAGGCCCGTCACAGCATGTAAGATTCACTAATTTATGTAGTTTTCTTTCAAAATATATTTAATGAGTGCCAATTATGATGGACTGATTCTCTGTGTTTACACGTTTGTTTTCCATCTCCCTCGCTGACTGGGAAGCTCTGTGAGGATAACAGTGTATCTGTCTTACTCATCACTGCAGCCCTAGTTCCAAACCCGTAGCCCGTATTCAGTAAATGTTGAATGAGAGGACTTCACTTTCTTGGCAAATGAAAAAAATAGAAGTAATTATATTAATATTTATTACAGATGTGTTTGGTATTCTAATATATTAACCGAACAAAATACTTAGAATATTCAAAATTTTAAAGGGGAAAATACTTCTGAACATTATTTGTTTGTATCATCTGTTATGATTTCATTTTTTCCCTTAATTTCTCGCCATACATAGGTCATCAAAATAAATACTTTTCTAAGAATATAGGTTACTTTTGGTCTAATCTCTCTGTCATTCCACTTGCCTTTCTGTGAAAACTGAAGGTAAAGGGCATTGAAAATCTTGAGTACACATTACTTAAAATGAGTCAAGTGAAGCTCACAATTATATCACTAATTATACGCAATCATTTTCAAATTTACTGGTTAATTCCAACCTTATAACTTGATTCCTGGTCATGCTGCCTAACCCAGTCATTTGACTAGTAAATTTTGATGCTAAAAGTCTTAGGTTTAAACAGACTGCATTTGGCCAGCATGTAGCCTATTGAAGTCTCAGAGGAGTTTCTGAAACAGTTTATGGAGCAAAGGTAATTTAAATTTATTATTTTTTTATATTTGAAACACAAATTTACTTTGATTGTAAACGAAAAGGAATTGGAATGATAGTAACAAACAAGATTTCCCCACTGGATATTGTGGTATGACTGTAGCAGTCTTACAGTTGAAACTTGATAAGGAACCCACTGCATTGCGAAACAGCTAAATATGCAGGTCCAAAAAAGGAAGGTATTTTTAACTGCCACACTGACTCAGAAGCCCATCCATCTCCTTCAGCATCCCAAAGATTAAGCACATGTTCTGCTTAGCTATGTAATAAAGTGGCAAACACGCTGCACCGCTGACATCACAGGACAGTTGCCTATAAAACTAGACTTCTGATGCTGGGCCCCAGCTTCACTTTCACAGGTCGTCATCCTCGTCCGGGAGGGCAGTTTTCTGAGCAACCTCCAGGTCCCGCTCGTACTGTGCTGCCAAGGCGGGATCCATGACAACCTCTGGTGGGGCCAGGGCAGGCATGGCAGCGAACTTCAAGTTAGGGTCTCCGATGAGTTTTCGAGCAAGCCCGAGGAAGGGTTTTACAAAGTTGTAGTTACTTTTGGCAGAGATGTCGTAGTGCTGAAGATTCTTCTTTCGGTGGAAGACAGTTGATTTTGCTTTCACTTTCCTGTCCTTAATATCCACTTTGTTGCCACACAGCACGATGGGGGTGTTTTCACATACTCGTACCAGATCTCTATGCCAGTTAGGCACATTCTTGTAAGTTACTCTGGAAATTTCATCAAACACTGTAATGGCACACGGCTTGGATGTAATATCCGTCTCAGTCCACCGAATTTCTCCTGACCAGCGGTATCCCACACATTGAACTTAATAGGTCCTCTGTTGGTGTGGAACACGAGGGGATGGACCTCAACACCCAGGGTAGCTTCTCAAATTCGCCAGTCAGGTGACGTTTCACAAATGTAGTTTTTCCAGTCCCACCATCACCAACCAATACAAGTTTGAACTGAACTTGGGGTTCACCTTGGGCAGCCATCGTGATGTTACTTCCAGAAGCGTCTCTGGGCGCGTCTGAGAGCTAGAAAGACGGAGGAAGCGCAATTCAAGTACCGGGGAGACGCAGCGGCCATGGGCGCGAGCGTGTGCCGAGGGAGGGCGGGGCAACGGCTAGGTTTTATGTATAAACCGTGCTACAGTGTAGTGTGCCCTTTAGGAGCGTGGAGACAAAGCAGGATGTCCTCACCTAACTCCAGGGAGGTTTTGAACAGTAATTTTTATGATAGTTTTATGACGGCCATAATTTCTTGTGCTAAAGGTATAATTGTAAAGACCCCCCCAAAAAAACATAATTTTTCTTTTGGTGATTTTATGGTAACCATATTTTCTTATGTTTAACCGGTAGCCCTAAAGAACCAGAAACCCCAAAGAGCCAATATCCCTGATTCACAGAGCCTGGTCTTTAGCGAGGCTGTTTCTGGAGTCCATATGATGACCAAGGTCCTGGGCATGGCTGCAGGTCCGGGCTCTAGACCTCCACAGGAGCAGGTGATTATGAAAGTCGAGGAGGAGGAGAAAGAGAAGTGCTTTCCTAGCCTAGAGATGTTTCGCCAGCGCTTCAGGCAGTTCGGGTACCATGACACACCTGGACCCCGGGAGGCACTCAGCCAGCTCCGGGTGCTCTGCTGCGAGTGGCTGAGGCCGGAGATCCACACCAAGGAGCAGATCCTGGAGCTGCTGGTGCTGGAGCAGTTCCTCACCATCCTGCCCCGGGAGCTGCAGGCCTGGGTGCAGGAGCACTGTCCCGAGAGCGCGGAGGAGGCTGTCACTCTCCTGGAAGACCTGGAGCGAGAACTGGATGAACCAGAACAGGAGGTGGGCTGGGGGCACCTTTTCTTATCCTGTAAGAGGAGGAGCATAGCATTCCAGGCAGGAATGGCTTTGTCTGTACAATAATAGCTGAGTGGGAGTTTCCACTGAGTTAGACCAGATGTCCTCCTATTTTTTCCTACTATCCTATACTAGTTTTAGCCTTGAGAATTGCATGGGAGGGTGTTTCTTTTCTCTTTCCTAGAGATTCTATATGGCTCTCCTGAGATTTTCTTCCATTCTAGTTCTTAAAGTGAGCTGTGCATAAACCCAGCCATTGCTAATTGTCTCTAGGTTTCACCTCCTCCAAATGATCAGAAACAGATGTGGGAGAAGATGTCCTCTTCAGGAACAGCAGAGGAACCCCTGAGCAGCACACAGCCACAGTCTGTGGAGACCAGTCCCAAATATGAATCTTGGGGGCCCCTATACATCCAAGAGACTGGTGAAGAGCAGGATTTCACTCCAGAGCTGAGACAGATTCAAGGTAGGAACCATCTGTCAGGCCCCCCACTCAGTGCCCCAGGCCTTGTAGTTGAAGAAACAGACTAGTTGTAATTACTAGTTGTGAGGCGATCCCCAGAATTGACTTGACTGGTTTGGGGCGTCTCAGTCCGGGTCCTGGTATGGGAACAGATGACACACTAATAAAGTCAGTTGAAGTGAGTTGAATAAAGGGACTGTGTATGGAGGTATGGACAGGTTGAATGGACCAGTTCTTACTGTGCTTGTTCCTTTGTTAATGATTTTGTGAACCTGTTATAATCAGTGTTGGATTATGTAGAAATGGTCCCTGGTAAATTCTTTTTCAACTTCTGCCTCGTTAGGCATTTAAAATTATTAACTCTTATTAAGTTACTTATTTCCCACACATAGTTCATGGCAACTTGAAGGGAAGGCTGTATGAGTAACCGAGTGATTGCTCATTGTGGAGAGTGAAAGGGGTTTTAGCTCCTGTTACAGTCCCCAGCAGACAGTGAATAGCCTGGAAGCAGCTGAGTGCTGACTGCAGGCAGAGGAAGGAATAGATGGTAGGTGGGGGGAGAGAGAGGGACAAGGAAAAGGGGTTGGAGGAAAGTGCTTTGTCGATTGGGGCTTCTGTACTTGGTGGGAAGTGACCGTGCTCAGGGGGAGCCCATTTTTCAGAGAGACTTTCTTTTACTCTCCTTTTCCATGTATGTGGACTAACAGTTAGATGGACTCGTAGAGGTGTGACTGCCTAGTGAAATGCTAAAAAGATATATTGCTTCAATCTGATTTCAATAGTGTTACTTTATAACTAAAAGAATTACAAGACATAGCCAATGAAGGTTAAATGCTATGAATTGAACCCTGATGGGAGTTAAGTATTTTCATTCAAATTAATAAGGATCTAAGACTAGAATGATTATAAATGGACTGAATATACTCTTTTATTGATTCTACATGAGTTTGCCACTAGCCTCTTATCCCATAATTATCCTTTTTATTTTCCTTATTCAAATTTGACCCTTAAGCAATGTTTCTTTTTTCCTTCTGCCTGAGTATCACCCATCTCCTTTGCTGCTATCCCAATATGCTTGGTTTTCTCTTATTGCCCTCTATGTATGAATTTCTTCTCCTGGCAGAAAAAGCCATGTATTAGGTTGGTGCAAAAGTAATTGCAGTTTAAAAGGTTAAAAACAATTGCAAAGACTGCAATTACTTTTGCACCAACCTAATACTTATCATGCTATAATAATTTCTGGTAGGGGGCTTGTGTGAAAGTCTGGTACTGTAAACTAGATTTGATGATGGCTTATTTGTATCATTGTGATATTGTGACCTCTCATAGAGCAATATTTGGTCACCCTTTAAAAACCCATCAGTGTCACCTGATGATTCTGTTTGTCCTTTAACAGTTTCTTCTCAGAACAGGAAACAACTGACATGTCCTTATTCTACTTACTGTTTCAGATTGTAAATCGAGCACCCAGAATGAGGAATCAACAGATATGCAGAAAAGTTCTGAAGAGTCTCATGCAGAAGAATTCAAAAAGAATGTTATTCCCATGGTTATTGCCAACAAATGTGAGGCCAGGTTAGACAGGCAGTGGGTAAACCTTGAAAAGGAAAGAGGAAGAAAAACCCCTTTCTTAGATAAAGGTTCCAAGAAAGGTAGAGAATTAATGTCTACTAAACCTGCCCCAGGAGAGAGACGTTACATATGTGCTGAGTGTGGGAAAGCCTTTAGTAATAGCTCAAATCTTACTAAACACCGGAGAACACACACTGGGGAGAAACCGTATGTATGCACCAAGTGTGGGAAGGCCTTCAGCCATAGCTCAAACCTTACCCTTCATTACAGAACACACTTGGTGGATCGGCCCTATGACTGTAAGTGTGGAAAAGCCTTTGGTCAGAGCTCAGACCTCCTTAAACACCAGCGAATGCACACTGAAGAGGCCCCATATCAGTGTAAAGATTGTGGGAAAGCTTTCAGTGGTAAAGGCAGCCTCATTCGACACTATCGAATACACACTGGGGAGAAACCTTACCAGTGTAATGAATGTGGGAAGAGCTTTAGTCAGCACGCAGGTCTTAGTTCTCATCAGAGACTCCATACTGGAGAGAAGCCGTATAAATGTAAGGAGTGTGGGAAAGCCTTTAACCACAGCTCCAATTTTAATAAACACCATAGAATCCATACTGGGGAAAAGCCCTACTGGTGTAATCATTGTGGGAAAACCTTCTGCAGTAAGTCAAATCTTTCCAAACATCAAAGAGTCCACACTGGAGAGGGAGAAGTGCTTTAACTGTCAAGTATGCTCTCTTGGTGGTGGTGGTTTTTGTTGTTTTGTTTTGTTTTTAGAAATGAGTGCTAGGGAGAATTCCAGTAATAGCAATATAAACTCTGGTGGTAGATTTTGTTTTACTCAGCTCCAAGGTATGCCTGAGTAAGAGCTCAAGCAGTGGCACGGTAGGAAGGCAGGCCCTGGAGGGTGTCAGTGGATTCCTCACTTGCCAACTTAACTGGGGCAGGGTCCCCTCCACACTTCAGGTCCCATAAACCATGCCGGCATTGCCTTTTGTATAGTTAAATTGATGTGTATCCAGTATAATTATGCAACATTACAACTGTTTAACAAGAACTATGATTTGTAAAGACTTGAGCCATGTTGAACACTATCTGATTCAGAATAAACTTACAACATCTTGTAATGCTTCAGGACTGTTATTATAATAAATGGTATATTTGTTGAACACTGTTCTAGAGAGAAAACTATTCCAACTGGTTTAGCTTTGGGAAAATTTGGATTTGGGGTAAATAGAATGTTTAATACTTGTGAATATGTGCATTAGGAAATTGCAGTAGAGTGTTGAGTATCTTGATCTACATTGTGCTTTTTTTTCTATATACTAAGCACATTTTTTTAATAATTGGGAACATTTTGTCAGCCTCGTGTACATTTTGGTTGTGTATATTCTGTCTCCGCCAAATTCTGAAAATCTGACTCTCCCTGAGAAGCTTCCTCCTTCTAAACTTCAGAAGTCAATAATGTACAACCGATTACCTTAAATTCATCTGATCTTTTCTCTCTGGCTGCAATCTCTTTGATTTCTTAAGATACTTCCCTCTCAAAGTCTTGGCCAGTTGGTCCTCCTGTTACCTAGAACCCCCACTACTTCACTTGCTTATCTTCATATTACGAGTTTTTTCCACCTCCGATTAGTAGTCACTAAAATATGTGTTTGTCTCCGACTGTAGCCCTAGTGACCAGGCAAACCTGAAATGCCAGGAGTAGGGCCTGCAAAATCAGAGCTGGTTCTGATCTCTAGAAACTGCCTTTGTGCCATCCTGGAAACAGATTAAAGTACATGTAATAAGTCTTTATGCACCAGTCAGATTTGTTAGGGAGGGGGTCATTATTGGAAAAAAACAATCAATTGTACTTGAAATTTGAAATGTCACTGTTCCAGTAGCTTGCTGACGATCTTCTGGACGTCCTGCCATCACCTTCACTCAGTACCTTTCCTGTGAGCTCTCCTGTGTATGTGAAACATGGAGGCCCACAGAGAATTTGGTGATTAGGTAGCCGCTGATTATCTGTAGGGCTCCTGCTGGAGCTGTTCCAGGTAAGGGGAATGAAGAGCCCTTGCTAAGCCTGAGGGCCTGCGGCTCATCCTACTTTGGTGAGGTGAATGGGTCCCACATCTGTACTGCCCGTTATTTTCCTGATACCTTCTGTGCAGTGGGTACTTCCTGAGGGACATTGATGGAGGACACAAAGATCTACACACTTCGTTTCAGCGCTCATAGGTCCATCTGTAAGCTGATGTCTTCCTCAGATCTTGTCTCCAGACTTTAACCTTACTTTTTGCAGGCGCCTTGTCTAGAAAAGTTGTTTGCCTCAGCCCAGGAAGCCATGACTTTCCCTCAAGTCATTTCTCCCCCCGTACAAAGTTGGTGCCCAGACTGCCTGCAGCTCTCCCACTCACTGGATTTCTCACAGTGGACTTCAGGGCCACTCCTCAGGAAGGCCATAGTGAATCAATGTTTTTTGGGTTCACACTAACATACTGAGCTGACCCCTCTGTCAAACAGACCCAGGTGTTTCTTCCACCAAGTCAGAGAGCCTGCCATAAGTCCACAGGTATGAGCAGAGGGAGAAGCATCAGCTCAGCAACGTCAGGTGACACAGGTCTGAGTCTCCTGCTTACATCCCCTGTGACTTCCAGACCTGCTCATGCCTGATCCCAAATGTGACATTTCCTCCATATTGTGGATCGTTGCTGTGTCCACCCGCTCCAGATCGAATGACTTGTGAGTCAGAGCATCCTCAGCTGCGATTAACAGCTCCAGTTACATGGTCACTGTCCCGTGGTCAGTAGCATCCCAGGAGCTGATTTTCACACTGAACAGTTCTCTCCTGCAGAAGGTATGGCCTTGCTCTAGAATTCTATTGGTAAGCTCCACTGGGGCTTAGCAGACCTCTACACCACATTTGTACCTACCACAGGTACCTCTGACACCATCTGAATCTGCCAGGTCATATAGTACTTGGGCTATATGACTGGGCCACACTTGAAAGTATGTGTTGCCTCCAAAATCCAAGGAAGCCCACCAAACACTGCCTCTTAGTAGTGAAGGCAAGATGCAATAATTTGTCCGTTACCTTAGAATTTTCCAGTATGCCTAAGACTTTTGGACCCTTGAAAACTTCACTATATAAAAGGCCCTTGAATCTTTGTAGGATTTATCTCTCATCCTCTGGTATGCATGTGTTTTACTGAGGAATCCAAGTACACTTGCTACTTTCTCTTCACCAGGTTTGATTATTATGATGTCATTATTAGAATGATGTTCCACAGATTGTACAGAAAACCAAAGTCCCTGTGTGAAGTAGCAGGAGGGTTGACAAGACTGGGTCAAGAAATTGAGTGTGGGGGCCGGCCCAGTGGCTCGGGTGGTTGGAGCTCTGTGCTCCTAACGCCAAGGTCGCTTGTTTGATTCCCACATGGGCCAGTGAGCTGCACCCTGTACAGCTAAGACTGTGAACAACAGCTCTCCCTGGAGCTGGGCTGTCATAAGAAGCCAGAGGTCGGCATGAGCAGCCGTGGGCTGCTGTGAGCAGCCAACTGACGACTGGTGACTGGCGACTGACTGCCTTAGCTGTGGGGAACGCAAGGCTCAATACCAGCAAGGGCCAGGGAGCTGTGCCCTACACAACTAGACAGAAACAATGGCTTGAACTGGAGTGTGGGAGGGGAGGCATAAGGGTTGGTGGGGGGGAATACATAAATAAATAAATAAAATTGAACGTGTTCTGCTGTCCTTCCGGTTAATTGTGAACTGCCTTTGATCCTCTTATTGATGGAGATGGGCAGAACACATTCACCAGATTACTAGCTGGCATACCAAGAGCCAGAGGCCCTGTTGATCTGTTCCAGTAAAGATGGGGACAGCAGTTGTGATTAAGCTTATGGCAGACAACATCATCAGCCATGATTTACCAGTTTTTTACAGGAGCAATACAGAAGAATTGCATCTTAAATCCTTGAGGGTGGGAGTAATCAATTCCACACAGGATGTAGTATTCTGATTTACCATCTTAGCTAGGTAAAAGGAGGGGAATTTCATGGGTTCCATTTGGCCCTTTCTACCATAATGACTTAGGCTATAGGTTAGGGAACCAAAGTGCTAAATGTCCATCCCCCTGCTGAATATATCCATCCCAATTATCATCTCAAGAACAGAATCACAGTGTGTGTCTTCAGACCCATTGAGATGGATTTGGGTGAGGACTCCATTCATTCGCTGACCTCTATCTGAATGCCAATGATGGGAATTTTAGACCCTCTAGATCTGTGTCACCTCAGACTCTGTATCCATTAGCCTCAAAGGTCTGGACATTCCTTTTCCCTACTATACTCCACAAAACCCTTTGGGGAAACATTTATTCCATATAGTTGTGGTGGGATTGTAAGGTTCTTCCCCAAAGAAACCCAAATCCTCCCCTTCAATTGATTATTCTGGATTGGCGAACTGGCTCAGATCTGGAAAGTTGATGAAGGATTGCAATTTCCCATTGCAAAGCTGATACCAGCCTTCTCACCAGCTTGTGAATTTTTTCTGTTTGTTTATACAGTGGTACCTCGGTTTTCGAACATAATCCATTCCAGAAGACCATTCGAGTTCTGAAACGTTCAAAAACAGCCGACATCTAAACCTCAGGATCTTGCACTCAGCAGAAGCTGTGTGACATGTTCGACTTCCAAAGCGTGTTTGAAAACCGAAGCATTTACTTCCAGGTTTACGGCATTCATAAACTGAAATGTTCGTCAACGAAGACATTTGAAAACTGAGGTACTACTGTACAAGTCAAGCATTACCCTGTTGGCTTTCAGTCCTTCCTAGGAACACCAAGAGTTAGCCATCACCACAGATTCCTGTGGGTTGCCATTCCAGCCTTGTTGCTCATCGTGGTAGCTATTCTAGAAATCAGTCATCCCCTTTGACACTAAAGACTCAGTTCCATATCAGCATCTCCTATTAATTCTAGCCTACAGAGACAGCCACCACTGAGCTTCTCAGTAACACCTGGGCTCCCCTCATTCATACTCCATAGTGTCTTAGTAAATGGAGAATTCTTTGGGCCCTCTGAGTAACATAGTTGTTGGGTTCTCCAGTTTCACGTGATAAACTCACTTTTTCATGAGCCTGCTGACCCCTTTCTCAATACTCTGCTAATTAGGTCTAACATTTCTACATCATTTACTGTAGGCCATCATTCATGTCCAAGTTTTAATGAGCCATCCTAGAAGTGTATTAGGACTGTATTAATTTACTATTATTGCTGTTACAAATTGCCACAAACTTGGTGGCTTAAAACAACATACTTTTATTACCTGTAGCTTAGAGTTCCAACATGGGTCTCACTGAGCTACAACCAAGCTGGTAGGAAGGCTGTATCCCTTTGTGGAGCTCCTGGGGAGAATCTGTTTTCTTGTCTTTTCCAGCCTCTAGAGGCTGCCCGCATTCCTTGACTCATAGCCCCCCTTCCTCCATCTTCAAAGCCACCAGCATTGCATCTCTCTAACCATTCTAATAGTCACATTTCCCTCTGACTCTTCTGCCTACCTCTTATACTTCTAAGGACACTTGGGGTTACACTGGAGCCATCTGGAAATCAAAGATAATCTCTCGAGCAGTAACTAAGCCATAAAGATCTAATGCACAGATTAATGAATACAGTCACTAATGGTGTACTATAATGATGTAATGTGATAGATATTGCTTCAACGGAACCCATATTACAATATATAAATGTATCAGCGTAACATGCTGTACACCTTAAATTTACAAATTGTTACATGCTAAATTTATCAAAAACTAGGATAATCTCCCCATTTTGAGCTCAGCTGAATAGCAGCCTTAATTCCATCCGCAACCTTAGTCACAGGTTCCAGGGCTTAGGATGTAGACTTCTTTGGGGGCCATTATTCTACCTACCACAGACTGTCCTTGGGTGTCTTTGCCAGAACATTGAAACCAGAGGTGTTTCAATGTCAATATCCACTCCCTATCCCAGCTTTATGTTCAGCGTGCCACCACTCCAAGTCAGCTCCCACATGTGCTCTCTGGTCCCTGCGAGTAATTTTATCCAGGTTCTGCAACACTCCCAGCAAGGAATTTTCTCTTGCAGCAATGACTGGTTTTCCACTTGGTTATGCAGCAGCTATTGGTCTGTAGGTATTGGGGAGGTAGGGAGAGATTTTGAGAAGCATAAGCAGCTCAAGAGGCACCTACCTGCCTCAGGTGAGATCTTTGCATGGTCTCCAAGCAAAAAGAGGCTGCTCTCCTATAGCAAGATGCTTCTTTTAGGCCAGAGAGTTCAGAAGAATTTAGGGTTTGGGGTACTCAAGCACACATACCAAGCATCTCTCATATATCAGGATCCCAGTCTTTCCCAATGAGGCCTCAGAATTTTGGCATAAATGACTTGGTGAGGCTTTGCACTTAGGGACCTTTGCGGTTCTGCCACCCTTACTTGACAATTCAGTCCCGGACCTGGTTTTCAGTCCAGTCTGCTCTCAGCACAAGATGAGGATCTTTAACTGCTGCCATGGAGGACTTCCGGCTTCCCCAACGTGTCCGGAACTGGTAGTTGGCTGGCCTGAGCCTATCATTTCGTTTCTTCAGAGCTAGAGAGAGACTGAGAGAAGCTCTGCAGTCCTTATAACTGCCGCTACCCCAACAGTGTTCAGTTACAGAACGAGTGCATAAGCTAAGGCTCCCCTTCTCCCTGTGCCTCATGTCTTGCCATAACTAGTGAGCGTCTTAGTAATTGCCGTGCTATACCATGCCAGGGGCTATCGCCACTGCACTTATCACCAGGCTCCTTTCTGACCATCTGACCAGTGAATGACCTGTTCCAGAATCCCATCCTGAGGGCTAGATTTCTACGGCCACTACCTGTACCAACTGTCATAGTTTGAATTTTCCATAACATAGAGTCTGGAACAAGGATTTGGGGGCAGATAGTTTGTTTATGGAGGTGACTCACGGATGCAGGAGTGAGGGAGCAGGGAGAGAGATGGGAGGAGGAAAAGGCAATAACGGGTGCATTGTTGAACGGGTGCTTCTTAGGCAACTACTGCTCAGTTGTGCTGAGACCTTCAGATAAATCATGTAACAAATGGGGACATTGGTATACCTGCGCCCTGCTCCAATCCTAGTGCCCACCTTCCATGGTTAGCAGGCCGGTGCCTGCTTGGCTCTGGTAGAGTGAGTGAGGACCCCTGGTAGGCTGGGAAGGACACTGTCCCTGGGGCTTTGAGGCTGGCTTGGCCTAAAGATGCTTGCGAACATCCCCCATATCACACACAGACACACGTGTTCACACACACATGTACACTAGCTAGGGTGGCCAAATTTAGCAAATAAAGGCACAAGACTTACATATGGATTCCAGATAAACAATACTTGGAACATACTTCTTATACGAAAAAATTATTCAGTGTTTTATCTGAAATTCAAATTTAACTGGGCATCCTGTATCTTATCTGGCAATCCTACCCACAGCATGAGCAGGTGGCAATGCCTCCACCCCTTTGTCTACCCACACGTCGTAATCTAATGAATTGAGGAAACTCAGTTACACCAGTAAAATGTATATTTGTTGATGAGGTGGCAGCTTTGTGCATCCCAGGAAATACATTGTGACTTTATAAGTTCTTCTAGAATAACCTCAAAGTGCTAGCCTGGAAATATGAGGAGTAAAGAAGGCAGCAGCTCTTTCCTTGTAGCCCACGTCCAGAATTCTCTTTGGTGGGATTGTCAGCTACTAGGAGGCATAAGAGTGGGATCTATCTTGAGATGATAGAAAAGAATGCAAGCAGCTGTCTCCACAATTCTGTATAATGGCGTAATTTCACCCCATCTCGTCTGTGCACAATGACTTAACAGATAGTTCACATATACGATTCATAAACATGATTCCAGATGAATAAACCAATTTTGGCTCTTAGTGTTACATTTCTAGTGATAGCAGAACAAATATATTTTACATTTTAATTATTTTTTCCATTTTTAAACTGTAAAATACACATAACGTAAAATTTACCATATCCCTATTTTTTTATATCCCTATTTTACACATGCAGAAACAGACTTAGGGCGTCCAAGCAATTAAGTTGGTGGAACTAGAATTCTCACTAAAGCTCTGTCTGCCTTCAGTGCCCAGGCTGCCTTCCCATTTACTTAGGAGTCATGTAGATCATTCTAGACACTTTGCAGAATGTTTCTTTTCCTGACCGCAGAGATTAATGACATTTGCCTTTTCTATTTATTGTCTTAGACTAAAAGTAGACAACCAAGAGTGAGCTGAGTATTCCACAATAGGGTGATGGTGAAGCAGTGGATATGAACAGAAGATCTGATGAGTCTTATAAATCTATGAGCTCTTTAGAAATAGAGAAGCAAAATTCCACAAGAGAGAGAGGAAAAGTACTCCTTCCTGCAGGTTATGTTCTTGCAGAGCAACAGTCATCCCCAGAAACCCCCCCTTAGAGAAAAAGCCTATAACCATAAGAAAGTTGACAGAAATGTCAACATCCCACAAGAAGAAAGGTCTTGTAAGAAATGTAATTTGGATTACTCAGCCACGGGGAATCACCAGAAAATCCCCGGAGCAAAGAAATCCTGTGTGTCTGTGGGAAAACCTGCCATCAGAAATTCCACCTTGTAATGCATGTGATGAAAACATACTGGAGAGAAGCCCTGTGTGTGTTAACGAATGTGGGAAAGCTTCACTGGGAACTCTACCCTTACTCAGCTTTGGAGAAGCCATTTAAGTGCAGTGACTGTGGAAAACCCTTCAAGCAGAACTCTCACCTCATAATACATCAGAGAATTCATTCTAGAGAGAAAACATAAATGTTCTGAGTGTGGAAACGCCTTCAGGAATTGCTCATAGCTTTCTTTCTTTTTTCTTTTTAAGGAGGGTGCAGCTCACAGTGGCCCATGCGGGGATCAAACACGGCAACCTTGGTGCTACAAGCACCGCACTCTGACCAACTGAGCTAACCGGCCACCGCAACTCACAGCTTTCTTGACAAAGAGGAAACACAATGGAGAGAAATCTTGCTCCAGTCATCAGTGGGAGAAAACCTTTCGTCTTAGCACAGAAGTCACCAAACATCAGAGGTTCCACACTGGCGAGAAACCTTATCAATACAACAACTGAGGGAAAACCTTCTATCAGAAATCAAGTGTGATCACACACCAGAGGATGCACAGAGGGGAGAAACTTCATACATACATTAATTGTGGGAAAACTTTCTGTCAGCGATCAAGCCTTATACATCAGAGAATCCACACTGGAGAGAAACTTTGTAAATGCAATGATTGTGGGAAAGCTTTCTCAAACCTTGAGAGAGCCTTCAAACACAGTTAGGATTTTATCTCATACATAGTATATATGTTATATTAGGCTATTATAATTTAGGATCTCCACACTAGAGAGGGGACCTATAATCATTATAAAATGGGAAGTATCTTACATCAGGCATATACAGTCACCCATTCATATTTCAGGAAAACCTTGTGAGTTTGATGTAGCAAAAGGACTCCGGCATTGTGAATGTACTTAATGCCTCTGAATTATATACTTACCATGGTCAAAAATGGTAAAATTTATGCATATTTTACCACAATTTTAAAAATAAAAAGTATGTTATACTAGATGTATGCAATAAATCCCATTTTTTATCAGAAAAAGAGGCTTAAACAGATGTTTGAATCATATTCTGTAACTGTGGAGTCCATTTTTTGAGGAAATTTAGAGTATGTTAAAAACAAAAGATGCTTTATGTTAGTTCAAAAGAATAGCTAACTCGAAATTACCCTTATAACAAACATGAGATTAGTCTGAAAGAGTTTGTAAATGCTCTTTAAAATTATTTGAGGGTTGTCAATTCTGTCTAGAAAGACTCCACGGGACGTGTCTGGCATCTCCCTGAACCATTGAATTTCTCCTGGTAGGTCCTCCTATAAATAATTAGTAATGTTTCCTGAGCACATACTATGTGCAGCCTCTATGTACTTTCTGGCATGCTCTCATTTAAGCCTCATAAAACTCTATGAAGTAAATACCGTTTATAGAAATAAAAACTGAGGCTCAGAGAGGGTGAATCTTTTGCCAAAGGATCACTCACAGCAAGTCAAGGGGCAAAGCTAAGAACATCTGACTCCAGATCCCACCATGTTGGTTCCATACAGATATGGACCATCTCTTAAAAACACAAGCCATCTTGCAAGTGGTATATCCTGGCATAGCTCAACCTCCAACATCGCATGAGCCAATTCCCATAATAAGTCTCCTTTTATATATCTACAGATATCCTATTGTTTCTGTTTCTCTTAGATAATACAGACACCAAAAGCACATGGAATCAAAGGAAAAAACGATAAATTGGATATCATCAAAATTAAAAATTTTGAAAAAATAAAATATTAAAAATTTGGGGCTTCAAAGGACACCATCAAGAAAGTGAAAGGACAACCAATAGAATGTCAAAAAAAAATTACAAATTATCTATATATGATAAGGCACTTATATCTAGGGTATATCTTATAACTAATGCAATAATAAAAAAACAAATAACCGATTAAAAGATGGACAAAAGATCTGAATAGACATTTCTCCAAAAAAGATAAGCAACTGGACAATAAGAACATGGAAAGATACTCAACATAATTAGCCATCAGGGAAATGCACATCAAAACTACAATGAAACCACTTCAAACCCACTAGATGGTTACAATAACAAGTGATGTTGAGGATGTAGGAAAATCAGAAGCCTATACACTGCTGATGAGAGTATAAAACAGGACAACCACTTTGGGTGACAGTCTAGCATTTCATTCAAAGGTCAAAGCATTTGACCCAGAAATTTCTAGTCTAGGTATACACCCAAGAGAAATGAAAACATATCCACACAAAAACTTGTACACAAATATTCATTGCAATGCATTATTCAGAATAGCCAAAAAATGGAAACAAACCAAATGTCCATCAGTGGACGAAAGAATAAACAAAATGTGGTATGTGCATAGAATGGAATGTTATTCAGCCACAAAGAAGGATGAAGTACAGATTCATACTCCAACATACACAGATGAACCCGGACTTCATTATGCTAAGTGAAAGAAGCCAGACACAAAGACCACATAGTGCATGATTACGATTCCATTTATGTGAAGTGTTCAGAACAGGCACATCCATAGACAGAAACTAGACTGGTAGCTGCCTAGTGCAGTTGGGAGAAAATAGTGTGTGACTGCTAAAGGGTGCGGGTTTCTTTTTAGGGTGGTGAAAATGTTCTAAAATTGTGGTGGTGATTGCACAACTGGACAATAAACACGGAAAAATGCTCAACATAATTAGCTGTCAGGGAAATGCATATCAAAACTACAATGAAACCACTGAATTGTACACTTTAAATGGGTGTGAATTATATCTCAATTAAGTTATTTAAAAAAACACAAAGAGGGGCAGCCGGTTGGCTCAGTTGGTTAGAGCACAGTGCTCATAACATCGCCGGTTCGATTCCCACATGGGCCAGTCAGCTACGCCTTCCACAACTAGATTGAAAAAAAAATGACTTGATTTGGAACTGATGGTCCTGGAAAAACACATTGTTCCCCAATATTCCCAATAAAAATGAACAATAAAAAATAACAAAGAAACTCAATCAAACAAATACCTTGGGAGCATAAGGCACACACCGCACAGCTTCTGCTGAGAAGCCAGCCTTGGTGGAGCAGGGGAGGATTCATGCTGAGGAGAACCCTGGATGTCCACACATGCTGCTTCCTTCTTTCTTTCTTTCTTTCTTTCTTTCTTTCTTTCTTTCTTTCTTTCTTTCTTTCTTTCTTTCTTTCTTTCTTTCTTTCTTTCTTTCTTTCTCTTTCTTTCCTTCCTTCCTTCCTTCCTTCCTTCCTTCCTTCCTTTCTTTCTTTCTTTTTTTTTTTTTTTTTTTTTAAGATTTTTATTGGGGAAGGGGACAGGACTTTATTGGGGAACAGCGTGTACTTCCAGGACTTTTTCCAAGTCAAGTTGTTGTCCTTTCAATCTTAGTTGTGGAGGGCGCCATTCAGCTTCAAGTTGTTGTCCTTTCAGTCTTAGTTGTGGAGGGCACAGCTCAGCTCCAGGTCCAGTTGCCGTTGCTAGTTGCAAGGGGCACAGCGCACCATCCCTTGCTGGAGTCGAACCAGCAACTTTGTGGTTGAGAGCCCACTGGCCCATGTGGGAATTGAACCAGCAGCCTTTGGAGTTAGGAGCATGGAGCTCCAACCGCCTGAGCCACTGGGCGGGCCCCACATCCTGCTTCTTAGCAGGAGAAACTGCATCCGGGGGTCAGACATGGCTTGACATGAGAAAATTCATACTAGCAGTTACTACCCTTGCATGTACTAAGTGTAGGGGATTTTTCTATCAGAATTTCAACTAAATTAAGAATCACAGATTCTGTATGAGAAAACCCCTTCACATCTGACGATCTGAGTTTGAGAATGCAACCATTCCTAGATTGCAATGCCCCTCACTGTTCCTAGAATGTGGCAAGGACATTTCTTTTCAAGGGCCCTTTGCAGCTGCTGTTCCTTCTACTTGGCATGCTCCCCACTCCCAATATTAACATACTAGGGTTTTAGTAATCAGGGAAAGGTGGAAGGACATTGCGAATAGAGGGAACAGTACCAGCAAAGGCAGGGTGTTGGAGAGTAAATGACAAGCTCATGAGAGAAGATGCTGGGTGGGTCCTGGGGAGGCTGGTGGGTTGATGGGCCTTTAACGGTAGGTTGTGGAGTAGCTGATGGAAATCCCTGACAGGGCACCATGACAGTTCCTGAACAGGTGTGACATGAAGAAAATGGGGCAATAGGCTACCCCAGGCAATCATGTGCATCTGCTGTGGGAAGGTGTTTTTTTCATGTTTTACCCCCTTTCTTTCGCCTCCCGCCCCCCTCCTCCAGTTCAAGCCATTGTTTCTCAGTCTAGTTGTATAGGACACAGCTCCCTGGCCCTTGCTGGTATTATGAGCCTTGCGCTTCCCCCCGCACCACCCCCACCCCCTGCCCCGCTGAGGCAGTCAGGTCATCAGTCGTCGGTCAGCCGCTCAGGGCAGCTCACGCCAACCTCCAGAGAGAGCAGTTGTTCACAATCTTAGCTGTAGAGGGCGCAGCTCACTGGCCCATGTGGGAATCGAACCGACAACCTCGGTGTTAGGAGCGTGGCGTTCCAACCACCTGAGCCACTGGACCGGCCGGTAAGGTTTTTTATAGTGTAATCAGAGTAGGTAAGTATTACTGAGAAATTACATGTTCAAATCAGGGTATAAGACAGATGATATAAGTAGCTTTAAAAGCAATTTTGGGGGGTCATTTGTTACTCTTTATGATTCTGATGGTGCATCAGCTTCTTCCTACAGAAGAGATGATCTAAACTTTCTTTTCACTGGAACTTTTCATCTCGGTGGCCACACTATGATGAAGCAGACAGAAACGGGACAGAGGAGTGGCAATTGTACTTCATTCCTGGCAAGTTTTGTCTTAATGATTCCTGCCTGCCCATGGTCTTAAGTATCACCCACACCGAATGATACGCACAGGAATTCCTATATGTGGGTGTGAAAGTGGCAGTGACTGTGTAATGCCTGAGACCGTCTACGGCAGTATCTAGAGGGATATGATGAAGTCTTGAGGGAAAGAGAAGTCCCATGTTTGTGACTATAAGAGGTTGTCTATATTCTACCTATCCATGTTCTCAATTTAGCTTGAATGCTATTTCCTCAACGAAGCCTTTTGTGACCACCATGTGACCCACCCCTTCCCAAGCAGAACACACGCAAGCTTTTTTTGAATTCTCCCGTTTCATTCATAGAGATAGTACAGTGGTGTAATTAAGAGCCCAAGCTCTGGAGCCAGACTGCCTGGGTTTGAATCACTGCTCCACTTACTAGCAGTGTAACGTTGGGCAAGTTACTTAACCACTCTGTGTCGCAGTTTTGTCGTCTGTGAAATAGAGACATTAGTAGGACTAAGAGTCCATATGGTTGTTGTGAAGACAGTAAAGTTGAGCTTCATTATGATTACGGTTCGTTTCCTGGCATCTCATTCTGTCCTGCATTATCAATACAGGCTTCACCACTCCCATTAGACTGGAGCCCCCTACAGGGCAAGAACCATGGTTCACTTGTCTTTGTAACACCTACAGTACTTACTGACCTGCTGTTGAAGAGCTTCAAGGATCAGTGACAAGGCAGGGGTGTCGGAGGAGGGGTTGGGACCCCTCTGGTGGTCTGGGGAGGGTGTGATAAGGTAGATTAAGCCGGGCTTTGAGCTCCAAATGCCTTTGAATCTCACTGCACCATTTACTGTGCTCCTGGTGGACTCCCCTCCCTCCTTTCCTTCCTTCCTTCCTTCCTGAAGGGAATAGAAATGGGAGCAATAATAGACCACACCTCAGAATTGTTAAGAGGATTAAATGAGTTAATATATAAAGTGCTTACAACAATGCCTGACACATAGTAAGTGCTCGATGAATGTTCCTTATTACTTTTTTCTTAATTTTTTTCTGATTATGAAAGCAATATTTACTTGTAGTATTAAAGTGTGAAAATGTAGGCAAACCCACACCATAGTGAGGAAATGAGATGTATGAACAAATAAGTAACAGATGGGGGGACAAGCGCAATGAAAGTACACACCAGAGGCAGAGGCAGCTTGGAGGAAATGACCTCCGTGGGGTGGAAGGTGGCATGCACAATGCCCTGAAAAGGCTCCACACGAAAGGTGAAGCTCACGGTGATGTTTTCAAAGATGAATAGGAGTTTGTTAGGTGGACGAAGGGAGGGCATTCAGGAAGAACGAACAGCATGTGTAAAGGCACAGAGGTATTAAACACCATCTGTGCCCCTGTAATTGTAGTTCTGCATCGCTCTGGTGTGAAGTCGGGGTGGGGGGGGAGCTAGGAGGTAGGATGAGGAAGTAGGCAGGACTAGGAGATCAAAAGCCCTGCATCATGAAAAAGAATTTGGACTTTGACTAGGGGGATGAGAAGGGGCCACTGAAAGTTTCTGAGGCGGTGTCATCAATTAGCATTTAGAGAGAGAACTCATGCATAGGTATGAGCAAGGATTGGAGAAGACTTTGGAAACAAAAAGACCTGTAAGACTGGTCCCAAGTCCCAGACGAGTTAAGGACGGTCTAGGCCCATGCAGGAGTCACAGGAATGGGCAAGACAGGATGGGCTAGGACACTGATGGACAAGCTGTATGGGTGAGGAGATGGAGAGAAACAATGCAGCCAGAAAAGTTCCCAGGTTTCTGGCTTGGCTGACTGGGAAGTTGATATCAGTAACCAAAGAAGGGAATATACAAGGAAAAATACGCTTGTGGAGGCAGATAAGAATTGTCGTTCCGGGCGAAACCACTCTGGTGACCATATTTATCTTTGTATGCAGAAAATAGTCCATGTAATTTTTGCTTCATTTTAAAATCTTCAGTTCATTACTGACATATTTAAAATAATACACCTGACTAGTCTTTATTTTCTTGAAGTAGAAAAAAATTAAACTCTATAAGCAATTTATAAAAAAAATTGTCTTTGGGCTTTCAAAAATAATCTTTTAATTAAAAATTGTTAATGTTAAGATATTCTCCATCATCACGCCATGGTTTACACTCATCAGCTGATACATTTAGGTAAAACCAGGCTTTTTCCTTACTTGGAAACTTACTACATATCTTTTCCTAGAAGTATTTGTGTTGGATCTCAAAACACAGGCCTGACATGGGATGCATGGTGGGAAGGGAGCATCAGGAATGAAATGGCTTTTGCTGTGACTGACAACATCCTTGAAAACCTTATCTTGCCCATCCCTCTCATTTTGCAGATGCCAAGGCAAAGCCAGAAGCTAACAGAAGGCAGAAGCTCACAGGCAGGCAGAACTCAGCTCAACTTAATTCCCAGCGATCACAAGGCTCCTCCGTGGAATTGCTTGCTTTTGCCCAGTGCAATTAGCCTCTCATCCCTGAAGATAACTACAATAAAGTCAATCATCAGGGGTACCATTGAACGTTTCTGCGCTGAATGGGAGGTTGAAGATGGTTCAGGCCTTCCTGGACTCTGATTTTTATTGATTGGCTGTGAGGAGCTGGAGTAGGACATGGGAACATTATGGGTGAACAAACTCATAGGCATGAATGTATGGGGTGTGTGGGGGGCCTTGTTATCTTCTTGCTATTTGATGTGACAAAGATTCTTTGCTTGGCCAAACCTTACTCAGCCTCCTGAACCTTCTCCTAGGCCCATCTGTGCACTTCCTTTTGAAATCTAATTTTAGCAAGAACTCCCCTAAGTCAGTGCTTTAGCAAGAGTCCCCATCCTCCATATCTGAACCCCCTCATTCTCCGCCTGATCACCCTGACCTGTCTTCAGCAAGAACCTTGTTGGGTCCGTTTAGCCAAAACTCCTCTTACCCGATTTCCTCTTAGAAATTTTCCATCCACTGACCCCCAGCCTGTAAATTCCTTGGCTGTAAATTCCCACTGAATCATACTGTATTGAGAATTGAGCCCAATTCTATACTGAGGTCTCTTTTCCCCCCAATTACCAATAGTTCTGAATAAAATCAGTTTTTACCGCTCTGACTACTGTCCAGCTCTGGTTTTTGGGTTTTTTTTTTTGTTTGTTTTAAGATTTTATTGGGGAAGGGGAACAGGACTTTATTGGGGAACAGTGTTTATTTCCAGGACTTTTTTCCCAAGTCAAGTTGTTGTCCTTTCAGTCTTAGTTGTGGAGGGCGCAGCTCAGCTCCAGGTCCAGTTGCCGTTACTAGTTGCAGGGGGCGCAGCCCACCACCCCTTGCGGGAGTCGAACCGGCAACCTTGTGGTTGAGAGGACATGCTCCAACCAACTGAGCCATCTGGGAGCTCAGCGGCAGCTCAGCACAAGGTGCCGTGTTCGATCTTAGTTGCAGGGGGCGCTGCCCACCATCCCTTGCAGGACTCGAGGAATCGAACTGGCAACCTTGTGGTTGAGAGCTCACTGGCCCATGTGAGAATCGAACCGGCAGCGCTCGGAGTTAGGAGCATGGAGCTCCAACCGCCTGAGCCACCGGGCCGGCCCTAGCTCTGGTTTTTCACACATCTGGTTTTCCGATGTGTGAAGAGGAGAGGTAAAGATTAAGGCCATGCAGATACGTAGAGACCAGCTCAAGGAAAACCTCGTACTACACAGCCAAGGAGTTTGAATTTATTCTGTAAGAAGGGAGAAGCCACTGAAACTTTTTGATAAAGAAGTGACACGATGGGTATAGTGCTTTGGGGAGATTAACTTGAGAGAAAATAAAGACAATAATCCATTAGGAGACTTTATATAGTCCAGGGGAGAATAAGGACTGGAAAGAATTCTAGGGTTAGCAGCAAAGGAAATGAAGAGGAGCTAGAACTATGAAGGGGATTATAGACTCATAATTAACAAGACAATCGCCTGAAATTCACTCTTCACACATGCCACCCCATCTCACATCCAAGCCACCTACGGGATGTGGTCCAGCCTCCCACTAAGTAGAGCAAGCCAGGGGGTCTTCTATTCTCTGATCTCATTGTCTTATCTCAGTGGGCAGTTCAACTGGAGTCCTTCATCTGTAATATGGAGTTATACCAACACCTGCCTCACACACAGATGGTTGTGAGGATTAAATGATTTAACGTATGAAAACCACTTGGAAAAGGGCCCGGCAGAGTATATGCCATGTGTGATCTGCTAGTACCATCACTTGGAAATCCCACCTTCTCCATCACCTCAACGCTGAAATCTTCCTGACAATATCTATTTTTCCACTCCATGCTAACCAAAACTGCCCAGGTCTTGACACTAGTTAGATGCAGAATGAGAACAATCCAAGAAAACCCTGAAGTTGTGATCCTGAGAGATTTGCAGAAATTATGAGGGGGCAGATTATCGGAAAGATATATCTGGTTTGAAACACACCACTTGAAACTTTTAGAGGTCCAAGCGTAAATGCCCTGTAGTCTGCTGGAGACCGACACCTGGAGCTTGGGAGAGATCAGTGCCACACTTGCAGACTGAAACTTATTTGCAGAGGTAACAGTTGAGGCCATGCAAGTAAATGCGTTCCAAGGATAATAGCACCAACTGATACCATGACTGGACATTAAGGATGCTGTTAGAGACTGATGGGAATAGGAATTATCAGAAGTTAGGTGAATAGAATGTTATGGAAGTACTTTCAAAGATGTGAAAAACAAATGGCCCCATCAGTCTCAGGTCCCACTGAGCTCTGAAGGAGTGAGTCACGAAGGGCGGTTCAGCATCTGGGGTGCAGTGCAGACTCTGGGCAGAGAAGGGGCTCGTCCTTCACGTGTAATGACTGTTCATCATGTAGTATTTTCCCTGTTCAGGGGACTCTCCCAGAGTTCACAGAAGTGCCATGCTCAAGGCCTACCCCTAACTGTCCTGCCTTGAACCTCCCCCCATTTACTACGTATTATCTGGCTTATAAGACCTAGCTCCAGTTTATCTCCTCCTGGAAATTTCCCCTAACTCTTCCATTACTATTTCTTTCTTCTCAAATTTTCAGGCTCTATCCTCAGAAATTCTTTTGTAAGTCTGACTTGGGGCTCAGAAACCTGCATTACTAACAAGCAGCCTAGTGATTCTAATACGAATAATTCATGGTCTACCCTTTGAAAAACAGTCCATTTGCAAGTATGCAGTGAACGTCAAAGATTCAAAATGTTTCGTTATAGCTTCAAAAAATTAAAAATGTATTAGGTGGTCAATGACAATGTCATCCAAAAATTTTCAGAGGCCAGAATTCCAGACATTTCGTATTCTCCACTAGACTTTCATCTCAGCCTTCTCCCCGACTATAACATCCTCGCACCAATAGCCAAACTAGGAAATCTAAATATGCCCATGGCTACTCAATATCCAAGTACGCTCTTGTTGGCGACCCCATGCCCAGAAACCTTTCTAGTTGTGGTTGCTGGTTGTAAGTACCATACTACACAGAATGACTACACATACTACACAGCACATAAAATCCTACGTGTGGGGCCGGCCCGGTGGCTCACGCGGTTAGAGCTCTGTGCTCCTAACTCTGAAGGCTGCCGGTTCAATTCCCACATGGGCCAGTGGGCTCTCAACCACAAGGTTGCCGGTTCAACTCCCACAAGGGATGATGGGCTGTGCCCCCTGCAACTAGCAATGGCAACTAGACCTGGAGCTGAGCTGCGCCCTCCACAACTAAGACTGAAAGGACAACAACTTGACTTGGAAAAAAGTCCTGGAAGTACACACTGTTCTCCAATAAAGTCTTGTTTCCCTTCCCCAATAAAAATCTTAAAAAAAAAAAAAAAAAAAAAATTAAAAAAAAATCCTACGTGTGGATATAAAGGTGGGAGCAACTGTGTAAATGACTGAATAGTTTATGGCAGCATCTAGAGGAATACGATGGAGTCTTGAGGGAAACAGGTCACGTTTGTGGCCTAAAGAGAAATTGTAAAAAAAAATTTTAAGATTATTAAAGATTGCATTTAATCAGTTTCATGTTGAAACTAAATTTGGCCCCCGCGCAAAAACACACTCGATCTCTCCTTCTGAAAAACTATTCTGTTTAATAGTGCATTTCATTTATGCTACAGGATGAGCAGGATTGGGAAAACATAATGAAAGGTTATCCCTTCAGCTGGGAAAACTCAGGGGCTCTAGCCTAACCCAGCCGTCAGGCTCAGGCCAGAGCCTTCCTTCTCTGGGCTTTGTTTTGTTTGAATTCATACTTTGTTGTTGGTTATAGAGGTGGAGTTAGGAGCAGTCTGGCTGCTGGGGCCAGAGGTCACAGGTCGTGTGACAGAGGGCAGGGCAAGCTGGCTGAGTTCCTTAAAAGCATCCTTAGTAACTAAGGGTTTAGATTAAATCCCTTTCCATCACAGGAGTGGTGAGAGGAATTGGGAGAGACGAGGAAACAGAGTCCAATGCTAAATGCTTTTGATCCACTCCCTCATGTTAGACTCACTGATTAGACAGATTTCCCCATTAGTCCTAGCACAACAGGGAATGATGAGGGGTTCTCAGACGAAATTGCCAGAATGTTTTTGGAAACTTGGTCTTGCTTCTCCAAGAGCCCTAAAGAACAGTCACCACAGAAATCCCCTCTTGCCCTCCTCAATAAAGTAACAAATCCCTCAGCACTGAATTTCCACAATTAGTGAACTCGTTCAAGAAAACAGCACATTCCTTATCAAAACTTAAAGCTGGATTAGGAACAGTGGCTTTCAAATACAGCCTCTGCCCCTTCTTAGCAAGTAACGACTCAGAACATTCTTTCCACTGCCTTCTGCACTGACTATACTGACTCCAACTCTTAGAGGAATCCTTAGTTTTGTTCCTACTGTGCTTCCATCTACACCTTGGAAAGAAAGGCCCTCTTGGTGTGAGAAAAATGGTCTAGTGCAAACTCCCTTCCAAAGCGGAAGGTAATTGGTCCCAGAGCTTCCCTCTAACCACAGCACTTTAAATTGCTGCTTGCCTCGTAATTTTTCAAGTCTGGTATCATTCCTGGGGAAACTGCCTAGGTTGCTAATCACAGTGCCAGGATGATTTGCCCAATTTGCCCCATTCTCTAAAGTGAAAGGTTTGTGCCAGAAGGGACACATCCTAAGTTGTTCGTACTTTTATAGTAAGGCAGGAGCTCTTTAGGTTCAGAGGAACTGAGAAAAACAGGTGTGGCGTGTGGCTCTTTCATGTCGACTCCCTGATATTTAATTCAGCAGTAACTCTGAGAGAACTTTTGCTCATTCCCATTACGTTCAAAGGCTTCTCTCCAGTGTGAATTCTCTGATGGCGAACAAGAGCTGAGCTATACCTAAAGGCTTTCCCACACTCACTACATTCATAGGGATTTTCCCCTGTGTGGATTCTTTGATGCTGAATAAGGCCTGAACTATAGGTAAACTTCCCTCCACATTCCATACATTCATAGGGCTTCTCTCCAGTGTGGATTCTCTGGTGCTGATAGAGGTGTGAACTCTGGCTGAAGGCCTTCCCACACTCATTACATTCATAGGGCTTCTCTCCAGTGTGGATTCTCTGGTGATGAATAAGGGTGGAGCTCCTACTGAAGGCCTTCCCACATTCATTACAAGCATATGGTTTCTCTCCAGTGTGGATTCTCTGGTGGTGAGTAAGGGTGGAGCTCCAGCTAAAGGTTTTCCCACACTCGGTACATTCATAAGGTTTCTCCCCAGTGTGGATTCTTCGATGTAGAATGAGAGCAGAGCTACAGCTGAAGGTCTTCCCGCAATCATTACATTCATAAGGTTTCTCTCCAGTGTGGATCCTCTGATGCTGAATCAGATGTGAGCTCTGGCTGAAGGCCTTCCCACATTCACTACATTCATAGGGTTTTTCCCCAGTGTGGATTCTCTGATGTTGAATAAGGTCTGAAGTTCGATTAAAGCTCTTGCTACATTCATCACACTTATGGGGTCTGTCTCCCACAGGAAGTCTCTGATGTGAAATAAGACTGGAACTTACAGTAAAGCTGTTCCCAAAATCATTACATTTCTCACTTCTCTCTCTCGTGGGGGTTAGCTTTTCCTCAACTGTCACTTGATGAAAATCTTGTATCTTCCTATTCAGTCTTTCTCCAGAGGAAGTTCCCAACTGCCTCTTTAGACTGACTTCTTGTTCATAGGCTTCTTCAAACTTAAGACCCTGAGAAATATCCTTTTGGAATCGTCCCAATAGCACCCCGTGTGATCCTGTTTCTTCAGAAATTTCTTGATCACGCTCAGTTCTGCTCTCACCATCTGGCACAATACAAAATACAAACGTCATTTGTTCCTTATGAAAGAATCAAAAACCAAAGAACAGGAAAATCACATGTATGCCTCTCTATCTGCCCAGGCGGTGTATAGCTTTGGCAGAATCAAAGAAATGGGTAGAGGAAACAGGGAAGGAGAAAGGCAGGAAGCAAAATTGAGACAATAGCTGGAGGTATAGAGAAGTTGGGTATGTAAGTTGGGTATGCATCGGGCAACAGCAGGGAACCAAAAATAAAAGAGAAAGGACATGTTATTTAATGAAGTGACAAAGTCCTCAGAGAAGTTAGAGACTATAGATTAGGGAGTGATGACTACCAGAAGTTTTAAAAAAGGGGGTGGGGGCGTGGCCCAATAGCTCAGTTGGTTGGAGCGCAAGCTCTGAATAGGATTGCCAGTTCGATTCCTACATGGGCCAGTGAGCTGCGCCCTCCACAACTAGATTGAAGGACAACGACTTGGAGCTGATGGGCCCTGGAGAAACACACCGTTCCCCAATAAAATAAAATAAATTTTTTAAAAGTGGGGACAGTGATGAGAAACAGTAGCAGAGCAGGAAGGAGAAACAAGGGTGAGGCCACTAGTGACCCCCACAGCCCTAGGTGAAAAGAACACTCATGTCTGTAGTTCCACATATGCCAAATCCATGGCAACAGGCAAAAGACAGAGTTAATTCATCTCTGGGCCCTGGGCCTAGAAGGCTGTGCTGATGTGAGACTATGTAAACAATTTCCATTTTGACTTCTCTATTTTCACTGCCTTAGGGTTTCTAAAGGGAACTTGAGGCACAGAGGATAAGTATAAAGGGTCTAGATGTTAGCATTTTTAGTTTGTCAGTATTTTCAAAAGTAAATACTGGGCAATGAGTGTCAGGGATAGGAATAGCTGTTTCTCCCTCACCCAAACAGGTCCTCTCAGGACCTCTCTGTTCTCATTTCCCTGCAAACCCAGGACCATCGGCCCTTCCTCTTATTCCAGCCCAGAGATGATGTCGAAACTCAGAAATGGGAATCCTTCTCATGGGGAAAGACCTGGGACAAGGCTTATTCTGCTCATACGGAGCAGTCCCAGAGCTCAATCCCAGACCCAGGATCTGTAGAGGACAAAAGGAAATGTCAGGAAGGTCTCAAATGGGATTTAGGAGGACCCCGTGGCATTGCTCAGGAAAATGTTCTCACTGAAAGTGGGTGACGGACAAGGAAGTAACAGCCCATAGACTATAAGAAGCGAATTGCTCCCTCTAACAAGCTGAAATTTCTACAAGAGCAGCAGTTACACTAGGTTCTGAACAAAGCAACAAGTCCCTAGGAGAAGTTCAACAGAGAAAGGGAGGAGACAGACAGAGTTCCAGAATGTTCACTTGGGCACAGAGCAGTACCTCGCATGTTCAGGGATCCCAATATGCTAATCTTTTGGAAAAGTCTCTGGATTCTCTGTTAAATACTAAGAATAACGTGGAAAAAAGTACCATATTTGGACTTATAAGACCAGGGGTTTGAGTTCTTATACTCACCAGCTATAGGACTGTATGTAAAGCATTTAATACCTCTGATCTCTTTCCTCACCTATAAAATGAGGATAATTCTAGCTACCCGGATTGCTTTGTTTCTGTGAGGATTAAATGAGAGAGTACATATAAAAGCTCTTTATAAACTGCAAATTACTGTACAAATAGGAGTTACTACTATTATCATTGTTAGAATTTTCTGAGACTAAGTCAATCCTTCATGAATTATTTGCAGTGACTCAACTGTTACCAGCAAAAGAGAAGCACAGAAATGCCAAGAGAGTTTTATTAAGAAAGCGTAACTCCTTACCCAGCAAGAACACATTCCTGTAGTTCTCCAGCATCACATCTCTGTAGAGATCCCTCTGGGCGGGCTCCAAACGCTTCCACTCCTTCCGGATGAAGTACACAGCTACGTCTTCAAACGTCACCAATTCCTGAAACAACATGGACATGCATGCGACTTCACGGTGAGGGGGGGACTAGCGACACCAAATAAACAATCCGGGACAGGGTGGAATGATGCATATTTGGGAAACGGGGGAAAGGAGATCAGGGCGGAGAGAGCCAAGAGTCCAAGAAAGAAAGACCCGCTATACAGCAGGAAAGGGCGACGGTCCGGATGGAGGGAATCGTGGTTAGGGCCCAGAATGGGATGGTGCTGCACCAAAAGGTTCCACGAAATGGGACAGAAAAGACAGGTAAGGGGAGCCACAGCTTACCTGGGACTTGGCCTTTAGGAGTGCGGCTGCCAACATCTCATCCCCCAGACTGTCCTTGTTGGAAAATGCAGCCACTTTTGAGGAAGGAAGAGCTGAGGACAATGAAAAAGGGTCCATGAGAGAGTCTATCTGCTCTCGGGCCTCCCGACCTACAGAAACCTCATAGGGCCTCTGGGACAACCTCGGCCTCCTGCCCTCTGACATTTCGAAGTTCAGGTACTCTGCAGCCACTAAAGGTGCTCGCCACAGGTACATTCAGTGTGGGCCCACCACGAGATGTCCAAAGCCCTGCTGATTCCTGCTCTCCGATCTGCACTCGGTCCCCTCCTTTCTCTCCAGTCACTCTGCTGTCAATGAAACTTGCCTCATCCTACTGTTGGAGTGTGTTCTTGACCATCCTCCCACACTTGGCCAGAAACATAGGCTGTCAGCTCATGTCCCTTCCACCATTCACCACATCTCTGAACTCAAACTCTTGCATGAAGTTCTCTTGGACCAGAGGAAAACTAAGATCCGATTTTAGGTTCACCCCAACTCTGACTGAAGACAGAACACTCAGAGCTCTTCTCCACTCCCACAACAAATCTACAAATCTCAAAACAATACAAATGTTTCCTGTTTCTGTGCTTGGTCACCTATCTTTTTCTGTAATTCTTAGGTTAATATTTTTCTCAGAGACTCTAAATCCCTAGATACTAGATTCTGCAGAATCATCCAGACAAAAAGGTCCTTAAATGCTTCCCTGATAAGCACGGGAATAATACCCATTAGGACTGAAGCTGGCTCCAACTCCCAAAGTCATGAAAGCAGTCTATGAAAGCAAAATACAAATACTTTTGTGGTTTTCTATCCATTTTTTCCTTTTGCCTGTGACCTACAAAACAATTCCCAAGAGCCTCCTCTAAGCAAATGGTGCTAAAGAGCACAAATCAGGACTATGAAGTTGGCTATTACAAAGGGCCTGAAAGATAGAATTCGGTGACTGTCAGTTTTCTTAATCCCGCACAATGAACCCACAGTCCTTAAAAATGCCTCAGCTATAGGGCGGCCTGTTAGCTCAGTTGGTTAGAGTGCGGTGCTCTTAACAAGGTTGCTGGTTCGATCCCCACATGGGCCACTGTGAGCTGCGCCTTCCACAACTAGATTGAAACAACTACTTGACTTGGAGCTGCTAATGGGTCCTGGAAAAAACACGCTTAAAATAAATAAAGTTAAAAAAAAATACCTCAGCTATAAAACTTATCAAGCAGTACATTAATTACTGGCTTCAGTCAGCCTTCCCCACTCAGCTGTGACTTCCTAAACAACAAGAACTGTGTCTTATCCATGTCTGGATTCTAACAGTCAGCCTAGTACATAGTGAATGAGAGATTTCAATAGATGACTGCTGAAGGACTGAATAAAAGAATGAATGAATCCTATTCCTTACCACTCTCAAGCAGGGCCTGAGGTTCCTGAGATACATGATCAGCCTGAGTTTCCATGGGTAGGGCCAGAAGCTCCGTCTCTGCTCTCCTATTTGCAGACTCTGTAAGAAGCAGGTTTTGAATGAGGAGGAAGCACTGCAGAAACAAAAGTTCAAGGTTCAAAGATTTAAAAAAACAGCCCACCTCCTGAATACAGAAAGGAGGAACTAGCATTTAATTCATTACTCAGGAACAGCAAGAAGAAAGGCGGCAACTGGGACTAGTGTGGAATATACACACCCACTCCCTGTGATGAGACCACAGGAGGATCACTAAAAAGGCCCAAGTTCCTCCACAATATCTCACCTTTGGCTCCCCCCACACATGGAGGAATATTTATTACAACAAAAAACGGGGAACACCAGTGCCAAATAATATTAACAGAAGGAAATACTGAGTAACTATCAAAAATACGAAAAATTCAGAGTAAAGAGAAAAAGAGAGTGTACACATAGATCGCAAACTGTGTATGCATCATACCAACTTTTTAAGACTATTCGGGATAACTGATAAAGCTATTTGTTTATAGAGGAGGAAAAAACCCACAAACATTAGAATTGGTAGGAGGGAAAAAAAACTTGCTTCATTAGGTTTCGAAATGAAGGTTTAAATGAAGGTTTAAATGAAAACTTGCTTCATTAGGTTTTAGGTGTTATAGTTAGAGGAAAAGAGGCCATGAAATAGCACCCAAATAACAGAGAACAGAGAAACTTTCCACGAGTTCTCTGTCTCTCATTTTAAAAAAGCTGGGGAAACACCACCTATCTCACAGAACTAGGGCAAATAGCTCAAATCCATTAAATTAAATAAGATAAATTCTTCCTCTCCTTTCTTTCTAAAAGTTGTCTGCTTTCAGTCCCAAAGCTGGGATATTACTGAGGAACTTGGGCTTTTTTCTGATCCTTGCGAGTCTCATTACAGGGAGTGGGTGTATATATTCACCCAGATCTAAAAGACTAGTGCCAGTTGCTGTGTGTCCTCTCACTGAGAAGGTAGCAGCGAACTTTCTTGTTTTTTCTCCCTTCTCTCCTAATACATTTCCTTGGGTCAGAGTGTTAAGTCCCTGAGCAGAGACTAATTATTACTTATGACTGTTTCTATCCCTACTAATGTCCATACTTGCCAGATGCAACGGCAATCAAAGAGATTTGTTCTCTGTGGCTCTAGGGAATAAAATGTAACCTTAGCGCCTAGACTGAGGTTTGGATTTCAAGTAGAAGTTTCCATTTCACACTTGAATGCTGTGGCAAGAATCAACAGACCTAGAACAGATGCAGCAGCCACCAAAGCATACTTACACTTAGGCAAGAGTAAAGAACAAAAACCTTCCATTTTGTCCACCTCCCTCTCCGGATCTGTTTATGTGCTCATAGAACAAACATCTATTGCATGCCAACAATATTGCAAGGCATTACTGAAAGGAGTCGAAAATCAGGAATGCATACGGTATTTGCTTCATTGTTACAGACTACTGCATTCATGTAAGACAGAAAAAGGGGAGGGGCCCTGTCTGAGAGCCACTGAGAGTTCAGAGAACTCTAATCTTTGGGCAACAAAGGGGTATAAAATACTCACCACCAACGCCATTACAGTGAAAAGCACTGAATCAAGCATGAGCCAGGCCCACCAGATCAAGGTAGGTGACACACCCTCTTGCCACCATCATCCTCCCATCTGGGTCCCTTTAACTCTGTGTCCAAGCCAGCCATCTTGTTGTTCCTGTCAACCAACTTTACAATTTCCAGGACTGTTTCTAAGCAATCACCCCCAACAAATCAGCTCTCAGTCCAAACTCTCCTTAGAAAGGAAAGTCAGAGGCTGTGACTCCAGAGAAAAAAAGTGACGCTCCCTTCTCACAGCTGGGTTAACCAAAGCTGGAACTCAAAGGCATATTGTTGAGAACAAGTCCCCAGTGTCTGGATCAGTAAACAATGTTTCACAGAAAGAAAAATCTCTATTGTGTCCCCACAGCTTCAGGTGCAGGCAGAGCCCTTCGCTTGCTCCACTGCCAACCCCTCTCCCTGGAACTGTTTCTGTGGACTGAGAAAGATGACCTGGTGATGCAAACGAGTCATGGAACGCTTTACCTGCTGGATTCTTTCCTACCTTCCTTGGAGTTATCACTAGTAGGCCAGAGCAGAAATTATTGAGAGCCTGTGTTCAAGTTCCCGGGAATTCTGACTTTAGTTGATGCCAATGCTGTATGATTTAAAAAAAAAAAAAAATTGAAATATTCAGGTAAACTTCACTTCTAATACAGATGTTTATAGATAAGGGGGAAAAAAGGACACTGTCTAATAACTACCAATTAAGACCACAACTGGTATTTGCATTGCACCCTTAGAGCTGAAAGGGAACTGAAGGTTCTCCCTGTCAATCTCCCATCCAGTGTAAGTAACACTTTCTCAAGTTGCAACGTTCTGTCAGCTAACTTGCTACAGCTAACTTGTTACGTGCTCTTAATACTTCAGCAAGGAGTCTATTTGCTGCACATTTAGCCATCAGAGGTCTTCAGAGGTAAACTGAAAAATCTATCCCCTTGGACCTTCACCCCATAGAGACCTAGTGCCCTACGGAGCTTAAATTATAGAATCTTTTTCCACACAACTGTCTAAAACCAAATGATGCCCACGCGCCACAAACTTTCCTTGGGGATAAACACCTAGTTTCTCTAGTCCACAGATTTCAGGTTTATCATCCAGTTACTTATCCTCTAGTAGTTTACACACGCCCTGCAGAGCGTAAACACCGGTCTGTGTTCAATCCCACTTCAAAAACGGATCAAATCAGGGACCCAAAACAACTGAAAATGGGAGCCAGACACAGTTGTACCACTCCCCCTAAAAGACTCGATTTACGGGGCGCCAGCGGATTATTCCCGGAATCTGAGCTTGCATTCCCTCCCAGACCTAATTCTAACTGTGCACACTTCGGAGAACTCATTCCCTGATCCTCAGACCCACCTAAGTAAAAACAGAGCTCCACTCCTGACGAGGGGCCGAATAACTGTGTAAACCTCAACGAAAAGTGTCTCGGAGAACTACCAAATTAAGGTCGCTGTCATCAGTTGTTTTATTAAAGAGAGAGAAGCTTCTACAACCGTAATGGAACTTTTAAGTGCTCGAGCTGTGCGCTAAGTCACAAGACCAGCACCAGAGCCCCTTTCTTCTCTCCCACGCAGAGTCCCTCTCAGCGGAGGAGGTCCCCGGGGAAACGGAGTCCGGGACCCGCGGCGGCGGAGGGAGTGGCGCCTCCCGGCACCCTGCTCCGGGAGGGCCTGGGTACCCCACGGGACTCAGCGGCACGGACACCACCCCCTTCCCCGGTGACTACAGTCTCCGTCTCACCGCGAGCCGCGGGGGCGGCCGGACTCACCCTGGGGACAGGGACGGGAGACTTGGGGGGCCGGACAAAGACCAGGCCCCGCTGGACACTGTCACAGACCCACACACCGGGGACAGAACAAAGAACGGAAGCTCCCTCCGTTTCGCTTCCGGGTCGGTCCTATTTTGCCACCTACCCCACCCCCGTGGCCCCCACGCCCACCTGTTCTCTCTAGGAAAATAGGAGGTCTTTGCCTCTCGGTGGTTTGCAACCTCCAGGCCTCTCTCGCGAGGCGAGGGTTCAGGGCCGGAACACGAACGCGGCACTGCGGCCCCCGGTTCCCGCCGCCCGCCAAGCCGCGCCCCCTGCTGGCCGGGCTGGGCGGGATGCCGCACACCTCCGCCTCCGGGCGTGTGCTCGGGCACCGCGGGCCCGGGAGGGTGCGGAAGGGGTGCGAGAGGGGTCATGGGGGAAACGGGGTCCACCGGCTCGCGCTCCACACGTGGTCTCCCGAGAGGCAGCCAAGGGCTGAGGAGAGCGCCCAGTGCCCGAGGGACCAGGGTCCAAGCCAGGGCCAGAGCCAACCCATAGCAAACTTGGGAAAGATTCAGCTATATAAAAAATTCACCCTTATTTGAAATTTACAAATAAACCAAGTCTATGCTTCCAAACGAAGTTTTCTGTGTGTATCTTGGCCCAGGGCAGGACTCCCCAAAATAGTTCACAATAGCATATTGATTATTTTGAATTAAAGTTATTTAGGAAACTGCCAATACAAAGAGAACACTCTGACCTCTTTGTGTGGCCCCTAAAAACAGATCAATCTCGCACCTGAAAGCTGCCCTGCTCCTAGAGGGAAAGACACCCTTATCACTAGAGTTAAGGAATCCAGAGCGGAAAAGTTTACGTAAACAAACCTTGTTACACTATTAATTTACTACCCAAGCCCAAACTTTGTTTAGATTCCTACCTAATGAGCATCCAAACCTAGGTATCCTGTAGATTCTTCACAAATTTATTATCTTTGTCCAAAAAGTATTAAAAGATGGCTCTGGTCCATCATTTCTCAGTGCTATCTGTGATCTGTGTCCACTTTAAAAAAATTTTTTCCCTCCTATTAATCTAGTCTTTTGTCAATTTTACTAGTACAGCTGTAAGAACTCAGGAAGGGTAGTGGGGGAATTCCCCCTCCCCAACAGTTTCATGTAAAAATGCCCCCCTTTAAATTACTAAAATCTGAAAACATTCCAGCCCATCAGTTATTGTGAGGACAAACCTGTACAAGGTATGACAGAAAAACTAGTTGGGGAAGTTACTGATCCAAGAAAACAGGTGAAGCTCCATCAATGTGATGAATGTGTGGAAATGCTTGAGGGAATGAGGGTCAAGGCTTTGTGGTTCACTCACTTTTATGCCCTCACAGGAGGAGTCCTGCAAGTGTTGGAATCCAGTCCTTACAGATTATATACAAAACAAAATCCTGTTATCTCCTGAGGAACTGGGGCTCTCTGGGTCCCTCTTAAAGCCCTGCCTCACATTTGATCCCGATTTTTATTGCATATTTACAGCGCACCCACTCATCTCTGTGAATGCAACAGACCTTGCTCTCTGGTGATGTCACCGGAGAGTGAGTCCTTCTGGCACAATGTCCAGGTTCTTGGCGTCTCGAGCAAAGAATTGAACGAGACACAGAAATAAAGTGGTGAAAGAGTTGTTTATTAGGAGAGATAGTACACTTCAAAGAAATAGAAGTGGACACGAGCAGTCGAGAACAGCTCAAGGGCCCAAGGTGGCATTATCAGGAGCAAAAGTACACTCCAAAGAGTTTGGAGCAGGGTAAGCAAAAGACCAGGCTCAAAAAGCAAACGGCCCAAAGGGCCAAGGGCCGGGGCTCATAAAGGGCCTGACTGTGAGGACTTGGAGTTTTTATCTTTTTCTCTCCAATTGGTTGTTCCTTTCCAGGCAAGGGACCACTTGATTGACACTTGAGATTGACAAGAGGCTATTACTACATCTTTTTAGACTGCGCAGGTGTGAGTGGCTGGTTTGATCTAGTTGGGTATCTTGTACCCATTTGTCTACAATGAAAAAGGGAAGTTTTGGACAAAGAGGGGAGGTCTTTGGGGTGGTAATGCAGAGACCCGATGTTTATCTCTAACTGCCTGCCTTGTTTTCCCCTTGAGAGAGGAGATCCCCATAACATCTCTATGGGAAGTTGAGGGACAGAAGGTCTGTTTTTCTGTATCTACTTCCCGCTGGGCAGGGGCCTAGAGCTGTCCCTACCTATTGGGGGATTCACGGAACTCTCGCTGTATCTGATCTTAGATGAGAGGAAGGGGTCTCAAGATCTACCTGGAATACTGAGTTGGCTTCTTTGGTTGCAACTGGCAATCTTGCTGGGATATCCTCTG
Source organism: Rhinolophus sinicus (assembly GCF_036562045.2). NCBI lineage: Eukaryota > Metazoa > Chordata > Mammalia > Chiroptera > Rhinolophidae > Rhinolophus > Rhinolophus sinicus. Next base: position 109,654,302 of record NC_133753.1, on the reverse strand, counting down.
CATCCCCAAAGCCCCTGCATGAGGAAAAATAGATTTTAATTAATAAATCCATTAACTGTATATAGCCTGTGGCCATTCAATCAGTCATTCAGGTGGCATCATTGTCCAGGAGTTGGGCCCAGAATGGGTTGGAAAGAATCATTAGGTGTCAATGATTACAATCAACACGTATACTGGCCTGAGGGGTCTGGGATGGCTTGGGGGATGTTGGGAAGTCACAGGCTTTTAAGTAGTTATCTGAGAGACATTCTGTGATTCAGGCTAGGAGCAATCTTTAGTGTAGGATTCAGAAACTGATTAGAAGAGTAATCAAAGCCATGGTGTTGTGTGGCATATCAGGTGGGGTCTCTGCTCCTGCTCCCTGCACAAGAACACAGGTGTTGTGCGGGGCGGCCTCCGGGGTCTCTGCTCCTGCTCCCCATATAAGAACGCAGGATATGGTGAGGCCAAAAAGGAACACCCACGGAGCCATGGGTAGGGAAGTCATATCACTATGGTCTCACTGGAGGCTGGGTTCACACAATGTGCGACCTGCTGTCCGCTTTGCTGCCATTAGACCGACTCTCCTCCCCTCTCCTCCCCTCTCCTCCCCTCTCCTCCCCTCTCCTCCCCTCTCCTCCTCTCTCCTCCTCTCTCCTCCTCTCCTCCTCTCTCCTCCTCTCCCCAATGTAGCCGCGGCAGTTATATTAGTGGCCAATGGCTCATTGGTTACAGCTAATGGCCAACCAGCCACAGCTGACGGCCATCCACTACCCGAGCAAGCACCTTTCCATATGAGGCTGAGAGGCTAGAAACTGCTCTCTGGGGCTCTGTCCCCACACAGGGGCTAAGGAGCTAAGAAACTAGGGAAAAGTAGACTTAAATTTTCTATAGTGAGGGAGCTCCCATATCAGTGATTTCAATCTAAGGACAATAATTTAAATAACCAATTCCAGTAAAACATGGTATGTTCTAGAAAACAAAGAGCAGGGCTCTGTGGGGAGGCTAGACTTTCCAGAAGAGATGCTGGCCTGTTTTACTTTTGTTATACAGAGACAGCAAAATTACACTCAGAGACTGATTCTGCCTTTGCCAGCTATTTATTTAGCACAGATTTGTGTGGGAATTATAATTTCACAAGTCAATAGCATACAGGATATTTCTTAATAAGCAAAATAAAGAAATAACATACTCCAAACAAGTGACAGATTAATCACATTATTGTTCCACGCGAGGGAAGGTGAAGGAATAACGTCCAAATTTCATATGAGGTGTACCTTTTCATACAAGGAAGTACTCAGGAGAGTCTATAAACAACCAAGAGCTGATTTCCAGCTGCCAGCTCAAAGATGAAAGTCCTCTGTTGCTGAAACTGGAGGGCAACCTGAGAGCAACCGAGTCCGGGCTCGTGCTGCTTGTGCCTGTGCCTGCACCGCTCACCCAATAGACTAACACAGGAGTTGGGCAATAGGATAAGTGTTTATTGTCAGAGCACCCGAGATCTGACAAGGCAGCAGGTTAACACTTTCAAAAACTGCCTTAACATTCTCAGACTGGCTTGGGGTATTTAGGGGAAAATCTGGGCGTTCCTCCAGAGGCTACATGAGCAGTGAGCAGGTTTGCGTGGAGCCTTCCCTCTGGCAAAGTGGCTATCCACTGGTGGTGGCATCAGCAACCCAGGTACAATAATGGGAGTAGCCTGGAAAGAATGTTAGACCCTAGAGATTTTGATCAATAAGCCTAAGGGTATTAATCATAAATTTCAGGGTAATTTTCTAAAACAGGGAACTGAGTGGGGACAGGGGAACTTCGCTGCAGGGGCATGATCTGCTGTTAAGCTATAGGTCAAGGAAAGGTAAGTCCAGGGGGCCTTGCAAGGCCTCTACTATGGGGGTCCCCACCGAGCCCTGCTAGAGCACGTTGCTAGGAAATGAAGATGCTGGTGTTGCCAGGCAATTTCCTTTCCTGGGACCACTGTGTAGTTTATCACCACCAACAGCCAGAGTCACCTTGCCACAGTAGGAGCGAATGCCCCAAAGGTCTTCAGAGACTGTTTAGGTTAGTGAAGAGTCGCCCTGCCCAAATGGAAATTCTCAAATAGTCCTTACAAATTCTAAGTGTTTATAGTCTAAATGTCCCCTTTCCATAGTTGCTTCTCCACAGGTTCTTATGGGTAAGTCCCCAGCAGGGCCCCTCAGCAGCTGGGCTGATGACAACAGATGAAGAATGATGACATCCTCGCATGATTTACTTCATTCTTTATATCAAAACAACTTTACTTCTAAAACACATCTGTTTTGTGTTTGTCATTGTCACAAACAAGTGGATTAAAATACCTTCACTTAAGTCATAAACAAGTGGATTTGAAATTATACTAAACCAATACACAACAAGGCCAATGAGGGGCAGGGGAGTGTTCTACCGTGTTTTCCCGAAAATAAGACCTAACTGGACAATCAGCTCTAATGTGTCTTTTGGAGCAAAAATTAATATGACTCAGTATTATATTATACCTGGTATTACATTGTATTGTATTATATTACATAAGACCAGTTCTTATATAAGACCCGGTCTTACATTATATTAAAGTAAGACCGGGTCTTATATTAATTTTTGCTTCCAAAGACGCATTAGAGCTGATGGTCCGGCTAGGTCTCATTTTCAGGGAAACATGGTATGCAGAGGAACCAGCCAGTGCAAAGGCCCTGAGGCAAGAGAGAACAAAATACACAAGTAATTCATACAACTTGAGGGTGGCCTGAGAGGTGGATGTGTGACCCATTTCCAGTTCTTCTAGACCCCAGTGAAAATTTGAGCAAATACATGGAATAGCCAAGCCACTCAATGAACTCAATTCACCCTTCAAACTGGGCTTTATTTTTTTCTCTTCTCAATTCCTTATCCTTCCACGTGTACCCCCAGGACAAGAACAGAGATAAAGAAGGAGGCAATGGCAAGAATGGAATTAGAGGGAGGCTCCTCAGAGCAGGAATGTTTGTTTCAGAAAGTTCTCCTAATGACAACCCTCAGGGAACAGCTCTTAAGACTCCCAGCACCTTCAGGGCAATCAACATTATTATTCTGGAGCTGAGAAGTCAATTTGCAGTTTACCATTGGTGCCTGAACCAAGCCATCTCGTTAATTCCCAGCCAAGTTCTCAAAAGCCATGCTATTAATGATTATTCTTCCAAGTCTATAGTCTCCATAGTGCCATGAGTCACCCGGGAATGCTCAAGGTGGGGAAGAAAATGTTTAAACTTCCATATAGCTTTATTCTAAAAGAAGGGGGGTGGGGGGATAGAGTTTAAAAAAAGAAAGTAAGCCTTACCAAAAGAAGGAAGGAAGCTGGTTGCCTCACTCGGGTCTCTTTTCAGACTTAAGATAAGGGTATGAAAATTCTGAGGGGGTAGGGATGGTGGGCGTGGGGTGGGGTGGGGGTGAGTGTGGGGGTGGAGTCTCCCAAACTGTATGGAGACAGCTAGTTTTTGTTTTGTTTTTTCCTCCCCTTCCTCCGCCTCCTCCCCCTCACTCTGGTTCAAGCCGTTGTTTCTCAGTCTAGTTGTGTAGGACACAAGCTCCCTGGCCCATGCTGGTATTATGAGCCTTGTGCTCCCCCCGGCTGGGGCAGTCGGTCACCAGTTGCCCTTCGGTGCTCAAGCAGCTCTCACCTGGCCAGCTGCTCACGCTGACTGCCCCAGGCTCATGGCAGCACATGGTAGCCTATAGCAGCCCAGCTCCAGGTGAGAGCTGTTGTTCACAATCTTAGCTGTAGAGGGCGCAGCTCACTGGCCCATGTGGGAATCGAACCAGCAACCTCTGAGTTAGGAGCATGGTGCTCCCATGACTTGAGCCACTGTGCAGACCAGAGACAGCTAGTTTTGAGAGAACCAATTTCCAGGTCCTTCTTTTCTATCTGTACACCTTTAAAACTGCTGCCCTGGAAAACATCCCTTTGGCCACAGTGCCCTCTATCACAAGATAGGCTTCTCAGCCCAAACCTTACAGCTGTGCATTGCCTTGGGGTGTCAAAACCTCTGGGGTACCAAATAAAAAGGATTCATTTGAAATACTGCTGCCAATATTGAGTAGGTGAACAAATCCTTTGTGATTCAAGTGTTTCCCTATTATTCCCCTCCAATAAAATGAGAAGAGGCCAAAAACCATTTCTGTTGATAGATCACAATGTGATTTTGGCATATAAAATTGAAATTGCTGTTACCGTAGCCCTTTTACCACTCATCTGCTCATTTATGTGACAATACAAGAACCCTTGTTCTAGATATGCATATATATGTATATGTATATGTATATGTATATGTGTGTATATATATACACATATATACGTACACATATATATATGGCCAAAAATGTATACACATTTTAAGAAAGGAAGAAACTGTATTAAAATTGTAATAATATATGCTGATAATAAAAGATGCATACAAGTCACGTTTGACTCCTGCAATTACAAGAGATGCTCAAAGTGGTTAAATCAGCATAATTTTAATACATTTTTTCCTTTCTTAAAATGCATATACATTTTTTGGCACCCTCTGTATATATCATATATTATACATGATTTCCTGCCTAATTGGCCCTAAGAAAGTTTTTTTTTTAATTGTCGTAGTTGGGCAGATGGGTGGTTCAGTTGGTTAGAGCGCGAGCTCTGGGCAACAGGGCTGCCGGGTCGATTCCCACATGGGCCAGTGAGCTGCGCCCTTCGCAACTAAAATGAAGTCAACGAGCTGCTGCTGAGCTCCCGAGTGGCCCGATGGCTCAGTTGGTTGGAGCATGTGCTCTCAACCACAAGGTTGCTAGTTCAACTCCCACAAGGGATGGTGGGCTGTGCCCCCTGCAACTAACTACGGCTACTGGACCTGGAGCTGAGCTGTGCCCTTCACAACTAAGATTGAAAGGACAACAACTTGACTTGATGGAGCTGATGAGTCCTGGGAAAAGCACACGACTGTTGCCCAATAAAAAGTCCTGGAAATACACACTGTTCCCCAATAAAGTGCTGTTCCCCTTCCCCAATAAAATCTTCAAAAAAAATTGTCATAGTTTAATTGAGAAAACCATAAGAATTACAAAAATTTCTTCATAAGAATTACAAAAAAGTAAACATGCATCAAGGTCATGAAAGACAAAGAAAGAATGAGGAAATATAAAGAATGAGGAAATATAAAAGGCTGGACAAAACAGGAGACAAGACTCCAAACTGCAACATGGATTCGAGATCAGAAAAGGGACAGAAAAGGGATGTTAGTGAAAAATGGGTGAATTTCCAATAATGTCTGTAACCCCAATGATCTGCTCTACCCACTGAGGGTCCCAGCCCGTCCCAGCACTGGAGCAACATCCACAGCCTGCTTCTGTGCACTCTTAAAAGATTTTAAAATAATTATTATTGAAGTAAAATAGATAGAACATAAATTTTCCCATTTTATCCATTTTTAAGTGTACAGTTCAGTGGCATTAAGTACATTCACATTGTTGTACAACCGTGACCACCGTCATCTCCATAACTTTTTCATCTTCCCAACCAGAAACTCTGTACTCACTGAACAACTCCCCATTCCTCTCTCCCCACAGCCTCTGGCAACCACCATTCCACTTTCTGTCTCAATTTGACTACTCACATACTCATAAGTGGAATCATACAGTTTCTGTCCTTTTGTGACTGGCTTATTTCACTCAGCATAATGTCTTCAAGGTTCATCCACATTGTAGCAGGTGTCAGAATTTCCTTCTTTTTTTTTTTTAAGGCTGAATAAGATTCCACTGTATGGATAAACCACTTTTTTTTAATCCATTCATCCTTCAATGGACTTGGATTGTTTCTACTTTTTAACTACTGTGATTAATGCTGCTGTGAGCACTGGTGTACAAGTCCCTGCTTTCAATTCTTTGTGGGTATTTCCAAAGAAAGATTCAAAAAAACTTTCATTGCCATTTTTCTTTAGCAAGAGAGGTACCACTTAGGGAGAGAAAATCCCCATGAATTACTGGTCTTTGTTCATTGAAGACCCTGGAGTGGTCTCCCTGAATTGTATAAATGTGGCTGCCTTTGTCTGTGGTTTGGCAAAAGCTCCACTGTCTTATGGAGCTGGTTGCAAGGGAGAAAGTGAATCAGTTTGCATAATAAGTGGACCCCTGTCTTTTCCTGCTTCCTGATATGGTTCCTAGTTAGGGAGACTGATCAAGGTCTCAGTAGCAGGAAACAGCACTAGATCTCCGAAATAAACCTAGAAAGGCCGAAGAGAGACAGGGCCATTGAAGGAAGGAAGAAGAGGGAACAGGATACTCTGAGGTGGCAAACACTGGAACTGGTCCTCTCCATGCCTCCTGGGCCAGCTTGAGCCCTGGGAAGGGTGTGTGTGTGTGTGTAGGGCTGATGCTAAGATTTGGGGCTGGATAATTCTTTGTTGTGGAGCTATCCTGCGCATAGTAGGATGTTTAGCAGCATCCCTGACCTCTACTCACTAGATGCCAGTAGCACCCACTCCTAGTTGTGACAACCAAAAGTGTCTCCAGATAGTACCACATATCTTCTGAAGAATACAATCACCCCCAGTTGAGAACCACTGGGTTAGGGTGTAAAGCTCTCTCCCTGAGCTTAGTTTGGGATGACTGTCTCAAACAACTTGAAGATGGGGAAGGGCACCTTGGCTCCAGAGGTAACTGCTGGAGCTGATTATCAGGTTCAACAACCAGACTCCAAGCATGACTTTGGGAATAAGGTCATTGTTCATGCAGTTTGTGCCTTGGGTGGGAGAGATTGAACCACATCTCAGCCACTTTAGGCCAAGCTTCAGCCTCATGCCTAAGAGACAACTGACACGGAAGCGGCTCCATCTCCACCACTCCAGGGCAGTCTAGCACCCTGGATGTAGAAAAAGAAAGAGCTGCTGATTTTAATCCATTTGGTTGGGAGCTGCCTTTACTGAGTGACACACTGCACAGAGAGCAGGTGGCTGGCCTGCACACGCAGTGGCCCTGAGGGCTGGACCCCATGCTAGACCCAAGACCAGCCCAGAAGCAAGACTGGTGCTCTGGAATCCCCACCACCAGGCCAGTGTCTTCCCATCACCTGTCCCCTCCAGTCCAACATTCCAATATAGGACGCGATAGGACATGCAGCTGCGTGCTCGGGAATCCCAGACTTGTAGAGAGGGAGCAGGCTGAAGCTATGGAGAGGGACAGACAGGACAGCCAGAAGTCCTTCTATTACAGCTCTGTGGGTGGAAGCATTGTGATCAGGGATCCACTTGGATCTCAAACAGAATTAGAGGGCCACCCTAGTTTGTTTTTAGTTATTATTGAAAATGGATGTGTGAGTCTATGGTTCTCTTTTACCTTTAAATCAAGTGCCTTAAGATTCTGTATGGGGATGGCATTCTCTGCATGATTTGAATAAAAGGGCCTCTTTTTTTTTATAAACAACAAACACATTATTTATGTATTTATTTATTTATTTATTTATTTATTTATTTATTTATTTATTTATAAGGAGGTTGCAGCTCACAGTGGCTCATACTGGGATCGAACCGGCAACCTTGGTGTTATCAGCACCACGCTCTAATCAAATGAGCTAACCGGCCACCCCAAAAAGGCCCTCTTAATCCTTACCTTTCGGTCAAAACTGCCGTGCTAATTCCTTTGGATCAGCACTTTACAGTACACATCCCCGCAGCAACAGCAGCTCTGCCCAGTAATCCTGCAGTGGTTCTGGTGCCGAGGAGTTAGTGCTGCGATCCAGTGCCTCACTAGTGTGTAATAGCCCCTCCAGACTAACTCATGAAAAGTGGAGCAGGGGAAGGTGTAGGGCTACCCAGAGCCTGTGACTCCAAAGGCAGGATCCCAATCAGAGTTGGGGCGCATGGAACTGCAAGGGAAGCAGCCAGTCTCCAAGTGATCGGACCCACCTTTCTCCTCTGCTCTCTTCCCTGTGCACAGCCCCCCTGCTTACTCCTGAGCATGCACACAGGACCCCAGGATACATTTGGAGGCACAGTTAGGGGCTCCGCCACACCTTATCTATAATGAAGGCTTCCCTGAGGCTAGAGGAAGTGAGGAAATGTACTTTTATATCCAGGAGTGGTTCCCACTGGTAGCCACAGGGCAAAAAGGGGATGTGGGTGCTTAGCTCTGAGTGGGCTGGCAGGTAAGGTCAACTCACTTGTCCGATAGTTATTTTCAGTCGTGGCCAAAACTCATATGGGTTTTATGCAATTGTTTTGTTGCGGAAAAGTGGCGAGGACCAAGAGACTCAAGCAGCGCTCAGAGATCAGGGAGAACATAGCTTTATTATGCCTGCGGGCTCAGCGGGATTGTTCCCAAAGACTGAGCACTTACTGGGGTAGGGCGCTTTGTTTTATAGGGTTAGGACTCCGGGTTTGAGGGGATTCGCGCCATTGCTATTGCGACGCTAGGGATTGGTTAAATCTGGCCAGGGTACCGGGGAGGTCCGTCCCTAACAGCTGTGATCGCTCAACACTGGTTTGATGAGAAAGCCTCTAACCGCTGTGTTTGCAGGAAACTACCCCGATAAGGTATCGGAGGAGGAGGGGGACAGAAAGCTCCTAGTGGCTGTGCCCGCAGGAAAAAAACCATCCCGACAGTTTCAATGTTGGATAAATAGCTAAAGTCCCTGTGATGGCACGTCCCATGAATAAGCAGCTGTCGTGCAGGAGACCCTGCTCGCTGCACCATTTGTCATGTGGGGCAGCCTGCGGGGTCTCTGCTCCCGCTCCCCACATAAGAACGCAGGATATGGCTAAGCCAAAAAGGAACACCCACGGAGCCACAGGTAGGGGAGTCATATCACTATATTCTCGCTGGCGGCTGGGTTGGAGACACAGGAAATAGGAGCCACACGATCCGCAACCCGCCGTCCACCTCTCTGCAATCTGCAACTCGCACTCCGCCGTGCTAACTGCAATCCGTGCTTGCCAGCCACCCTCTTCTTGCTAGCCCCCATTTTTTGCTAGTGTAGCCACAGCAGTCATACTAGTGGCCAATGGCTCACTGGTTACAGCTGATGGCCAACTAGCCACAGCTCATGGCCATCCAATCACAGTTGATGGCCATTTACTACCTGAGCCAACACATTTCTATGTGAGGCCGAGAGCCTGGAAACTGCTTTCTGGGGCTCTGTCCCCACAGCAGCTGTGGCTGGGCTGGAGCCCAGAGTCTCTTCGCTTCCTGTGGGTGATGAGCTTTGGCTACCTGCACCTGGCAGTCATCTCCAGGTGGTCACCACTGGGCTGTGGCCCATCCATTTATCTCTACCACTACTGCTCATTCTACTGAGCAGGTCTGTAGCCATTGAGTCATGATTGGCTCCTGTAAGCTGTTCCAATGAAATTACAGGTAAGTTTCATCCTCTACAGGACGAGGAGACTGATGTAGATGTATATATCTTCTAGGTTGGGTTAGAGATCAGGAAGTTGAGGTAAATCATACCAGAGAGCCTGTATTTTCTGTTAAGCAGGAGGCAGGCTGAAAATAAAGGGTCAAGATTGTGAAGAACGGGGTTCCCACCAGGTGCCCCAGCCTGGGAACCCAGATAAGTCACAGGTCAGCAGAGACATTCTGGTCATTCACGATGGCCCAGTAGGCTGCCCACTCACACTGGCCCAGCAGGTTTTAGGGCATTGCCATCAGAAATAGGAAGGCAGAGATAGGTATGGGAGATTTTGTTATCGGGAAATGATGTTGAACCTTGGCTCTTCATCTTCTTGAAGGAGTGAATTCAATCAAGAGACAGAATTTTGTGTAGCAATGAGATAGCAAGAAGTTCATTAGAAAATGTGAGTATGCTCCGAGACACGGAGGGGACCAACCCAAAGGTGGGAAGCAGCCTCGCCTTACATTGTGTGAAGGCTTGGATTTCTCTGGGTAGAATTGCCTACTCCTCTCCCTTCTCTCATCTCTCTTTCTCCCCCTGAGGTGCCCTGTCCTCTGGCATTTAGCAATGCATTTCTTTGATTTAGGGGCCTGTGTAAACACATTCCTTGGGGTATGTGAAAACCTGGAATCCTACTAGGCTAGTAAGGTATTGGTGGTCCTGACAAACAGGATGTATTCTCTGATAAGCAGGATGTCTGTCTCTCTTCTAATGTGTTTCTTTGATTTAGGGACATGTGTAAACACATCCCTTAAGTGTATGTGTAAGCCTGGATTTCTGCTGGGCAGCTGAAAGCAGTCTTGACCCAAGTAAGAGCTGCAGCAAGGGGTTTTCTAACCGGGGCTAAATTTCTCCTTCTCCTGCTCATTTCTATCTATCTACCTACCCTATCGATTTCATAGAGCTAAAAACAAGAGCACTTGGCAACTGATTAAATATCGAGGATGAGGGACATAGCGGATAAGAAGAGATTATTATGTTTTGACCATCACTGAGCTGGGATGGGTTCAGGGTCTACTAGTTCCTACAACAGCCAAACACTGCTCACTCTCTTTTTCTAGATTGTAACTCCTAGCGGAGAGGCACATGGACAGATTTATCCTTGTACCTCCACAGAGCCTTAATCAATTAGAAAATTAATGTCAGTTTATTTATAAATTAAACTCTTCTGGCCACCTCCAGACCTAAATGAAGAGTGAATACCTTATGTCTCTCAGCACTTCCTCCTGGATAAAGAGCTGGAGAGAGAGAGAGAGAGAGAGAGAGAGAGAGAGAGAGAGAGAATGGTGGTTTGGCTGTAGAAAGTGCCCACAAGATGTGGACTGCCCCTAGATAACTAGTCCTTTGTGGGTTATAGGAACTTGCTCGAAGCCAGTACCTGGAACAGGGATTCTGTGAGCTGCAGCTGGCCCGTGGACCTGCTCCTCCTGCCACATGGGGCACTGCCAAAAGCAATGGACTCAGGAGGCCTTTCCAGCCCCTGCCCAATAACAAGACCACTAGTTTTCATTAAGGGAGTTGTCAAAGGTGGCCTTGTGGGACATCGCTTGTCTATGCAAGGCAAGGGGTCTGTACAGTCACCTTTGGCCAGTGCTGCATAAGCCAGTGGTCTGCATGTCCTCCGGGCTGGGCTCACCACCCAGCTGCAGTACCTGGTTCCTGCTGCAGCCCAGATTGACTGGAAGTATGGACAGGATGCTGGGCACAGGGTGGCTGAGGTGCCAAAAACTGCAGAGTAAAATGCAGCAACATGCACAGGCAAAGAAAGAAAGAGTTCCCAGGGCTGAGGCATTCCTAGGACATCAAAGGGGTAGCGCTCCTCCCCGTGAAGGAGGAAGCAGTACTAAATTGTGAGTGCTAACTGTGGAGTGCAAGGTCAAGGAAGGAAAAAGGATGACAGTTAAATTTCCCCTCTGCTGCGTCTACCACGCTCTGCAGGCTAGCCCGCCCCCCCTCCCCTGCCCTGCACTCTCAGCCAGGGGAATTAGCATTGTCTGATGCTTGTAGCCCCTGACAAAGTTTGCTAGATTTCTTGGTCCTTGTTCCTGTAAGGGAAGACATGCCCAAATTCAACAGATGGGGTTTGGACAAGGTTTTTAGTGGAGACATGAAGCTAAAGTGATTTTGTATGGAGCCCAATGTCTTTGCTGTTTCTACACCTAAATGTGTAGTAGGAATCGATGGGTTATATGCTTGCACTTTTCCAGCCTCTTAAGTATTAAAGAAATTTCCCATTCAGGGATTGCCATATGTAGAGGGTGACAGTGGGACACACAGATCACTCACCAACCCATCTCCCTTTCCTCTCCAGAATGGTCCGTCAGAAACAATAAAGAATGGGGAGGAGAGAAAGGGAAATCACAGTTCCACTTAAAAACTCCAGCCGCCAGTGTTTGCAGAGAGGCCATTTCTCAGTGCAACATCGCCACCTGCTGGACACATCCATCAGGTACACTTGCTGCTGAAGAACTCCAGACCCAGGAGGCTTTGTAATTCTCCAGCCTGATACCCCACTTTTGAGGTGAATCGAGTTGAACCTCATCATTAACAATATGGGAAGAGCTTAAAAGGCGTTGCTAGTCAAACAGAAATGGTAATTTTAAAGGCGCAGTCAGCCTGGCCCAAGAGAGGTTTTACATGAAAAAGTAGCAGCTGCTGCTTAGGAGAAACCACTTGAAGCAATGTGGATCAGTGGGGACCCTCATGTCTCAGAGGTTCCCCTAAATGCCTGGACTTGGTTCCCTGATGGCTTAGCTAAGGTAAAACCTAATGGGTTCCATTGAGTGGCTGCAGCTGTCCAGCCTCAGGGCCAGCTATGTAAAACTGAAAGCAGATGTCCCCGCTCTGCTCAGTGGGCAGAACTCAAGGCCATTCTCATCATGTCCGGCCAGCACGCCCCTTAATGAGCCGTGTTACATTTTACAGACTTGGGCTGTTAGCCAATGGCCAGGCTACTTGGTCCACCACTTGGAAGATGACAGACAAGGAATATTAAAGACACACCCTGTGGGGCGGAGAACTATGGAAACATTCCTTGGGTCTATCTGACAGGTGCATTACTCATGTGGATGCCCAAGGTGGGGACCTAGTGGTCTCTGATCAGACTGACTGGCAACAAGCTGATCAAGCCTGCATTGCTCAAAAGCTCCCTCCTGCTCCTCTTAAATGGACTCCATTGAACCTTTGACACCCTCTAAGGGTTCTCTTGGTGCCGGTGTCTCTGTTTTAGTCTGATCCCCTGACTCAGGCCACATCACTATGGACCTTGAAACTAAACTGTCATGTTTTAGGCTTTGCAGACCATCAACAGTCTGACATTGGTGTACCTTTTGTCAATAAAAGCCACCCAACAATGAGCCAAGAGTCAAGGTGTTGGGTGAACATTCCACACTCCCTACCATGGGCAGCATCTCGTTGCCAAGCACTGGAATGGCCTCCTCCAAAATTAGCTCTACCTCCCTCCCCTCCTCTGGTCCACACACCTTAGTGAGGCAGGCTGGTCACTGAATGTGGCCATCCCCCAAAAGCATTTGTCTCCTCTTGGTCAGTCATCCTTTGGGTAATGATGAAGATAAAACGGCTGGGGAGCTCTCTAGACTTATTCTGAAAATTAAAGATTCTGCCCTGCCTATTCCTTGGAATGACACCACCCCACCCCACCCCACCCCCGCCTCCCCTTATGGCTACCCCAAGCCAGCCTGGTTGGTAGACCCTCTGGCTACAGCCAAGCCACAAGGGAGCCTAGGGCATGCTAACTTAATTCTGGTCTAGCCACCAGCATTCTCTTATTGTTTTGACATGGTTCTAGATCATTTGATTGAGGTCACTGCTCTCCAGCTTCCTTACAGTGACCCCACACATGCTGTGGCAGGCTGAACAAGATTCCCCAAAGATATTCAGGTATAATCCTTGGAACTTGTGAATGTTACTTTATATGGCAAAGAGGATTTTACAGGTATGATTAAGTTAAAGATCTTCAGATGGGGAGATTATCCTGGATTATCCTAGTGGGCACTAAATGTAATCCCAAGTGTAAGAGAGTGGTAGGTAGAGATTTTACTAAGAAGGCAATGTGGTGATGGGAACAGAGGGACAAAGATATATGAAGATGCTGCTGAAAATACTGGATTTGAAAATGAGGAAGAGGCCATGATCCAAGTAATGCAAGGAATGTAGTTCCAGAAACTAGAAAAGATGACAGGAAACTAATATATGTGTCAAGGTGGAGGGTATAATGGTCTTTGCAAATTTTATAAAAATGCTCTCTTTCACTCACACCTGACCCTTCTGGACAAAAAGTCTATATGCAAATAGGGGATAATTGGAGAAAAAGCTACTGGGATGTGACACACCAATTTTGTGGCCATAGAAGAAGAGCAATAACCCAGCACCTGGAAAGGGAACACCTTAGACCCAGGAGGTGCAGGGAGGTGGGAGGAGGATCGCTTAACGTTCTCTTTGTCGTCCAGATCTAGCACCACCGCAGCCTAGCAAGCCCATCCCACGGCTCCCTGAGCTAGGCAGCAGCTCTGGCTGGATTTGCCAGCACTGAAACTCCTCCATGTGAACACCTCTCCCCGCTCCATATGCATGCTGACACACAGACCAGCACAACCTTGTTGCAAACCGACTACTACAAATTCATGCGCTTCTCCTGAGGCCCAAGCGTCCTTGAGTCAGCAAATCCTATTAACTCTACTTTCCAAATGTATCCTGAATTCAATCAGGACTCACAGGTGTTGCCCTGTCCAGGGCAGCTGGGTGAAGGGGCAAGTGGGGACTGAAACCCAGCGTGAGCTTAGAAGGGACATCCTTTTCTTTTCTTTTTTTGGATAACTTTTAAGATTTCCTCTCTTAACAACTTTCAAATATGCTATACAGTACTACTGACTATAGCTGCCGTACTAGAGACTTTTTCCACTACACACCAGGGCATGTGGCTAGCTGCAGGCCTGAGTCATCTCTCACCTCTGCCTCTACTGCCCAGGTCCAAACCATGGTCATCTCTCTCCTGGATTAGGACAATAGCTCCAGTTTTCCAGGCTTCTATGTCCCCACCATCCGTCTAATCTCCATGCATCAGACTGGGTGACCCTTTACAGCCTTGAGTCAAATCAAGTCATGCGTCTCTTCAGACTGAAAGCCAAAGTTGTTATAATGGCTCATGAGGCCTCACATGATCTGACGCTGTTACCTCTCTGATTTCATTTCATCTCAGTCCTTCAGTCCCCACTTGCCCCCTCACTCAGCTCCAGTCATTGACTTTCTCATTATTCCTGGAACACATCATGCAGTCTCTTGCCTGAAGACCTTCGCACTTGTTCCGTTTGGAATACTCTTCCTCCAGGTATCCTGACACCTTGCTCCCTTACTCCATTCTGGTCTTCCCTTCCATGTAAAACACCACCCCTCAAATCCCTCTTAATATCCTTATGTGTGCTTATTGTCTGTTTCTTACAACTAGAGTGTAAGCTTCATGAAATCAGAACTTGGTTGTGTTCAGTGCTGTAACCCCAGCACCTGGAATTGTGCCTGTTGCATAGTAGGCACTCCTAAATATTTGTTAAGTAAATGAATGAATGATGGATGGATGGATGGATGGATGGATGGATAACCACTGACCCCAAAGAGTAGAATTTCTTGACAACACCACAGATTCAAAGTGATCGGTGACTCAGTCCGTGTTCTTTCCTGGAGGGCCTTCACTTCAGTCCTTGGTATCTTCTTTGCTGACTCTCTGAGCAGCTATTCCCCACCAGCCAAGTTATCTCCACTCTGTGGAAGGAAAAGTTAACAAAACAAGAAAATGATGCATTGTTTAATTTTGGTGGAAGGCACAAAGAGAACTGTGGGAGAAGTTGCCTTAACACAATTTCAACTTGAGTTTTTCGTAGTAGATTTTTGATACAATGCACTTTTAAGAAATGCTCAGTGAGCTTACTTCCAAAGCATGTATAATCAACTGATTCAATTTCAAAATCATCCTTGAATTTCACAATAACCACTGTTTTATGGGTTGTATAATTATCTGAGCAGTTTCAAAAGCATTTGAAACACCAAAAGACAAAGAAGTACTTTAATGTGTGAAACAGCAACACAAACTGTTAACTTTATTAGCCCTAGAATAATTGTCTTTATTTTAGCCTTCAATCTAACTGAGAAACTCCTAAACACTGCCTATCATGTAAAAGAGATAGATTTTTCTGACCTCATTTTCCCTAAAATGGCCTATATGCTTTTGTTCCTTAACTGTCTCAGTTGGCTGGAATGTTTTTCACTGGACATTAGAATGAGATAAACTCTTTCTCAACTTCCCCTTGGGCAGAAGACCCCTATCCCTGCAGGATTTCTCAGGCCTCTTCCTTTGAGTGTTGCTGGCCCTTCAACTTTCCTTTATCCAGGCTCCTAAGTGGAGAGGTTGCTTAATTCATGTAAGTTATTATTATCAGTAGAAAACATCTCCGGTACCTGCTAGTCCTGGGCACCAGAGTAGGCTCGCGGGGTCAAGAAACAGGTCTCTACCTGCTTTCTAGAGCTTACATTTTGGGTGGGGTACAGACACATATTAAAAGAGCCAACCAGACATGTTGGGGCAGCAGAAGGGGGAAAGGCAGTGTACACAATTTGCTTACATGTAAGAGTGGAGAGAGGGCTGGAGTGGTCTCTTTGCCAGAGGTGAGATTCATGGAAATGGAGAGTACAGGGAGGGTGGAAGGGGTTAGGAAATGCTGGGGATGCGCCTAGTACTGTTGTTAATACCATTATTTGGGAGGAGGAAAGATAGGACATGCAGAGAGCTACTCAAGACCAGGCTCCAGCCCAAATTATTCATCCATTTACTCAAAAATTATTTAGGTACCCGTGTCAGGTACCGTGTTGTCTTAGGGGTTATAATGATGAACATGACAAAAGGCCCTTGAGTTAGTGGGGCGTGTTAAAGGAACAGATGTGACAGCTAGTGTGGCTGAAACATGGGGACCAGGGGGCAGAAAAGGCCAGGGCCCATTGACAAGCAGGGGCCGAATCATACAGGGCCTTGCAGGCCGCGCTTAGCAGCTTGGATTTTATTCTGAGGGCAATAACATGACATTTCATTCATTCCGCAATAGACTTAGGAACTAGGCAATCTTATTCGAATTCTGCTTTCGAAGACGGAAAGGTTGGTGTGGGGTTAAGTAATTTGCTTAAGGTCAGCCGCAGACGAGAGCTGGCTCAGGGTCTACGAAAATCTGTCGGCTTCAGGGCCATGCGGGCGTCGGACTTTTGCCGCCGGAGGGCTGCGGGAGGACACCAGGCGGGTACGACAGCCGCTGCCTTGCGCCAGGGAAGGTGCGCGCCCCGGGGACGCTGCGCATGCGCCGCCCCGGACGGAAGCCGGGAAGGGGGCGGGGCCGAGGCCGGCGGGCGCGGGGAAAATGGCGGCGGCGGCAGCTGCGGCGAACGGGACTGGGGGGAGCAGCGGGATGGAGGTGGATGCAGCAGGTAACGGGCCCCGCGGGGGCGGCTCCCGGAGACGGCCTTCGAGGTGCGTTAAGGCCGCCTTCCTGGATCCCAGGAGAGGTCAGGAGGGCGGACGGTAACATCGCTCCCTGGGATAACTTGCGGGAGGGATATATGGCCCGGCTCTGCCATCTCCCACTCCCGTCTCCTGGGGAGGGTGTGGGCCCGGAGTCTCACTCACTCTCCTCTTCCTCCACCTTTAGTAGTCCCCAGCGTGATGGCTTCCGGAGTAACTGGGAGTGTTTCAGTTGCTCTTCATCCCCTGGTCATTCTCAATATCTCAGACCATTGGATTCGCATGCGCTCCCAGGAGGGGCGGCCTATGCAGGGTGAGTGTTCAGCCTAATTCTGCAACCTCCTGTCGTTGGTCACCTCCACCAAACAGTGGTCTTTTCTCCTTCCTTTCCTTAAGATAATTCTTCCTCTGCCAAATCACCATTTCCCCTGTACTTGGTTCACACCCTCTGCCTGTAATGATTAGGTAAGTTTTGGGATTCTTTACTCCTACCCCTATCTGTCCTTCTCTTCCCCAGTGATTGGGGCTCTGATCGGGAAGCAGGAGGGCCGAAATATCGAGGTGATGAACTCCTTTGAGCTGCTGTCACACACCGTGGAAGAGAAGATTATCATTGACAAGGAATATTATTACACCAAGGAGGAGCAGTGTGAGAGGGGACTAGAAGTGGAAGAGAGGAGTGGGAGGAAAAACAAAAGCAGAGTGGGGAAGATGGAGAGGGTTGGGGAAAAATAAACAGGACATGGGATGAGAAAGGTGGGAAAGTAGAGTACCTGAAATCTCAGAAAAAGAACATATTCAGGTATTCTGCCCCACAAAAGTGAAGGATGAGAGGAGAAAATAACCATTCTAAAATGAGCCAGGATTTGAGGGGGAGGGGAGAAGCTGGTGAAAATATACCAGGAGCTTCAAATTCAGGAAGGATGGTTTAAAGAAATACTTTGTGCTCTGGCCCCTTCCTCTCCAGTTAAACAGGTATTCAAGGAGCTGGAGTTTTTGGGTTGGTACACCACCGGCGGGCCACCTGACCCCTCTGACATCCACGTCCATAAGCAGGTATGCGTGCTCACACATGTGCACGCTGGGATAAAGAATAGAGGATGAGGGAAAGAAGAAATATGGGCATTGACACTTGTCCATCATCCCCCTCTTCCAGGTGTGTGAGATCATCGAGAGCCCCCTCTTTCTTAAGTTGAACCCTATGACCAAGCACACGGATGTGAGTAACACTGACCCAATGCCCATTTGGTCATACCTGTCTATCGCTATGCTTTTATACTCATCCCCTGCTATCTTTTACTGTATGACATCTCTGTTGAATTCAATCTTCATTCTGCCATTTATCAGCTGTGTCTTTGGATAAACCTGCATTTTCTTATGTGTAAAACAGTGATAATCTGTCCTTCATTGGCTCTTCAATGTGAAAGTGCCAATCCCAATTTTTGGCACATAGTACAGTTTCAGGTGAATTTGATTTAAGAGCTGTTCTCCATCTCTTCTTTACAGCTTCCTGTCAGCGTTTTTGAGTCTGTCATCGATATAATCAATGGAGAGGTAATGCCTTACCCTTCAACCCTCAGATCCTGCCCCTGATGTTTCCTGCTTTTGACTCTCCCTATGTGCCCTGTAGGCCACAATGCTGTTTGCTGAACTGACCTACACTCTGGCTACAGAGGAAGCTGAACGCATTGGTGTAGACCATGTCGCCCGAATGACAGCAACAGGCAGTGGAGAGAACTCCACGGGTAATGGAGGCTGGAGGGGCATACTTGGAAGTGGGGGTGGAAGGTGTGACTACAAGCCTTTTCAACCATGGCCTGTCCCTGCTCCCCTGCAGTGGCTGAACACTTGATAGCACAGCACAGTGCCATCAAAATGCTGCACAGTCGCGTCAAGCTCATCTTGGAGTATGTCAAAGCCTCTGAAGCAGGTAGGACGGGTTCTCCCTGGCATTCCTACCACTTTTCTACTCCCTCCTGGGGAAGTGACAGCATCCACATTAATGCAGCCTCTCTTTGTACCTTTAGGAGAGGTCCCCTTTAACCACGAGATCCTGCGGGAGGCCTATGCTTTATGTCACTGCCTCCCGGTACTCAGCACAGACAAGTTCAAGACAGACTTTTATGATGTGAGTGTTAAAACCCAGGAAGGTGGGTGGGGCTTATGCTGTCATTTCTGCATGCAGGACATAGGACTCAGGTGTTCCCTGGGCATGCTGTGAGGGACCTGGATCTTTCTGTTCCCTCCCAGCAATGCAATGATGTGGGGCTCATGGCCTACCTGGGCACCATCACCAAAACGTGCAACACCATGAACCAGTTCGTGAACAAGTTCAACGTCCTCTATGACCGACAAGGCATCGGCAGGCGGATGCGGGGGCTCTTCTTCTGAGGGTACTTGAAGAGATGATGCAGAGGTCAGGACTGTCCCAGAGGGGAGAGGTGTTACACTCCCCTTAGAGAAACCTATCATTAATAAAAGGGAAGTGCCCCCTCAGCACCCCTTCCAGTGGCTCTGTCCTCTGTTAGGCACCACATAGGTTTCTCAACTTGGATCTTAAAGGCCCTTGGTTCCAGCCTTGCTCAGAGGCATGAGTCCCATTTTATTATCAGTTATGTTCTCAACACCTTTCAGTGGTTGGGAACTCACTGCCACTTGAAGTGACCCCAAGTCTGGTCAGGTAGACAGACTGTCTATATTGAGCCAAAGGCTCTGTTTCCACCTAAGCAATGGGTTTTGCTCTTTAGTATCTCCCTGTAAACCAATGACCCCTTTCCTAAGCTTAGTTTTTCACACACAAAAAGGGAGATTGGGAGGGAGCGGGATATTAAGCACATTTCTATGAGGAACAACTGAAAGTCTTGATCCTATAGCGAGCACTGAGTATTGCCAAGAGGGACATTTCCCAATTATTGCTAATGTTTGAGTGCTGGCTACAGAAAATGTACCTGACCTAGCAGGCACCTCAGCCAGCCCTAGGAGGCAGGTACTAGTGTCCATGTCATTTTAGAGATGAGGCCAGGTAGTGTAAACATGAAGATTGTTCTATGCAATTACTTGTGCCTCCCTCCCTTTATTTTCATCCCCTAACCAGGCCTTTCAAGTTGTACTTGGGGACGCAAGAGGTGGCCACTGTATCCCCAGAACTAGAAGGGAGCACAGCAATAGACTCAATATATATTTGAATCTAGAAGGGAGTAAGAGCAGGCAAGGGATCTGAGTGGAGATCCAGTGCAACAGGCTGTACAGTGGGTTCTCATTCCTTGCTGCATTCCCACTGTCTGTCTTGGTATCTGGCACGGAGAGTAGGTACTTAATACATTTATTGAGTAAATGAAGACGAACATAAAAGGAATAAGAAATGAATCTATAAAATGTACAATATCCAGTTTTACTAGAAGGCAGCAATCTACACACACTTTATTAGCAAAAGGAATGTATAAAACAAGTGCAGCTCAGGAAAACGAGGGCGAGAGGTGTCCTCCTTTCCCCTCATGGGCATCGTTAGACCTTTAAGGAAGGGGGGTGTTTAGCACGGTATGCAGAGTAGGCCCCAGTGTCTCAAGTGGGCTGGAATCAGACAAAAGTGATCCGTGTCCGGGCAGTATTAACCTGCCAGACGTTTAACTCCTCATACTCATCTAGAGCTGCCTGGAATTGGGCAGGTGTGAAGCCCCGGGATATGCAGCGCTGCTCCGCCTCAGAAAACCGGACACTTCGGCCCTCTGAGACCAACTCACGGACAGTGGCAAATATCACATCTGCTGGTCTCTGGGTCCTGAAGGAAACAAGTGTGGATGTTTAAGGTCAGGCTACCGACAAGAGCACCCAACATGTCAGAACAGTGGACTTCTGAGGCAATCATACATGTGATTGCAGAAGCCACAAGGATAAGTGGTCTGCTCAGGAAAGTCAAGGTGACTCCCGATTTCCTTCTCCATTAAACCACTCACCTAGCTGTTTGTCCCTTGTCACTCAGAAGTGAGTCCTTTGACATCTCCATTAGCCTGATGGCTTCATTCACATCTTCCTTCTCCACTGTGTCCACCATTCGCAGACGTGCCTAAGGGGAAGGTAGGGAGAGATGGGAACCGGAGGAGGGGAGTGGAATAGTCAGGGGACCCCCGTGTTTCAGCTTTAAGGCTGGGCAACTCATGGGGTGCCTACGCACAAAACAGGTGGAGGCCCCCTACCCTCCCCTGCAAACATCCGCAGTGTGGGGCCGGCACTGTCAGACCGAGACAAGTGCAATGCCCAGGGCAGCGTCCAGCAATTGCCCAAGTCTCCGCCTCTCAACACTGGCCAGTCCCGGTGTTCAGCTGTCCTGTGAGGGAGACCAGACCCTTCTGAACTCCACTGGGCTCCCCACCATGACAGATGGAGCTTGGGGAGTTCAGCCTAGCAGGTGATTGGCAGAGAGGTTGTGTCCCTGGGGCTCGGGAAGTGCTAGCTCAGCAGTAGGTCAGGTAATCACACTACCTGCACGAACAGCACTTTGGAGCCCCCAGGACTAAGGTCCAAGAGGTGAGGACAGAAATGAACGTTTCTAACACAGGATTTAGGACAAGGGGAATGAAATTCACCCCTCCCACACCGGCAGTGAGGTTTGAGAAGCCAGGCCTTTCCCTCCATGGATGCTGTGTGTGCCCTGCTGGAGCAGCAAGTACCCACAGTGCGGTAGCACGGAGAGGACCACTATCTGCACTGTCAGCACTTTAGCCCCGGCAGGGCTGGAGTGGGAAGCAGGCGGCAACGAGAGGACAATGTTAAGGCAGGCTGCCCAGTAAGTCAAAGCAGACCACCCCTCCAGCAGAACAAAGGGTCGGGAACTCACCAGGGCCGTTGACAGTCGCAGGATAGCCAGCAGGGTTCGGGCGGAAGTATAGGTGGCATCCTTACTAGCCCAAGCCTCTCGCCTCATCTCCACGTACGCTGCTGTGATATAGTCTGCCAGAGACTCGGGCACTGTGGGCTGCTTCTCCTGGCACATAGCTATGTAACGTCTGCAGGAGATTCATGGCAAAGCAGAAAAGGAAGATGGGGAGAATATGGCTTTTTTCTGTGTAAGTTTCCCATTTAAGAAAACTCTTGGGGGTAGGTGGGAACTTTTAAGTAGAAAAAAAAATTAGTGATTATTTGCGTGGCTTGAGTATCACTGATGGATTTATCTAAATGGTGCTTTTCAAATTATTTCCAACTTTTAAGGAAAATGGCCTATGCATGAATAAGACATATTCATGTTACTAGAGATGATCAAGTCCCCTCCTCTGAACATGTATAGCTAAAGCAGCAGAAATATATTTTGTTCACTTTGAGACCATTGTTTAAAGAGAATAGTTAAGTGGAGGGGTCACTGGGGGGCCGCGCAGAGAAATTAGTCTCATCAAGTATCCATGGAGTAGGATCCAGCTTTGCCTCAAATCTGAACCTGCCTCACCAGTCAGGTCAGGATAATGGTGTGAAAGGTTGGTTCAGATGTGTGTTGTGTGGCCAAGATGGGGGTTACCTAGACTCAAGTGTTCTCAGACCCAGGACACAAGAGGGCAGAGTGGTAGTGAAACATGTACAGCCTAAGACTGAAAGTTTTTCAGGACACACACATGGTGACCGGTGGAGCACACCTGTCCTTACCCAGCTCTCCTACCTCATAAGCTTCATGTCCAAAGGTTCAAACTGGGTGGGAGGCTGCCGACTGTGCTGGTGCACATAGGTGATATGCTGGGCCAACCTAGGAAGAGTGGAGGCAAGGAGGAATACTTTTTGGTGCTATAAACACACACCCTGTGCCTCAACTCTGTATCTTCTCCCCTTAGTTCCACCGTCTCCTCACAGTGTGGCAGGGACGAACTTTTCCAGGAAATCATGTGTTTCAGCCCTGACCCACCACTTCCCTAAGAACTGTGGACCAGTATCCACAGGCAGAGAATTGGAGTGCTTTCCAATTTCTCTTCCCTCCCTCCCTTTAGATCATTCCTAAGGGATGTCTCAAGTGTTGAGCTTCATTCACCGTAAGTCATTATCTCGGTCGGGCCGGTCCTGGATCAACCAAAGGAGGTCAAATCGGGAGAGGAGCGCAGCAGGAAGCTGTATGTTCTGTTCCAGGCTGCGGCGAGGGTTGTAGCGCCCATAGGCAGGGTTGGCGGCAGCCAAGATGGAGCAGCGGGCATTGAGTGTAGTCAGAATGCCTGCTTTGGCAATGGAGATGGTCTGCTGCTCCATGACCTCGTGGATGGCTGTGCGGTCAGCCTCAGCCATCTTGTCAAACTCATCGATGCAGCATACACCCTGGTCAGCCAGCACGAGGGCACCACCCTCTAAGGTCAGTTCTCCAGTCACAGAGTCTCTGAGCACAGCTGCTGTAAGCCCCACTCCAGAGGAACCTCGGCCTGTTGTGTACTGGCCTGAATGGCAGGGTCAGGAAAAGAGAGGACACAAGGAATGGGGACAGCGAGGTGAGGCCTGCACTGGACTCATGTACCTACCCACCCAAACCTTCTGGGGAAAGCTCGGGGGGGGGGGGCGGGGGGGGGCACTGGCAACATCTCCTGCCTCAACCCCCAAGGAAGAGAATAAACACGGGGTAGTGCTATCCCTATCTGCTACATTCACCTCTTTCAGGATCTGATTACTCACTGCGGGGGGCCAGGCGATCAATGTAAGACAGCAGCTGAGATTTAGCCACTCCAGGGTCCCCCATCAGGCAGATATTGATGTTGCCTGAAGAAAGAAAAGAAGCCCCCATATGACTTATTTTTTCATGGAAGTTGTCCAACAACAGAAAAATACTTTTGAGGTCTGCCCCTACTCCCATACTCAGCATTGTTTCTTCTGATCCCTCCCTGTGCCCATGAAGCCAAGATGCCAACTCTTATTTTGTGACGTATAGGGACACCAATTCTTGTCATCCTTTCCTTCTCCCAAATGTATTCCCTTACCCCGAGCCTCCGTCTCATTTCCTCTTACCCCTGATTTTCATGCCTCGAGGAGACTGGTCCACACCTCCCACCAGCAGGAGCAGCAGCGCCTTCTTTACATCTTCATGCCCATATATTTCCGGAGCAATGGAGGCTGCCAGCTTTTCATAGAAATCCTCCTCTGTGGGAAAATGAAGGTTAGGAAGGAAAAAGTGCTAGGAAGGAAAAAGTGCTAGGAAGAAACTCCCATTTCCGGTCTCCCCTGTGGCCCCTCACCTGCTATTTGCCTCAGTTCCTCCTTGCTCAGCTCTTTAGACCCAGACTCATCATCCTCACTCTTATTCATCTTCACAATCCGATGGGCTTCCAGGTAAGTTTCCGAGAGTAAACCCTTGAACAGGAAAAGACCAGGATATGAATGAAGTCTCTTTAACTTGCCCATCCACATGAGTCCCTCAGGAGTTCCTAACAAATCCTTTGTTGTATTTTGTTTTGTTGTTGATAGTATTCTCTGTGGATGTGGGCAAGGGAGAAAAGGGAGTATTTCCTCCTCATTTTAAACTCCCTTTCTTACCTGTACCACCTGTCGGAACCCAGAGCACAAGATTGGCAAGAAGATACCAGTGACACTGACGTGGTCCCCGGGCTGGGCAATCCGTGTGTTCTCTCCTTCTACCAACACCGTGATGCTACGAGGGATATTTCCCACGGGCACTTGATCACTCTACAGGGGATAAGGGTGCACAGACAAGGAGAAAGGAACATGAAGTCTCCAGGGACTTAACCCCTTTGCCAACGTATCCCACTCTTCTATTTCTCGGCCTGCCCAGCCTCAGAAAATAAGCCAGACGAGAAGGGAAGTGGAGATTTCCTTTACTTCTTCCTAGCTCAATCAGAAAGTTTCAGTCAAACCTCCCTCCTGATCTAGGTGACTTCTCTGCCTCAGCTCTTCTTTTGTTCTTTCTTCCACCCAGTGAGTGAGTACAGTATTTGAATGGACTCTCAAGCTCCACCTTCCCTGGGCAACATATCCCAAACTCACATGTTCTTGCATCTTCATCTCCTGGAATTTGATGAATTTGGAGCCACGTGTCTGCAGATATAGCCGCCCACCAGAGCGGTTGGTCTGGCACTCCTGGCTTGGGCACATGATCAGAGGCATGAAAGTGGGAGATTGGATCTAGGGTGTAAGAAAACACCAAAGAGAGTCAGAAGCAAATGAGCCAATTAGAGTCAGTCACTTAAATCACATTTCCTCTTGATAGCAGATACCATAAATTGTCAAAAACATCTTGAACTATTCTGGGTCAACATGGATAAGCATCAAGAACACAGAACAGATGGAAAAACTACTACCTACCAGAAAAAGGATGAGAAATATACACACAGCTGTGTTTCACGACAGAGAAAATAACAGATCAGCATCAGCACACAAAACTATTACAAAAAATACTAACAGAGTTAAGTGTGTTCCTGTTCCTTGCTCCAAACATACCGGCTGGTAGGTCTCTGCCCCACACTGGTCACAAGTGTAAGTGGCCACTACCATTCTGGGTTTGACTTCAGACACACGAGTGACGATTCCACGCACAGTCACCAATTTCCCCAGAGAGTCAGCCCGTACTTCCCGGATCACACGAGGCTTGTTACTGCTTGGGCCTTCAAAGTACAGCTCACTAAGGGAAAAAAACAGTCATTAGCAAGGTCCTGAAGGACAAATTCCCATGTCCTTCCCCACTGAGACCACTCACAATCTACGCATGAGTTCAGGAGGGTACTGGTTCTGGGGGCTTCGGGCAGCCGCAGGGTCCCGGCTCCGCTGCTCCATCATCAGCCGGTGCTCAATGTAAACATCCAGAACATCCTTATTTACCACCTACAGGTAGACAGAAGACAGGAAAAATGAGTGGCAGGATGGGGCATAAAGAACACCAGGCAGAAATTACTGCCCCCTTCCTCAGTTCAGAAAGCCTTAGAAGCTTCCTGACAGAAATCTAAGTTCCTTGCCCTGCATTTTCCTGCACTCACCTCCCTCTCTTTGTACTGAGGCAGCAGCTCTTGTATGGTATCAGCAAAGAGCCTTGCATAGCGCTTGGTGTTCTCACAAATTGAGTCCACCAACTCAGGGTCCTCCTCAGCCACATCATCTAGGTCTATGTACATTGCCACTTGTTCCCGATGAGCCAGTTGAACCTAGGGTGGGGAAGAATCAGCAAAACCCCAGAACCAAGTTTACCATGCTCACCAGTGTTACATGCAAAGACATTATCACCGTGAGTTCAGCATACAGGTTCCAGGCTTCCAAAGGCAAGAAAAGAACAGTGTGAGACAGCAATACTCACTTCTCAGTTACCAAAGGACAGCCTCCCAACTCCTAAAAACACTTTACTTATCACAAATGTAGTATATTCACTTGGCGTACCATATGGCAGTCAACACACGTCACTTACAAACGGACTTGCTGAAATGAGTCAGGCCACTTCTTACAGCTCCTGTAAGCAACCAGCCCATCCCTCTACCTAATTGTAGACTTACCAACTGGTTCCCATACTTGAACTGCTTCTTGCCAAACTCATCATCCTGGTAAAACTCTTGTAAGAACTTCTTCACCTTTTCTATAAAGTAAATGTAAAATCATGAGAATCAACCTTCCTTTCTTTCAGATACCTTACTACAAACCACTCTGATAAGAAATCTAAGAAACTCACTTCCATTTAAAACATTTCATTTAAACAAACTAGTCACATGAACATTTAAATAGCCCTACATAATCCTCTCCAAACTGGGCAGAACTCCTTTTCACGAGTCAGTTTTTAACTAGAGAATAATTAGGGGCCCCGGACAGTTGAGAGTACTACCCAATACCCTCCCCTAGGGGAATTCCAGTCTCTGCCTTAGAAATCTCAGTGCCCTTTCCCAAAGGCCTCCCACTCCCAGCAACACACTCAGGTTTCAAGGTTCTCAGCTTTTCTTCCATGCGTATGGAAGATTCCCCCTTTTCTTTCGTTCCCCTAAATCTCTGCCACTAGGCCCATCCTTCACCCCACCCCCCTCTCCCGCCACTGCTTCCGCTCTTAGTAAACAAAGAAGCACATGGGCCCAGATGCCGCCGCCTCACAGCCCGGGATTCCTCCGCTCAGGGCGTGAGCTCCTCCGACTATTGGCCAGCTCGTCCAAGGCCACTCGGTCCCACCTGTTATCTCCTCTCAGCCTCCCACTAAAACTCCCAATTGCAGGCTCTCCCCAACCCTCAGTAGCTCTCTCCGAGGCCACCGCGCGGAAGGACACTGTTTACACACGACACTCCCTCCAGAGGCGCCGCGCAACTTCCGCCCGCCTTCACTTCCGCTTGGAGGTTGGCCTAAAATGGCCAATCCCCGCGCGCAGCGGCCCAGGCCCGCCCGCCCCCGGAGCTTCGGCGCGTCTCTGCCGGACGCGGGCACTCGGAGTGCCTAAGAGTGCGGATGAAAGTGAGCCAGGGAGTGCTCAACACTGCGCCTTAGACAGGGTCTCCTGAGGTCCCGGTCTCTCCTGGGCGCGACCCTCCCCACTGGAGCCACCAAGCCCAGCGGCTTTCCCCCGCCCCACTTCTTTCCCGGGCACGATCACCAGGTCTTCTCCGACCTTAATCTTGCACGTGCCTCCCAGGCAATGTCTTCCTCAGCTCCACCGCTTCCGGCCCGGGGTCTGGCCTCGCGCTGAGCCCGGCCCTCCAGGACGCCAACTCACACCAACAGGTGTTGGTCGGGACGCTTCCCGCGCAGAACGCCCCTCCCAGGCTTGCAGACCCTCACCTTTCTCGAGCGCGTAGTCCTTGAGTGCCATCGCTGCCGAGAGCCCTACGGCAGCAGTTAGCGGGCTCAAGGATCACCTCGATAGCAATGAACGTCCGCGCGGCGGACTGTGGCTGACCAACCGAAATTGGCGCGAAACGTCGCCCAACACGTGACCGGCGCCGCTGCGAGCGGGCCAATCCGAGAGGAGGCCCTCCGTCCCTCCCACTCACCGCAGGCTCCAGCCTCCGCCAATCACCTAGCGAGCCTGGGCTGAGTGACGGGGAGGTGGTGCGGCCGTCTGAAGCGACAGATTGGGTAAGGCGGGGTGGGCACCGGGTTTCCCGCGTTGGAGGAGACTCGCTCTTAAAGGGCCAGTCCACGAGCGTCCTTTTGTTCCCGGATAGCAGGGAGGGGCAGGCCCAACTTTCGCTGTCTCCTTGTCTACTCTCCAGAACGGCAATGATTTCCCAGTTCTTCATTCTGTCCTCCAAGGGGGACCCGCTCATCTACAAGGACTGTATCCTTGACCCACAGGTCCGTGGGGGGAGGGAGGGTGGGCTGGATGGGAGTAGTGCCCCAGAGCCAGTCCGTGTCGCCAGCTCCTTAGCTGTCCTTCAACCCGTCAGTCCGTGGGGACAGTGGCGGCCGGGATGTGGCTGAGCTCTTCTACCGGAAGCTGACGGGACTGCCCGGAGACGAGTCCCCTGTTGTCATGGTAACCACACGGGGGTGGGAGTGCTACTCTAGGCAAGCTCGAGTAGGGGGGCACCTCCTTCCTCCTAACGGCTTCCTTGAGAGCTTCCCCTTGGGGGATACATTCCTCCAAATAATATTAACGAATTTACTGAGCGCTAACTATATAGCAGGCACAGCTCCTCACATGTCTTAATGCTCAGCATCTCTGGGGTAGGAACTATTATTAACTTCACTTACTCTTGGGAAGCGGGGCCCTAGGGAGATTTATAGTTCACCCTAGGTCGCACTGCTAGGAAGTAGGGGAATCAGGATACCAGCCCAAGTCTCATGGGTCCTTAAGCACAGCTTTGTTTTCCTGACGCTTTCCCCCCACCCCACCCCGACTTTGCCTCAGCACCACGATGACCGTCATTTTATTCACATCAGACACAGCGGCCTTTATTTGGTGGCCACGACTTCAGAAAACATTTCTCCCTTCAGTCTCCTAGAGCTGCTCTCTCGGTGAGGAGGGCAGGGCTGGGCAGCTGGGCTTGGGGGTCTGAGAGGAGGAGAAGATGCACACTCCATTCCTTTCCCTCAGGTTAGCCACTCTCCTGGGCGACTACTGTGGCTCCCTGGGTGAGGGGACCATCTCCCGCAATGTGGCGCTTGTCTATGAACTCCTGGATGAAGTGCTGGTAAGGTCCAAGGATTTTTTCCTCATTGTCCCTGTTCCCTGAAGATCTGTTCCTCGGTTGGAAGGCTAAGGTCACTCCTTTTCACCCCTTTCCTCGGCTAGCCACGCAAAGACTGTTCTTCCTCTGCTCCTAGGACTATGGCTACGTACAGACCACATCCACAGAGATGCTGAGGAACTTCATCCAGACCGAGGCTGTGGTCAGCAAGCCCTTCAGCCTCTTTGACCTCAGCAGTGTTGGCTTGGTCAGTGGAGGAAAGAGGACCAGGAGGGGGAAGGGTTGGCAGGGAGTGTCAGACCTGAGGACTGATTGCTTTGGGTGCTTTCCAGTTTGGGGCTGAGACACAACAGAGCAAAGTGGCCCCCAGCAGTGCAGCCAGCCGCCCCGTCCTGTCCAGCCGCTCTGACCAGGTGAGAGAGGGATGAACGGGTTCAGACCCTCTGATTTTTTTCTGGGACCCCAGAGTCTAAGTTCCCAGTGTATCTTTCCACCTCCCTCAGATGTGGATTATCCAACCCCTTCTCTTACCTTGCGTTCCCACCCCAGGGCCCTAGCCTCCACTGCCCTGTCCACTTTAGAACACAGGTGGTTCAGCCTCCAACCACCCAAATCTCCTCTCTTCTTCAGAGCCAAAAGAATGAAGTGTTTTTGGATGTGGTCGAGAGACTATCTGTGCTGATAGCATCTAATGTAAGTTCCCTGGAGCTGAGGTCAGATGTGTCTGGGAAACTATTGGGGAGGTTGCCTCTGGGCATTAATCTCTGGCCACTCTCAGGGCTCGCTGCTGAAGGTGGACGTGCAGGGAGAGATCCGACTCAAGAGCTTTCTTCCCAGTGGCTCTGGTGAGAAGTTTGCAGGTTGGGCCAAGGGTTGGGTTTGGGACAGCCTCCTTGATGATATGTGTGGTGGTATTTGGTGGCCTTTTCTGATCTGATGTCCTTTCTTCTGACAGAGATGCGCATTGGCTTGACAGAAGAATTTTGTGTGGGCAAGTCAGAACTGAGAGGTGAGGAGAAAGTGGGTCTTTCTCTCCTAGGTATAGGTCACTGCCAGAGGTTTTGTGGAGAGAAGTTAGAAACAGATACCCACCCCATGCCACCCCTGCTCTTCTCTCCCAGAATATGGGTTAGGAGAGGAGTCTTTCTGTCTTTCCAGGTTATGGGCCGGGAATTCGGGTGGATGAGGTCTCGTTTCACAGCTCGGTGCACCTTGATGAGTTTGAGTCTCACCGAATCCTCCACTTGCAACCACCTCAGGGCGAGGTCAGGATGGGCTGGCTTATATGTTCCAACTACTCGGGTAGGGAGGTAGCTCAGGTGTAAGGGGACCAACCTGGCTCTGTTCCTCCCTGGTCTCAGCTGACTGTGATGCGGTACCAACTCTCAGATGACCTCCCCTCCCCACTCCCGTTCCGGCTCTTTCCCTCTGTGCAGTGGGACCGAGGTTCTGGCAGGTGAGACCATTTCCTCTGTTCTAGAACTCCTGTAGAACTCAAGCCAATATATATGTTCCCAAGTCTTATTGTGGAGGGGTGGTGGTGGTAGTGGTATAGAATACAAGTTAGAAAAAGGTACCCTCCCCAGTGGACTCAGCCCCATGAACTCTAGTGACTAGTGGAGTTGGGTAGATTTCAGCCTTTCTCTCTCCTTCCCGGGGCACAACCAACACAGCCATACATGGGGGCCTTGGGTGGAGGATGGTGAGATGCCAGTAGGATATGGCCCAAGTAACAGTATTTGTACTCTCACCTAGGCTCCAGGTTTATCTGAAGTTGCGATGTGATCTGCCCCCAAAGAGGTACGAGTGGGGGTAATAGCCAAGACTAGTTCAGCTATGGGGGGTAGGAGACAGGGCCCAGATACCTATTACTTCCACCTTTAGATGCAGCCACCAGCCTCGGAATCCAGTTTAGTTTGAGGCTCGAGAGTTTGGGAAGGGGATGGGGTGGCCCTTGTACTACATTCCAGCTGTGACATTAATGAAGTGTGGGACAAGTCACTACTTTCCTGGGGCTGACTGTTCCTTTCACTGTGCAGCCAGGCTCTCAACGTCAGGCTGCACCTTCCCCTACCTCGAGGGGTGCTCAGGTTAGTGTGTGTTTAATGTGGGGGTTTGCTTGGGTGGCTTTACTAAGTTCCTTGGACAACACGGTGGCATTGGGGAGGAAAGTGTGCACTGTGGGGTGGAACTAGCCTGCCCCCAAGGCAGGTAGGGGCTGAGCCCAGCACCTTTTGTCTCCAAATTCCAGCCTATCTCAGGAGCTGAGCAGCCCAGAACAGAAGGCAGAGCTGGGGGATGGAGCCCTTCGCTGGGACCTGCCTCGGGTGCAAGGAGGCTCTCAGCTCTCAGGCCTTTTCCAGGTATTAGCAACTGATTTTCTAAAGCCCCCTTTTCCCACCTCCATTTTCAGCCCCCTGACCCAACCCTGCTAATGCAGTTGCTGCATTGTTCCCGCCAGCGTGGTTAGCTTTCTGGTCCCTTGACTTCCCTGCCCACCTTCCTCTCCCTCTCTGTGCCTTCAGCAGCCCTCCCCCTGCCTCTGCCTCCCACAGATGGACGTCCCAGGCCTGCCTGGGCCTCCCAGTCAAGGGCACTCCACCTCAGCCCCTCCGCTGGGGCTGGGCCCGGCAAGCCTCTCCTTTGAACTTCCCCGGCACACGTGCTCTGGCCTCCAGGTTCGCTTCCTCAGACTGGCCTTCAGACCCTGCAGCAACGCCAACCCCCACAAGTGGGTACGACACCTGAGCCACAGTGATGCCTATGTCATTCGGATCTGAGGCTCCCCAAATGAGGACATAGGCAGCAAAGGCGGTGGTCCGTGGCTGAGGAGAAGGATGATACTGTCTATTCCAGCCTTCCGGTGTGTGGCTATGGATCTGATTGGAAGAGTCTAAGTCCTAGAGACCATGAGGGCTCAACGGGTTAGACCCTCCCATAGTACTGGTCACAGGAAAGACTGACGTGGAACAGAACTTATAAATCAATCTTTTATTCTGAAAAGCTGGCTGTACAATATCTAAAAAGAAAGTTAAGGTGGGGGAAGCAGGTTGCTACTTCTTTCCACCTAGTGTGTGTGTGTGTGTGTGTGTGTGTGTGTGTGTGTGTAGGCAGGGAGAGAATCTGAGGAAGAGAATGTTGACAGATGTTTGACAGCATCAAGGTGCAGGCTGAGGGGAGCCAGATCCAGGGGGTTGGGAGCCATTAGCCTTTGGAGTCCCTGGAGCTGGAGGGGGGCTATCTCCAGCTTCCTGTTTCCCCCCACAGAGGGCACTGCCCCCAAGTGGGGAGGGGGCTGAGGATGGCGGAGGGACTGGAGAAGGATGGGAGGTGGGGCCCCCTTTGCCCTCCCCTGTTGGGGGAAGAGAGACCACTATGTACTTCTGGACACTGCCGGGGCCAGAGGGGGCAGTGCTGGGGGGTGCAGCTGTGGCGGTGGAGACCAGCTTGACAATGGGCTGCACGCTGGGGACCGTGGTGGTAACGGGAGAGGTAGTGGTAGAGCCTGAGCCAGGAGCTGAGGTGCTGAGGGACAGGACCTAAGGGGAAGAAAGGAAAGGCAGTGCCTATTGCCTCGCACCCTCCCCATTCCCCAGGCCTGGGGGAATCTTCACTTGCTCCAACCCAACAATCCACTCTGAGTCTTGCTCAGGAGTAGCTACAACCTTGCAGACCCCTAGGAAGTGCTCCTTCTAGTTCCTGTCTTTGGGCCCAGAGGTGACTGGGCTCTACTCTGGAGCCCACGGGGTGCTGTGAGGTAACCCCAGGTCCTTCAGGGTAGCAGGGTGACATACTCCCCACCATCCCTGGTCCCACACACTCCACGTACCTGTTGAGTGGATGAGGCGCTGGAGGATGATGACATTACAATAAACTTAGTTGGAGGAGGGGAAGGCTGAGGTGGGGCAGCTGCTCGTGCAGACACCAGCGTCTGGACAGGCAGTGCGATGGAGCCAGGGACCTTCAGCAAGCCAGGGGTCCGAGGGCCAGGCTGAGGGGCCTGTGAGAGGGTCAGCGTGGGCCGGGGCTGCAGGAAGAAGAGGCAAGAAGAAAATGTCAACATCTAAGAAAAAGAAGGGCTCTTGCTCCTCAGTCAGTCTCACTGGGGTTGAGAGGGCCCTGGGTTTTACACAGTTCATTCCCACCCTGATGGGAACCATGGCTCTACCCCACCCCACCCCAACCCACCCCCGTATTCATGTCTCCTTACTCCTCTCCACTAGGTCACCCTTTCTCCGCCCTGCACTGTCACTGACCTGAGTGATGGTCAGAGTAGTCCTGTTGACCTGCTGAGCCTGCAGAGCAGCTTGGGCCCGGGCCTTGACCACATGGGAGCAGAGGAGGGGTCCAAGGGACCCAAATTCTCCCCGATAGGCATCCTGATTATCAGGTGGTGGGCGCAGCTTTGCCAGAACAGGGGCACAGTGTTTCTGCAGAGAAGGCAAAAAAAAAAAAAAAAAAAAAAACCAGGTAGAGGGAGGGCTGGGACGAATTGTGGTGAGGGGTGAAAAAGGATATTACCCATCATTTCAGTATGTTCCTCTTGGAGACCAAACTTATTTCACTAAGTTTCTTTTGGAGGTCAAATTGCTGGGATAGCAGTGTGTGCAAGGAATGCTGTGGTGTTTTTTTGTTTTTTTTTTCATGAGAAAACACAGGCACCAACTGGTGTGAACAGAGAACCTGCTGAACATCCTGGTAATATCTAAGGAATAGTTGGGCCATAGGGCGTTTGCCTTGCACAGAAAGGGCCATAGTGATGCGGAAGCCTCGGGGGCAGTGTGTCTAAAAGTTACAGGCTGAGGTTAAAACCTCTTATCTCTTACTTAACCCCTTTGTGCCTCAGTCTTTCCACCTACAAAACAGTATCGGACTGTAAGGTGTGCTCTGAATAAAGGAGGCAAAGATGGGATAAGTGAATAAAAGATAGCACATACTTGCTAAACATTGCACCTATGTGTATGTGTGTTGGTGTGTGTGTGGGGGGGTTTAGTGGGAAGAAGTGCAGGAAGGGCAGGGGGCTCTGGTCACCAGGAGAAGGCTCTGCACGTGGTCAGCTCCGATGCGGTCGATATTGCTCAGCACAGGGCCATCCAGGACACTGCGGATCCGCTCCCCCTCCTGCTGCAGCCGGGGCAGAATCAGAGTCTTAATCACCTGTGGGAAAGCAAAGGGGAAGCCAGGGGCCTGGGGTCACCACAGGGCTTCCCGTGTCGAGGGCTATTACCCACTATGCCCTCGTGATGCCTCCCTCCCCCAGTGCATCCCCCTGGGGTCTGACATCATGTCCCAGCTCGGCCAGGCCTGCGATGGAGCCGTAGCGTGTGGTCCACGGTGTCTTCTCGTCCACCCAGCTCTGTAAGGGGATGGAAAATAAACCCAGATAAAGGGGCCTGAAAGGCTAATTGGTAAGGACCTAAATTTCTTATAAACACTTTCCTTGTAGATCACTAAGACGTTAGGACTGGGCTCAAGTCCCAGGCCCACGCCCCCGGCCTCTGCTGCTTGTTTTCAGAGTCATTGCCCCCAGCCACGCCTGATCTCCCACTGGTTTGGGTGAAGCTGTTGTGGTGACAACCCGGGGTAGAGATGTGAAAGGGCTTCCTTCCGCTCCTTGTTCCCCTGGCTCACCTTGGTGAAGGTCTTGGTTATCCGGGACTGGATGTTGTTCGTGGTTGTGCTGAAATGCTTGCAGATCTGGGCTACCAGGCGAGCAGCGAAGTCCCGGAGTGCCCAGTGATTGTCCACATCTGGCCGCAGGCACAGCTGTCTGCTCACGATGCAGGTCATCACAGCTGGAATCAACTCATGCACCTAAGGGAGAAGTGCTGAGTCAGCTAATTCTGACATGGCTTCCTGTTGATGGCAGTCAGATCCCTGAAGCCTGGCCTGAGAGGCGGGTGGGCAGGACCACTCACATATTTTTCTAGATACAGCGTAGGGTTGTCCATCAGTGCCTTCACCATGCGCATCAGGTAGATGAGCAGGGCCAGGTTGTTCTGCACCACGTTCACACGGACCTGTGGGAGGGAGAAGTGACAGGGCAGGGAGACCCTGCAGATGAGCATCCCTCCTACCTCCTCACCCCTGGAACCTCATCCGAGGTCCTGGCCTTCCTTAATCTTCTCACCCCCTCTGAGATGAAGGTGCTGAATCGTGGCAGCATCTGATACAGCCCCGGGTCTGTTGCAATGCTCTGAAGAGCTTCCTGTGGGAGGAGGGGAATGAGTGAAGTGGGGACAGACACCATGGAAGGAATTTGTGGGGCCTCCAAGAGAAGGAGTCTCGGGGTAAAGGCAGGAAGGTAGGGACTCACCGCTCTCTTGGCTTCACATGACCCCACACAGGCTTCGGTGATTTCCTTATAGTACAGCTGCTGCTCCACAGACAACTCATGGATACTTCGAGGCTTTAGTCGCAAAGGACCTCCCTCCAGCAGGGGTGGTGCCTTCTTCTCTTTCCCTGTGTGTATTGGGAAGAGGGATTTGAAAAAGAAAGCTCCAGAAGAGGCCTCATACCAGACAAACCTTGATCCTCCACTCCCCCACTTAGAGAGACCCAGTTTCCATTAGGCTCCCTTCTGAGGCTCTCTGGTCTGAGGTCTCACTCCTTACCCTGACCTCACCCACTTTACAAATGACCATCTGGCTTTGGGACAAGAGCCGAGAGGCCTGGCCTAGCAGGGCTGACCTTTGCCGTCAGCTGGAGCAGCCCCTTGACCTTTGCCTTTCAAGGGTCCATCTTCCTCCTGGCCTGGCTTTGCTGACTTCAGGGGTTCTGTGGCTTCAGCCTTCTGCTGCTCTTTGGGAGCTGGTGGGAAAGCAGTCACAACAGGAGTGTCGAGAGTGGTAGATGTAAAGGAAGAGGGGAGAGTGAAATAGAGAGAGGTGGGTTCTGGGAATGGAGGTTACCTGGGGGTGGGTTCTCTGGGATAGCGGGCTGGCAGCCTTCAATGCTCAACCAATGAGCTGCAAGGAAGGAAGGTGTCAAGTTGAACTGCTGGACATGGACACTAGGGAGTCACTCCACACTAAGGAATGTGTGTTTTCAATCCTGTGCCCACTTCCTGCAACTCACCAGGGATCTCACACTGAGGGTTTCTTCCTTGGGAGCTTCCTCAAACCCATGTGCATTGTGCCCCCCTTTCCTTCTCCCCACCACCCTGCTCTCCTCTCCCCCAACCTTTGAGGCAGACGTCCAGGGGCACCCGGGGCAGAGGGGTATTGATGATGTCACTCAGGTCAACCTCCTTCTCCTCGTAAAAGTAAAGCTCCCGGCCCCCACCAGAGGCAAACCGGAAAGGAATGAACTCCTGAGCGTGGAAGCCATAGAGTGGCTAAATCAGGAGAGAGAGAGACAGACACTGGGATGAGAAGGGAGCCCGTGGAGGCATGGCTGAAGGCACATGCAGCGTCTGGGAGGACTGCTCTCACCACCCTGCCCCTCATCTCTGTCCTGGGTGTCTCAGTCACCTCAACATTCTTAAGCTTCAGTGCGTAGTCAATGTCACTGGTGGTGAGCTTCTGCCGCTTCCCCATGTGCATGAACTTCAAGGCATCCTGGGGGTGGGAGAACAGATGTCAGCCCAAGACCCTGAGGAAGAAGGGGGCCTGGGCAGCATCCTCAATACAATGCAGGGCTGGGTAGAGGGGCCACATTACCTGCGCAATCTCCTTGATGCGGTAGCTGACCTCATCCGTCAGCAGCTGGCAGGTTTCCTCCTGAATCTGGGCAATGCCCATTGACTCGGCCACCACCTTCATTGACTCCGAGGGCAGCACCGTATTGCTGAGCTTTAGCTTCTTTTCCTCAGCCATTCTGGAGCCCCTCCTCCCTCCCCCGAAGGATGATGCCCCCAGGGTGAAGAGATGGAGAGATGGAGACCCTGGCAGGGGGGTGGGGGAAAAGAAGGGAGAAAAGAAACGTGAGACCCAAAGAAGAGAGGCTATCTAGCCAGGAGAGGTCACAATAAATGAAGGGCAATGGGGATGCCAGGGAAGGAACTCAGGGTGTCTTGTCTGTCTCCACATGAGTCAGCACTGGATGTAACAGAAGGAGCTAGCAATCCAATCCAATT
The DNA here is from genome assembly GCF_036562045.2 of Rhinolophus sinicus. Lineage (NCBI taxonomy): Eukaryota > Metazoa > Chordata > Mammalia > Chiroptera > Rhinolophidae > Rhinolophus > Rhinolophus sinicus. Next base: position 109,617,261 of record NC_133753.1, on the reverse strand, counting down.
CAACATAATTTATTGAGCTCTGGCAGGCACTGTGCACGTGAGGTACAGAATGATCTCGGCCCTCAATTTAAATCCCAGCCCTAGCACTACCTAGCTATGTTACTTGGGCAGATTACTTAAATTGTCCTGGCTTTGGGTTTCTTCTCTGTAAAATGTGAACAACACTTTTTTCCTAAGGTTGTTTAGCACATACCTTCATCTCTCTTGCCCCTTCTTGCATCATTATTCATGCTTGACACAAACACAATATTGGTTAAATATAATTCTCCCACTCTAAGCTTATATATCCGTACAATTCAATGTGATGTGAAAAACATAAAACCATCATGACCAATTCCCGCTTTAAATTAATGGTCATAAACTTCAAGTGGGTCCTTAATGCTGCCAAACAATCACATATACCTCTATGCACTCAGTCTTCCTCTGTCCTATGTGACACCTTTTTACCTTCCTCACTTTCAGCCATCAGAAGGGACCACCAGACTCCCAGCACCATGTCCACCCCCAGCAGCAGTGGTGCCGACATACTCTGCCTTCCCACCTGTTACTACCGTGTTCCCTGAAAATAAGACCTAGCCAGACAATCAGCTCTAATGCGTCTTTTGGAGCAATAATTAATATAAGACCTTATTTTACTTATAGTAAAATAAGACTGTGTTTTGTCTAATATAATACCAGATCTTATATTAATTTTTGCTCCAAAAGACGCATTAGAGCTGATTGTCCGGCTAGGTCTTACTTTCGGGGAAACAGTGTATAAAACGTTCATGCTAGTCATCAACTCAAGCTTTGCTCCAGCATTTCTCCCATCTCCCTGCACATCAATTTCTTAACCTACCAGATCGTTCCCATCAGCCTACAAAATGCAGTTATTTCTCCCATCTTAAAAAAACAAAACAGTGGTATATGTACAGCGGAATCTTATTCAGCCTTAAAAAGGAAGGAAATTCTGACACCTGCTACAACATGGATGAACCCTGAGGACATTATTCTGAGTGAAATAAGCCAGTCACAAAAGGACCAATCTGGTATGATTCCACTTGTGTGAGGGTCTTAGAGTAGTCAAGCTCAGAGTCAAAAGGAGGGAGGGAGGACGGGAAGTTATTGTTTAATAGGTAAACTTTCAGTTTTACACATGAAAAGAGTTCTGGAGATGGATAGTGATGGTTGCACAACAAAGTGAATGTATTTAATGCCACTAAATTACACTTAAAAGTGGTTAAGATGGTAGTAAGTTTTATGTGTCTTTTCACCAAATTACACATTAAAAAAATACTTTCTTCATTCCACTTTCTCTACATGCTATATACTCCATTTTTGGCTCCTTCTTGCAATAAAACTTCCTAAAAGAGTTGTCTTAACTCTGTTTCTAATTTCTCTCCTCTTGGACCTATTCCAATCAGGTTTCTGACCCCACTGGGTCCCTGAAACCGCTTAAGGTCACTGATGCATCACATTGCCAAATCTGAGGCCCACTCTCTGTTCTCATCTTCCTTACTCTTTCAGCAGCACATGGCATAGCTGACTACTCTCTTCTGACAACACTTTTTTTTACTCCGCTGCTGCACCACGTTCTCCAGGTTTTCCTTCTACCCCACTCCCTTTTGGTTTCCTTTACTGGTTCTTCCTCTTATCTGCTTAATGTTGGAATGGACTCAATCCTTAGTCTTCTTCTGTAGCTATACTTACTCGCTGGTGACCTCAACTTCTGTTTTCAGTATCCTTTATAGGCTGATGATGGCCAAATGTATCCCCAGCACAGAGCATTCTTCCTAGCTCCAGGCTTATATGTCAAACTGTCTACTTAAAATCTCCACTAAAACTGAACTCCTGATCTCCCCTCCCCGCTCCTCCAGCCTCAGCTTTCCTCGTCTTTGTAGTGCCACCATCCATGCAGGAGCTCACTCTCTATGTGAGCCCTCACATCAAGTCCACCAGGTGACCCAAACTGATTCCTCCATTCCCACTACATGGTCAGGTCCCCAACATCTATTATCTGGGTAACTTCAATAGCCTCCTGATAAGCTCTTCCTGCTTCCACCCTTGCTTCCCTACATCTATTCCCAATATAGCAGCCAGAGTGATTCTGCCAAATTATAAATCAGATTGGGTCATTTATCTGCTCAAACCCTGTAATGGGTCCACATTTGTCATCGAGTAAAATCCAAAATTCTCATATGGTCTACAAGGCACTGCATGATCTGTCCTCTCCATTACATCCCTGATCTCCTTTCCTTCCTTCTTCCACCTTGATCCAGCCCCACTGTCCTGCCTGCTGTTCAAAACTGACAGGCATGCTCTTGATTTATGGGCTTTGCTATTCCTTCAGCCTGGAATGCTCTTCCCCAGATGTCAGCTTAGCTGCCTATTCCTACCACCCTATTTAATACTGCACCCCCCCACCCTCTGCTCTTCCCCTGCCCCGGAGCATTGAACATCTAATATATACTGTATTTCTTACTGTTTATCACCACCACACACATCCCCTTCTGCACCGTGTGGACATAGATCTTTGTTATGTCCACTGATATATTCCAAGACCACAGACTGTTGCCTGAGACACCTTAGATAATGCATATTTGTTGAATAAATGAATGAATTGTGAGGTTTACAGATGTATGTGCTCAATACATACTCAGTACCACTATTAAGACAAACGAGAGACAGGCCCAAGTTTTAAAATCTATTCTGCGGTAAAAAGAAAAGGGGCTTGCTTGAAGCTGGCGTTAGGAAGACTAATGTCAAAAGTGTTCAGGACTGATTGCAGGGTGTAGGTGGTGGCGTGCTGGAGGGGTGAGAAGATAGAGGCGAAAGAGAATTTGGTTCTTCTCAAACCATCCCAGGTCTCCTCTCCCACTTTGTAAGTCTTATCTGCGGGGCACACATTTATTCAACACACACTCTGTTCCTGGGGCCGGGTATACAAGAAGCGGTCGTGTCCCAGTTTCCTGGCGAACTCCCACTAATCCTTCAATACCCTGCAGTACCCTCTGCCAGTAAAGGCTCATAAAACACGTGACGGCCTAAGGAGCCCCTCAGGTCAGTGGAGTCGGCAGGAAGGCTTCACAGAGGAGGGTTAACTTGAGCTAGATCTTTGTAGTTCCCTCAGCAGGGAAGTGGGTCGAAGATCCCCAGGCAATGGGTCCAGCGCGAAAGAAGCAGCAGAGAGCCCACCTCATCCCCCAACATCCCTCCAATGCAGATACACAGAACCCACGCGCACGGACACACAACCAACCGTCTTCCTCCGGGTCCCCACACAGGCCCGTCATAGGGTCTATTCTCAGGTACCACTCAGACCCACCCCCGCAAGCCGAGCGCCCCGCTCAGGAAAAGACTCTCACCGCAGCCAAAGCGCCGCTCACCCGGCGCTCGGCGCCATGTTGGCCCCGCCCCCTCCCGGGAGCAGGTCCTGGCAGAGATGGGGAGCAAGTCACTGCCCCTTCTCCTAATCGGAGTAAGTCCGCTAGGCTCACAGTCTGAAACGATATAAAAAACGTTGTTCCGCTGTCTACGTGTAAAGAGCACAGCCCCCTGCTATAATTACTTCTGTTTATCCCTTCACTATCGGGCGGCCAGGACCTTCGCGAAGCGCCACAAAACTGAGGTGGGGATGCCCTGAACGCAGAGAGGCCCCACCCCTTCTTGGGCCGGCACTGCGCACGCGCCCCCTGTGCTAGGCTAGATTAAAGTTAGCGCTGACAGCCTTGGAATTTAAAGGGCCCGCTGCCTTCCTGAAGTTGGTTTGAAGGCAAAGGGTGGTTGGTTGTGGACAGCTCTTCTGTCATGGGACCTGTGCGGTTGGGAATGCTGCTTTTCGTCTTGGCTGTGTACGGTGCTTGGGCTGGGACGCCAAAGGAGGAGGACGATGACACAGAACGCCTGCCCAGCAAATGCGAAGGTATCTGAAGGGAGTAGCCCCTGTTTGCATCCCTCTGCCCCAGTCCTTTGTCTGGGCCGGACCAGATGGACAGTGACGGGTGGGTCACTCGACCTCCTTAAAGATCCGAGGAAGGTTCTGATGGAGTTTGGCGCAAATCGAATGGGATCAAGGGAGGGAACTCATAGCGCTATCCCAAAATTATGACACTATAATTCCCATGAGACACCCAGAAAGGGCCCGCTTTTTCTGGCTGGCTTGTGACCCAATGGTTTGTGGGAATTCTCGTTCAGGGACTATCTGCGCAGGACCGCCCACTCTACTGAGCATCTTCAGTGTGTGTGTGTGTTTCCCCCATGCCACTGGACCTAAATCTGGAGAGCCTGCAGGAGCGTGGTGTGACGCTCATACCTTGTGGACATCTCTGCTCCACCCCGGCAGAGACGCTCCCAAATTACAGGTCCCACGTTCTCCTGAGGGGGTTTAGAGGTGAGTAAGTCAGCCCTTGAAGCTCATAAATAAAAGAGGAGGCCACACAGCTAGGAGAGGTTCCCCATACGTTTGAGGCTTTGCAAAGGTTGTGTACTGTATGGATTTTACAGCAGACAGCATCTTCTGTGGCTGCATGAAGTTTGAGGCCCAGCTCAGAGGGGGCACTTCAGAGCTGGACCATTGAGTGCTGTGGTTCTCTAGTTTGTTGCCTTCCTGACATTAATTTCTTCCCTGAATTCTTTTACCCTTAACCTAAATTTCAATATCAGTGTTCCTCAAGACTTGATCCCACTCTTTTGCCCCTACTTCTGTCAGTTTTTCTAAACACATACACAATCTTGTCAGTCCTTCGGTCAGTCCTTGGTTTAACACCTCTGCAGGCCTCCTGCTGTGTTCAGACTACAGCCCACATTTTTTAGGGCAGAGCGTATGCCTCTTTATTGTATGCCCCCACCTTTCTTTCATTTCCGTACCCCAACTCCCATCCCCAAAGTTCCCATGCTTAAGCCACACTGAACTTCGTAGTGGTCACTGAGCTTACCTTATCTTTTTGAACCTCTGTACCTTTGCCATTGTTTTTCCCTTTGCCTGGAATGACCCTCTCCCTTCTGTATGTGGTTCTTCAAGATCCAATTTAAATGTCACCTCCTTTGGAAGTCTTCTTTCTTATCTATCACCTCCAACCATATGGTAAGCCCTTGGAGGGAAGGAGAGTACCTGTGTCTCCCAGATCCTAGTATGGTGCCTGGCACATTTTAGGCACTTTTGTTATTTGCCTTTGTGTTTAGTTCACTTGACACTTCTGTATAGGCCACTCCCTTTCTTGGGACCTATCACATGCCAGGTCAAACGGTAGGTGCTGGAAAGACAGAGGTGGAACAGATGCAATGCTCACCTTAAGGAAATTGCAGGTTAGTAGGAAGTTAGTATGTGACCACTGAAAGAATTTTGCATTTTCTAATGAGATTATGTCTCTTGGTCTTAACCCCTAGTGTAGGGTCTTTCACACCATATTGCTGTCTATTATCTGTCCCCAACAATATTGGCAGTGTCCCATGGATAGAGATCATGGGTTTTATTGCTCTCTGTATTGCTATTGTGCATCCAGAAGGAGCTCAATAAATAACTGCAGAACAGCAGCAAAGACTAATACAGTGCTCACTGTGTGCCTGGCACTATTCAAAGGGCTTTCCATAGACTGATTTGTTTAATCCTGACCACACCCCTATGAAGAGGTACTGTTATTATCTCTATTTTAGAAGTGAAGAAACCAAAGCACAGCAGGATTGTCACACAGCTACTAAGTGGCTGAGTCAGGATTGCAATCCAGCTGGGCTGGCTCCAGAGTCTGCACTTATAACCATCATGCTCTACTGCCTTTGCTCATCTGCAGAATGAGTTGCTGGCATGTTTGTTTATTTCTCACATCCCCTTGAACATCTAGTGTGTAAGCTGCTGAGCCTGGAGCTACAGGAAGAGCTGAGTCGCACTGGCCAATCTCGAGAGGTGCTGGAGCTGGGGCAGGTGCTGGACACAGGCAAGAGGAAGAGACACGTCCCTTATAGCGTTTCGTGAGTCCTTGGTGTCCCTCCACCTTCCAACCCCCAAAGGAGCCCTGGGAACTCGTACAATATTCAGGGAGTCTTTGTTTCTCCTCTTCCCACAGAGAGACAAGGCTAGAAGAGGCCTTGGAGAATTTATGTGAGCGGATCCTGGATTACAGTGTTCATGCTGAGCGCAAGGGCTCACTGAGATATGCCAAGGTCAGACTCTTCCCCAGGGGAGGATCCTACTTCTCAGACCTGTATACTCTGGGGCCCACCTCCCCCAGCTCTCGACTGTCCCCTCCATTGTTAAGACTCCCTCATCTCACCCTCAAGAATTCACCCAAGTCTCCAGTAGTTGACAAATCTGATATGGTGGAAATGGACAGAGGTGGGTAGTGGGCTGTGCTGATCCCAAATTCCCATCTCTCAGGGGCAAAGTCAGACCATGGCAACGCTGAAAGGCCTGGTGCAGAAGGGGGTGAAGGTGGATCTGGGGATCCCTCTGGAACTGTGGGATGAGCCCAGCGTGGAGGTCACATTCCTCAAGAAGCAGGTAAGATGGGATACTGCACTGACCAAGGAGATGAGAAGGGAACCTGAAAGGGGTGCTAGACCCTAGGGAGGTCTGTCCCTGAGCAGGGAGAAGGGGCGAGAGTGAGGACTCTGTCATTAGTTGCAGGAGCATATCAAGAAGTAATAATGGATGCTAATAATATATACTACCACTTACCGAGCACCTACTAGGTCCTAAATTCAAAGCCACATACATTTCAGATGCTGCCTCATTTTACCCTCACAATAACCTTATTACCATTTCCCATTTTACAAGCAAGGAGCTGAGACTCAGAGTTTATTAATAACCTACCTGGCAGAGTAGGTGCTAGTAAATGTTTGTTGAATGAATGAGGATCACACATCTAGGAAGCCAAATTTAACCTTCTGGCTACATGCCTCTCTAAGATGGGGTGGGGAGACAGGGAATAGTGAAGAGCAAAGAGGAGGGTTTCCAAAGCCCAGCTGAGCAGATACCCTTCTGTCTCTTCTACTTGACCAGTGTGAGACGATGCTGGAGGAGTTTGAAGACGTGGTGGGAGACTGGTACTTCCATCATCAGGAGCAGCCCCTACAGCATTTTCTCTGTGAAGGTCATGTGCTTCCAGCTGCTGAAACTGGTAAGTGTGTGGGCTGGCCCTTTCCTGCCAGGTGACAACATCCCTTACCCCCAGGACACATCTAAATTGTTTCCTATTACCCAACCTAGCGTGTCTACAGGAAACTTGGACTGGAAAGGAAAAGATCACCGATGGGCAAGAGAAGACGGAAGGAAAGGAGCAAGAACAAGAGGAGAAGGAGGAGGAGGAGGAGAAAGAGGAAGAAGAGAGGACCAACACACCAGGCCACTCCAAGCATGACCCAGAGGATCTTTGACCCTTGCTTTTGATCCCCAGGAAGGGCAGGGCTCACAGAGAAGAACTCTCTGAAGGCTGAGTTCTCCCTGCCCCTGTTTTAAGGGTGATGTTGTGAGTGATCCAACCAAGAGCTTGTAGCTGTTCTTTCCCATCTGGTCTCAGGCAGGATCCTGATGGTACAGCATGGCTATGGGAAGAAAGGTGTGTACAGTACGGGAAAGCCCAACCCCAACAGATGAGCACTCTGCTTGCTGACTAGCTCCTTAATTGTAGATGTGTGTGGTGACAGTATTGAAGGCTTTCCCCTTTAAATATCTTTACTACTACCCCTCCCCCCGCCCACTAGAGGTTAGGATGGTATAGGAGTTGTGGGCTGTGGGAAGGTCACTTTGCCCGTTTTTTAGACCCAGAGAGTATTCTCTACGACATAAACGCCGCCTGCATCCAGGTTACATGCCAACGAACTAACCGAGGGGACATTGGATGAGGATGGGGTGATGTTGGTAAATTAGGTGGAGTAGATACTTTATGTACTAAGTATTAATTTCACCGAGGCCCACCACATAGTTTCACAGGTGCCAAATTTTCTATATCGCTAGTAAACTTAAAAAAATACACATCATCTGGGTCCAAAGTTTCAAAACAACTGCCGAGGACACAGCATACCTTGCTGGCCGATGTGGCAGCGCCCAGAGAATGTGGCAGCGCCCAGGGCCGATGTGGCAGCGCCCAGGGCTGTTAGCCGCCTTCCGGTTAGAAGCGAGTAGTGCTTCGTAATGCTGCTACCGGAGGAGGCTGGTAGGGAAAACACGGACGAGGGCCGTATTTAGGCCTGGGTCAGTGCAACCCCTGTCGGCGCATGTCTGAGACTGCGCGGGGGATTCAAATTCTGTGCGTGGTGCCACCCCTGCCGCAATAATTGGATTTACGGCAGCTCGCACAGGACAAAATCCTTCCCGCCTCTCCGATTTCTGTTCTTTCCTCGGAACGAGCCAAGGCCCAAGAGAGACGATAAAACTAGGTCTAAGGTAGAGTGGCTTCGATTAGAGCGAGGGAAATGAAAAGTACATCCTCTGGAGGATGCTCAGTGGACCTACCACGCGAAAGGAGCGGGGCGAGGGCCGAAAACGCTGAAGTACAGGCGGATTAACGCGGAAGAAAGGGTCGGGCGGTACCATTTTCGGAAGGGTAGAGGGAGATACCACCTTAAAGGTGCAAGGGGTTGGCAAAGAACTGAGATTAGGAGGTGCCACGTGGCTGAGGCCGGGGGCGTGTTGGAACCCAAAGTTACTGGACAGTCGCCCACAGCCCCACGTCTGTCTCCGGCCATGAGCAATCTACTGCGGACCGAGCCGCTGCGCGGGGAGCTCCCTCTGCGAGTGTCCGGCGACCCCTACTCTGTGGTGGTTCTGCTGCAGGGCTACGCGGAGCCGGAGGGGGTTGGCGACGCGGTGCACGCCGACGGTTCTGTGACCCTTATCCTACCTGGGACCTGGGGCTCGGACTCCAGCCATCGAGAGGCCCGGTCCACGGGCGGCGAGGCGAAGACGGCCCTGGAGGAGGCAGCCCGTGGCCCCATCCTCGTGGACACTGGGGGCCCCTGGGCTCGGGAAGCGCTCCTGGGGGCCCTTGCCGGGCAGGGAGTGTCCCCCGCAGACGTGACTCTGGTGGTGGGGACCCATGGACACTCGGATCACATCGGGAACCTGGGGCTGTTTCCCGGGGCGGCCCTATTGGTCTCGCACGACTTCTGCCTCCCCGGAGGCCACTACCTCCCCCACGGGCTGGGTGAGGAACGGCCCCTGCGGCTGGGGCCGGGACTCGAGGTTTGGGCTACGCCGGGCCATGGCGGCCAGCGGGACGTGAGCGTGGTGGTGGCGGGCACGGCCCTGGGCACCGTAATGGTGGTGGGTGATGTGTTTGAACGCGATAGGGACGAAGACTCGTGGCAGGCGCTAAGTGAAGACCCGGTGGCCCAGGAGCGGAGCCGGAAGAGGGTCTTAGGTACTGCTGACGTGGTCGTGCCTGGTCACGGAGCCCCCTTCAGGGTGGTCAGGGAAGCCTGGAATCCAGAGAAAAAGGGTCCAGGGAACAGCCGGCGGGATCCCGTGGTTGTAGACAAGGAGCTGATAGTGCACGGATAAGCCCTGGAAGAGACCGGGCTCCTGTCAGGCAAGCTCCCCCCTCCCCTCAGCCAAAGAACCGACGTCCAGGACACCGGTCAGCCAGAGTCAGAGAGTCAGGGTGGCAACTACCAGCCTTTCCAGGAGGCCGATTTTCCAGCGAGGTCAGAGTGCTGCTACTACTGCTGTCACCAGTATCACTATTTTTGCAACCAAACTGGGACCAAGGACTGGATCTGCTATGTGCCACCTCTCCACGCTCCATTGATAAAATGGGAGAATGTTCTTGGGAGAGTCCTCCCAAATAAAAAATAGGGAACTACATTGAAAATCATAACTGCCCTGTTGTAACCCTGAAGCGTTAATAGTGACAATCATGCAAATGTGATCAGCAACTGCAGCACTGGCCATTGCTTATTTCTCATGGGATGCGTGTTGCTGAGAGAAGGTTCAGAGCATGGAAGTAACACCTTAGTCCTCTGACTTTCATTCATTAATTCGTTCAGTCAATGAATATTTAACAGCTGCAAGGTCTCAAGCACTGCTCTGGGTAACCGGGAAACAGCAGTGAGCAAGCTAGACAAACTCCCTGCCCCTCCTGGAGAAGAGATTCTACTGAGACAAGTAAACAATAATAATAGTAGTAAATCAAATAATTACAGGTTGTACTTAGTGATAGGAGAAAAAAGGCTGAGAAGGGGATAGAGTGCTGGGGTGGGAGAGTGGTAAGGGAAAGCCACTGGAGATGATGTTTGGTCAGAGAACTGAATGAAAAGAAAGCCAGCCATATGAGGATCTGGGAAAGGGGCCTTCAAGACACAGGAACAGCAGATATAAAAGCCCTGACACAGGGCAGCTTGACCTGCTTGAGCAGCAGGAACCCATGGGGTTGGTTGAGGCAGTAAATGAGGGAGCAGAGTTAGGCAGGGCCTTTATGCAGGGCCTCGTGGACCATGGTGAGGGGTTTGGATCTTTACTGAGCTAGAAACTTTTGGGTGTTGAGCAGGCTAATGACCTGGTCTCATTTATGTTTCAAAATAATTACTTGTTCTGAGTGGAAAAGGGGTAGGACTGGAGCAAGAATAGTTAGGAAGTTATTGCCGTCTTCCAGGGGAGACAAGTTGCTGGCACCTGCCCGTATCCCAGAAGTCCTATTACGACTGAGGTCCTCTTCACAACTGTCCCGGTATCCAAGCCCTCTATCCACACAGCCCAGGACTGACAGAAGCACTCAGGTGGGGTAGGTGAAGGAGAGGAGGAAGTCTACCTTGTGGATGATGAGCCGCCCTGGGTGGCTGCTGTTGGGCACGGCCAGGTTAGAGGTCATTTCCCAGGCTTCCACAAAGGCCACACAGAGGTCGGCAAAGGCAGCTCTGAGGAGCTGGTTCAGTGGGAAGATGAACCATTCTCTACCATATGCAGACTTGTAGCTGGTGTTGACCAGCTTGAGAACCACAAGATTGCAACCGCGGCTGCCCAGATCCATGTCAGTCATCAGATAAAAAAGGATTCAAGAAAGGTGGTAAAGTGGGCCCTAGCACTGCCATGGTTTGGGGGTCCCCTGCCAGGCCCCCCAGCTCTGGGGCCACAGTGCAGGGAGGCCACTGGTGTGCAGGCGGAGCTCAGGGCTCAGCTGTGGGCCCGCCAGTGCAGCACTATGTTCCAAGTGGTCTCCACGGCCATCAGGGGCCCCGTCTGATATGGGGCATGTAGATGCATGGGCTTTAGGGCTGGGGAGAGGAAGAGAGGAGAGGTCAGGGGTTATTTAGAGCTATGCACTGGGATTGTATACAAATATAAATTCCAGCCCGGACTTACTTTCCACAACATAGGTGTTCTGCTCATGACTCAGGCCTGGTCAGGGCAACACATCTCTTTGGCCCCACTGATTATCTCCAGGTTGGACGGGTCACCCAAGCTAGTCCAGTCTTGGTAATCTTGCTGGAGCTAGTGGAAAAGAGTCTAGCTTTTTTTCCTGCAAGACTGATGTGGGAGGAGGGAACCCCCTGCAGCTGGGGCCACCAAATGGGGACAGAATGAAGCTAAACAGTAGGGGGCAGAAGTGAGCAGTTAAGAGAAACAGACCTGAGGACAAGTTTGAGCCTTCAAAGTCAGATCTACAGCTTAACTCATCAACTTCTCTCCTGCCTAAGCTATTTTGTATTTTCAGCACCTTGCAGCAGGAGGAGGCCTGAATGGATACAAACACTGGTGGAAATGATCCATTAGAGAGAAGCAGTGAGGACAGTGTGGAGAGAGGGTTGATAACAGGGAAAGCAGTGCTTAAGATACTGTGAGGTTGGGCCTAGAATGTACTCTTACAAGTTTCTTTCAAGCTTTTTTCTTCCTTTCTTTCTTTCGTTCGTTTCTTTTTTTCTTTTCTTTCTTTCTGAAAACTCAGGAAAACTTGACCTATATGATAGATTCCTCTAATCGCAAATATTCGATGCCTTCACATTGCCTGCAGAATAACCCAAACTTTCTCTTCTAGTCCTTTTCAAGTCAAGTCTGCTCCAGTTTGCCTGGACCGCCTGCTGCCTTCCACACAAGCCAGCATCCTCCTTCTCTCCTCCAGGCCTTTCATCCTTTTCTCCCCTGCCGTCTTCTCTCTCTTCTCCATCCTAACCATCCAGGCTCAGCTCACCTCATCACTTACGGAAAACCTACCCTGATTTGTCTAACCCTACTTTAAATTCTTGTAATGCATTCTCTGTATTAGTCTCTTAGCATTAGATAATGCCTGGTGGTCATTTTTTTCTGGAAATGTCCTCTCTTCACGGTCCCCCTTGAGAGCAGAATTTATGCAAGATACTTCTCTGAATGCTCCAGAGCTCAGTGTTTCGTCTATAAATGCCATGAAATAAATACATGCTGTGTCTGGTCTACCTAGTTTTCTGTTACCTGTGGCCCAGTTCTGACTCCTTGTCCAGGACTCAGGTGTCTGTCCCTGCCCATCCTCTGAGAAGTTCCAACATCCTGTCCACTTTGCAAACAAAGGGGTGTTTTCCAAAGCCCACTCTGTTCACCTCTTTCTTTGTGAGGCTCCAAGTGTCCTACCCTCTCCTGCCATGGCCACTCACAGGGCACAGTGTCATGCATATACTTCCTCCACTGCCATAGCATGGAGTCCCGCATCACGTGGACCACATGGCCAACCAGGCAGCCAAGGATGTTGTCAACAGTGGAGAAGTAACAGCTGGAGCGGGACAGCAAGTGCCCCATATCTCAGTGGGAGAAGCCAAAGGGTTTGGGGGCCAGAAACCCAGGGTGGAATGGGTTCGAGGTGCCAGGGCTACAGAAAAGGAGTAAAGTGTAATAGGCTAAATAGTAAAAAGCTAAAAATTATTGCCTGTGCTGGGCGCATGTACAATAACTGTCCTCTTAAAAATAGATAAGAAAATTAAGTGAAATGAGTTAGTAAATGTCAGAGCAAGCATGTGAATCCCTTAACTACCCTATGGAGAAGCTAATCCCAGTTATAGACATAACCCTCCAGGTCGGCTAATCCCAGTTATAGACATAACCCTCCACCCCACACCAACCCAGGTGAGCCACCACGATGCACTCACTCAAGCTGCTCCTTTTCTTGTCTGCCATCTGGCTCTGGATCAGAGCAGGCCCTGAAGGAGAACTTGGCCCTCACATTCCTAGAGAGATAAATGTCTGATAGGAATGAAGACTTGGTGAGGGGCTGAAAGCTTGAGTTTATGTAAGAGACATTATTCATAATTTTAACTATGCCTATATTTAAAAAAGATTCCAAGTGGCTACCATAGATATATGTATACAATATAGCATAATTAAAATAAAAGTTAAAAGGAAGACTAGAGACCAGGTATAAGGTGAAGATAGTTTTACCAAGGACTTAAGAATTTTTTCGGGATTCTTCCAAAAACTAAACACTGCATTTGGCCCTAAACTTCCAAGCAACACACAGTCAGTGGGTTTTGTAGTTTTGCTGTTCTAGTAATAGGAAACATAAGAGCTTGCTTGGAGAGAGATTTTTTTCTTGAGTTCACATTTGAAAAGAATCAGGGAGTGGATGAATACTCAGACAAAAGTATGATGACTGAAAACAACCAGACAGTTATGAATATGCTTTAAAAATCGTCCAAAGAATGAATGGTGGATCAATCAGCTTTATTGTACAACAAATGACCCCCAAAACTAGTGGCTTAAAACCACATTTATTATTTCTTACAAACCTTGATTCTTCTGGCCTGCCTTGGCTGCAGCTGAGTGGCCTAGGATGGCTTCACTCACCCATCAGGAGCTTTACCTGGAATTGGAGGGTTGACTGGGGCATCTCTCTACATGTTTCCTCAATCTCCGATAGGCTGGCTCGATCTTGTTCACATGCTGCCAGAGGTGTTCCCAGTGCTACAGCAGAAGCCGCAAGGCCACCTGCACTTGAGGTCTAGGTTCAGAAATTGCACAATATCACTCACACCACGTTGTGTTGGTCAAAGCAACCAGCCCAGATTCAGGAATGAGGAAATCGCCTCCACCTCTTGATAGAAGGAGCTGTAAAGAATTTATGCTCATTTTCTCAGTTGCAATATATCACAACAGCTGTGTGCATAAACTGATGATGCTAAAAGTTCACCATTTCCTGTGTTAGGTAAGTCTTGACCACAATCCTCTTATGCCTTCTCCCATTCCCTGAAGTAGCGGTCAGTCACACCACACCATTCCCTCGTCACTCCCAGAAGGGGGCAGCTCTTCTTACTTCACAGAGAAAGCCGACCATTGTCCCAGCTATCTCTGCTACAAGTCCCTTATCAGAAAACTCAGCATCTGTATCCAGCGTCACCTTCAGAAGAGGAGCAGTCCCTCTCCCACCCTGACCAGACGTTTTATATCCTCACCGAGTCCTCTTCATCATGTCCCGCTCACTGTCTTCTTCAGTCTGGCTCCCACATTGACCACTCCACTAAAAGGCTCTGGACGGTGTTGCTCACGAACGTCATAATCGCCAAATCCATGGACACTTAGTGCTCATTTCACTTGCTCACTCAGCAGCACGGAACATTCCTTCTTGAAACCTGCATTTCCCCTCTTGGATCCCTTGACTACATACCGCTCTGTTCTCCACCCACTGCCCACTTCCCTCTCAGTCCGCTCTGAGCGCTCCTTTGCTACTCACACACCTTAAATAGTCTAATTTTTTGTTGTTGTTCTTAAATACTAATTGGTCAGGAAAACATTTCAAAAATAAAAGGTACAAAGAATAACAATGCAACCAACACCTGTGTAGTCACCACCCAGTTTAAGAAAGATACATTGTCATTACTTTGAAGTCTCCTTCATGTTTTTCTTCAGTCCCATCGCTTTCCTGGCCCCTCAGAGGAAACTACTATCTTGAGTGGGGTGTTTACCATTTCCCTGAAGTTTTTTGTAGTCTGACCATATTTGCATTTCTACACAAGGATTGTTTTTGTATGTTTTCAACTTTATGTAACTAAAATCATACTGTAAATATTCTTACACAACTTGCTTCTCTTTCACTCAATATTATGATCCAGAGATTTATTCATTTATTGTGGGTAGCTGTAATTCATTTTCACATGTGTAGTATTCAATTTTATGAAAAACCATATAATGTTGGGGAAACTGAATATCCACATGCAAAAGAATGAAATTGGACCTCTATACCGTACACAAAAGTTAACTCGAAGTGGATAAAAGACTTAAATGGAAGACCTGAAACCATAAAATTAGGGGAAATCATAGTGACAAAGCAAAGCTTGACATTCGTCTGGGTCATGACACCAAAAGGAAAGACATAAACGCAAACATAAATAAGTGGGACTATATCAAACTAAAAAGCATCTGCACAGCAAAGAAAACAATCAATGAAATGAAAAGGGAATCTACAAGACCGCAGAAAATATCTGCAAACCGTATATCTGACAAGCAGTTAATATTCAAAATATATAAGAGACTCATATAACTTAATAGGTAGAAAAAAAACCCAATTTAAAAATTGGCAAAGGTCTGGAAAAATGGCCACGTGAGGTGAGCCTCTGTAAAGCTCCCCTGGAATTTACAAAGAATCGAACAACAAAAACTCCACAAAGGACTCCCTGCACAGCAGACAGGCAAGACGAAGAGGCCCACTACCGACTGAAATCACCTACAGGTGGGAGATTCGCGCGAGTGGAGGGAGGAGGAAAGGGAGAAGTGCGCGGAGACGGAGCCGCACGGGCGCAGGACGCAGACCTCGCTCAGTGCGCCGAGCTCGCTGCTTCCCGGAACTACCGCAGCTGCAGGAGAGGGAAGAACTCGGACTGCTAGGGCTCCGCTTATGGCCCACAGGGCTGAGGGGACAGCATATAACACGGCTGAACCCAACGCTCACGGCAGAGACCTCGGAGAAAAGACTGAGGGAAAAAGGCTGAAAACGGTGGTTTAAGCCCGCACTGCCGAGCAGAGAACGGAGCCTTAGGCACTGAGACTAGCCGCCCCCTCCCTCCCCTCCCAGAGCTCGCCCCGCCCCCACCTGCCCGGTGCTAGAAGCGAAACAGTAGCAGTGTCAGATCAAAACAACAGAAAATTTGCTGTTTTGAAAACTGTGGACCGCAAACACAAATTCACAGCCCAACTAGTTCCGGCAAAGGGGAGAGAGCTGTGGAAGCAGGACCGGCTGTGGTGGTGGTCGCCGCCATTGCTCTGGGCCACCTCTCACAACTCACCCCAACCCTGACCCCAACTATCTGGGCGGATCCCTGCAGGAGTAAACAAAACTGCTGAAACATATAGGCTCTGAATCGGGAGCTGGAAGAGCTTTGGAACATCAAAAGCTCTCCGCATACCCACCGGGACACTGCGCCCTGTGACCTAGACGAACTATTAACAGAGGAGAAGCCCGTCTCCCAGGGAATACCCCCATTGTGTGAGAAGTTGGAATAGTGCAGAGAAAACATAGCACTACCGTGTGGGAGAAGAAAAATAAGTTGCAGTTGGAGAAATAATAAAACATTCTACCAACAAGTACTGGCAAACAAAAGAAAGACCGCTTTCTATCAACCTGTTGCAGAAGTCACTCCTGTAGATGTCTAGGAAGAGAAATAGTAAACCAGTAATCGCCATGAATAACCAAGGCAACAAGATAGCTCAGAAAGAAAGTGAAAAATCTCCAGAGAAGGCACTTAAAGATACAGAAATATGTGACTTAAATGACAGAGAATTCAAGATTGCAGTTCTGAAAAAACTCAACGAGATACAAGAAAACACAGATAGGCAGTTAAATGAGCTCAGAAACTCAATCAAAGAACAGCATGAGCATTTTACGAAAGAGATTGAAATCTTAAAAAAGAACCAAATAGAATTTCTGGAACTCAATAGAAGAAATTAAGAATGAAATAACCAGCTTAGGTAGTAGAGTTGACCAGATGGAGCAAAGAATCAGTGACATCGAAGATAGAAACCTGGAAATTACACAGATAGAAGAAGAAAGAGACTTGAGACTTAAAAGAAATGAAAGAACTCTACAAGAACTTTCTGACTCCATCAGAAAGAGCAATATAAGAATAATGGGCATACCAGAAGGAGAAGAAAGAGAGAAGGGAACAGAGAATATATTCAAACAAATTGTCGATGAGAACTTCCCAAATTTGTGGACAGAACTGGACCCTCGAATCCAAGAAGCAAATAGAACACCTAGTTACCTCAATCCCAACAGGCCTTCTCCAAGGCACATTGTATTGAAGCTGTCTAAAATCAACGACAAAGAAAGAATCCTCAAGGCAGCCAGGGAAAAGAAGGCGGTAACTTACAAAGGAAAGCCCATTAGATTATCATCAGATTTTTCAGCAGAAACTCTACAAGCCAGGAGGAGTGGAACCAAATATTCAAACTATTGAAAGAGAGAAATCATGAGCCAAGAATAATATATCCAGCAAAGATATCCTTTAGATATGAAGGAGGAATAAAGACCTTTCCAGACATACAGAAGCTGAGGTAATTTTCTAATACACGACCTGCACTACAAGAAATACTAAAGGAGGCTATTCGACCACCATCAACAGGGACAATTTGTGGCAACCACAACTCAAAAAGGGGAGAGTAAAGGCCTGAACTGGAATATGGGAATGGAGAAAGTAAGCGTGCAGAAGAAAATGGAATACTCTAAATATCAAACTTTCTTTTACATAAACTTAAGGGTAACCACTCAAAAAAAATCCAGAAATGAAATATATACTGTAATAAAAGAAGAAACAGTGGGAAACATCATAGAATACCACCACACAGAAATAATAGACAACAACAAAAGGCAAAGAAACAATGGAGACACAGCCTTACCAGAAAACTAAAGATAGAATGACAGGAAATCCTCACATATCAATAATCACCCTAAATGTAAATGGACTGAACTCACCAATAAAAAGGCACAGAGTAGCAGATTGGATCAAAAACTAAACCCAACCATATGCTGTCTCCAAGAGACACATCTCAGCTACAAGGACAAGCATAGACTCAAAGTGAAAGGGTGGAAATTGACACTCCAAGCAAATGGTACCCAGAGAAAATCAGGTGTAGCCATAATGATATCAGATGAAACAGACTTCAAGGTGAAAAAGATAACAAGAGACAAAGATGGACATTTCATAATGGTGAAGGGACTGTACAACAAGAAGACATAACAGTCATCAATATTTATGCCCCCAATCAGGGAGCACCGAAATACACCAAGCAACTACTAACAGAACTAAAGGGAGAAATTGACCAAAACACAATTATACTAGGGGACTTAAATACATCATTGACAGCTATGGATAGATCATCCAAACAGAAAATAAATAACGAAATAGTAGCCCTAAATGACACATTAGATGAAATGGACATAATTGACATTTATAGAGCACTTCATCCTAAAACATCAGACTACACATTCTTTTCTAGTGTACATGGAACATTCTCAAGGATAGACCATATATTGGGACATAAAATCAGTCTCAACAAATTTAAGAAGATTGAAATCATACCATGCATATTCTCTGATCACAAGGCTTTGAAATTGGATATCAACTGTAAAAAGAAAGTGGGAGAAAACACACATACATGGAGATTAAACAACATACTTTTAAAGAAGGACTGGGTCAAAGAAGAAGTTAGAGGAGAGATCAAAAGATACATAGAAACAAATGACAATGAAAATACGTCCTACCAAAATTTTTGGGATGCAGCGAAAGCAGTTTTAAGAGGGAAATTTATCTCATTACAGGCCTGTCTCAAGAAACAAGAAAACTCCCAAATAAATAACCTCATGTTACGCCTTAAAGAACTAGAAAAAGAAGAACAAGTAAAACCCAAGGTCAGCAGAAGAAAAGAAATAACAAAAATTAGAGCAGAACTAAATGAAATAGAGAACAAAAAGACAATAGAAAAAATTAATGTGACAAAGAGCTGGTTCTTTGAAAAGATTAACAAAATTGACAAACCCTTGGCTAGACTTACTAAGATAAAAAGAGAGAAGACACTGATTAACAAAATCAGAAACGTAAAAGGGAAGTTATCACGGACACCACAGAAATACAAAGGATCATCCAAGAATACTATGAAGGACTATATGCCACCAAATTCAACAACCTAGAAGAAATGGACAAGTTCTTAGAAACATATAGCCTTCCAAGGCTGAACCATGAAGAACTGGAAAATCTAAACAGACCGATCACCAGTAATGAAATTGAATCAGTCATCCAAAACCTTCCCAAAAGCAAAAGTCCAGGACCAGATGGCTTCACTAGTGAATTCTACCAAACCTTCAAAGAGGATCTAATACCAATTCTGCACAAACTCTTCCAAAAAAATTGAAGAAGAGACAGTACTCCCTAACTCATTCTATGAGGCCAACATTACCCTGATACCAAAACCTGGTAAGGACAGCACAAAAAAAGAAAACTACAGACCAATATCTCTGATGAATACCGATGCAAAAATCCTAAATAAAATTCTAGCAAATCGAATACAACAATGCATTAAAAAGATTATTCATCACGACCAAGTGGGGTTCATCCCCGGGGCACAAGGATGGTTCAACATCCGCAAATCCATCAATGTGATACATCACATAAACAAAATAAAGGACAAAAATCATATGATTATATCAATTGATGCAGAAAAAGCATTTGACAAGATACAACATCCATTTATGATTAAAACACTTAATAAAATGGGTATAGAAGGAAAATACCTTAACATAATAAAGGCCATATATGACAAGCCCTCTGCTAATCTCATAATTAATGGAGAAAAACTGAAGCCCTTTGCTCTACGTTCAGGAACACGACAGGGATGTCCCCTATCACCTCTGCTTTTCAACATAGTGTTGGAAGTCCTTGCCAGAGCAATCAGGCAAGAGAAAGAAATAAAAGGCATCCAAATTGGGAATGAAGAAGTCAAATTGTCACTCTTTGCAGATGACATGATGCTATGTATAGAAAACCCTGAAGATTCCACTAAAAAGCTATTAGAAACAATCAACAAATACAGTAAAGTTGCCGGCTACAAAATCAACATACAAAAGTCCATTGCCTTCCTATATACTAACAATGAAATCTCAGAAAAAGAAATACAAAAAACAATTCCTTTTGCAATTGCAGCAAAAAGAATAAAATACCTAGGAATAAACTTAACCAAGGATGTGAAAGACCTATATGCTGAAAACTATAAGACATTTTTGAAAGAAATTGAAGAAGACACAAAGAAATGGAAAGACATTCCGTGCTCATGGATTGGAAGAATCAACATAGTTAAAATGGCCATATTACCCAAAGCAATATACAGATTCAATGCAATCCCCATCAAAATCCCAATGGCATATTTTAAAGAAATAGAACAAAAAATCATCAGATTTGTTTGGAACCACAAAAGACCCCGAATAGCCAAAGCAATCTTAAGAGAAAAGAACAATAATGGAGGTATCACACTTCCTGACTTTGGCTTGTACTACAGGGCTACAATAATCAAAACAGCATGGTATTGGCAGAAAAACAGACACATAGACCAATGGAATAGAATTGAGAACCCAGAAATAAAAGCACATAAATATGGACAGATAATTTTTGACAAAGAAGCTAAAAACATACAATGGAGCAAAGACAGCCTCTTCAATAAATGGTGCTGGGAGAATTGGATAGCCACGTGCAAAAGAATGAAACTGGACTGCTATTTGTCACCATGTACCAAAGTTAATTCAAAATGGATCAAAGACTTAAGCATAAGACCTGACACAATAAACTGCATAGAAGAAAACATAGGTACTAAACTTATGGACCTTGGGTTCAAAGAGCATTTTATGAACTTGACTCCAAAGGCAATGGAAGTAAAAGCTAAAATAAACGAATGGGACTATATGAAACTTAAAAGCTTCTGCACAGCAAAAGAAACCATTGACAAAATAAAGAGGCCACCAACTGAATGGGAGAAGATTTTTGCAAACAGTGCCTCCGATAAGGGGCTAGTATCCAGAATATACAAGGAACTCATGCAACTCAACAACAAAAAAACAAACAACCCAATTGAAAAATGGGCAGAGGACTTGAAGAGACATTTCTCCAAAGAGGACATACAAATGGCAAATAGACATATGAAAAAATGCTCAACATCACTAATCATCAGAGAAATGCAAATCAAAACCACAATGAGATATCACCTCACCCCAGTCAGAATGGCTATCATCAACAAGACAAATAGTAACAAATGTTGGAGAGGCTGTGGAGAAAAAGGAACCCTCATACACTGTTGGTGGGAATGCAGACTGGTGCAGCCGTTATGGAAGGCAGTGTGGAGGTTCCTCAAAGAATTACGAATAGAATTGCCATATGACCCAGCAATCCTTCTCCTGGGTATCTACCCAAAAAATCTGAAAACATTTAGAGATAAAGACACGTGTGCTCCAATGTTCATTGCAGCTTTGTTTACGTTGGCCAAGACATGGAAACAACCAAAATGTCCTTCGATAGATGAATGGATAAAGAAGTTGTGGTATATATACACAATGGAATACTATTCGGCAGTAAGAAAAGATGATATAGGAACATTTGTGACAACATGGATGGATCTTGAGAGAGTAATGCTGAGCGAAACAAGTCAGACAGAAAAAGCAGAGAACCATGTGATTTCACTGATATGTGGTATATAAACCAAAAACAACAAAAGAACAAGACAAACAAATGAGAAACAGAAACTCATAGACACAGACAATAATTTAGTGGTTGCCAGAGGGTAAGGGGGGCGGGGGTGGGTGGGAGATGAGGGTAAGGGGGATCGAATATATGGTGATGGAAGGAGAACTGACTCTGGGTGATGAAGACACAATGGGATTTATAGATGATGTAATACAGAATTGTACACCTGAAATCTATGTAATTTTACTAACAATTGTCACCCCAATAAATTTAATAAAATTAAATTAAAAAAGAAAAGAAAAAGAAAAAATTGGCAAAGGACCTAAGTAGGCATTTTTCCAAAGAAGACCTACAAATGGCCAACAGTTATATGAAAAGATGCTCAATATCACTAACAATCAGGGAAATACAAATTAAACCAGAGCTATCACTTCACACCTACCAGGATGGCTATCATCAAGACAAAAACCCACGAGATAACAGGTATTGGCAAGGGAGTGAATGAAAGAGAACCCTTGTGCACTGTTGGTGGGGATGTAAATTGGTACAGCCATTAGGAAAACAGTACGGAGTTTCCTCAAACAATTAACAATAGAACTACCATATGATCCAGTATTCCCACTTCTGGATAAATATCCAAAGGAAATGAAACCAGTATCTCAAAGAGATATCTGCACTCCCAAGTTCATTGCACATTATTTACAATAGCCAAGGTATGGAAATAACCTTGGTGTTCATTGACAGCTGAATGGCTAAGGAAAATGTGAGATGTACGTGTATGTGTACATAAGCACAAACACGTACAGGAATATCATTCAGCCCTAAAGAAGAAAATCCTTCCATTTTTGACACCATGAATGGTACATTTTCTTTCTTTCTTTTATCAAGGATGAATTTATATTAACACATCACTATTACCTAAAGACTACCCTAAGGTTCACTATGGTGCTGTGCATTCTATTGGTTTTGACAAATCTATAATGAGATTATATATCTATATATATATATATGTGTGTGTGTGTGTATGCACACATATATATTATATAATAATATAATTATATAATATATAATAATATAATTATATATATTATTAATTATATTATATAATGTATATAATATATAATATATATAAAATATATATTATATAATAAATATAAATGATATAATATATATATTATATATAATACATGTAGTATATATAATATAATAAATATAAATAATATATAATATATAATAATACCATGTGGAGTATTTGCACTGCCCTAAAAATCCTCTGTGCTCTGCCTATTCATTTCTGCCCACAATCACCTCCTGCCCCTGGAACCATTGCTCTTTTTATTGTCCCTGTAGTTTTGCCTTTTCAGAATGTCATATAGTTAGAGTCAAACTGCATACAGCTTTTTCAGATTGGCTTCTTCCACTTAAACATACATTGAAGATTGCTCCATATGTTTTTCATGGCTTGATAACTCATTTCTTTCAGTGCTGAATAATATTCCATTGTTCAGATGTGCCACAGTTTATTAATATTTACACATGAAGGACAACGTATTTGCTTCCCCATCGTGGAAATTATAAATAAAGCTGCTACAAACATCAACGTGCAGGTGTCTGAATGGACATAAGTTTTCAACTCTTTTGGATAAATGCCAAGGAGCGTGATAACTGGATCTTATGGTAAGAGTATGTTTAGTTTTGTAAACACCACCAAATGTCTACTAAAGTAGCCGTACCTTTTTGTATTCCCACCAGCAATGTGTGCGAGATCCTGTTGCTCCATATCCTTGTCAGGATTTGGTGTTGTTAGTGTTCTAGATTTTGGCTTTCTAATACAAGGTCAGATATTAAGTTCCCAAACTCATCCTAGAAAAAGTGCTACATACCTCATTGCTGAATATCACTGCAGTCACCTTCGAAGTACTCCCTTTGGGAAGCTATGCACCAATGCCATTACTTAGTCCACTCTTCAAAGCAATTTTGGAACTCTTTCTGAAATGGCCATCAGAGCTGTCGTATTACCATTGATGTCCTGAGTGTCACCAAAATGTCTTACTTTCAATATTTCCTTTATCCTTGGGTAAAAAAAGAAGTCATTGGGGGCCAGATCAGGTGAGTAGGGAGGGTGTTCCAATACAGTTATTTGTTTACTGGCTAAAACTCTCTCACAGACAGTGCCATGTGAGCTGGTACATTGTCATGATGCAAGAGCCATGAATTGTTGGTGAAAGTTTCAGTTCGTCTAACTTTTTCACACAGCCTTTTCAGCACTTCCAAATAGTAAACTTGGTTAACTGTTTCTCCAGTTGGTACACATTTATAATGAATAATCCCTCTGATATCAAAAAAGGTTAGCAACATCATTGCAACAATTCACGAACTTAATTATCAATGTCATAGATGTGTCACAGTAACTTGTTTTAATTTGCATTTCCCTGGTGACATGTAATGTGGAGCATCATTTTATATATTTATTTGCCGTCTGTATGTCTTCTTTGGTGAAGTATCTGTTAAGGTCTTTAGCCTATTTTTAAAACTGGATTGTATTCTTATTGTTGAGTTTTAAGAGTTCTTTGTGTATTTTGGATAACAGTAGCTTTATTATTCTGCAAATATTTTGCAAATATTTTCTTTCAGGCTGTGACTTATCTTCTAATTCTCTTGACATTGTTGTAGAACAGAATTTTTTAATTTTAGTGAAGTACAGCTTATCAATTATTTCTTTCGTGGATGATATCTTTGATGTATCTAAAAGGTATCATCATACCCAAGGTCATCTAGGAGTTCTCCTATGTTATCTTCTAAGAGTTTTATAGTTTTGTGGTTTACATTTACTTCTATGATCCATTATGAGTTAATTATTTTGTGAAGAGTGTAAGGTCTGTGTCTACATTCTTTTTTTCCTTTCCTTTCTTTGTTTTCTTTTCTTTCTTTTACATTTGACTGTCCAGTTCCTCTGGTACCATTTGTTGAAGAGACTATCTTTGTTCCATTGTATTTCCTTTGCTCCTTTGTCAAAGCTCAGTTAACTATATTTATGGAAACATATTTCTGGCATCTCCTTTTTGTTCCATTGATCTATTTGTCTATTCATTCACTGATACCACTCTGTTTTGTTTACTGTAGCTTTATAGTAAGTCTCTAGGGTCAGTCCTCCAACTTTCTTCTTCTCCTTCAATATTCTATTGGCTACTCTGGGTCTATTGCCTATCCATATAAATTTTAGAATAAGTTTGTCAATGTCCATAAAATAACTTGCTGGGATTTTGATTGGGATTGCATTGAATTTATAGATAAATACTGACATCTTGGCAATATTGAGTCTTCCTACCCACATACATGAAATAGCTCGCCATTTATTTCATTCTTTTATTTTGTTCATCAGAATTTTATAATTTTTCTTTTATAGACCTTGTATATATTTTGTTTGATTTTAACTATTTCATTTTTCGGGGGTACTAATATCAATGGTATTGTGTTTTAAATTTCAAATTCTACTTGTTCATTTTGGTATGTAAGAAATCAATTGACTTGGTGTATTAATCTTTTTTTTTTTTTTTAAAGATTTTATTGGGGAAAGGGAACAGGACTTTATTGGGGAACAGTGTGTACTTCCAGGACTTTTTTTTTCAAAGTCAAGTTGTTGTCCTTTCAATCTTAGTCGTGGAGAGTGCCATTCAGCTTAAATTTGTTGTCCTTTCAGTTTTGGTTGTGGAGGGCGTAGCTCAGCTCCAGGTCCAGTCGCCATTGCTAGTTGCAGGGGGCGCAGCCCACCATCCCTTGTGGGAGTCGAACCGGCAACCTTGTGGTTGAGAGCCCACTGGCCCATGTGGGAATCGAACTAGCAGCCTTCGGAGTTAAGAACATGGAGCTCCAACCACCTGAGCCACTGGGCCGGCCCTGGTGTATTAATCTTGTATTTGCAACCTTGCTAGAATCATTTAATAGTTCCAGGAAATGTTTCTCTCTCTCTCTCTCTCTCTCTCTCTCTCTCTCTCTCTCTCTCTCTCTCTCTCGTCAATTACTTCGAATTTTCCGTATAAACAATCATGTCATCTGCAAGCAAAGTCTGAGGAAAAAGAAGCTAGGATGGTTTCAAATGGACAGCTCACTCTGGGGTTTGTCCCATGGTAGGGACAGAAGGACTGGACCCCAGGAGCCACCACCTCAGGAGGCTGGCGGTGTACTCCTGATCTGGAGCTGGAGCAACTCATGGAAGACGTTGGGAAAGAATTGGAGCAGAGGGTGGAGCCACAGCATAGAGATGATGCACAGGAGGTCACATTAGCTTTCTTTGAAGAGTAGTTCTGTGCTCTTGTGTTCTCTCACCCCCTTTCCCTGAGAGCAGGAGGGAGAGTCTCTTAGAGGGTCGCTATGAAGCTCATAAGTGTTGGGGTTGGTCATTGGCTACAAGGTAAATTGTGTGTCAAGTCAGAGTTGTGCTTTTATGTGTTGAAGAGTTCAGTGGTTTGCTTGGTTTGGTCATCTCTAACCAGATGCTCCCTTTTAACTTCTCTCTCTTGTCCATGTTTCTGACATCATTTCTGGTGGGAGGCCTGCACAGTATAGGAATCTGGGACAGCAATGACACCTGAGTCCTGGGAGTAGGACATCGAGAAGGGCACGATTGGGTTCAAATCCTGGCTCACCACTTACTACCTGTGTTGCTTTGTGAAAAACACTGTAACCATTCGGGCTCCTTGTTTCACGCCTGAAATGAGTACTTCCTATACCGTTCAGGGTTGTTCATTATGTTTAACGAGTTAATACACACACAGGCTTAACATGATACATGCCAATTATTATTGTAAGGGGAATAGAAAGGTTAGATTGGGGGGAAGACCTTGGGTTCTGGGCTGCCTACCAGTGTCTGGGGACTTAGTGTTTCCAGGCCTGAGGCTGTCACTGGACAGAAGGACTAGAGGAGGGATCTTATAGTTCATTTTGGTGAAAAGGACAGATGTTGAAGGTGACATCAGTTTTCTCCTTAGATGCATTCAGGCAAATCTTACAGGTACTTTTATTGTGTGGCAAGAGCAGGAGGTTGTAGAGGGAATTGGAGCAGATGGCTGTTTCTCTCAGGTCCTTGGTGATTTTCGACCCCTGCTGGCTTCTGAGTTGTCTGCATCTGGCCGGGGTCATTATGGGAAGTGGTGATCCCTCTGTGCAGCTGACTCTAAGGAGCCTCAGGAAGTGAAGAGCCTGGCCTATTAGGGGCATATGAGGATGTGGATAAGAAAGTGGAGGATGAGAACAGCTGAGAAAGTCTCCCCAGTTCTCTTCTCATAAAGACACTTCCTGTTTCCGAAAACACACACCCCCACCCCACCCCTTGGAGGACAAGCACTCACCTGGCTGGGGCTCTGGCATTAGTCCGCAGACCTGTAGAGGGACCAACAGGGTGTCAGTGTGCCATCCATGGTGGCATCTCTCCTCCCTGCCTTCTATGCTCGTCCTACTCTGAGACCATCCTTGGAGAGATCTGGGCAGCAAAGCGGCTCTGCTGACACCCATCTGGGAAGAGCCTGAGACTCAGAGCGGGCACCCAGCTGGCACCGAGGCCACCCACACCTGTCCTGCTATTGTCCTCAACACCAAATGAGGGGAGCAGCTCTTCTCTGCACCCTGTGTCCCTTTATCCTGCCCTCTCTCCCCCACCTTTCCCTGTGCATCCTTCTCCCTTCCTCGAACCCTTCCATGATCCCACAACCTGTTCCTTCCACTGCTGAGCCCTGGTCCCCTCCTCCCCCATCGTGTCACAGGCACCACTGCTCCCTCCTGCCCTGACAAACCAGCTTCTTGTGCTCTCCTTCTGAGTGGTGGCTGTCTTTCTCTCCCACCTCTTAAGCTCATGGCTGCAATCTGTGTTTGCCCTGCAGCCCATTCCCCTCCATGTCTTCCGCTGAAACCTCTGCTGTTCCTCCCGGGCCCTCCCCCCTCTACACCCTCAAGTGTCCCTGCAGCATTTCCCAAGGATTTGGCTCCAGTTCACACACATCCTCTCCATCACCCTTCACCTTCCGGGGAGGACTCATCATCCACGGGACAAACCTCTAATGCACTGGACTTGCCTGTATCCCAACTCCAGCGACCTCCACTCCACTCAGCCATATTCTGGACTTTATATCTGTAATCACGGGGACTGCTGAGACCGCTGAAATATTAAACGCTAGTATCGTTTTTATGCTACAGCTTTCTTTCCTTCCAGTTCTCTCATGTCATCATCCCCCTACACCTGTGCTTTGATCGCCCTGAACTCTTGTTCCTTGATCATCCACTTTCTTTGAGGTTATTCAAGCTCCCTGCTGAGCCCTCCACCCTGTCACCAGCTCCTTGACCTCCTGTGTGCCCTTGTCCTTCTGCCACACTGAGTTGACAAATTCCAATCCTGCATGTCTCCCATGGCAGGCAGTGCTATTTGCTTTCCTAATATCCACTCACTTCTTACTGAGTGACAGAACCTTGATTTTATTTGGAGTGGCAAGCGCTCCCCTACAGATAGATGT
Organism: Rhinolophus sinicus; assembly: GCF_036562045.2. Classification (NCBI taxonomy): domain Eukaryota; kingdom Metazoa; phylum Chordata; class Mammalia; order Chiroptera; family Rhinolophidae; genus Rhinolophus; species Rhinolophus sinicus. The sequence goes on along the minus strand of NC_133753.1, from coordinate 109,589,176 downwards.
GGGACATATGACTAATTCTGGCCAGTGCCATATAAGGGGACACATGGGTGGGACCTGAAAGCTCCTTAAATTGAGGAGAGACAACTGGGGCATAGTCTTTTTTTCCTGTCCTCTTTCCTTATGTTTCCTGCTTAGATTCAGAAATAATGGCCAGAATCTCAGCAGCCATCTTGGACGATGCTGCAATCTTCAAGACAGAAGCTAGTATCCAGGAGAGTGAGCAGAGAGGTAGGAGCTTGAATGCCTAGGACAGTGGCCTCTGCTGTTTGCCTCCACGTCCTTTTATTTGAAGGAAAAATTATCAACTCTGTGTTATTTAAGTTATTGTGGCTTCTGATCTTGGTACTAATAGCTAAACAGAACTCCTAATTGACAGATCTTAAATGTTACTAAACTACATGGTTGAACACTGGTGGGGAAAAACACAATCATGTGCAAAGATATCTCTGCTGATTCATGGCTTCTTATCTGAGTTGAGCCATTCAATAACATCTTCCATTTCCTCAGTGACTGTCAAATTTTCTCTTCAACTTTAACCCTCATTCTCATTCTCAGGAGAAAACTATGGTGGTTTTTTTGTTTGTTTTTGGGTGTTGTTGTTTTTTTTGCAGAATTAAAAAACAATTTGTATGGAGTTGAACTTATCAATATTTGTATTCATGGCTTTTGTGTTTTATGTTTTACTTAAAGAGGTCATTTCCACTCCATGGTTATAAAACAGTCTCACATGCTTTCTTTTAGTACTAGGGTTATTTTTTTCCCTCAATTTTGAATCTTTGACCTTCATGGAATTAATTTTGGTGCAAATTATGGAGTATGGAGATAACGTTATTTTTTCACAGATGGTTACACAATTGTTCCAACGCTATGTATTGAATTACTCACCTTTCCCCATTGATTAGAAATGTTACTTTTTTGAGTTCTAGTCACATTGGTGGGGTAGATAAACACTGTTCTTGCATCTTCTCCTGACCATATTGAAATTAAAACTAAACTACAAACAACCATCATTAAAAATTGCCTAAAGTCTAGCTGAATACAAGTCCTGCAGCTAAGGATATATAGAAGAAGAAATGTCAAGACTGGTAGTAGTGGCAGAGATGCAGAATGGGCTGGACCCACACCTGCATATCCGTCGAAAATCAGAAAGGATATTTTGGCTGTGGAGGTACCCCCTGAGGAGTGTGGAGACCCAGATCCACACCAGGCTCCCCAGCCCAGAGTTCCACGCCAGGAACAGAATTCCCCGTAAGGGAGGATAAAGAGCCTAGGGAACACAGCTCTTATTAGGCCTACAATGGATTACCAATTTTTTTATTTTTTTATTTTATTGGGGTTGGGGAACAGGACTTTATTGGGGAACAGTGTGTACTTCCAGAACTTTTTTTTCCAAATCAAGTTGTTGTCCTTTCTATCTTAGTTGTGGAGGGCAGAGCTCAGCTCCAGGTCCAGTTGCCGCTTTCTAGTTGCAGGGGGCGCAGCCCACCATCCCTTGCGGGAGTCGAACCGGCAACCTTGTGGTGAGAGGACGCATTCCAACCAACTGAGCCATCTGGTAGCTCAGCGGCAGCTCAGCTCATGGTGCCGTGTTCAATCTTAGTTGCAGGGGGCAGAGCCCACCATCCCTTGCAGGCCTCGAAGGATTGAACTGGCAACCTTTGTTTGAGAGCCCACTGGTCCACGTGGGAATCGAACCAGCAGCCTTCGGAGTTAGGAGCATGGAGCTCTAACCGCCTGAGCCACCGGGCCGGCCCTGGATTACCAATTTTTAAATAATTGTTATATAATATAGGCTAACACCAAAATAGTACCAGTCACTATGTGACCTTTCTTTAATTTGGAAGAATCTACAGAACTTTGGAGTGTGTCAGAGTCATCATTTTTGAGTGTTAATTATTATGGTTATTCAGAAATACACAAGTACTAGATAATAGGAACGTCTAGCAGTGCTGCTCAGATATGAGTTCTAAATAGAATGACTCCAAGCAGAGCTTCCAGCAGCTACATATAAAAGGCTCTGTCTTCAGGCATCTTACCTTCTCAGCATTATTGATATCCGATCATCTCCTTTGTGCATATTGTCCATTTCTAGTCCAAAAGCTCTTGATATTTTATCCAGGATAGCATCTGCAAACAGAAGTCTTTGACCTCTACTTTCTTCTCTTTAACCTATTTCTGGCTTATCGGCTAAGAGTTGCACCTGCCCAGGGACCTCTAGTGCAAACTTGCAGCTCTACAGGCAGTGTTGCACTGAAGGAGGTCGTTGCTCTACTTTCATTCTGAAGATAATTCTCAAGATGGAGCAGTGCTACCAATAAAGCTTGCATCTATCCACAGATTGAGAAATCCAGCTTTAGAAGTTACTTGCCCCTTAGGCAAGGAGCTTGCCAAGAAATCCTTGTTCATTTTATTGAACAGATTTTCAGAATCTGTAGGACTCATAAGTAGATTGTTGAGAACAATGGCAATATTGTTACTTTTACAGATCTTGCTCTTCTGATTTCAGGTTAAAAAGTAACTTGTTTTTTATCTATCACAGGGGATTGTGGCTTGAAAATTTCCATATCCTCACTAGCAATTTTGGTAGTGTCTACACTGTTTTAAGCTATTTGTTACAGGAGATACATGTTCTCCATTTATTAAGGTGTTGCAGACCAATTTAACTGGCATGTTTCAGGAAAATTCTTCCTAATTTAATAGGTAAGCTAAAAGTCTTATTTTTTCATATTTAGTGCTTAATCCCTCTCATGTTGTTTGAAATTAGCCTGCAAACACTTTCCCTCACTTCTGTGGGCTCTTGCAAGATAAGCATACAAACAGTGAAATAATCAATAAAAACAAACAATAAAATAAATTTAAAAACTGGAAAATCATATTCTTTTCATCTCTGTTTTGTCTTTCTACCTTTATGATTTCAAAATAAATGAGATTGTTTGCATCTATGGAGAATAAATTGTAACCGTAATCTTTATTTTTGGTAATGAATAAGTACAGATAAAACTGTCTCTATGATTATAAGAACACATGGAATTATCCAGAAAATTTCCCTTTCAAGGAATTAAAAGGTTTCTGTATTTAAAAAAAAGAAAGAGAGAGATAGGAAACATGAAAATGGAGATAGAAAACAGAAAGGAACCAGTCAGAAATATAGAATACAAGAATGGAAATGAAGAATTCATTACAGTGAATCAATAGTAGATTAGATGAAGCAGAGGATCCAGTCAGCAATTTGGAAGACAAGGGAGCAAAAAGCACGCAATCAGAACAGCAAAAAGAAAAAGAATCTACAAAAAATGAGGATAGTGTGAGGGACTTCTGAGACAACATCAAGTGTAACAACCTCGTATCATAGGGGTACCAGAAGGAGAAGAGAGAGAGCAAAGAATTAAAAATCTATTTGCAGAAATAATGATGAAAAACTTTCCTAACTTGGCAAAGGAAATAGACATACAAGCCCAGGAAGCAGAGTCCCAAACAAGATGAACCCAAAGAGGACCACACCAAGTCACATTTAGTACCCATTTCACATCATACATACGTATTACAATATTATTGATTCTATTCCTTATGCTATACTTTACATCCCCATGACTATTTGGTAACTACCAATTTGTATTTCTTAATTCCTTCCCCTTTGTCACCCAACCCCCAAACCCCTTCCATCTGTCAAAGGTTAAAGGTTAAAGACAAAGAGAGATCTTCAAAGCAGCAAGAGAAAAGCAGTTAGTTATCTACAAGGTAGCTCCCATAAGACTGTCAGTTGATTTCTCAACAAAAACTTTGCAGGCCAGAAGGGATTGGCATGAAATATTCAAAGTGATGAAAAGCAAGGATTTACAACCAAGAGTACTCTACTCAGCAAAGCTATCATTTAGAATTGAAGGACAGATAAAGAGTTTCCTAGACAAGAAAAAGTTAAAGGAGTGCAATAACACAAAACCAGTATTACAAGAAATATTGAAAGGACTTCTTTAAGAATAAGAAGGGGGAAAAAGGGGTAAAAAATATAATAAAATGACAATAACTACGTATCTATTAACCGTTATTTTAATGTAATTTGGTTAAATGCTCCAATGAGAAGACAGAGTTGCTGAATGGATAAGAAAACAAGGACCTTATAAACTCTGCCTACAAGAGACTTCAGATTGAAAGACCACAGAGACTGACAGTAAAGGGATGGAAAATATATTTCATGAAAATTGAAAAACAAAACAAACAAATAAACAAACAAAACAAAACTGGTGTAGCAGTACTTATACCAGACAAAACAGACTTTAAAACAAAGGCTATGGCCAGCCCGGTGGCTCAGGCGGTTAGAGCTCCATGCTCCTAACTCCGAAGGCTGCCGGTTCGATTCCCACATGGGCCAGTGGGCTCTCAACCACAAGGTTGCCAGTTCAACTCCTAGAGTCCCCCAAGGGATGGTGGGCTGCGCCCCCTGCAACTAAGATTGAACACGGCACCTTGAGCTGAGTTGCCACTGAGTTCCCGAATAGCTCAGTTGGTTGGAGCGTGTCCTCTCAACCACAAGGTTGCCAGTTCAACTCCTAGAGTCCCGCAAGGGATGGTGGGCTGCGCCCCCTGCAATTATCAATGGCAACTGGACCTGGAGCTGAGCTGCACCCTCCACAACTAAGATTGAAAGGACAACAACTTGACTTGGAAGAAAAAGTCCCAGAAGTCCACACTGTTCCCCAATAAAGTCCTGTTCCCCTTCCCCAATAAAATCTTTAAAAACAAACAAACAACAACAACAAAAAACAAAAAACGAAAAACAAAGGCTATAGCAGGAGACAAAGAAGGACCCAGTAACCCCACTTCTGGGTATTTATCCAAAGAAACCCAAAACACTACTTGGAAGGGACATGTGCATCCATATGTTCACTGTAGCACTATTTATAAAGGAAACAAACTCATAGATACAGAGAACATTTTGATGGTTGCCAGATGGGAGGGGGCTTGAGTTGGGTGAAAAAGGGGAAGGAATTAAGAAGTACAAATTAAATAGTCATGGGGATGTAAAGTATAGCATAAAGAATATGGTCAATAATGTTGTAACAAGTAAGTATGACAGCAAATGGCTAATTTTTAGATTTATAGGGGTGATCACTCGGTAAGTAATATAAATGTCTAATCACTATGTTGTACTCCTGAAACTAATATAATATTGTATACGCACTGTAATTAAAAAATTATTTAAAAAACAAACAACAACAAGAAACTAATGCGACATTTTAACCTACAAAATTCCTACATATATTTGGGTCTGTTTTCATATTACCTATATTTGGATTTTTCTTTTTTCCATTGCTTTCTCTATGTATTAATATGACAGCATTGCATCATTTTACTTTTGGTAACTGAATAATTATAAGTGCTACTGCTCTTATGATGCTTACTCTGTGCCAAGATCTATTCTAAATACATTACGTTTAATCGCCATGACAACCCTGGGTCATTACTATTATCCCCATTTTCCTGACGAGTAAGTTGAGGCACAGAGTAATAGTACCATTGTGCCAGAGTTGGCCCATCCAGGATTGACTTCAGGAACTCAGATTTGATGCTCTTCACCTCTGTGCTTTAATATCTAATACGGCAAATCTCCTTTCATTGAAAATTTTCTTTAAAATCAATTTTGGAGGGTGTTGGGACATAAATAATTAATGCCTCTAGCCCTGTCCCCTCTGCACTGTAAATGGATACATCCAAATTTCTGGTGGACATCTCTACTCAAATACAACAAAGATATGTTAAATACAACCTATCCCAAATTAGGTACATAGGAAGTCTCTGACTTCCTATGTTTCCTGATGTACTTGGTGGTTTCATCACACCCTCCTTCACCAAAGTTGTAAACATGGGACTTTTTCCTGCTCCCTCACCCCTACATCAATCCAATCCCCAAGTCTTACTGTCCCCTCTTAACCATTTCCAGAATCTGGCTCTTTCCCTCCATCCACACTGCCACTGCATGAGACTGGCTCAAGCCTGGCCCACCACCATCCTTTCCCTGATGAATCTGCAAGACAGGGAGGTTGTCCCTTGGCTGCTTCATGTTGCTTCTGGGATCCAAGGCTCTTGGGTGTGACTTACAGTGTCCTCTATTCCTGCCTCCTCCAAAGCACTGAGCTGCTTACAGTCCCCAGAATGGTTTCCTCTGCTTGGAAAACGGTGACTTCTACACCACCCTCACCACTTCCCTGGCCTATTCCTTTTATTCTTTGACACTTTCTGCCAGTGTCACTTCCTCTGGGAAGTCCTCCTTGATTACTCCTCCTTCTTCCCCAATGAGGTAACTTCCCCCTCTCCTGCCTTACCCACTGAGTTTCTTCAAATCAGCGCTTCTGCTTTACCTACTAGTGTCTCCAATCACAAGCCAGGCCCCAGAAAATGGGCATTAAACCAATGTTTGCTGAGCTGAGCTAACTTCCATCTGCTCTCTCCTTACTTTTTCAGTGTAGACCCTCTCCCCCTATGAACCAAAATGTGAGCACTGATGAGAAATGATTAAGTCAAGGGAGCGACAGAACTTGAAATGATCAGATTAGTGGAGAGGGGTTGGTCTGGAGCGGTGGTTCTCAACCTTGCTCCCTCAAGACTCCACTGAGCAGACTGCTAACACTGCAGATTCCCACGTCCAGACGTCACTCCGCAGGGATTTGCATTTTTAAAGAAATAGAACAAAAAATCATCTTATTTGTTTGGAACCATAAAAGACCCCGAATAGCCAAAGCAATCTTAAGGAAAAAGAACAATAATGGAGGTATCACACTTCCTGACTTTGGCTTGTACTACAGGGCTACAATAATCAAAACAGCATGGTATTGGCAGAAAAACAGACACATAGACCAATGGAATAGAATTGAGAACCCAGAAATAAAACCACATAAATATGGACAGATAATTTTTGACAAAGAAGCTAAAACATACAATGGAGCAAAGACAGCCTCTTCAATAAATGGTGCTGGGAGAATTGGATAGCCACGTGCAAAAGAATGAAACTGGACTGCTATTTGTCACCATGTACCAAAGTTAATTCAAAATGGATCAAAGACTTAAGCATAAGACCTGACACAATAAACTGCATAGAAGAAAACATAGGTACTAAACTTATGGACCTTGGGTTCAAAGAGCATTTTATGAACTTGACTCCAAAGGCAATGGAAGTAAAAGCTAAAATAAACGAATGGGACTATATGAAACTTAAAAGCTTCTGCACAGCAAAAGAAACCATTGACAAAATAAAGAGGCCACCAACTGAATGGGAGAAGATTTTTGCAAACAGTGCCTCCGATAAGGGCTAGTATCCAGAATATACAAGGAACTCATGCAACTCAACAACAAAAAACAAACAACCCAATTGAAAAATGGGCAGAGGACTTGAAGAGACATTTCTCCAAAGAGGACATACAAATGGCAAATAGACATATGAAAAAATGCTCAACATCACTAATCATCAGAGAAATGCAAATCAAAACCACAATGAGATATCACCTCACCCCAGTCAGAATGGCTATCATCAACAAGACAAATAGTAACAAATGTTGGAGAGGCTGTGGAGAAAAAGGAACCCTCATACACTGTTGGTGGAATGCAGACTGGTGCAGCCATTATGGAAGGCAGTGTGGAGGTTCCTCAAAGAATTACGAATAGAATTGCCATATGACCCAGCAATCCCTCTCCTGGGTATCTACCCAAAAAATCTGAAAACATTTAGAGATAAAGACACGTGTGCTCCAATGTTCATTGCAGCTTTGTTTACGGTGGCCAAGACATGGAAACAACCAAAATGTCCTTCGATAGATGAATGGATAAAGAAGTTGTGGTATATATACACAATGGAATACTATTCGGCAATAAGAAAAGATGATATAGGAACGATTGTGACAAAATGGATGGATCTTGAGAGAGTAGGGCTGAGGCAAACAAGTCAGCAAAAAAAACCAGAGAACCATGTGATATCACTGATATATAGTATATAAACCAAAAAGAACAAAAGAACAAGACAAACAAATGAGAAACAGAAACTCATAGACACAGACAATAGTTTAGTGGTTGCCAGAGGGTAAGGGGGGCGGGGGGTGGGGGGTGGGAGATGAGGGTAAGGGGGATCGAATATATGGTGATGGAAGGAGAACTGACTCTGGGTGATGAAGACACAATGGGATTTATAGATGATGTAATACAGAATTGTACACCTGAAATCTATGTAATTTTACTAACAATTGTCACCCCAATAAATTTAATTAAAAAAAAAATATTTAAGTCCTAGAAAGAGCATGGTGGTCAAGATGGGCAGTGGTTTACCCAGGGAGAGAAGGGTGGGGCTCAAACAGTGTCCTTCCCAGACAGGAACAATAATTAATCACTGACATATTAATACTTTAGAATTACCAGTGCAAGTGATTACAAAAAGCATCCAGTTTAGTTAATTGTTAGTTTTCTAAATAATATTCTA